>NW_027362795.1:11020000-12220000 GCF_046119375.1 Phyllobates terribilis | reverse complement strand
ACAAGGAACCCTGGGGAATACTGGTCATCTTGATCCCCCACTGACTATATACTTGCTCCACCTCAGCCTACACCATCATGGAGGACACTTCCACCTGTGTCCACTGTAAGGTTGGACTTTCTTTTATAATTACAGCAGATTAATAAACATCATAAAGCTGTAAAACTATCGAGTAATTTATTATAAATTATTATAAAGAAATATAAAGTATAATAGATAGCAATAGAGGGCACATAAGATGACTAACTATAGAAAGCATGGTATCGCCTGATATATACTGTATATTCTAGATGGCGCTATTACACTAAATACATCACAACCTCCAGGGTGATATTACCGTACAATGCGAGATCACTAATAATGGCCACAGATTATGAGAAAATGACCAGCTCCATAGTCCTGGAGTTATTATAAATGTCTCTAGTGTGAGGCAGGGACTGGACGAGTGTTGGAGGGAGGTATATTCCCCCAGGACGTCCTTCATGTATCCATGCTGCAGAATATGCCGTATACTTCTGTTCTAGCAGTCAGACATTTCACTCTGCAGATCACAGGCTCAACATTGTGTAAAACTAACACCGTATATAAGAGCACTCAGAATAAAAACTAGCGGCATGCCGTGCACTGCCCACGTCATGTGTACGGGATACAGGACCTGCAGGACCTGGTACGGCCATTATAGTTGATAGATTAATGATACCTGTGCAGATGAAGGGAAAAAAATATGTGCAACAACAGGAGGAGAAAGTCTCAAAATGTAATTTGAAGAGTATAATAGAGAAATGGGAAACTTCTGGAGATGCAGATAAGTGGTACCAGGGCGAAACGTAAGTGTAGTCAGACAAGGGAAAAGTGCAAATGATCCAGCGTAAAGGTTTGTTTAGTAGAAAAAATATTAAAACTTAGCTTTTATTAGCCATATAAAACACTGCTCCACAAAGAATACAGCAAATGTGCAACTATCATAGCTTACAGACCTACGCGTTTCAACAAATCATGTCTTAATTATGGCCCTACTACTAGAATGACAAAAAGGCATATATATATATATATATATATATATATATATATATCCACGTGCCTGTATGACCTCCCTACAACGCCTGGGCATGCTCCTGATGAGGTTGCTGATGGTCTCCTGTGGGATCTCCTCCCAGACCTGGACTAAAGCATCCGCCAACTCCTGGACAGTCTGTGGTGCAACGTGACGTTGGTGGATGGAGCGAGACATGATGTCCCAGATGTGCTCAATCGGATTCAGGTCTGGGGAATGGGCGGGCCAGTCCTTAGCTTCAATGCCTTCATCTTGCAGGAACTGCTGACACACTCCAGCCACATGAGGTCTGGAATTGTCCTGCATTAGGAGGAACCCAGTGCCAACCGCACCAGCATATGGTCTCACAAGGGGTCTGAGGATCTCATCTCAGTACCTAATGGAAGTCAGGCTACCTCTGGCGAGCACATGGAGGGCTGTGCGGCCCTCCAAAGAAATGCCACCAGGACCAGATGAAGAAGGTTCTGAGCATAATGTAGACCCTCGTTCCCAAACTGTCACTCCTGTTGGTGGAGACAATGATGGAGACGATGATGAGACTCACTGCATACTGACCTCTCTTAGGCTTCTCTACTGCAGGAACTCTTCAGAGGAACTGAACTGCCTAGCTCCACCTTCCCTATTTATATCCCTAACGGGCTCCCTCTGCTGGTCTGAGGTGGAAGGTGGAGATGTGTGAATGTTTATGGGGGCCTCTTATGGAGGATTCCATCAATACACTCTTCTAGGATCTGTGAAACCAAGCACAGCGGGGCGTCACAGATGCTATTGACGACGAGGTTAGGTTGCGCCTTCCTGGACAGAGACGGAGTACTGGAAGCACGTCAACAACTGCATCCTCAACCACAACTCTGCCTCTGACCACAAGTCGTAGTGGCTCTTCAGGTCGCAAGGGCTCTAAGCCTTGCATAGCCTGGGCATTTATTCAGAATGATAAGGATGACCCAACTCATGTTATCTGTAATATTTGTCACCAAAAGCTAAGTAGAGGCCAAAAAATCCATAGTTTGAGTACTTCATGAATGTACCGTCACATGGATATGAAGCATAAGTTGCAGTGGGAAGCTCACTGTGCTACAATGCGGCCTAGCAGGCTGGGCCAACCACCGTCTGCCCCATCTTGTGCATCCGCGGCCTCTTCATCCTCTGTGACTGGGGGGACAGCAGTCACACATGTTTTTGGACACAGACCTGACACCTCTTTACCTGCAACAGCCAGTGTGATTGGCAGGTCGTCAGTTCATTGGGAAGTGGAAACACCTGCTGGTGTTGAGCGCTCTCTGACATCGAGAGCACCACCTTTGGATCAAGGCAACCTAACATGTCCGCCTGCATCTTCCTCACAGACCGGCAGTTTGCCGGGGACACCCTACTCAACCCCGTCTAAGCACAACAGCCAGCCCTCGGTCCCTCAGATGTGGAAAAGTAAAAGATCATTTCCTCCTAGCCATGAGAAAGCTAAGAGGTTGAATTTCACCATCTGCAAGCTCTTGGCTACAGAAATGCTGCCTTTCCGCCTGGAGGACACAGTGGATTTTCGAGACCTTATGTCCGTCGCAGTGCCCCAGTACCAGATGCCCAGTCGGCACTAATTCTCAAAGAAAGGTGTGCCTGCGCTCCACCAGCATGTCGCACACAACATCACCGCTTCTTTGAGAAACTCTGTGTGTGACAGGGTGCATTTCACCACAGACACTTGGACGAGTAGGCATGGACAGGGGCGTTACATGTCGCTGACTGGGCACTGGGTAACTATGGTGACAGCAGGACAAGGGGCTGCTGTCCAAGTCTTGCCGTCCCCACGAGTTGTGCGTCAATCCTCTTTATCTCAAAGTTCCTCCACTGCTTCTGCCTCCTCAACCTCCTCTCAGTCCTCCACCTGCACCCAAAGCCTGTCTGGTAATGCTACCTGCTTTCTAACTGCGCAGAAGGAATCCTGCACACCTCCTTACTATGCTGGCAGCAGGGCTCAAGGCATCAGTGTTTACTTTGAAATGTCTGGGAAATGTGAGTCACAGAGCTGAGGTGTTGTGGTCAGCTCTGGAGACCCAGTTTCATGAATGGTTGTCTCCACTGGACCTGCAACCAGGGAAGGCCGTGTGCGACAATGCTGCAAACCTGGGTGCGGCCCTTCGCCGGGGCAATGTCACACACGTGCCTTGCATGGCTCACGTGTTGAACCTGGTTGTCCATAAATTGTTAGCCCACTATCCCGGACTAGATGGCCTTCTGCAGAGGGCACGGTCGCTGTGTGCTCACTTCCGCCGTTCGCATCCCGCAGCTCAACGACTTACATCTCTACAGAAGTCGTTGGGCCTGCCAGTTCACCGGCTGAAATGCGATGTGCCGACACGGTGGAATTCAACTCTGACCATGTTGCAGCGACTGTGGCAGCACCGACAAGCCCTGGTGCAATACGTTCTGACGTAAAGCCTGGGCCAACGAGATCCAGAGGTGGGGCAAATCACGCTGCAGGAGTGGTCTCAGATCAGGGACCTATGAAGTTGACGCGCCCCCTGGGCCGTGTGGTACTCTGAGCCGGGCCGGTAGACGCTGGGGGTTGTAGTCACTGTGGCGGTGACCCGGTCCGTGATCCAGGGCGGTCAATCCAAGGGTAATTTGTATATATGGGTTTTATAATGTCCGACTACGCTACCTCTGGAGTGGGGCAAAAGGGGCCGCCGCTGCGGAACAGTCCTCTGAAGCTGGTGGTTTTGCAGCAATGGTATTATTACTCACCACAGGAAGAGTGTAGCTTCAGGGCAGTGTGGGTGGATGATGGTGGTTGTAGTGCAGGGAGTCAGTAATGAACACAGAGTCCGTGTGATGCAGTCCCAAGATCTTTACTCACAGTTGTTGCAGCCCAGATTACAGGTACCAGAGCAATCTCACCCGTCGTGCTGTGCATACTCAGTGAGGGGCTCAGTCCTCCCCCAGATAGCTCCGGAGTACTTAGCAGGACCCCCTTCTGTGTGTCCTTTCTCTGGCCTTCTCCCTGCACCTCACACCCAGTGGCACTTCTATCCGGTATCCTCGGGCCTTGGCGGGCGACTTGTGTTCCGTCCCCTGGGTCCTATGTGGCTACCTTCTTAGTGAGACTGGTGTGGACTTTTACCTGCAGTACATGAAATGCTGCAGCCTCCGGTTTCTAGTTGAGCCTTGCTGTTTCTCCGCTAGTTGAGGGACCGGTTCCCCTTATCTGGCCTGACACCTCTACCTCCTGGTAGCAGCAGGAGTACGGGTGGCCTTCTGCACGGCCCGTAGCCCTAGGGTCCCTTCGGTTCCTGGAGCCTTCCTGCTCCCACTCCTCTCTTCTCTCCTTCAGTCCTGGGCCTCCCAGGCTAGGCCCGCCTCTGGAGCAGAGCTCATGCCGAGCCTCTGCTCCTGTCACTTTTCCTCCTCTGACTGGCTTGCTCTTTCTAAGATGGCTTCCTATTTATACTCTCCCTGTCATGTGCTCCGCTAAGCTGCTCCCCTAAGCACCCACTACATAGGACCCTCCCACCAGCTAGAGACCTGGGACTGTGCTCTCCCTTAGGAGCAATCTCGCCCTACCCCCACTGCGGGTATCTGTTAGGGTCCCGAGCCATATGCCTTCCTTACCTGAGGGTGAGATACCACACCTCTGGGTGAGATGCAGTAACTCTGTGGCGACTGAACCCTCAGGGGCGCCACACACCCTTCTGCACAGTTTTGAAATGGCGACGAAGATGTTTAGTGCTGACGACGATGCCATTATCAGCATGACTATTCCGGTGATTTACATGCTGGAGCACACATTAAACAGAATTCAGAGTCAGATGGTGGGACAAGAGGAGGTGGAGGAAGTAGAGGAGGAGTCGTATGCGGAAGGGATAACATCTCCAAGGTCCAGACGGTTGGCAGCACCAAGGCGGCAGGCATGGGAGGGTGGGGGAGAGGGATTAACCAGGGCGCATGGTAGCAGCCAAACTGTTGAGGAAGGTGCAGGAGCCGAGGAAGAAGTGGAGGACAAACTGGCGATGGGCATGGAAGACTCATCAGATGAGGGAGACCTTGATCACATTTCTGTTGTGCGAGGTTGGGGGGAGAGGGCAGAGGAAGGAAGCATGATTCTTACCTCGCTACCAACACAACAAGGACTTGGTCCTCCTGGATGCGCAAGACACATGAGTGCCTTCTTGCTGCACTACATGCAACATGACCCTCAGATTGTCAGAATTCGAAGTAATCCCGACTACTGGGTTGCCACACTCTTAGATCCCCAGTACAAAAGCAAATTTGCCGAAATAATTCCTGCCATAAAAAGGGATTGACGCATGCAGGAGTATCTGCAGACGCTGTTGCAGAATCTTACATGTGCTTTTCCACAAAACACCAGTGGTGCACGTAGTGAATCTCACAGTTCTAACTTGCCAACCATGGGACTGTCGAGTCTTCATCACTCAAACCGTAACAGTAACACAGTATCTGCTGGTAACAGCAATTTTGTGGAATCGTTTCACCACTTTTTTAGACCATCCTTTGCAAGGCCACAGGAGACAAGAAGTCTGACACATAGTCAATGCCTAGAGAGGATGGTGCAGGAGTATCTCCAAGTGAACATCGAAGCCATGACTGTGTCACTGGACCCTTGCTCATTTTGGTATTCCAATCTGGAAAAATGGCCGGAGCTCGCCACTCACGCCTTGGAGATCTTGTCATGCCCTGCAGCCAGTGTTCTCTCTGAACGTGTGTTCAGCGCTGCTGGTGGTGTGCTGACAGATAAGCGCACGCGTCTGTCCACTGAGAATGTAGACAGACTCACGTTCATACAGATAAACAAATCATGGATTCGCAAGGACTTTTCTACCCCTGTGTTATCCTTGGGAGACTAAAACCTTGAGGATTTGGTAAAATCACCTCACCAACCGTTTTAAGCAACTGTGGGGCAATTGATGCTACTTAACCCTAGAACGCATGACCATAAAAATCTACACTTTCATATACCTGGGGCCTTTTAGGCCCGTGTGCAAATAACATGGAATAACTCAAACTCAAATGACAAACAACTATATACATGAAGAATACCTAGAGTTTCAAAATTCGAACTAAAGTAATCTTGCAGAAAATAGAAAACAATTAACAGGGCGGGCCTGCGAGGCCCCAGGTATGCGTTCTAGGGTTAAGTGGTCTCTGTGCCACAATTTTGGGAAAAAATGGAGACTCTTTTTGGAGTCCTCTTGCTGTGTCTTACGTGACGTTGGCATCGTCAATTCCAGGTGGGTTGGGTCGCTCCCCCCCCCTTTTAACTGTAAGAAACTACATACACTATGGCTTGGGGTAACACAGATGGTTGAGTCTGAAGAGCTGTTTACTCAGAGGTCTGCTCCAAATCTTCAGTGTCTGCTAGTCAGCGTAGAATTTTTAACTGCATCTAGCCTAGGCAATACTTTGGGCGTAGTAGCCCAGCTGCGAAGCAAGCTGCACCGCCTGTGTATCTAATAAGAATTTTTAAATGCATCTAGCCTAGGCAGACTGTGGGGACCCCCAACCAAACCCAGACGCTCAGCCCCCCTACCGCCCCCCTTTCCTTGACAATACAATAATGTAACTCTTACAACTGGATGGGTGAGGATCGGTCACAGCTTTATTAACTCTTTATACTCATTCCATTAGAAAGGCATTTTATTTCTAAAATAATTCAGCTTGTTGCAGCATGCCCTGGGTCTCCACTCCGGCAAGTTGGCCAACAAGTGTAACTCTCCAACATGTCCTTTCTATTTCCAGGCCACGGAGGATCCTGCGTACTCGTATGCAGGACTCTGACCCCCACCCATCACTCTTAACGCTTGTTCCACTCCGTCCTGGAGTCCTGACAGGAATATGTCCAGTACAATATCCATTAAGTGAACAACGTCGGGCCGTATGAGGCCTGCTTTATCTCCTTCCAGTTGTCGGTGTCGTACCACTACACCGCCTCTGTCTCTTCTAAATTTTGCCATCCGAATATTTATTACCCGCCTTGTCCGTTCGATGGCCGTGATGTCTCGCGTACCTTGCCATACTGCTATCGGCACAATCTCTGACCATACTATAGCTAGCTTTGTGAAAAATTCTCTGAAGCGCTCAGTGTCTAGTTTCATTATTGCCATTAGTTATGCGCTGTTGTGATGACCTAGGTTGTTTCCCCCGGCCTGTATAACTAAGATGACCGGACATCTTGCCTCTCTCCCTACCTTGATTACCTCCATTAGTACCTGTGGCCATAGCAGGCCTCTAATACCTCTCTAGTTGAAATATGTGTTATGAAACTCTAATTTCCTCCCGCCTGGGCAGACTTTCGCCCTTTTTTGTGCCCAATATATATACGAGTGGCCTATCACCCACACTGTTGGCTTAGCGTCACCTGTAAAAGAAACAAACCACGTTAGGATAACAAGTCCGGTCTTATGTATCTTGCCAAACACGTGGATCGCCATCTCCCTATCCTCTGAACTTCCGTTTCTGACAGTCCTGCTCTTGCTGCTTCCGTGGCCGCGCCTATGCGGAATGAGTGTGTCCCGTAATCTTTGGGGTGGTTCCCTGCCGATGTTATGCATTTATTAAATATAGCTTGGAACTGGTATCTTGATAATGGCATTCCATCAATGTGTGATAGGAAGAAATTACTTTGTGATCTGATGGTTAGATATGTTTTTACTATTGTTACCCGACTCAGTGTACCGTTTGTGGGTTGTACAAGTACCCAAGTGCCCCTGCCCGCTGGAACCGTTTTCGATTTGTGTATGCGTAGACGTATTGCATTATTGGCTATGACTACGTTCTGGTGTAATAAGCCTCCACTGGTGGTAATTTTGGATTGAGGGACTAATTCGCTTATGCATAGCACCCCGAAGAAGGCGATCACAGATGCAGTAGACAGTAGTGTTGCTTCAAATTGTGAGTGTCATGTTAATGGTGTTAGGGATATGATGTGAGAAATCAGTTTTAGTGACACGGGACGGGACGTCTACACTCCTGACTTGGCTGACCCCTTTTCCACCCTTTTATGGATTGTCTGATGATGAACCTTTGTCACATCTCCCCAATTCAGTAGTTGGAAGTGGAATGCTACTCTGGTCAGACACCGCTGTGCTGACGCCCCTGATATGCCCCTCATAATTAGCTGGTGGAGAAATTCTATGGTGACTTGTGATCTGGCTTGTTCACATTGGTCAACCCGTCTGCCTGCTACTAGTCGTGTCCACTCTTCCCATGCCTTACCGTATGCTTGCCACGTCGACGGGGCAACTGACGCTCTGATTAATGGCATCAACTATTCGCCACTAGATCCCATAGGGAAGGTGGGCAACTGTTGCCCGATGGGTGGGCGTTGTGGAAGAGCTCTGTGAAAATCTGCCAATTGAATTGTTATAAAGCGTTAGCAGCAGCTTTAGACCCCTCAGCATAGTGGCTAGCGCGGACCCATACATTGTGTTTTAGGCACAGGAATGCTAGCCTGGGTAGTAGGCCTAGCACTGGGAGAGACGATGATGCCATCTTATTAATGCAGTGCGCTAGGCTGGTGTTTTTTGTTATGAAGCGTATATTTTTGTAAGCCAGGCGCGCGCCCCATATTTCTATTGCTACCACTATTGGGAAGAAAAATTATTTTCAGGGCTAGATGCAGCTAAAAATTATTATTAATTTAAAAGCTGGTGGAGCTTGGTATAGATGGACTAATACAATGAGTCCCACACACTGCTAGAAGGCCAAATATTTTTTCAGAGCTAGATGCAGATAAAAATTATTTTTAATTTGCAACCTGATGGAGGTCAGTATAGATGGACTAATAGACAAAGTCCCACACACTGCTAGAAGGCCAAATATTTTTTCAGAGCTAGATGCAGACAAAAAATTATTTTGAATTTGCAACCTGATGGAGGTCAGTATAGATGGACTAATAGAGAAAGTCTCACACACTGCTAGAAGGCCAAATATTTTTTCAGAGCTAGATGCAGATAAAAATTATTTTTAATTTGCAACCTGATGGAGGTCAGTATAGATGGACTAATAGAGAAAGTCCCACACACAGCTAGAAGGCCAACTATTTTTTCAGAGCTAGATGCAGAAAAAAATTATATTCAATTTGCAACCTGATGGAGGTCAGTATAGATGGACTAATAGAGAAAGTCTCACACACTGCTAGAAGGCCAAATATTTTTTCAGAGCTAGATGCAGATAAAAATTATTTTTAATTTGCAACCTGATGGAGGTCAGTATAGATGGACTAATAGACAAAGTCCCACACACTGCTAGAAGGCCAAATATTTTTTCAGAGCTAGATGCAGACAAAAAATTATTTTGAATTTGCAACCTGATGGAGGTCAGTATAGATGGACTAATAGAACAAGTCCCACACACTGCTAGAAGGCCAAATATTTTTTTAGAGCTAGATGCAGACAAAAAATTATTTTGAATTTGCAACCTGATGGAGGTCAGTATAGATGGACTAATAGAACAAGTCCCACACACTGCTAGAAGGCCAAATATTTTTTCAGAGCTAGATGCAGATAAAAATTATTTTTAATTTGCAACCTGATGGAGGTCAGTATAGATGGACTAATAGAGAAAGTCCCACACACTGCTAGAAGCCCAAATATTTTTTCAGAGCTAGATGCAGAAAAAAATTATATTAAATTTGCAACCTGATGGAGGTCAGTATAGATGGACTAATAGAATGATGCTATGCCCAAAAGGTTTTACTTCACTAGGTGCAGTAAAAAAATTGGTATTCTATACACAGGTGGTATATCTTGCAACACAGATAGGCTACTCCACTGACTAACACACTCTGCAATAGGCCAAAAAGGATTAGCTTTGCTAGATTCAGCCAAATGCTGTGAAAAAAACTTGCACAGCACTGGCACAGACCTGCCTGGCAAAAACTGATAGGAACTGATGTAACCTAGTCCTGAAAAGGACTCCAATTACAATTAGTCTTTACTCCCAACCTATCTATTTAAGAGCACAGACCTGCCTGATAAAAGTCGTATGAAATTATGTAACGTAGTCCTTAAAAGGACTGCAATCACAACTATTCCCTACTCCCAAGCTATCTGTAGATTTGTGCGAAAATTGGCTTGAAATTAACAAGGTATAGCGCACACAGCAACAGCGGTGCCGTCTAACACGCAGCTGCAGCAGTGAGAAAATGGTGGCGACGGGGAAAATGGCTGGGTCTTATAGGGCAAGGACATGTGACATACACTGCCAATGACACATGCCCTTGCTTGTGTGAAAAAAAGCACTTCGCTCCGTGTGTGCGCTGCTGATAGGCTGACAGATTGCACCTCCCCACTGTAAATACGGGAAAGAGAAAAAAAAATGGAGATCTTCATTATTCCTGCAGAGATCCATCCCCTGCCCCTCCCCCCACCCCGCTGTACACTCAAACTGCATATTAACATTAATATTCATTATTACTGAGAAAAAATCCAGTTATGATTTTGGTGCACGAACAGTTATCGAACATAACCTCGAACAGCCGAATTTTTCTCAAATCGTTCGTGTTCGCCGAACGGCTCGAACACCGCCCAAAACAGCTCGAATTTGAGATTGGCGAACAGTTCGAGTCGAACAACGCTCATCTCTATTGTGGAGTCTGTCTCATGCTACCACGAGTGTGAAAGCACAACCAACATTCAAAAGTGACCAAAACATCAGCCTGAACGCATTGGTACTGAGATGTGGTCTGTGGTCCCCACCTGCAGAACCACTCCTTTATTGAGGGTGTCTTGATAATTGCCAATAATTTCCATCTATCATCTATTCCATTTGCACATCAGCATGTGAAATTGATTGTGAATCAGTGTTGCTTCCTAAGTGGACAGTTTGATTTCACAGAAGTTTGATTTACTTGGAGTTATATTCTGTTGTTTTAAGTGTTCCCTTTATTTTTGGAGCAGTGTATATAGATACATACAGTGAGTACGGAAAGTATTCAGACTCCTTTAAATTTTTCACTCTTTGTTTCATTGCAGCCATTTGATAAATTCTAAAAAGTTCATTTTTTTTCTCATTAAAGTTCACTCTGCACCCCATCTTGACTGAAAAAAATAGCAATGTAGAATTTTTTTGCAAATTTATTAAAAAAGAAAAACTGAAATATCACATGGTCATAAGTATTCAGATCCTTTGCTCAGACACTCATATTTAAGTCACATGCTGTCCATTTCCTTGTGATCCTCCTTGAGATGGTTCTACTCCTTCAATAGAGTCCAAATGTGTTTAATTAAACTGATAGGACTTGATTTGGAAAGGCACACACCTGTCTATATAAGACCCCACAGCTCACAGTGCATGTCAGACCAAATGAGAATCATGAGCTCAAAGGAACTGCCCAAGCAGCTCAGAGACAGAATTGTGGCAAGGCACACATCTAGCCAAGGTTATAAAAGAATTTCTGCATTACTAAAGGTTCATAACAGCACAGTGGCCTCCATAATCCTTAAATGGAAGAAGTTTGGGACCAATAGAAGTCTTCGTAGACCTGGCCGTCCAGCCAAACTGAGAAATCGTGGGAGAAGAGCCTTGGTGAGAGAGGTAAAGAAGAACCCCAAGATCACTGTGGCTGAGCTCCAGAGATGCAGTAGGGAGATGGGAGAAAGTTCCACAAAGTCAACTATCAACCACCAGTTGGGCCTTTATGGCAGAGTGGCCAGACAGAAGCCTCTCCTCAGTGCAAGACATATGAAAGCCCGCATAGAGTTTGCTCAAAAACACATGAAGGACTCCCAGACTATGAGAAATAAGATTCTCTTGTCTGATGAGACAAAGATAGAACTTTTTGGTGAAAATTCTAAGTGGTATGTGT
Source organism: Phyllobates terribilis (assembly GCF_046119375.1). Taxonomy (NCBI): domain Eukaryota; kingdom Metazoa; phylum Chordata; class Amphibia; order Anura; family Dendrobatidae; genus Phyllobates; species Phyllobates terribilis. The sequence continues at coordinate 12,208,130 of NW_027362795.1, read as the reverse complement.
GGAGAAAACCAGGCACTGCTCATCACCTGCCTAATACAATCCCAACAGTGAAACATGGTGGTGGCAGTTGTTAGAACCCTCCTGTTAGTTTTTTCTATTTTGTGGTCACGTGACCTTCTCCCTATTTATTCCAGCTCCGCCCTTCAGGCTTTGCTGGACTTCAGTGTTACTTTGACTCTTAATCTAGCCAGGTGCTTTGTACCTACTGTATCTTTCTAGTTTGTTTGGTCCTTGGACCACTAAGTACTTTTGTCTGTTTGTCTTCTTCTGCTACTACTTCTGCCAGGAGGTGTCCAATTTTGTCCCAGTCCTTAGTTCTTTTAGGGACCCCTCCCTTTAATCTATAGGTCTGCGTTCAGACTAGCCGCGGACGAAGGCGGGTCTGTTCACAAGGAACAGGTTGCCCGCTGCATCGTAGGGAATCAGCTTAGTCCTATTGTATGGACAGATTTCCTCTCTTTCCTTAGTTCTTGTAGCAGATCATAACAGCAGTATCATGCTATGGGTGTGTTTTTCAGCTGCAGGGACAGGATGACTGGTTGCAATTGAAGGAAACATGAATGCGGCCAAGTACAGAGATATCCTGGATGAAAACCTCTTCCAGAGTGCTCTGCACCTCAGACTTGGCCAAAGGTTCACCTTCCAACAAGACAATGACCCTAAGCTCACAGCTAAAATAACAAAGGAGTGGCTTCAGAACAACTATGTGACCATTCTTGACTGGCCCAGCCAGAGCCCTGACCTAAACCCAATTGAGCATCTTTGGAGAGACCTGAAAATGGCTGTCCACCAACGTTTACCATTCATCCTGATGGAACTGGAGAGGATCTGCAAGGAAGAATGGCAGAGGATCCCAAAATGCAGGTGTGAAAAACTTGTTGCATCATTTCCAAGAAGACTCATGGCTGTACAAGCCCAAAAGGGTGCTTCTACTCAATACTGAGCAAAGGGTCTGAATACTTATGCCCGTGTGATATTTCAGTTTTTCTTTTTTATTAAATTTGCAAAAATTTCTACATTTCTCTTTTCTTTCAGTCAAGATGGGGTGCAGAGTGGACTTTAATGAGAAAAAAATGAACTTTTTAGAATTTATCAAATGGCTGCAATGAAACAAAGAGTGAAAAATTTAAAGGGGTCTGAATACTTTCCGTACCCAGTGTACATGCATGGAAATAAATGCAGAATTATATTTCTTAATACTGCAGTATCAGATCCTGTCTTGAATTTAACCCCTGTGGTATCCAATGTGAAAATCCACAGGGACTCCCGGTTCAGAAGTTTGCACTTATGATCCCCCCCTCGTGTGGATCTATATACCTTCTCTATCTCCATATATTTAAAGAATGAGGTGTCACCTTTATGAACTCTCGCAAAATGCCTCGATACTGCTGATGTATTTATGGCTTCCAAATGAATCGCATCAGAAAGATGTCTTCTGATACGGACTTTCAGCGCACCTGTGGTACAACCCACATAGTGGACCTTACACAAGGTGCATTCTATAAGGTATATAACCCCTGATGAATTACAATTGAGGAAATCATGAATTTTATATTCTCTATCATTACTTAAGGACATAAAACTATCTGTTTTAACCGCATGTAGACACGCTTTGCACCGATTGGCTCCACATCTGAAGAAACCTTTTGTGCTGAGCCAATTTGGTTGTACAGTATTAGTCTCACTGGTGTATAAGCTAGGAGAAAGGATGGTTCCCAGAGCGGGCGCTTTCCTGGCTACAAAGCGGATGTCATTAGAAAGTAGGTTTTTTAGTTTCTTGTTCTGATATATAATAGGGTTATACTTTTTAATTCTAGATGTAATTTTATTATACTGAGGACTATAGGTGGTAGAAAACGTTACCCTAGTATCCAATGTGTTAATGTTATTTTTCTGTTTATTTCGGAGTATATCTTTCCGATTTATATTGGAGACAATTCTACTCGCTTTTCTTAAAGACCACTCGGGATAGCACCTATTGGATAGTCTGTTACACATTTTTTCTGATTCCTTCTGAAAAGTGATGTTATCTGAACAATTTCGTATTGTTCGTATTAGCTCACCGTAAGGGATATTTCTCTTAATATGTGGCGGATGACAACATTTAGCTGATAGAATAGAATTTGAGGCTGTAGATTTTCTGTGGGGATTAATTTTGACCAATTCTTTCTCCTTGGTAGCCTCAAGTTCAAGATCCAAAAAAGTAATTTTGGATGAATGGTAGAACTAAGTGAATTTAAGATTAAAATTATTGCAGTTGATGTACTGTACAAATTGTACCACCTCCTCCTGTGTGCCCCCCACACCAGGAGGAGGTCATCAATAAATCTACCGTACCACACAATGTGTCCACTATATGTGTTATCATTATGGTAAATGAAAAGCTCCTTCCACCTACACATCACTATGTTCACTAGCGAAGGAGAAAATTTACTGCCCATGCCGACTCCTCTTTTCTGTAAAAAAAAAACTTTTATCAAAGCTAAAATAATTACGCTCTAAGAGGAACTGTACTGCTATGACCAGAAATTCTTTTATTTCTATAGTGTACGAACTGTATGTGTCAAGGTGGTAGGTTAAACATGCTAAAGCAATATGGTGTGGAATTGAGGGGGTATAATGCCACCACATCACAGGACAATCATCCAAAGTTTTTTTGCCATTCAAATTTATCAAAAATGGTCACTATGAATTTTGAATCCCTAATGTAACTCGGAGTTTCCTGAACCAGAGGCTGTAGGTAAAAATCCATCCAGGCACTTAATTTTTCACCATGGGAACCAATCCCCACCACTATGGGTCTTAACCCCTTTACAGCCCAGGGCGTACTAATACGTACAGTACAGACCAAAAGTTTGGACACACCTTCTCATTTAAAGATTTTTCTGTATTTTCATGACTATGAAAATTGTACATTCACACTGAAGGCATCAAGACTATGAATTAACACATGTGGAATTATATACTTAACAAAAAAATGTGAAACAACTGAAAATATTTCTTATAATCTAGGTTCTTCAAAGTAGCCACCTCTTGCTTTGATGACTGCTTTGCACACTCTTGGCATTCTCTTGATGAGCTTCGCTGTAATCGCACCGACCCAAAGAATAAAGTCGTCTAATCACTTATACTGCACAAGGAACGGTGTAAAAAATAAACTCTAGGGTTAGGGTTGTGCTAGGGTTGGGATTTTTTTCAAAAGCAAAAAAAAAAAAAAGATGACGATATGGCGACTAGTGTTGAGCACAAGTGCTCACTACTTGAGTTTGCATCGGGTGCTCGGGTATGCATTGAGTATCGTGGGTGCTCGAGTCTCTGCCCCATATGCTTCACAGTCAAAAAAAACGTGCGGGGATTGCCTGCCATGCACCAGCAATCCCTGCATGTTTGTTTTGGGTGTCTAATAACCGTGAAACATGTGGGCAGGACTCGAGCATGTCACTCGAGCACCTGTGATACATGGTGCATACCCGAGTACACGATGCAAACTCAAGTAGCGAGCACTTGTGCTCAAGAATAATGACAACTTATTCAATATGATGACCTAATGTTATCAAATTATGTGTCGTACCGGGTTCAAAATGTTCATTATACTCCTTGATAAAATCCTTGAGGGTTGTAGTTTCCAAAATGGGGTCACTTGTGGGGGGTTTCAACTATTTAGGCACATCAGGGGCTCTTCAAACGTGACATGGCGTCTGCCCTCAATTCCAGCAAATTTTGCGTTCAAAAAGTCACACAGTGCTCCTTCCCTTTGAACTCTGCCATGCACCCAAACACTGTATTTTCCCCACATATAGGGTATTGGCGTACTCAGGAGAAATTGCAAAAAGTTTTTGGGGTCTATTTTCTCCTCTTACCCTTGTGAAAATAAAAAAAATGGGGCTAAAACATAATTTTTTATTTTCATGGCTCCATGCTATAAACTTCTGTAAAGGTTCTCTGAGGGGTCTAGTTTCCAAAATGGTGTCAATTGTGGGGGGTTTCCACTTTTTAGGCACATCAGGGGCTCCCCAAACACAACATGGCGTCCGCTAATTATTCAAGCAAATTTTACTTTCAAAAAGTCAAATGGCTCTCCTTCCCTTCCGAACCCTGCCCTACGCCTAAACAGTGGTTTTTCCCCACATATGGGGTATCTGCGTGGTCAGGGGAAATTGCACAACAAATTTTGGGGTCCATTCTTTCCTGTTAACTCTGTGAAAATAAAAAAAATTGGGTCTAAAGTAACATTTTTGTGAAAAAAGTTAAATGTTAATTTTTTTCTTCCACATTCCAAAAATTTCTGTGAAGCACTTGAAGGGTTAATAAATTTCTTGAATGTGGTTTTGAGCACCTTGGGGGTGCAGATTTTAGAGTGGTCTTACTTTTGGGTATTTTCTGTCATAAAGACCCCTCAAAGTGACTTCAAATGTGATGTGGTCCCTAAAAAAATGATTTTGTAAATTTTGTTGGAAAAATGAGAAATCTCTGGTCAACTTTTAACCCTTATAGCTCTCTAATAAAAAAAAAAAATGGTTCCAAAATTGTGCTGATGTAAAGTAGACATGAGGGAAATGTTATTTATTAACTATTTTGTGTGACATATCTCTCTGATTTAAGGGCATAAAAATTCAAATTTTGAAAATTGCTAAATTTTCAAAAATTTTCACCAAATTTCAGTTTTTTTCACAAATAAATCGGATATCGGAGAAATTTTACCACAATCATGAAGTACAATATGTCACGAAAAAACAATCTCAGAATCAGGGGGATCCGTTGAAGCGTTCCAGAGTAATTACCTCATAAAGTGACAGTGGTCAGAATTGTAAAAATTGGCCTGGTCATTAATGTGCAAACCACCCTGGGTAGTAAAGGGGTTAAAGGTGGTGGGAAAATAATTTTATGTATTTTTGGAGGCGAATGGTAAACTGGAACAATTGGGTGATCTACGTATAAATATTCCATTAATTTTTTTTTTAGGGCTCCTCAGTGCAAACCTTCGTTTAATAGATTATACATAGCAGCATTAAACTCAACAGTAGGATCTCTAGCTAACTCCAAATAAACATCCCTATTTTCTAAATCCATCAAATTCAATTTTTTATACAATCCTGCATTCAGTACTATAGTGCCACCTTTATCCGCTGAGCGGACTAGTATGTCTGAATTATCCTTTAATTTTTTCAGAGCGTCTTTTTCTCTATATGTCAGATTAGAGTCCAAATGATTAGTAGAAGATAATTCATTCTTTAATTCCACTAGTTCTTTTTCAATTAAGTCCTGGAACTGATCCAGAACCAATGGTCTGGACTGAAGTGGGTAAAAGAAAGGATTGCCAGCCCGAAATTTACATTTGGAATTAAAGATTCCGTCTCGAATTGTTTCATTTGTAATAAAGACTGTTGTTCTGTGAATAATAACATGGAATCCTGGCTTGTCCTAGGAGAAACTTCTTCTGAAGCTGTATTCTGTGGATTTTTCATGTCCATAAAATGACATCGGATGGTGAGGTTACGTGATAGTTTGTTAACATCCAAAATTGTTCTGAAAATGTCGAATTCGTTAGAAGGTGAAAAGCTCAGGCCTTTAGCCAGGAGAGAAATTTGACTCTCAGATAAGATGTAGCTAGAGAGATTCCAAACAGGTGACTCTAATAATGGCGTTTTTTGCTCTGTGTTGGGTACTTGTTTGCATTTACGCTTACGTCCCGCCCTTGTGTGACCCGCCACTAGCTGTTTCAGTAGCGGCTAGCCCTCCCTTGGAAAGGGGTGTACTCGGACGGCGGGCCCAGTTGGTAGAATGGGGATGCAGTCTCGGCCCGGTCCGTGCCCAGGGCGCACACATTAAAAATAGGGGCTACTTCATGAGTGGCAATTATGAGTGGATAAACGACTACACCACCTGTGGTGTCTGGTGATGCGCCACCAGCGCTGCTGCAGTCCTCTGAGGCGGGATGTTGTGGCAGCCGATGGTAGTACTACTCCCCACAGGCGGAGCAGGGCCTCAAAGCAGAGGAAACAGGAGGATGCAGTGGTGCGGTGTCGTGTCCCGCTGCAATAATGGACCGGAGGCAATGGATGTAGTCTTCCAAGCTTTACTCACGTTGTTAGAGGTCAGCTGCAATGCTTCTCCTTGCTCCTCACGGCGTGCTGCGGCCACCAGAGAAGGGGGTTCGGCACACCCCGGTAGTTCAGGTGTGTCTATCAGGACCCCCAGCACCAGTGTGTTCCTAGAAATCTCCCCCTTGGACCTCTCCTGTCCGTGTGCAGTGCGTGTTGCAAGGCTGGGTCTCCCTCTGGCTATACACAGAAAAAGGGCACGGGTGGCGACTCCACTCCGTCCGTTACCCGGTGGGAACCAGTTAGCCTCCGGGCTTTTCCGACTGAGACGTGAAGTAACAAAGTCAGATATCGGGGGCCGGTACCTCTCTTGCAGCAGGAGTCTCTCTGACTAGGCCAGAATGGAGAGTACAGGTGGCGTATGCCGATCCGTCCGTATTCCCTGGGATCCTTTTGCCTGCGGAGCTCTCCTCCTCAGCTCCCCTCCAGGCCTTCTTAAGCAGGGACCTTGACCAGGTAGAGACCTCCGTTAACTCTATCCTGCTCCTCGTCTCAAGGCCAGAGCACGAGGACCGTGCATCTCCAGCACGCTGCAGGCTCCTACACAAGGCCACTGCCAGCTGTGAAGACCACAATGAAACAACCTTGAACTTAAGATGGCTTGCTATTAAATATGTATCTACAAGTGTAACCTAAAAGTGCATCCTCCACCCTCACCCACTACATGGTTCCCCCTATCTTTGGTTCCCCCATCTCCATTATCCTGCTGGGGCAGCACCCTAGTGCATACTAGCCCCCCATAGGACAGGAGTGTGTAGTGTTGAGTGATGAGGTGGGGTCCTGACAGGTGCTCCATCCTAACCTGGGAGAGGAGATACCACACCTCTTTCACAAGATGCAGTACCCACCTGTGGCGACCGAACCCACAGGGGCGCCACACCCTCTTCCTCCGTTTTTTGTAATCGTTCCACCAGCACTAGATAATTTATTTTTGACAAAATACAATTGTTGCATTTCTCACATTGAACTCATAGATGAATCTGAGTAATCATCAGAGGTGGCAGCAAAAGAATTATCCGTAACATCATCATGCTCCTTAAAACTCCCTCTTCCAGATCCCTGAAAACGTTTGTGAGAGCGTTTTTTTAAGATGGATGGTAATTGTTTATTCCAACTATAAATCTTGTTCTGCGCATAGTCCTCACTGTCCCTTTTGAACTTGGATCTTTTTATATCCATAATGGTGTTCTCCAACTTGGCCAAATTAGATTTCAGTTTGTCATTACAAATATTAAATTCTTTTAGTTGCACATATTTCCCCAAAGACGATTGTATATTTTTAATATCCAATTTAATTTAAGTCAGTTCCAGTTCCTCATGTTTGATTATGAGGTGCATAAGATTCAGTGAACATTGACTAAGAATCGCATTCTGATCTTCTTGAAAACCGTCATTGTATATAGTGGTGGCGACTTTTTTTTAAACGCAGACCTCTAGGGATCATTTCCTTTTTTACATATGTGTCCAAGGTTGTGAGATCCCACCAAACTTTAAGTTCTCTGGTCATTTTGTTTTCCATCTGGAACATGAGATCTTTAAATTCATCCGGTTCTGTTGTCACCACTGACGGTTTATTATCAAAAATAGATGCTAGTTTGTTCAGTCTAGCCGAACAATCCTCTGTGTCACTGAAATTCATTATGTCAAATTGAGGGGATGTGAAAATCCACAGGGACTCCCGGTTCAGAAGTGTGCACTTGCAGTCAGACAAGCCAATGGCCTGGTAACAGGGGCCAAGCAGAGCCGGGTAAGTGGTAATACAAGTGGGCAGTGGAATGAGTCGAGGTTTTGGTAATCATGGTGTAACAGATCGGGCAGACTGACTGGGCAGGAGAGAATTTCATGTTTTCTTGATTATAGCATCATGCGGAGAATTCCTGCTCCTTAATATTAAAAGGGGTTGTCCGGGACTTTTTTTTTTTTTTTTACCTTGGACCTAAGAACTAACAGGCAAGTATTTGCTAACTATGTGCCTGTTGTCCCAGGCGCCGATATCTGCTGGTTTAGAATGGTCACGGAGCGCTCCTGACAGTGATTTTTCAGCTCCCGCTCTGATCTGTTGATGGGGTGTGACTGCCGGTGTCATGCTGATTGACAGCTGGCTCCCTGCTGCCTAACTGCAGGGAGCCGTCTGTCAATCAGCATAAAGTTGGCAGTCACGCCTCTTTGGCAGAGCAGTCGGGAAGAGGAAGAGCTGTTCTTTTGACGTGAAGCAGCAGAATCGCTGTTAGGAGCGGTCCAGGAGCAATCTTAGCCACCACAGGGTAGAACAAACACATAATAAGCAATTACCTGGCTGATAGTTCTTAGGCCCATTGCATTTTTCTATCTCACCCTGTAGGAGTCACCTTCTCCTCAACCAAAAAGAGAAGGTGCATATCCACCGACATTGTGATGCGCCAGCTTCCAGATCCAATTGCAGATAAAATTATGATTTTATTGTTAATCCATTAAAAAGATATACACATTGCAAAAATAAAATAAATAAAGGTGGAGACCTCTGTGAAACCTACACGTTTCGAACGCCAAACGTTCTTCGTCCTGCTATAGAAATACATGTAGGGAGTTACAATTTACATGCTCGACCGCCCCATCATATGGGCGTGTTGATCGTTCCTCACGCCCAATTTTCTAAGTAAAGAAATGATAGGGTGTGGGAATAACAGAATAAAAACAAGTGATCTAATCTTGAAAAGTAGGCAGTGTGTATAAAAAATACACAAAGATGATACAAACAATATGATATATACATTAACATAAAATCAAAAAGATAATAAAAGAAAAGTGCTAAACCTGTGTCAGAGAAATAGCTCAGAGCTTAGCGCAAGGAAGCACTCCTTAGAAGAACTCCTTAGGAAAACAGATACAACTACAGCAAGCTGTACCTTCCAGGACTGACCAATGACCAAAATCCAAGCTCTGATTTAATAAGATCACGGTTACACCCACATACCTTCTATTGGCGAGCTCATATGAGGACTTGTCATAGGTGTGCTAGATCTTTTAGAAGTTTATGAGATCCCCAACTTTCAGGATATCTTCGCCCATGGAGGTCTCGGGCGGGAAATATCATGGTCATGTTTTCTATCATGATTTTACCTTTCTATAGAGATGAAACATGGCATGGATAGCATTATCCATCTAAACGATATTAAGTTGGGGGTGTTCGGCTGGCCTTACAATGATGTGAGTGAATGCGTTATGATCGTCCCTTTGCTACAATGTCGAAAATACATCTCCCATGAATATTGGATCGATGCAAACCCCAATATTCATCACTGACCACAGTCTTCAGAGTGTCTGAGACAAGTCCTTTGAAAAGAGGAAGCCCTTGCTTCGGAAATGTACTTATCCGCCTCTGAGTATGCAAATTCTAGACTTGTTGGCTGGTTCTCATCAGATTCTTTGTTGAATTTACCTGACCACGGCAGGAGGCCCTACGTCAATAGAGGTTGAAGTGTCAGCTCTTTCTCACTTTTCTAGTTATAATCCTATATGTTCAATGTGAGAGTGATATGCCCCCTCTCCAGAGATGTCTTTTTGGATTTTACAATTTTTCTTTATGACAGGGTGCAAAATTACCCTCCCCACCCCCAACCAGGATCAAACTGGGGTGCCTGGGGCCCCAATAGGAATTGATTCTAGGGGCCCACACTTCAGCTGTATATGAAAACCTGTTAGCCATTATCCCGATTATAGTGGAGCGTCAGCTGTAAAATACAGGAGGCTCCTGCACCTCTTACTGTGCGATATCATAACTGGGATGTACAATTACGGTAATTTGCAGTAAAGGACTTTGTTGGTGAAAACAAGTTATGACCATAGGATCCACAGGAGAGGTGATAACTCCATAGGATCCACAGGAGAGGTGATATCTTATTGGTCAGTGATTGATTGGTCTGACCATTTGGGACTGTACCGATTGGAAGAATGGGGAATTTTTATCCCTGACAGGGCACTTTTATTCCTATTGTAAAATGGAGCGGCAGATCGGGTGTGTCATCTTCTTTGCCAGAAAAAGCCAAGTGCAGTGCTCATATAAAATACATATAATACAGACTGTCTTTGATGTGAGCTCAGGAGCAGATGATGGGAGTGTTACAGATTCCCCTTTAAAAAGGACCTTTTGCTGACAGCCTCTTCACATGGAAGCTCTGTGCTTTGCTCCTGCTCTGCATCCTTTCATTTCCACCTATTAGCAGTGAAATATTGATTCCTTCACACCAAAGGCTGGGGGAAAGTACACAGAGAAGCTTAAAGTGCACTCAGACATGACCAGAAGCAAGCATCAGAAGGAGCAGAGTCCAGATAGTGGGCCTTCCAACATGGCGCCTCCTCCCCCACACCAGCCAGAGTGAGAGATGCTGAGGCTGCTGCAGCAAAGCTGGGGAGATTTGCCAGACTGACCTTAGATTCTGACCCTTCAGATGATTTACAACCTGATCAGGTATGCTCACAGAGGAAGGGAGATACAGAGACTGTGCAGGGGAGGCAATGTGGCACCACTCTCACAGCAACAGTTAAACAGAGAAGTGCAGGAAATGCAGAGCACTAACAACACCTATGGAGAAGTCAATGATTCTGGGCAAGAGCCTACACGACAAGATGTTTTCTCTGCTGGAAAATCCTGTAGCTTCTCATTAGAAATTCTCAACAAACACATGGGAGGGCTTAGAGAGGACATTAATCTCATCAGACAAAACATGAAGAAAATAAACAGCCGAGTCAATGAGTTGGAGGAAAGAGTGAGTTCTGTTGCGGACCAAATGCCTACTATACATAAATATCTCAGGAGAGGTCTTCAGAATATCAATGCCCTTCTCAAGAAGGTTGATGACCTAGAGAATAGGCATCGGCGAAATAACATACGTTTAGTCGGGGTTCATGAAAAAGCGGAGGGTCGTAATTCAGTTGATTTTTTTTGAATCCTGGCTGACTACATTGTTCGGCAAAGACACTCTCTCTCAATTTTTTGCAATTGAAAGAGCTCACAGAGTTCCTACACGTCCTTTGCCACCGGGTGCTCCACCAAGACCTGTACTCATCAAATCTCTGCGAAATGGAGCTGGATGAGAGACTTCTCCTTGAGGCGGTTTTCTCCAAGCACTTTTCATATACCATTATGAAAAAATGCCTATCCCTGAATCTATTCCGTTATTCTATTATGAGCGGGAAATGTTGAGCTATGATGAGTTTTGTACCTGCCTTATTGTACATACAAAGTACTCTTATTTTGTGAGTGGAGCATCTGTGGAGAAAATCTCTTTTGACAGAAAACTTCATCCACTATACATTTACTTTCAATTATTTGGGTATTTTTCTTGTTTTTGGTTTCTCTTCATCCACTATAAGTTCATGCTCAAAACTTATAATTCTGCTCTCCATCCGGCTAAACAAGTCTACTTTACCACTCTCATCACATCTCTAGCCAACAATCCTAAATGACTGTTTGAAACCTTCCACTCCCTCCTGAGCTCTAAAGTACAGACCCCGTCACCCACCTAAGCGCTGACGATCTGGCCACTTATTTCCTACAAAAAATCAATCATATCTGTCAAGACATTTTTACACAATCCCCTCAGAGTCTGGATTCCCTTCCCTCCCGCACCTCAAGTTCACTTTCCATCTTCGAGCTGGTCACAGAAGAAGAAGTGACCAGACTCCTCACTTCTTCCCGCCCTACAACCTGCAACAGTGACCCTATTCCCTCACAGCTCATTCAGTTCCTTTCCCCAGCTGTCACTGTGGAGGTTTCACCAATTTAAGATACACTAGGTAACTACTCTCCTCCTAATTAAAGATGCCCGAGTGAATGCAAATCAACCAAATTTGCTAATATGGTTGAAAAACTTCACTCAGAGACTAAACCATGCAAAATGACATACTTTATTATGTAGACATGGGGTTATATAGTATTCTACTTCTAGGTGGGATTAGTAAACTTCATTGCTCCTTCTGATAACTTGGCACACTGCAATTTGCTCATCCATGTATCTCCTGGCCTCAGTAACACCTTAGGAATAGAGATGAGCATTGTTCTACTCGAACTGTTCGCCAATCTCAAATTCGAGCTGTTTTGGGCGGTGTTCGAGCCGGTCGGCGAACACGAACAATTTGAGAAAAATTCGGCTGTTCGAGGTTATGTTCGATAACTGTTCGTGCACCAAAATCATAACTGGATTTTTTCTCAGTAATGATGAAAATTAATGTTAATACGCAGTTTGAGTGTACAGCGGGGCGGGGGGAGGGGCAGGGGATGGATCTCTGCAGGAACTATGAAGATCTCCATTTTTTTTTCTCTTTCCCGCATTTGCAGTGGGGAGGTGCAATCTGTCAGCCTATCAGCAGCGCACACACGGAGCGAAGTGCTTTTTTTCACACAAGCAAGGGCATGTGTGATTGGCAGTGTATGTCACATGTCCTTGCCCTATAAGACCAAGCCATTTTCCCCGTCGCCACCATTTTCTCACTGCTGCAGCTGCGTGTTAGACGGCACCGCTGTTGCTGTGTGCGCTATACCTTGTTAATTTCAAGCCAATTTTCGCACAAATATACAGATAGCTTGGGAGTAGGGAATAGTTGTGATTGCAGTCCTTTTAAGGACTAGGTTACAGCATTTCCTACGACTTTTATCAGGCAGGTCTGTGCTCTTAAATAGATAGATTGTGGGAGTAAAGACTAATTGTAATTGGAGTCCTTTTCAGGACTAGGTTACATCAGTTCCTATCAGTTTTTGCCAGGCAGGTCTGTGCCAGTGCTGTGCAAGTTTTTTTCACAGCATTTGGCTGAATCTAGCAAAGCTAATCCTTTTTGGCCTATTGCAGAGTGTGTTAGTCAGTGGAGTAGCCTATCTGTGTTGCAAGATATACCACCTGTGTATAGAATACCAATTTTTTTACTGCACCTAGTGAAGTAAAATCTTTTGGGCATAGCATCATTCTATTAGTCCATCTATACTGACCTCCATCAGGTTGCAAACTGAATATAATTTTTTTCTGCATCTAGCTCTGAAAAAATATTTGGGCTTCTAGCAGTGTGTGGGACTTGGTCTATTAGTCCATCTATACTGACCTCCATCAGGTTGCAAATTAAAAATAATTTTTTTCTTCATTTAGCTCTGAAAAAATATTTGGGCTTCTAGCAGTGTGTGGGACTTGTTCTATTAGTCCTTCTATACTGACCTCCAGCAGGTTGCAAATTGAATATAATTTTTTTCTGCATCTAGCTCTGAAAAAATATTTGGGCTTCTAGTGGTGTGTGGGACTTGGTCTATTAGTCCATCTATACTGACCTCCATCAGGTTGCAAATTAAAAATAATTTTTTTCTGCATCTAGCTCTGAAAAAATATTTGGGCTTCTAGCAGTGTGTGGGACTTGGTCTATTAGTCCATCTATACTGACCTCCATCAGGTTGCAAATTAAAAATAATTTTTTTCTTCATTTATCTCTGAAAAAATATTTGGGCTTCTAGCAGCGTGTGGGACTTGTTCTATTAGTCCATCTATACTGACCTCCATCAGGTTGCAAATTAAAAATAATTTTTTTCTGCATCTAGCTCTGAAAAAATATTTGGGCTTCTAGCAGTGTGTGGGACTTGGTCTATTAGTCCATCTATACTGACCTCCATCAGGTTGCAAATTAAAAATAATTTTTTTCTGCATCTAGCTCTGAAAAAATATTTGGGCTTCTAGCAGTGTGTGGGACTTGGTCTATTAGTCCATCTATACTGACCTCCATCAGGTTGCAAATTGAATAAAAAAATTTTCTGCATCTAGCTCTGAAAAAATATTTGGGCTTCTAGCGGTGTGTGGGACTTGGTCTATTAGTCCATCTATACTGACCTCCATCAGGTTGCAAATTAAAAATAATTTTTTTCTGCATCTAGCTCTGAAAAAATATTTGGGCTTCTAGCAGTGTGTGGGACTTGGTCTATTAGTCCATCTATACTGACCTCCATCAGGTTGCAAATTAAAAATATTTTTTTTCTTCATTTAGCTCTGAAAAAATATTTGGGCTTCTAGCAGTGTGTGGGACTTGTTCTATTAGTCCTTCTATACTGACCTCCAGCAGGTTGCAAACTGAATATAATTTTTTTCTGCATCTAGCTCTGAAAAAATATTTGGGCTTCTAGCGGTGTGTGGGACTTGGTCTATTAGTCCATCTATATTGACCTCCATCAGGTTGCAAATTAAAAATATTTTTTTTCTGCATCTAGCTCTGCAAAAATATTTGGGCTTCTAGCGGTGTGTGGGACTTGGTCTATTAGTCCATCTATACTGACCTCCATCAGGTTGCAAATTAAAAATAATTTTTTTCTGCATCTAGCTCTGAAAAAATATTTGGGCTTCTAGCAGTGTGTGGGACTTGGTCTATTAGTCCATCTATACTGACCTCCATCAGGTTGCAAATTGAATAAAAAAAATTTCTGCATCTAGCTCTGAAAAAATATTTGGGCTTCTAGCGGTGTGTGGGACTTGGTCTATTAGTCCATCTATACTGACCTCCATCAGGTTGCAAATTAAAAATAATTTTTTTCTGCATCTAACCCAGCCAATAGTTTTGGCCTAATACCACAGTTTGGCCACTCAGCTCTGCTCGGTTACCATCCATTGTTTTTTTGTGCAAACAACTCCAGAGTTGTGAATTAGTTAACTACCAAAATGAGTGGAAAAAGGCCTGCTGCTGGTGGAAAGGGGAATAGGCGTGTTGGGAAGGGGAAAAAAGGTTGTGTCCGTGGGGTAGGTGCAGAAGAAAGACCATCTTCCAGCCAAACTAAAATGTCTACTTCTTTTAGCGGACAATGTGACAAGATCCCTTTCTTACGGCCACGCCAATCGCTACAAATTCCAGATGAGGCACAAAAACAGCAGGTGCTTCAACGGATATCAAGTGCTCCTTTAAGTGGGCTCTCCTCCACATCAACTTCAACATCACAAATACTCCAGTCCTCAAAGGTGTCACCCAAATCGCACTTGCTTCCTCACAGCTCCCAAATCTCCAGCTGCCCGTCTGAGTATGAGGTAGAACAGATGGTTGAGTCTGCAGAGCTGTTTACTCATACTATAGCCTGGGAATCAGAGGTCGACTCCAGCGCTTCTGTGAATCCAGACGAGGAAATGATCTGCACTGATGCCCAGAATCTTTATGAGTCGGATCCAGGACCAGACGCAGAAGGTTCTGACCATAATGTAGACCCTCATTCCCAAACTGTAACTCCTGTTGGTGGAGACAATGAGGAAGACGATGATAAGACTCAAATACCTGATTGGAGCGACAACTTTAGTTTTTTGTCAGGGCAGGAACAGGTTGGCTCTGAGGACGACGGGTGTGATAACGCACAGGGTGATGATGATGAGGTCGGAGATCCCACTTACTGTCAACCCACAGTCAGCCAAGAGATGAGGTCAGCAGAGGAGGTGGAGGAAGATGCTAGTGACGACGAGGTCAGGTTGCGCCTTCCTGGACAGAGACGTAGTACTGGAAGCACGTCAACAACTGCATCCTCAAACACAACTCTGCCTCTCACCACAAGTCGTGGTGGCTCTTCAGGTCGCATGGGTGCTAAGCCTTGCATAGCCTGGGCATTTTTTCAGATCGATAAAGATGACCCAACTCGTGTTATCTGTAACATTTGTCAGCAAAAGCTAAGTAGAGGCCAAAAAATACATAGTTTGAGTACTTCATGCATGAACCGGCACATGGACATGAAGCATAAGTTGCAGTGGGAAGCTCAGTGTGCTACAATGCGGTCTAGCCGGCCGGGCCAACCACCGTCTGCCATATCTTGTGCATCCGCGGCCTCTTCATCCTCTGTGACTGGGGGGACAGCAGTCACACCTGTTTTGGGGCGCAGACCTGCCACCTCTTTACCCGCAACAGCCAGCGTGATTGGCAGGTCATCATTTTCTTTGGAGGTGGTAACACCAGCTGGTCTTGAGCGCTGTCCGACATCGATAGCACCACCTTTGGATCAAGGCAACCTAACATGTCCGCCTGCATCTTCCTCACAGACCGGCAGTTTGCCGGGGACACCCTTATCAACCCCGTCTAAGCACAATAGCCAGCCCTCGGTCCCTCAGATGTGGACAAGTAAAAGACCATTTCCTCCTAGCCATGAGAAAGCTAAGAGGTTGAATTCCACCATCTGCAAGCTCTTGGCTACAGAAATGCTGCCTTTCCGCCTGGTGGACACAGAGGATTTTCGAGACCTTATGTCCGTCACAGTGCCCCAGTACCAGATGCCCAGTCGGCACTACTTCTCAAAGAAAGGTGTGCCTGCGCTCCACCAGCATGCCGCACACAACATCACCGCTTCTTTGAGAAACTCTGTGTGTGACAGGGTGCATTTCACCACAGACACTTGGACGAGTAGGCATGGACAGGGGCGTTACATGTCGCTGACTGGGCACTGGGTAACTATGGTGACAGCAGGACAAGGGGCTGCTGTCCAAGTCTTGCCGTCCCCACGAGTTGTGCGTCAATCCTCTTTATGTCATTTTTCCTCCACTGCTTCTGCCTCCTCAACCTCCTCTCGGTCTTCCACCTGCACCCAAAGCCTGTCTGGTCATGCCACAAGCTTTCTAACTGCGCAGAAGGGATCCTGCACACCTCCTTACTATGCTGGCAGTAGGGCTCAACGTCATCAGGTGGTTTTTACATTGAAATGTCTGGGAAATGTGAGTCACACAGCTGAGGAGTTGTGGTCAGCTCTGGAGAACCAATTTCATGAATGGTTGTCTCCACTGGACCTGAAACCAGGGAAGGCCGTGTGCGACAATGCTGCAAACCTGGGTGCGGCCCTTCGCCGGGGCAATGTCACACACGTGCCTTGTATGGCTCACGTGTTGAACCTGGTTGTCCAGCAATTTTTAGCCCACTATCCCAGACTAGATGGCCTTCTGCAGAGGGCACGGTCGCTGTGTGCTCACTTCCGCCGTTCGCATCCCGCAGCTCAGCGACTTACATCTCTACAGAAGTCGTTGGGCCTGCCACTTCACCGGCTAAAATGCGATGTGCCTACCCGGTGGAATTCAACTCTGCACATGTTGCAGCGACTGTGGCAGCACCGACAAGCCCTGGTGCAATACGTTCTGACGTATAGCCTGGGCCAACGAGATTCAGAGGTGGGGCAAATCACGCTGGAGGAGTGGTCTCAGATCAGGGACCTATGCACCCTTCTGCACAGTTTTGAAATGGCGACGAAGATGTTTAGTGCTGACGATGCCATTATCAGCATGACTATTCCGGTGATTTACATGCTGGAGCACATGTTAAACAGAATTCGGAGTCAGGTGGTGGCACAAGAGGAGGTGGAGGAAGTAGAGGAGGAGGAGTTGTATGCGGAAGGGCTAACATCTGCAAGGTCCAGACGGTCGGCAGCACCAGGGCGGCAGGCATGTGAGGGTGGGGGAGATGATTTTACCAGGGCGCATGGTAGCAGCCAAACTAGTGAGGAAGGTGCAGGAGCCCAGGAAGAAGTGGAGGACGAACTGATGGAAGACTCATCAGATGAGGGAGACCTTGATCACATTTCTGTTGTGCGAGGTTGGGGGGAGAGGATAGAGGAAGGAAGCATGATTGTTACCTCGCCACCAACACAACAGGGACTTGGTGCTCCTGGATGCGCAACACACATGAGTGCCTTCTTGCTGCACTACCTGCAACATGACCCTCGAATTGTGAGAATTAGAAATAATCCTGACTACTGGGTTGCCACACTGTTAGATCCCCGGTACAAAAGTAAATTTGCAGAAATTATTCCTGCCATAGAAAGGGATGCACGCATGCAGGAGTATCAGCAGAGACTGTTGCAGAATCTTACATGTGCTTTTCCACAAAATACCAGTGGTGCACGTAGTGAATCTCACAGTTCCAACTTGCCAACCGTGGGACCGTCAAGTGTTCAGCACTCAAACCGTAACAGAACCACAGTATCTGCTGGTAACATCAATTTTGCGGAATCATTTCACCACTTTTTTAGCCCATCCTTTGCAAGGCCACAGGAGACAAGAAGTCTGACACATAGTCAACGCCTAGAGACGATGGTACAGGAGTATCTCCAAGTAAACATTGAAGCCACGACTGTGTCACTGGACCCTTGCTCTTTTTGGGCTTCCAATCTGGATAAATGGCCGGAGCTAGCCACTTACGCCTTGGAGATCTTGTCATGCCCCGCAGCCAGCGTTCTGTCTGAACGTGTGTTCAGCGCTGCTGGTGGTGTGCTGACAGATAAGCGCACGCGGCTCTCCACTGATAATGTAGACAGACTCACGTTCATAAAGATGAACAAATCATGGATCCGAAACGACTTTTCTACCCCTGTGTCATCCTGGGGAGAGTAAAAGCTTGATGATTGGCTAAAATCACCCTACCAACCGTTTTAAGCTTTCAAATTACTAATCATGTTTATCTGTATCTTGACTGGAAAATAATTTGGGCTTTGTAGCAGTGTGCAGCACTGATCCTATTAGGCCATCTATAATAAGCTTCACCAGATTTAAAATTAAAAATAATTTTTAGCTGCATCTAGCCCGGAAAATAATTTTGGGGCTCCGAGATGCGCAAGACACATAAGTGCCTTCTTGCTGCACTACCTGCAGCATGACCCTCATATTGTCAGAATTCGAAGTAATCATGACTACTGGGTTGCCACACTCTTAGATCCCCCAAACTTTTCGATCAACCTTTTCATTTTAATAAAGACCAAAAAAATGGTCATTTTTGAAATTATAAGCATTAGCAGGTTGTTAGAAACTGAAATCAAACAGTTTTCAACTCAAAACTTTATTCTAGGTGATGTTACATTTTCACATAGGACCCCTTGTTCGAAAGGAGCTTCTGAACTCTCTCGTCCATTGAATTTGTCAGGTTTTGGATGGTTTCTGCTTCAATTGTTTTGCATGAGGACAGAATACCCTCCCAGAGCTGTTGCTTAGATGTGAACTGCCTCCCGCCATCATAGACACTCCTTTTAATGATGCTCCAAAGGTTCTGAATGGGGTAGAGGTCAGGGGAGCATGGGGGTCACACCATAAGTTTGTCCCCTTTTATGCCCATATCAGCCAGAGATGCAGATGTTTTATGTGCAGCATGAGATGGTGCATTATCATGCAGAAAAATGATCTTGCTGTGAAATACACGGTTCTTCTTCTTGAACCATGGCAGGAAGTGCTGTTTGAGAAAATCCACATACATTATGGAGTTCATCTTTAGCGCCTTCAGGGATCCTAAAGGGGCCGACAATCTCTCTCCCCATGATTCCAGCCCAAAACATTACTCCACCTCCTCCTTGTTGGCGCTGTAGCCGTGTTTGCGTGGGGTGTCCATCAACCAGCCATCCTCCACTCCATTCATCTGGACCATCGAGCGCTGCACGGCACTCATCCGTGAACAAAACAGTTTTGAAATCAGTCTTCATGTAATGTTTGGCCCACTGGAGCCGTTTCTGCTTGTGTGAAGTGGATAGAGGAGGTCGACAGGATGGCGTATGCACAGCTGCAAACCTCTGAAGGACCCTGCATCTTGTTGTTCGGGGGACGTTGGAGGCACAAGCAGCTTCAAAAACTTGTCTGCTGCTATGACAAGGCTTTTTTGCCGCTGCTCTTTCAACCTGACGTAATTGCCTGTAGGAAAGAGTCCTCAATTTGCCCTTATCAGCACGCACACGTGTGTACTGTGAATCAGCTACATACTTCTTGATTGCCAAGACACTTCATCCTGATCATCGCACAATGTTGATTGTAGTCATGCCTTGACCTAAACACTCCACAATTTGTTGCTTCTCAGCAGCCGACACATCCTTTTTCTTTCCCATTTTGGCAGAAAATGTAGGCTGCTTAATAATGTGAGAGAGCCTTCTTAAGTAGTCTTGCCTTTCATTGGACACACCTACCAAACTAATTAGCACAGGTGTCTGCAATTGCTTACAGTGATATAAAGAGCCCTGACACACATCACCATCAATGAGTTTAACTGACAAACAAACAAATTCTTCCCTTATCACTCCTAAACACTTTTTGCATAATAATTTGGAACGCGGTGTACATGTGCTTTTCCACAAAACACCAGTGGTTCACGTAGTGAATCTTACAGTTCTAACTTGCCAACCGTGGTCTGTATGGAATTGTTCAATAAAGGGCCCAAAATTAAGATAACATAGATGGGAGAGGTCTCTATGAATAGGAATTCCTAAGTATTTGATACCCTGTGAGGGCCAGGCAAAGGGAAAGTTGGACTGGATGGAATCCTATATGGATTTAGGGAGGGAGACATCGAGGGCCTCAGACTTCGCTGCATTGATTTTAAAATTTTACCATGTAACAAAGTGATCTATTTCAGCCTTAACAGCAGGGATGGATATATGTGATTGAGTGATATATACTAGGACATCATCAGCAAATAGAGAGCACTTGTACTCGGTGCCTCCCACCTCAATCCACCTAATATTGGGGTTATGGCGAATTGATGAGAGCAGGTGCTCCGTCACTAGGATGTATAAGAGAGGGGACAGAGGACATCCCTGCCTTGTCCCATTGGTGATTGTGAAAGGTGATGAAAATGTTCTGACGCACCCCCTGGGCCTTGGGACACCCGGAGCCGGACCCTTTTTGGTGGATGCTGGTGGTTGTAGTCTTCGTGGCGGCGATCCGGTTCCGTGGCTCAGGGCGGTCAAACCAGTGGCGGAACTATTTATGTGGTTTTGATGTTTAAATTTCCGACTACGCCACCCGTGGATTGCGGTCAGAGTGAACCGCCGCTACAGGGCAGACCGCTAAGGCTGGTGTTGTGGGTGCAGCAGAGCGTAGCATAACTCCCCACGGGAGGAGTATAGCCTCAGGGCAGTGTATGCGGAGGATGGGGGTGATGGTGCAGGGCAGCAGCAGTAACGACACGGAGTCAGTGATGCAGTTCAGGGCCTTTACTCACAGTTCTTATTATCCAGACCACGTCTGCAGGTAACGGCTGCCCACGTCGTACTGTGCTCACCAGGTGAGGGGCTCAGACAACTCCCAGATAACTTTGGAGCGCTTCACAGGACCCCCTTTGTGTGTCCTTTGTCTGGCCTTTCTTACCAACACTTCTGTCCGGCTGCCTCGGGCCTCCTCTTGGTAAACTTGGCGCCAGTTTCCCTGACCCTATGTGGTGCCTTCCTAGCGGGTGGAGCAAGGGGCTGCGCCACATAAAATGTCAGAGCCTCCGGTTTCTAGCTGAGGGTCGTTTCCTGCCTCCACTAGTTCGGGGACCGGTCTCCCCCTTTGGCCTGACCCCTCCACGCAGGTGGATTCGGGCGTGCGGTGGCGACTCGCCCGTCCGCACCCCTGGGATCCCTTCATTCCTCGTTCCTGGAGCCTTCTCCGCTCCTCTTCCTTCCTTCTCCCTCTTGCAGGCCTGGGCCTCTGTTACTAGGCCCGCCTCCGGAGCAGAGCTCATGCAGAGCCCCTGCTCCCTGCCACTTCTGCTCAGACTTCTCTGCACTGAACTAAGATGGTGCCCACCTTTTATACTCCCTTCTCAATGCACCCAGGAACTGCTTCCTCCCTGCTCCTGCACTGCAGGGTTCCCCTTCCTCAGTGTTCCCTCCCCCCACTCCAGCCAGGGACAGGGACTGTCGTGCCCATCTCAGGGGCATATTGGTCGCCCTGTCCCACGGCAATGTGGTGTAATGCATGCAGGTGTCGGGTCCTGATCCACACTCCATCCTTATCTGAGAGTGAGATATCACACCTCTGGGTGAGGTGCAATACGTCTGTAGCAACCGAGCCCTCGGTGCTACAGTTCCATTTATCTTCAGCCTAGGTGACGTATTGTGATACAGGGCCGTGATTTTGGCTATAAAAGGGTCCCCTAGACCCCTACCCCAAGCTTTTTAAGAGAATCATATATGGCGTGCCAGGAGACTCTATGGAATGCTTTCTCAGCATCCAACGAGAGTATCTACTTACAAATTTTTAACTGCATCTAGCCCAGGAAATACTTTGTGCCTAGTAGCAGTGTCTGCTAGTCAGCGGATTATCCCGGCTGTTAAGCAAGCTACACCACCTGTAGTTTGGACACTTAATTTTTTCAAAGGAAATGCTTCGGGACCACGGGATACTTAGTGAAGAGCATCAGGAGGCACCCGAAGACATAGGGGCTGGGACTGGCACTAGGATGCCTTGCGGTGGACAGCCGAGCTCGATCCTTATAAAAGCTTTTTAACTGCAGCAGCTTTAGTGGACGCTACTGGAGCTGGAATTACGCGGCTGCTGGCATGAGACTTGCCCTCCAATAGATCCTTGTAAATGGATTTAAAGTGTATTCATTCAAATTAGAGGGACAATTTAAATTAAAAAGCTTAGAGCTGCCTCCACCACAGGGGGGCTCTCTCGACCCACCAGCGGACAGGCACCAGTATTGGGAGAGGGGGGCTGGCCGTCAGGGTTCACCGCGGCTCTGGCACAAACCCAGCGACACGGAGGTGGCACGGGCAGGAGCGGACTGGCCGTCTCGGCTTCTCACTTTTTGGATTTTAGAAGGGCATGACATGCCTATATCTGTGTCTCCCCCTCCTTTTACTCCTCCACCTCTTTTCTTTTCGCATGACTATATGTACTTGTCACTTTTCCATGTGTTAGTTGTGTCTTCTGAGCAGTTTGTCAGCTTTTGGACACCTTTGAAGGTGTTTTCTATGTGTTTCTATGTGTTTTTGTTTGCCTGCCATTGGTTTTAACGGTGTTCGAAGGTGTTCGACGAATAGTTCGACGAACAGTTCGGCGAACACACGGGTGTTCGACGAACCGAACCGAACTCGAACACTACGGGGGTGGCTCAACACTACTTAGGAATTCTGATGGGAGGGGTGAAGTCGTCTCTCAGCGCCATCTTTGCCAACTCGACATGAATCTCTCTGTTATCAGCCATGCACATACATATGTCATTCCCAGGAAATCATTTAGTTGTTCATGTCTACAATAAGGCTGTGTGCCCACGCTGCGTTTTTTAAGCATTTCCACAGCGGCAATTCCGCTGCAGAAACGCTTAACAAATGCTTGGTAGAAGGCCTGCCATGTTCCCCAATGATAATCCGCATGTGCTGTGCACATGCTGCGGAAATTTCGGCTCCGTCTTATCATTGCGGAAAAAAACGCAGCATGACCAATTATTTTGCGGAAGCGCTGTGTTTTCGCCGCCATTGACTTGCATTGGAACGCATGGAATCCGCATCACTGGATCTGTACATGCGCATTCCATGCGTTTCAATGTGCGGTTGGTACCCGGGTCTGGAGAAGAGGAGACTCTCCTCCGGACCCAGGTACCATAGAACCTGTAAAAAAAGAATAAAATAAAAAATAAATATTATACTTACCTTCTGATGGCCCACGGTGTGCTTGTCTTGGCTTGCCGGCAGATCGCGGTGGACTCAAGGACCTGCGCTGACGTCATTTAGTCATGTGACGGCAGGTCCTTCAGTGTACCGCGAACTGCCGGCAAGCTGAGACGCATCGGATAAAGACACCGGGGGCCATCAGAAGGTAAGTATGACATTTATTTTTTATTTTTTAACATTCTTTCGGACACACTATATAAATCCATGCCGTTTGCATGGATTTATATAGTGTGACCAAGTTGTCAAGCACTTTCCAAGTGATGTTAAAATCGATTGGAAAGCGCTTTTCAACGCACATGCGGAAATGCATGTGAAGAAAGCTTCACATCCGCTTGTCCCTGGCAGGAAAAACGCATGTAAAATCCGCATGTACAATCCACATGTACAATCCGCATGTAAAATCCGCACGTACAATCCACATGTAAAATCCGCATGTACAATCCGCTTACATTTTTTCTGCCAGGGAGATGCAGAAACGCTCAGGAAAAATCCGGAGCATTTCTGCATCGTGGGCACATAGCCTGAGAACAGAAACTGTTATATATCATTAACTATTAACATAATCAATGTGTTTATACACATTTGCATACATACATACACATAGATTATTCCATCATCTCTATATTAATTCACACTGATTAGGTAATCTATTAAAATAAAATAATTGATTTTCTATAATATATATATTTTACCTTAACATCACTACCCACCTAACTAAAATATTTGACCTCTCTCTTTCTTCAGGTATCTTTCCCTCCTCACTTAAACATGCCATCATAACCCTTTTACTGAAAAAGCCATTCCTGGACCAGAACTGCACTGCTAACTACAGACCGGTCTCTAATCTTCCCTTCATCTCTAAACTCCAGGAACGCCTGGTCCATTCCCGCCTAATCCGCTATCTCTCAGATAACTCTCTTCTCGACCCTTTACAATCCGGTTTCCGCTCCTCACACTCTAATGAAACTGCCCTCACTAAAGTCTCTAATGATCTACTAACAGCTAAATCTAATGGTCACTACTCCCTGCTGTTTCTCCTGGATCTCTCTGCCGCTTTTGACACTGTAGATCATCAGCTCCTCCTCACTATGCTCCGCTGTATAGGCCTCAAGGACACCGCTCCCTCCTGGTTCTTCTCCTACCTCTGACCGCTCCTTCACGGTATCTTTTGCCGGCTCTTCTTCCTCTAATCTTCCTCTTGCTATCGGGGTTCCACAAGGATCAGTCCTAGGTCCCCTCCTCTTCTCCTTGTATACTGCTCCTATTGGACAAACCATCAGCAGATTTGATTTCCAGTACCATCTCAATGCTGATGACACCCAACTATACACCTCTTCACCTGACATCACCGCCACTCTAATACAAAATACCAGTGATTGTCTGTCTGCTGTCTCTAACATCATGTCTTCCCTCTATCTGAAACTGAATCTCTCCAAAAGTGAACTCCTTGTTTTTTCTCTCTCTACTAACCTACCTATACCTGACTTTTCAATTTTCTTGGGTTGCGCCACCATAAACCCCAAGCAGCAAGCTCGATGTCTTGGAGTCATATTTGACACACAACTTTCCTTTATCCCCCATATACAATCATGTAATGCAGGTGCGGGAATGCAACGCACATAGACACAAGGCGAGAACTGTCTGAGATGAAAATAAACAATTTTATGCAACAGGTATTCTGAACAAGGGATTAGTAACAAGGGTAATGAACAGTAATTCAATATATCAGCAAAAGGCAAAATCTCTCAAAATAAGACGCAGTCTCTCAAAGTAAGGTGAAGCCTCTCAAAGTAAGGTGAAGTCTCTTAAGTAAGGTGCAGTCTCTTTAGTACGGTGAAGTCTCTTAAGTAAGGTGAAGTCTCTTAAGTAAGGCAAAGTCTCTTAAGTAGGGTGATGCCCTCAGTCATGGGAGACAACACGTAAGTTCTTTAACTGTACATTTGGCCCTAGCGGGGGTCACGGGTTATTCACGCTAGGCCGTGAGTCTCTTCCGCATAAATTCAATTAGATCACGTTGTGCTCCTTTAGTCCCAACCGTTCCCCTCCCAACCTGAGTATCTAAACACAATTGTCCCCGGTACCGTGGGTGAACAGTGGAAGTGACGGCCCTGTTCACGTATGCAGCTCCTCCGCTTCCGCTGGCATGACTTTCCTGGGGCAACCGTCTCTCAACTCCTCTCTACTTGGCTGTTGGAGGCAGTCTCTCGAGCCTTGGATCGGGGGGTCCAGGCCTCGTCTGTCGGCGGGCGACGTCGGGTTCCGCAAACTCACTCAGCACCGCAATCAGGTTCCTAGTCTCCTCAGCAGGCACAGCACTCAGGTAACATCCGCGAGATATCCGGAGATCTTTTACCGGTGCCCGGCTGTGGCACCTCACAGGCCTCTGGCTTAGGCCTGTCACGCGGGGTTTCTCAGGATGCAGGGAACACGTCTGCTCCTTATTGCTGCTTGGCGCCAAAGACCCCTCAGGTTTGGCGCGCTGGCCTCTTATTTTCCGGAACTCCTTCCTGGAAGTCACCTGATCACGTCTAGCGTCTGAACTTGCTCTCCCTGCAACTTCCCTTGCATATCTTGGTTCCGCTTGACTGCGTCTGGCCAGTAGATGGCAGTCTCTTTCCATCCTTGAAGCATCATGTAGAATTTCTTTTACAAGCTCTCATGACTGGGCTACATTCCTCCCTCCTTTTTGCTCGCCAGTCCTCGGGCGAGTGGGCTGATGCCTCCTTCCAGGCAGTGCAAGCTCAGACAGGAGTTGGGCACACTCCTGCGTTTTCTGTTGGATTTGAGACCAGATGAACTCTTCCTGAGCATACCGGTTAGGAGGGATTCCGGCATTAGCCCGCTCAGTTCTGCGGAGCTCTTCTTGCGGAGGTGACTCCGGGAGATCCGAGGAATCAACCACTGGGGATTGCAAATCATTTCCCGACTCATTTGGAATTCCACTCGGGGTTGGCATCAACGGTTCTGACGGGTCCAACTGCATTGTGGCCCATCCTTCTTCATCCCCTAAGGTTCCTGCATGTGGCACTTCAGCCAATACGTCTGGGGGCCCAACTCCGTTACAGACTTCTGCTTCAGAGGAGCAAGGTCGCAGCATATTACGGTGCAACACCCTGGGTGTCGCGGCATCATCCCCTTCGGGCCTAACCTCATAGACTGGGTTTTCTGGGTGAACTTTCTTCACCACCCGATATGGTATCGCCTCCCAACGATGGTCCAGTTTACTTCCAAATCGTTTAGCCCTCACCAGCACTCGGTCTCCTGGCTGAAGTGATCCACCTGTCGTCGAGGGCCGAACTGCATGCTCTACTTCCTGAAACTTCTGAGCAACCAGTCTTCTCACTGTATCGAGCCGACGCCGGTGTTCTCGAATCCAGGTACTTGGGCTACCGCCCGGGCCGGGATCTTCTGAGTCTAGCTCCAGTTCAGTGATTTCTCGGCCACTTCTTCCAAACAGCAACATGTAAGGGGTGTAGCCGGTGGTCGCATGAACTCGATTATTATACACCCACACCAGCTCGGACACGTATTCGGTCCACTTCATCTGTTTGTCCGCTTCCAGCGTTCGCAACATTTGCAACAGGGTTCGGTTAAAGTGCTCGCATGCGCTGTTCCCTTGCGGGTGGTAGGGCGTTGTTCGGGAACGGTCGATTCCATAGATGCGGTACAACTCATCCATCACTCGCCCTTGGAAGCAGGCCCCCTGGTCAGAATGTATTCGCTTCGGGCACCCATAAATCCGGATGAAATCTTGACAGATGGCCTTAGCTGCGGCTTCTGCCGTCTGGTCTTTAGTAGGCGTCACTACTGCGAACTTGGTGAAGTGATCAGTCATGACCAAACAGTGTCCATAACCATTGTATGAAGTTCCTATCATCAAGTAGTCAATCATCAAGACCTCCAAGGGGGCAGAAGTTCGGATGGTCTGAATGGGAGCTCTTTGTTCCGGGGCTTATTCAACTCACACTGGCGACAGGCTCGGCAGACTCCCTCGACTTCTTTCTGCAGTTGAGGCCAATACACCAGCCGTTGCAACCACCGAAAGGTCTTTTCTACTCCGAAGTGAGCACCTCTTCTATGAGCTTCTTGGGCTAGCTGTGTTACTAGCGCTCCTGGAACTACCACCTGCCAGTAAACATCAAACTCTCGAGGCAGCTGGATTCTTCGGCATAGCAAGCCGTACTTCAGGAGAAGCCTCTCCCACTGACCTAGGATTTGTAGGGTAGTTGGAAGCGAAGCAGCTCTGGTTTCCTGGTCGGGTCTTTGATTAAGGGCGACTCATTCCCTCAATTTTGCTAACTCCGGATCGGATTGCTGCAGATGTATCCATTCGTCTCTTGAACGGCCCAGAATCTGAGTGGGCTTTGGCTCCTCTCTGGTCTCTTGGGCAGCGACGAACTGGCTGAAATCCGGAATCTCGTCGCCTTCGAGCTCCTCATCTCTGTCCTCCTACGGCCCCACCTGAGTGACCCGGGACAGGGCATCAGCATGGGTGTTCAGGGCCTTGGACCAATAGGCAATCTTATACTGGCATTTGGACATCATTGCGACCCCCCGCTGTCCTAACGCACCCAGTTTGGCGTTCTCCAAGTGGGCCAAAGGGTTGTTATCTGTCCGCACTTGCACTTCTGACCCTGACAAGTACTCAGCAAATTTCTCGGTCATGGCCCACACCAGTGCTAGTAGCTCCAGCTTAAACGAACTGTAGTTCTCCGGATTCTTCTCCGTATCTCGGAGTGACCTGCTGGCATACGCGATCACTCGCTCTTTTCCTCCTTGTACTTGAGCCAGCACTGCTCCCAGTCCATGCAAGCTTCCATCGGTGTACAACACGAAAGGCTGCGAAAAGTCGGCGAAGACCAAGATTGGGTCATCTCTTAGCGCCAATTTCAATGCTCGGAATGCCTCTTCTTGTCGTGGGCCCCACTGGATGGGCTGTCGCTTGGCTCCCCCAGCTGTTCCTCTCAGCAATTCATTGAGCGGGATCGCAATCTTAGCGAAGTCTTTAATGAATCTGCGGTAGTATCCAGCAAGTCCCAGGAACGCCCTCAGTTCCCTTAGGTTGGCAGGCGTGGGCCACTTCTGCACGGCAGCTACTTTCTCTGCAGTGGGGTGTACTCCTGCACTGGACACAGTGTGCCCCAGATACTCAATTTCTCGTTTGAAGAGACGACACTTTCGAGGCTTAATTTTCAGGCCATGTCTCTGAAGCCGTTCTAACACTTCTTCCAATCAGCGGAGATGATCCTCAAATGTAGCAGAATAGATAATTATATCGTCCAGATATATTAAAGTGGCTTCAAAGTTGAGGTCCCCCAAGCATCTCTCCATCAGCCGTTGGAAGGTCCCTGGCACATTTGTTAGTCCGAACGGTATCCGATTGAACTCAAAGAGGCCCATAGGGAGAACAAAAGCGGTCTTCGGATGATCCTTCTCAGCTACTGGGACCTGCCAATATCCACAGGCCAGGTAGAGGGAAGAGAAGAATTTGGCGCTCCCTAGTGCAGATAGCGACTCTTCGGTTCGGGGGAGTGGATAGGAGTCCCGGACTGTACAGGCATTCAGCTTTCGATAGTCCACGCAAAATCTCAGGGTACCATCCTTCTTTCGGACCAGCACGATCGGAGCCGCCCAGGGGCTCTGACTTTCACGGATCACACCGTTCCGCAACATGTGGGCCAACAGCTCTTTCACCTCCTGGTACATTTGAGGCGGGATCTGCCGATATCTCTCTCGGAAGGGAGCAGTATTTCCGGTGGGTATTTCGTGCTGAATGTCCCGAGTGCACCCGAAATCATCTTCATGCTGTGCAAACACTCCCTGATATCGCTGTAGAAGTTGTTCGATCTGCCTTACTTGTCCAGCAGAAAACTCAGTCAGATTAGCCTCCATTTCTTCCAGAAGGTGTCGTCCAGCCAACGGTTCTCTTCCATTCTCCTGGCTGTTGAGGGATACCTCCAGGGTCCATGGTTTTCCTTCCACAGGTGCCAGCCCTATAGCGTCCGCTCTAGTAAGGGCCTCTGGCATTATGTACACTCGCGCCACCTCTTGTCGGGGCAACAACTGTAAACTGGTGCCACCTAAATTGATGCAGCGCACGGGTACTCGGCCGTGCCGCACGGTGGCCAGGGTTAGAGCAATCAGGAGTCCAGAGGGCGCTTCTTCTCCTTCCATCGGTTCAGTTTGAATGTCCACGCCCTCTAAGGACACATGTGCCAGCACCGGCAACGTGAGTACAGTCTGTCCCACCGGCAGTGTCATTGTGGCTTCGGGCGGTATCGATACCTTGCCAAGGTACTGAGAGGTAGCGGGCAATTTTTGAATCTGGCTGACCCGCACGAGGTTTTGGAACACTCTCTTGCTAGCTGGGTCTCGAGTGGCATGGGTCCAGTTGTTTTTGCTACAGCCCTCAGCCAGGAACTGTCCGACTTCTTTCAGCACATTCATGCCCAGGGTTACAATGGGCCCATCGCCTCCGGGCCCTGTGGTTAGTACGATCCCTTTTCGACCGAGGTCCTTTCCACATGCCCGCATGGACATCCATACTACTCCCGCTACTGGGATAGGTAGTTGATTGGCCTCCACCAATTTGACAGTGGGTTCCCGGCAGGAATGAGTGACTTCAGGAAAGTGACTTTGGAAATACGTCTCAGGCATAGTGGTCACTTGAGACCCGGTGTCCATCAAACAGCGGATCCGCTGCCCATTGAATTCAGCCCAGATGATGGGCCTCTCGGAGACAATGTCTTCAGAGCTCCCTCTTCTACTCTCTGAAGCACGAGACCCCACGGTATGCTCCACAACCGTGGGGCATTTTAGTTTAACGGCTGTCCCCTCCTCCTCCTTTCTCGGTTGGGACAGTCTTTGGAGATATGCCCCCTACCTTCGCAAGTCCAGCACTCCGGTCCTCTTTCTGCCGATAGGTCGGGTACATGCCGTGCTGGGGCTGGGTAGGAATGGCTCTCTCGTTCTGGTCTCCGTCCACGTTGAGCAGTATGGTCCGTCGGCAAGGGGGCAGTAGGGGGCTTTCTAATAGCATTCAGCTCACCCCGAATGTCTTGAATTTCCTGACGTATTTCCCGTACACAATCAGGCTCTTGGTTGGTGAATCCAGGAGCAATTGCCTCTTGACTTGTAACTGTGGCTTTGAGAACAGGAACTTCTCTCTCCAGGACTCTAGCTTCAGCCCCTACCTCCAGGAAGCCCATATCAGGGCTCAATCGCAGCCGCTCCTTCAGGCTCTGCCTCAGGATAGGGTCTTTCAAGCCGGCAATCAGTTGGTCACGCAACACCTCATCCAATGGTCCCAGTCCTTGGTTCCCATCTCGAGCTTTCTTAGTGATATGGGCCGTCACTTCCTGCAACGCATTAACATACTGATTTACTGTCTCATTTTCCCCTTGGACCTGCTGGAACAACCGTAAGCGCAAGTGTCCCAAATCTGTAGCGTCACCGTGCATGTCCTCTAAAATTTTTATCACTTTATTCACGGTGTCACGGTCCCCAGGTGGGCGGTACATCACAGTCTGTCGGGCCTCTCCATCAAGGGTTAGGAGGGCCAGCTCCGCCTGGGCTAGGGGATCAAGGGGGTACATCCGTAGCATACTTCTCAGTCTTTCTACCCAGTCCCACAGTGACATGCCATCCCCTGAAAACTTGGGAAGATGGCTGAGCATAGCCCCCAGGGGTATATGGGTCCGACCGGACCCAGCCACAGACTGATCCCCCATCTCTGCGTCTGAATGTTGCATCCTGCCGACTACGCCAAATGTAATGCAGGTGCGGGAATGCAATGCACAGAGATACAAGACGAGAACTGTCTGAGATTAAAATAAACAATTTTATGCAGCAGGTATTCTGAACAAGGGATTAGTAACAAGGGTAATGAACAGTAATTCAATATATCATCAAAAGGCAAAATCTCTCAAAATAAGACGCAGTCTCTCAAAGTAAGATGAAGCCCCTCAAAGTAAGATGAAGCCCCTCAAAGTAAGGTGAAGTCTCTTAAGTAAGGTGCAGTCTCTTTAGTAGGGTGAAGTCTCTTAAGTAAGGTGAAGTCTCTTAAGTAAGGCGAAGTCTCTTAAGTAGGGTGATGCCCTCAGTCATGGGAGACACCACGTAAGTTCTTTAACTGTACATTTGGCCCTAGCGAGGGTCATCGGTTATTCACACTAGGCTGTGAGTCTCTTCCGCATAAATTCAATTAGATCACGTTGTGCTCCTTTAGTCCCAACCGTTCCCCTCCCAACCTGAGTATCTAAACCCAATTGTCCCCGGTACTGTGGGTGAACAGTGGAAGTGACGGCCCTGTTCACGTATGCAGCTCCTCCGCTTCCGCTGGCGTGACTTTCCTGGGGCAACCGTCTCTCAACTCCTCTCTGCTTGGCTGTTGGAGGCAGTCTCTCGAGCCTTGGATAGGGGGGTCCAGGCCTCGTCTGTCGGCGGGCAACGTCGGGTTCTGCGAACTCACTCAGCACCGCAATTAGGTTCCTAGTCTCCTCAGCAGGCACAGCACTCAGGTAACATCCACGAGATATCCGGAGCTCTTTTACCGGTGCCCGGCTGTGGCACCTCACAGGCCTCTGGCTTAGGCCTGTCACGCGGGGTTTCTCAGGACGCAGGGAACACATCTGCTCCTTTCTGCTGCTTGGCGCCAAAGACCCCTCAGGTTTGGCGCGCTGGCCTCTTATTTTCCGGAACTCCTTCCTGGAAGTCACCTGATCAGGTCCAGCGTCTGAACTTGCTCTCCCTGCAACTTCTCTTGCATATCTTGGTTCCGCTTGACTGCGTCTGGCCAGTAGATGGCAGTCTCTTTCCATCCTTGAAACATCATGTAGAAGTTCTTTTACAAGCTCTCTTGACTGGGCTACAATCACTCACTCACTCATGTCACCTACACCTTAAAAACATCTCCAGAACCCCACATTTTCTCACCTTTGATACTGCAAAAACTCTTACTGTCGCTCTTATTCACTCTCGTCTGGACTGCTGCAACTCTCTTCTAATCGGTCTCCCTCTAAACAAACTCTCTCCTCTCCAATCCATTCTGAATGCAGCAGCCAGGGTCGTATTTCTATCAGGCCGCTTCACCAACGCCTCTAACCAGTGCCAGTCATTGCACTGGTTACCTATTCACCACAGAATACAATACAAACTCATCTCTCTCACCCATAAAGCCCTCCACAGTTCTGCACCACCCTATATCTCATCCCTCATTTCTGTCTATCACCCCTCCCGTGCCCTCCGTTCTGCAACTGATCTAAAACTAACATCCTCCTAAATCCCAACCTCGCAGGGGGAGGGGATTTAACCACCTACCTCCACCCTTTCTGGGATAAATTCCATACAGGAAATATTTTTCAAAATGCACAATATACATCTCTACATTATCTGCTAGAGGAGGTAGGCATAGTGGACCTATGGAGAATACGGCACCCTGATGTCAGACAATATTCCTGTTACTTCGTCTCCCATCATTCTTTGTCAAGAATAGACCAAGCTATTGGCTTTGAATCAATCATACCCTATATTAAATCGGTGAGGTATCTGCCAAGGTGTGTCTCTGACCACTCGCCTATACAGGTACAACTGCAGATGGGTGCTGTGAGGTCTCCGGGGGAATATACATGGCACATCAATCCTTTTTGGCTGCAACTAATTGGTCCTACTCTTAGCTCTAGAATCTTAGAATATTTTCGTTTTAATGATGGGTCGTCATCTACGAGATTTATATGGGATGCTATGAAAGCATATGTACGGGGAATATGCATAGGGGAGATCAATAAGATAAAATCCAAAATAAAGGAGTTAACCCAAAAATTGCAACAGAATGTTTGCGAAAAGGAGGCACAAGTAGAATGAAATGGGAAAATGCACAGAAAATATTGCCTGATCATTTGCTATCATTAGCTTCTCAGAAACAACTGTTTGTTAAGCAAAGATACTTTATAAAGCAAGGGTCTCAAACAAGGCTGGGTAGATGGTCCGCATTCTTTGCATGACAAAATGACATTTTTAGTGATATCATTTTTTTTTCTATACACCTTTTGAATTTGTCCTCATCTTGTATTAACCCCTTTACAGCCCATGACGTACTAATACGCGCCTGTGCCCTGGGCTTTAAGAGCCTGACCCGTATTAGTACGTCATGGCGATCGTGCGCGCACACAGGCTTTATCATCATACCGCCAAACAAAAAATGGAATAACACGCGATGAAAAAAATGAATATAAATAAAAATGGTACCGCTGAAAACGTAATCTTGTCCCGCAAAAAACAAGCTGCCATACAGCTCCATATTCCGAAAATTCAAAAAGTTATAGCTCTCAGAATAAAGCGATGCAAATAATAATTTTTTCTATAAAATGTCTTTTATTGTGTAAAAGCGCCAAAACATAGAAAAACAATATAAATGTGGTACCGCTGTAAACGTACTGACCCGAAGAATAAAGCTATCTTATCAATTTTACCACACGCGGAGTAGAATAATAAAAAAAAAAAAACAATTCCTGAATTGTTGGTTTTTGCTTATTCTGCCTCCCAAAAATCGGAATAGAAAGCGATCAAAATATGTCACGTGCCTGAAAATGGCACCAATAAAAACGTCAACTTGTCCCGCAAAAAAAAATCTATCACATGACTCTGTCGGCCAAAATATGGAAAAATTATAGCTCTCAAAATATCGCGATGCAATAACTAGATTTTACAAAATATGTGTCTTTTAGTGTGTGACAGCTGTCAATCATAAAAACCCGATATCATTCTGGTATCTCTGTAGTCGCACCGACCCGAAGAATAAGGTCGTCTAATCACTTATACCGCACGAGGAACGGCGTAAAAAATAAACACTAGGGCTGGGGTTGGGGTTAGAGTTGTGCTAATGTTAGGGTTCGGGTCAGGGTTGGGCTAGGGTAGGGTTAAGGTTGGGGGTAAGGGTTGTTTTTTTTTTATTAAAAAAAAAAAAAAAAGATGACGATATGGCAACTAGTGTTGAACACAAGTGCTCGCTACTTGAGTTTGCATCGGGTACTCGGGTATGCATTGAGCATCGCGGGTGCTCGAGTCTCCGCCCCATATGCTTCGCGGCCAAAATAACCTCGCGGGGATTGCCTGCCATGCTCGAGCGATCCCCGCATGTTTTTTTGGGGGTGTCTCTTAACCGTGAAACATGCGGGAGGGTACTCGAGCATTTCACTTGAGCACCTGTGATGCATGGTGCATACCTGAGTACCCGATGCAAACTCAAGTAGCGAGCACTTGCGCTTAAGACTATTGACAACTTATTCAATATGATGACCTAATGTCATCAAATTTTGTGTCGTACCTCTGGGTTCAAAATGTTCACTAAACCCCTTGATAAAATCCTTGAGGGGTGTAGTTTCCAAAATGGGGTCACTTGTGGGGGGTTTCAACTATTTAGGCACATCAGGGGCTCTTCAAATGCGACATGGCATCCGCTATCGATTCCAGCCAATTTTGCGTTCAAAAAGTCACACAGTGCTCCTTCCCTTCTGAACTCTGCCGTGCGCCCAAACACTGTATTTTCCCTACATATGGGATATTGACGTACTCAGGAGAAATTGCACAGAAGTTTTTGGGGTCCATTTTCTCCTCTTACCCTTGTGAAAATAAAAAAATTGGGGCTAAAACATCATTGTTGTGGAAAAAGTTTGATTTTTTTATATTCACGGCTCCATGTTATAAACTTCTGTAAAGGACTTGGGGGTTCAAGGTGCTCACCACACATCTAGATAAGTTCCCTAAGGGGTCTAGTTTCCAAAATGGTGTCACTTGGAGGGGGGGTTCTACTGTTTAGGCACATCAGGGGCACATCCGCTAATTATTCAAGCAAATTTTACAATCAAAAAGTCAAATGGTGCTGCTTCCCTTCCGAACCCTGCCGCGCGCCCAAACAGTGGTTTGCCCCCACATATGGGGTATCTGCTAACTCATGAGAAATTGAACAACAAACTGCATAGTGCAATTTCTTCTGTTACCCTTATGAAAATGCAAAAGTGGGGGCTGAAAAACATTTTTTGTGGGAAAAATGTGAAAATTTTATTTTTACGGCTCAATGTTATAAACTTCTGTGAAGCACCTGGGGGTTCAAGGTGCTCACCACACATCTAGATAAGTTCCCTGAGGGGTCTAGTTTCCAAAATGGGGTCACATGTGGGGGGTTTCCACTGTTTAGGCACATCAGGGGCTCCCCAAATGCAATATGGCATCCGCTAATTATTGAAGCAAATTTTCCGTTTAAAAATTCAAATGGCGCTCCTTCCCTTCCGAACCCTGCCGTGCGCCCAAACAGTGGTTTTCCTCCACATATGGGGTATCTGCTTGCTCAGAAGAAATTGGGCAACAAACTGCATGGTGCAATTTCTCCTGTTACCCTTATGAAAATGCAAAACTGGGGCTAAAAAACATTTTTCTGGGAATAATGTGAAAATTTTATTTTTACGGCTCAATGTTATAAACTTCTGTGAAGCACCTGGGGGTTCAAGGTGCTCACCACACATCTAGATAAGTTCCCTGAGGGGTCTAGTTTCCAAAATGGGGTGACTTGTGGGGGGTTTCCACTTTTTAGGCACATCAGGGGCTCCCCAAATGTAATATTGCGTCCGCTAATTATTCAACCAAATTTTACATTTAAAAAGTCAAATGACGCTCCTTCCCTTCCGTACCCTGCCGTGCGCCCAAACTGTGGTTTTCCTCCACATATGGGGTATCTGCTTACTCAGGAGAAATTGATCAACAAATTTTGGGGTCTATTTTTTCCTGTTACCCCTGCGAAAATAAAAAAATTGGGTCTAAAGTAACATTTTTGTGAAAAAAGTTAAATGTTAATTTTTTACTTCCACATTCCAAAAATTCCTGTGAAGCACCTGAAGGGTTAATAAAGTTCTTGAATGTGGTTTTGAGCACCTTGAGGGGTGCAGTTTTTAGAATGGCGTCACTTTTGGATATTTTCTGTCATAAAGACCCCTCAAAGTGACTTTAAATATGATGTGGTCCCTAAAAAAATGGTTTTCTAAATTTTGTTGGAAAAATGAGAAACCGCTCGTCATCTTTTAACCCTTATAGCTCCCCAGTAAAAAAAAATTTTGGTTCCAAAATTGTGCTGATATAAAGTAGACATGTGGAAAATGTTATTTATTAACTATTTTGTGTGACATATCTCTCTGATTTAAGGGCATAAAAATTCAAATTTTGAAAATTGCAAAATTTTCAAAATTTTTGCCAAATTTCCATTTTTTTCACAAATAAAC
The DNA here is from genome assembly GCF_046119375.1 of Phyllobates terribilis. Taxonomy (NCBI): domain Eukaryota; kingdom Metazoa; phylum Chordata; class Amphibia; order Anura; family Dendrobatidae; genus Phyllobates; species Phyllobates terribilis. The sequence goes on along the minus strand of NW_027362795.1, from coordinate 12,171,396 downwards.
GCAAGTGATATCGAAGAAATTTTACCACAATCATGAAGTACAATATGTCACGAAAAACAGTCTCAGAATCAGGGAGATCCGTTGAAGCGTTCCGGAGTAATTACCTCATAAAGTGATAGTGGTCAGAATTGTAAAAATTGGCCTGGTCATTAATGTGCAAACCACCTTGGGTTGTAAAGGGGTTAATGACTCATCCTGGTCCTCATCTTGTAGTAATGCCTCATCTAATGCCTCATCCTGGTCCTCATCTTGTAGTAATGTCTCATCCTGGTCCTCATCTTTTAGTAATGACCCATCCTGGTCCTCTTCTTGTAGTAATGCACCATCCTGGTCCTCATCTTGTAGTAATGCCCCATCCTGGTCCTCAACTTGTAGTAATGCACCATCCTGGTCCACATCTTGTAGTAATGCCCCATCCAGGTCCCCATCTTGTCGTAATGTCCCCCATTCAGGTCCCCAACTTGTCGTAATGTCCCCCATACAGGTCCCCATCTTGTCGTAATGTCCCCCATCTAGGTCCCCATCTTGTTATAATGTCCCCATCTTGTAGGAATGTCCCCCATCCAGGTCCCCACATTGTAGAAATGTTCCTATCCAGGTCCCCACATTGTAGGAATGTTCCTATCCAAGTTCCCACATTGTAGATATGTCCCTATCCAGTTCCCCATATTGTAGATATGTCCCCATCCAGGTCCCCACATTGTAGGAATGTCCCTATCCAGGTCCCCACATTGTAGATATGTCCCCATCCAGGTCCCCATATTGCAGGAATGTCCCCATTCAGGTGCCACATTGTAGGAATGTCCCCATCCAGGTCCCACATTGTAGGAATGTTCCTATCCAGGTCCCCATATTGTAGGAATGTCCCCATTCAGGTCCCACATTGTAGGAATGTCCCCATCCAGGTCCCACATTGTAGGAATGTTCCTATCCAGGTCCCCATATTGTAGGAATGTCCCCATTCAGGTCCCACATTGTAGGAATGTTCCTATCCAGGCCCCCATATAGTAGGAATGTCTCCATTCAGCTCCCACATTGTAGGAATGTCCCCATCCAGGTCCTACATTGTAGGAATGTTCCTGTCCAGGTTCCCATATTGTAGGAATGTCCCCATTCAGGTCCCTATATTGTAGGAATGTCCGCTGTTCCATTCTTCACATACATATATAAGAAAAAAAAAGTCTCTTCTCACCTGTCCTCCGTCCCCTCGGTGTCCTTTCTGCATATGCGGGCGCAGGCACCATAGACCCCTTGACGATCGCGGCCCGGTCCAGGAGCTTCCGGCAGCTGCGCTTTAGTTCAGTGTATTGCTGGGCAGAGACCAATGCCTGCCACCGGCCTATCAGAGGCCAGCAGCTGACATCTACCCATGTTAGTGATGTCATAGAATCATAGAATCATAGAATGGTAGAGTTGGAAGGAACCTCCTGGGTCATCTGGTCCAACCCCCTGCTCAAAGCAGGATTCACTAGATCATCTCAGACAGATGTCTGTCCAGCCTCTGTTTGAAGACGTCCATTGAAGGGGAACTCACCACCTCTCGTGGCAGCCTGTTCCACTCATTAATCACCCTAACTGTCAAAAAGTTTTTTCTAATATCTAATCTGTGTCTCCTCCCATTTAGTTTCATCCCATTGCTTCTAGTCTTTCCTTGTGCAAATGAGAATAAAGATGATCCTTCTACAATGTGACAGCCCTTGACATATTTGTAGACAGCTATTAAGTCTCCTCTCAGTCTTCTTTTTTGCAAGCTAAACATTCCCAAATCCTGCAACCGTTCCTCATAGGACATGGTTTGCAGACCAGTCACCATTCTGGTCGCTCTTCTCTGAACTTGCTCCAGTTTGTCTATGTCTTTTTTAAAATGTGGTGCCCAAAACTGTACACAGTATTCCAGATGAGGTCTGACCAAAGAGGAGTAAAGACCGATAATGACTTCACGTGATCTAGACTGTATGCTTCTGTTAATACATCCCAGAATTGTATTTGCCTTTTTTGCTGCTGCATCACACTGTTGACTCATGTTCAGTCTATGATCTATTAGTATACCTAAGTCTTTTTCACATGTACTGTTGCTTAGCTCTATTCCTCCCATTCTGTATATGCTTTTTTCATTTTTATTGCCCAGATGTAGTACTTTGCATTTTTCCCTGTTAAAAAACATTCTGTTGGTTGCTGCCCACTGCTCCAGTTTATTTAGTTCTTTTTGAATCCTCTCTCTCTCTTCTCTAGTATTAGCTATCCCTCCTAGCTTTGTGTCATCAGCAAATTTAATCAGTTTACCCTCAATTCCTTCATCTAAATCATTGATAAAGATGTTGAACAATACAGGTCCCAGGACGGAGCCCTGTGGTACCCCACTTGAGACATTCATCCAGCTGGATGTGAAGCCATTTACAACCACCCTTTGAGTCCGATCACTAAGCCAGTTATGAATCCACCTAACAGTTGCCTGGTCCATTGCATACTTGGTCATTTTTTCAATAAGGATGGTGTGAGATACTTTGTCAAATGCTTTGCTGAAGTCAAGATATACTATATCTACAGCATTTCCCTGATCCACCCAGTCAGTGATTCTGTCATAGAAGGAAATTAAGTTAGTCTGACATGACTTGTTAGTTACAAACCCATGCTGACTCTGGTTAATCACTTCATTCTTATCCATGTACTTACATACATGTTGTTTAATAATTTGTTCAAAGATCTTTCCTGGTATAGAAGTCAGACTCACCGGCCTATAGTTCCCTGGGTCCACCTTCTTCCCCTTTTTGAAGATAGGAACAACATTTGCTCTTCTCCAGTCTTCTGGGACTTCTCCTGTTCTCCAAGAATTTTCAAAGATTATGGAGAGTGGTTCTAAAATTTCTTCTACGATCTCCTTCAGTACTCTGGGGTGTAATTCATCTGGACCTGGAGACTTGAACTCATTTATGTTAGCTAAATATTCCCTCACAATCTTTCTGTTTACAGATAACTTGGATTCCTCTATTCCTTTAAAAGGACAGTGAAGATCAGTTGATGTTACATTTTCTTTCTGAGAGAAAACAGATGCAAAATAGGAATTAAAATGCACCGCTGCGCTGGGACGCGGATGTCCGCTGCTGGCCTCTGATAGGCCGGTGGCTGGCATTGGTATTGTATCATGCAGAGAGCCGGTCTCTGCGCAGCAATACACTGAACTAAAGTGCAGCTGTCGGCAGCTCCTGGACCGGGCCGCGATCGGGGTCTATGGTGCCTACAGGCCGCATGAACCAGTCTGAAGGGCCACATGCGACCCACGTGTTTGAGACCCCTGGTTTAGGATGAGTCTGTCTCTCATACTCTGCTGACCTCACCCCTCCTTGGATAAACCCCCTTCCCACTGCCCCCTTTACTTTTTCCCTGCCCCTCTTCAGGGACGCCTGGAGCTGGTGCTCACACACTATCATACAGGTCACCACTCAATAAAGGTAATATGAAGCAATTAAAGTAGTGAAAGAGGTTAAAACATAACCTTTAATGAATACGTAGGTAAAAAAGATCTAAAACGTCACTATGACCTAAAATCCAGTTAATGCCTGCCAATGGTAGTAAAACAAAGCTACCTATCATAAATATGTACTCGTTATAAACAGGAATTTATATGGCATGAACACCAAATGTATCCAACCTGTATATTTAACAAGATAGTGGCAAGAAAAATGATAGGGCTGTCAATAACACATCAAATAAGCGTGCAACATATCCGACGACCAGTCCTCACACTGTACTCACACAGTGGGTCCTCACACTGTATGCAGGAGGCTGTGTGGGTCCTCACACTATATGCAGGAGGCTGTGTGGGGACTGATACTGTATATAGGAGGCTATGTGAGGGCTCATACTCATATAGGAGGTTGTGTGAGGGCTCACATTGTATATAGGAGGCTATGTGGGGCTCACACTGTACAGTATATGGAAGGCTACGTGGAGCTGTAAAAAGGTGACTATGTGGTGGCTCCTGTTCAGTAGCCACAGAATATTCATCTGACCACTGGACCACGGTTCTACAAATTGCTCGTCTCTATATACCAGTCATACTGTATGTTCTCCTATATATATTGTACTGTATGTGGTATACTATGTATACTATGTGCACGGACATCAGATGGAGCACTCAAGATAATTAGTGACTGCTACATCATATACTATTATGTGGAGTTGAAGTTTGCAATGTTGATTTCATTGATCAAGTATGTTTGAAAACAATTACAAAATAATAATTCATAGGTATCTATCTAGCAGACCTGGGCTTATGTGTGACCACCTTTACTCTGCTGATATGTTATTTTAGGAGTGTAGAAAAACACAGCGTACTACACAGGGGTGGACACAGACTGTTGTGGGCCCCTGTGCAAGAATTTTTTTGGGGCCCCCCCCGCCCTTCATAGGGGGCATGAAGCCCCCCCCCCCGTGCATCTCTGATTCCCCCCACTCCAAGTTAATTAATTGTATGTAAAAAAAATACAACTTGTTATACTTACCCCCAGGGCCAGCTCCAGGTTTTTGTGGGCCCTGGGCAACAGAGTTTCAGTGGGCCCCTTTAACACATACCATGATTTATGGTCCACAGATACCGCAGAGAAATATATATATATAGTACAAGGCCAAGGATTTCACTTACTACATTACATGAGCGATATCTATTGTAAATTCTACAATAGCTCAGAAACCAGCGAATCCTCACAACGCACAGTGCAGACCGGACAGAATAGTCCTCCATACAGTATTATGGGCACCATATCATGCTCCATACAGGATACTGACCCCCTTATAATGCTCCATACAGGATACTGGTCCCCATATAATGCTCCATACAGGATACTGGTCCCCATATAACGCTCCATAGAGGATACTGGTCCCCATATAAGATAAGATAAGATATACTTTATTTATCCCAGAGGAAATTGCGGTATCACAGCAGCAGAACACAGATCTCGAACATGACACATACAGTACAGACCAAAAGTTTGGACACACCTTCTCATTTAAAGATTTTTCTGTATTTTCATGACTATGAAAATTGTACATTCACACTGAAGGCATCAAAACTATGAATTAACACATGTGGAATTATATACTTAACAAAAAAGTGTGAAACAACTGAAAATATGTCTTATATTCTAGGTTCTTCAAAGTAGCCACCTTTTACTTTGATGACTGCTTTGCACACTCTTGGCATTCTCTTGATGAGCTTCAAGAGGTAGTCACCGGAAATGGTCTTCCAACAATCTTGAAGGAGTTCCCAGAGATGCTTAGCACTTGTTGGCCCTTTTGCCTTCACTCTGCGGTCCAGCTCACCCCAAACCATCTCGATTGGGTTCAGGTCTGGTAACTGTGGAGGCCAGGTCATCTGGCGTAGCACCCCATCACTCTCCCTCTTGGTCAAATAGCCCTTACACAGCCTGGAGGTGTGTTTGGGGTCATTGTCCTGTTGAAAAATAAATGATGGTCCAATTAAACGCAAACCGGATGGAATAGCATGCCGCTGCAAGATGCTGTGGTAGCCATGCTGGTTCAGTATGCCTTCAGTTTTGAAAAAATCCCCAACAGTGTCACCAGCAAAGCACCCCCACACCATCACACCTCCTCCTCCATGCTTCACGGTGGGAACCAGGCATGTAGAGTCCATCCGTTCACCTTTTCTGCGTCGCACAAAGACACGGTGGTTGGAACCAAAGATCTCAAATTTGGACTCATCAGACCAAAGCACAGATTTACACTGGTCTAATGTCCATTCCTTGTGTTCTTTAGCCCAAACAAGTCTCTTCTGCTTGTTGCCTGTCCTTAGCAGTGGTTTCCTAGCAGCTATTTTACCATGAAGGCCTGCTGCACAAAGTCTCCTCTTAACAGATGTTGTAGAGATGTGTCTGCTGCTAGAACTCTGTGTGGCATTGACCTGGTCTGTAATCTGAGCTGCTGTTAACCTGTGATTTCTGAGGCTTGTGACTCAGATAAACTTATCCTCAGAAGCAGAGGTGACTCTTGGTCTTCCTTTCCTGGGGCGGTCCTCATGTGAGCCAGTTTCTTTGCAGCGCTTGATGGTTTTTGCAACTGCACTTGGGGACATTTTCAAAGTTTGCCCAATTTTTCAGACTGACTGACCTTCATTTCTTAAAGTAATGATGGCCACTCGTTTTTCTTTACTTAGCTGCTTTTTTTCTTGCCATAATACAAATTCTAACAGTCTATTCAGTAGGACTACCAGCTGTGTATCCACCTGACTTCTGCACAACACAACTAATGGTCCCAACCCCATTTTTAAGGCAAAAAATCCTACTTATTAAACCTGACAGGGCACATCTGTGAAGTGAAAACCATTTCCGGTGACTACCTCTTGAAACTCATCAAGAGAATGCCAAGAGTGTGCAAAGGAGTCATCAAAGCAAAAGGTGGCTACTTTGAAGAACCTAGAATATAAGACATATTTTCAGTAGTTTCACACTTTTTTGTTAAGTATATAATTCCACATGTGTTAATTCATAGTTTTGATGCCTTCAGTGTGAATGTACAATTTTCAAAGTCATGAAAATACAGAAAAATCTTTAAATGAGAAGGTGTGTCCAAACTTTTGGTCTGTACTGTATGATAACATAACATTTGGAATGCTATAACACTGCATACAGAATACTGGCCCCCATATAACGCTCCCTACCAAATACTGTCCCCTATATATCGCTCTATACAGAATACTGACCCCCATATAACGCTCCATACAGAATATTGGCCCCCATATAACGCTCCATGCAGGCTGTTCCCCCCTTATAATGCCCCATGCAGGAAGACACCCCCCTTTTAATGCTCTATGCAGGATGTCACATCTACCCGCCATAAAATGCCCCATGCAGGATGTCACCTCTTCCCCCCATATAATGCCCCTTGCAGGATGTCACTTCCCCCCTTTTCAATGCCCCATGCAGCATGTCAGACCACCCCCTCCTTATAATGCCCCATGCAGGAGGTCACCCCCCCTCCTTATAATGCCCCATGCAGTATGTCACACACCCACCCTCTATATAATGCCCCATGCAGGATATCAATTCCCCCCTCCCCCTCTTATAATGCCCCATGCAGGATGTCACACCGCCTCCCTTATAATGCCCCATGCAGAATGTCACGCCCCCCCTCCCTTATAATGCCCCATGCAGGATGTCACTTCCCCACTTCCCCTCTTATAATGCCCCATGCAGGATGTCACTTCCCACCTTCCCCTCTTATAATGCCCCATGCAGGATGTCACTTCCCCCCTTCCCCTCTTATAATGCCCCATGCAGGATGTCACTTCCCCCCTTCCCCTCTTATAATGCCCCATGCAGGATGTCACTTCCCCCTTCCCCTCTTATAATGCCCCATGCAGGATGTCACATCCCTCCCCCCCACCCCCATATAATGCCCCCATGCAGGATGTCAATTCCCCCCTCCCCCATATAATGCCCCATTCAGGATGCCAATCCCCCCCCTATATAATGCCCCATGCAGGATGTCACCCCCCCCCCATATAATGCCCCATGCAGGATGTTACACCCACTCCCCCCCACCATTAAATGCCCCATGCCCCCATGCATAAAAAAAAAAAAATACTCACCTCACTTCTTACCTGCTGCTGATCCGGACTCCAGCGTTGCGCGAGTCTTCCCGCTCTGTGATGTTACAGCTCAGGAGAGAGCGCGCGGTGTAAAGACGTCACCGTGCCCTCTGACCTGAGACGTCACAGTCAGAGGATGCGGCAGACGCTGCGGAGGCATGGGGAGGGGTAAGTATTGTGCCGGCGCCGTCACATGACCGGAGATGTCCCTGCGCTCAGCATGGGGCCCATGCTGAGCGCAGGCACATCTCCGGTCATGTGACGGCGGGGGGTACTGCGGGGGGGGGGCCCCATGAGGAGACGCACAAGAGGGGGGCTACGAGGGGGCCCCGACCGGCCAGGCCCCATGCTGGAGTCAGTGTAGTCATGCCATGATGGGGCCCCCGTTTAATGAACCGGCTGCACGGGTGGTAGGTCCGCCCCTGGTACTACATCTCTAAAAAGGTATATCTGCTTTACAAATAGTAATACATAAGAATAATATGTACTATGTCTGACCACTACAAACACTCATCTGAACTGGTCCAAGTGCTGTCAGCTTTTTTCACGGGCAACACTTAGACAATACGGTCGTGTGAATATAGGCTTATGATGCATCTGGTAATAAACATGTTAAGGATGGGCCGCTACTCATGGGCCACTGCAGTGTGCTTGCCCCCCAGGCTAAAATGTGCCAGCCAGCCCGTGCTGCACCGGGTGCCAGAAAACCTAGATACACCTTTGGAATAGGTATCTTGCAAAGTAAGGATGGGGTTTGGTGTTTTTAAGTGATTTTATTGACTCTGTGCATTTATATTTTGTATCAATAATATGATATGGTTATATATATCTTCTGGATATCAGGAGGGCTTATCCCTGTGCATTGACTCTCTCCTTCTCCTTCGATGTCCTGAATAGGCCAAAAAAAACTACGCGTTTCGAGGACTCACAGTTCCTCTTCGTCAGCTTCTTGCTGGTAGTCAAACTGGTAACCTAATAAAGTCCAAACGCCCCCCACAAAGATAATACAACCAAAGAAATGGAGGAAGATCCAATACTATCAAGACGGTGCAAAAGGACATATGGAGGTGCAATAGAACTAAGATAGAATTCCAATAAGAATAGACTGTGTGTGAAAAAAATAATAATAAAAAAGACTTTGTTCAAACTTTCACAATTAGTTAAAAATGAATAAAAATTATATACTTATATTTCTAATGGCTATAAAAAACAGTCTGTTAATCAGTGTACATTACCAGGATAGTATAAATTCGGCACTTAGTACCATCCAGAGATAAAAAGGAAAAAATGAAGGAGAAAAATAAAAACATTATATTGTATCTCCAATAGGGGTATCAATGTATAGAAACAAATACATATATAAAATAGGTGGATTCAAAGGAATATATCCAAAAGACATATTATATTGATAAAATATAAGGAGGTTCATAAAAGTGCAATGTAAATGTTCAATTGGTACTGGGATAAAAAATACATACAGTATATACCACTGCGAGTTGAAGGCATACAGCTGACTCTCGTGATTAAGGCCCTTCAGAGCCAAGCTATTTAATGTGAAGATCCATTTGGATTCCATCCGTGACATTAATCTCAGGTAATCACCTCCCCTCCATTTTCTGGGGACTAATCGGATCCCACAAAACTTAGTGTCCTTATAAGATTGGTTGTGGAACTTCCGGTAGTGCCGGGACAGTGGATGCCCTTCAAAACCTTCATTCATGTTGATAAAGTGTTCCTTCAGCCTTTTGATAACTTGCGCTTTGTACAGACATCTCCTCCTGCCAAGGTATAAAAAGGGCGTGGCTTGGGGTGTGGATAGGGGTGTGGTCAGACTACGCGTGCCGCATGGTTTCGCCCTCTTTCTAGTCCTCATAGGTTGGCGGTATGCTTGTACTGAGGAGATCTGGGATATCAGTGATTAGGTCCCATATTGTGCACTGTAAGGTCTGGAAAAGCTCCTTCTATCCGTCTCTGTAGCACCAGAGGAAGAACAGAGGGGAAAAGACAGGATTTTCTACATGTCGTGTTATGTAGATGTTCTGCAGATTTATCACAACCGTCCACAAGAAGAAACTGCCATCACAGAGCCGCCTTTAGCTGTTGGAAAAGTTTAAACTTAGTTTTGAATAGTTGCTATAGGCAACAAGGACTTTCTATTTACGCTGGGTCACATGATGCTGGTGCTGGGTGATGTCATGTGACGGAATGTTGTGGGTGATGATGTCACAGAGGGCGTTGTGATGTCACCCTTGGGGTATATAAGGGGGCTCCATCCACCTGGAGCTCATTTCTCATTGGCCATATCTTGGTGCTGAGATACCCCCTGGAGACAATGAGGATCGCCATATTGTTTCTGTGCTGTACCCTGTTCTACCCTGTGAATTACCATAGGCTGCCGGTGAGTACCTGTCTATTATTACATATGGAGGACGTTTAGAATCAGCTGCGGCAGGGGAAGGGGATGGGGAGGGGGGTCCTGTAAGAATTTACCTGCGGGAATAAGAGGTTATGGCAGGGAAAGGAGCTTAGGAGGTGACAGTCAGAGGGGATATAAGTGTGGGGTGACCCCTCTGACTCCCACATTCCTGCCTTGTCCTTGTAGTGATTAATGACTTTGGTGTTGTCCCTTATATATCACTTTGCAGTCACCAGTGATCGCTCCGCACTGTGATCCTAAACTACAGTCTCATTTACCTTTTTGCAAACGCCCAGAAGGGGAGGAGTGACATCACACCCATGTGAGCAGATCCCGCCCACTTTTACTGCAGTCGTAATGCGAGCTAGCTGTATTCTGTTTTCATGGAAATGTCAGCAGCTGCTCCCCCTAGTGTTTACAAGATGAAAACATCAAAACAGTTAAAATATTTTTTCAGATTTTATACCATTAAAACCTTTTTAAATATATATGTGTATTTATATATAAATATAAATACTTTACAATTTTACAATTGTAAAAAAATTGCTGACACTTTCCCTTTAAAAGATCTAAAGACGTTCTGCTTCATGTGCCATTGTGACCAATCACAGCACAGATTATATTTTTTAAACTTTTCTTGAAAAACTGAAGCTGCTCCGTGATTGGAAATCATGTGGAAGGGTTCTCTTTTAGACATTTAGTTAGGTCCAAAGTATCAGTGACATGATGGATAGAACTGTGCAATGATGTCACAGAGGGCTTTGTGATGTCACCCCTGGGTATATTAGAAGCCTCGGCCCATCTGCAGCTTGTATTTCATTGACCATACCTTGGTGCTGAGAGACCTCTGGAGATGATGAGTATCATCCTATCACTTCTGTGCTTTACGTTGCTCTACCCCCCACATTACAGTACACTGAGGGCGAGTATGTTCTCATCAATATGGAGGTCACAAGGATCAGCTAATGAGAATATCGCCTCTTGCAGGACTTCTCATACTGGACACGTGACCGTCCGTCATATGAAAGTCCAACTGTAAATAATATTCCATGGACCCTGGAGGTGAATCCCAAACTTCTTTCTGATCTTTTCAATGGGATATTTCTGAAAGTTGCTTGATAATGTATCCATCACTGTATAATAACAAGGGCTCTCTGTTTGACTGGATTGGGTATAAATATTCAGGACTTTATTATGTTTTTTTTCTTTATTATAGGATGACCCACTACCCGTGGATCTCAGGAGAAGCACCTATCAAGCTTCCATCAATCTTCCTCTTTGGCTCTTCCGTGACGCAGTTTTTGTTGCGGTGATGACACTACTGACTATACTAGAGTATTTGGCCTTAAGTCTTGTCCTGAGCAAGTGGGCAATGTCTGAACCTGGTGAAACAATCAGAAAACTCCTGAGAACAAAACCATTCTGAAGGAACAAAGTGCTTGTAAGGAGCCGATTTGCATCCCTCAGATTCAGGAGCAAGACTCCAGGAGAACACCTGTCCTGCCCAATGGCAAATGTTCTACTCGATCCATGGCTCCTGCACCGCAGGATGCGAAAAAGGTTCCTAGTTGCAACTATAAAGTGGCGTTCAGTGATATTGTCTGGGTCAGAACGATCCCTCACAACAATATAGGAAGAAGAGCTCGAAGTTCCACGGAGCATAAAGAGAGGTTACTGATTTTTCAGAGAAAACAACAATCCAGAATTCCAGAGCCAAGAGCACCAGAACCTAGAACACCAGAACCTACCATGTCAGAACCTAGTATGTCAGAACCTAGAATGCCAGAGCCAGAAATGCCTACAACACCTCAACCCAAAATCAAGAGGAGAAGATGTTTCCTTAGATGTCTTAGAGGCGAGGAAGATTGAGAAGGCAACTGCTTGAACTTTCCCATTGCTCGTGTCTTCATCACAGGTTAGTCCTATACATGCTGTCTGATGGGCACCATCTTACTACATACAATGCAGCATTGCACCTGAAATCGAATGGATATTTTGTCACACACTTGCACTTTAGCACCTTATCATATGGCGCATATATCTATGAACGCTTTGCTAAGTATCACTGTCTAGTATGTGCTTCTGATGAACCTATTTTAGGAAAACGTGTCGAGGTTTGGCATACTATGTACTTGAGTTTGGCGTACTATGTGCTTGTTGGTAAATTCTATTGCCATCTATAATCTACTAGATATTATAATGTCTATGATGGGATGCCCCATGCCGAATTGTTGATAACTGACTATGAGCATTGTCCTCTATTTCTTATCTACTATGGTTACAGGTTGATGTGAAGAGAGCTGTGCCATTGGTAGCGATTTTTCTACTGATTTGTCAGTTATATTTATGTTAGTTTAGCAAATTTCTGCTTGTAGGGTCTAATGTTTTAGCATAGTGTATGTTCTGTGAGCTAAATTGTCATACTTATGCACTAGATAAATTATAAATTGTGATGCTTATGTACTAGATAGATTATTAGTTTAATCGGTGATTTTTTAAATATTTTTTAACATCAGGAGACTCAAGAATCGCATCTTACAGAAGACAAGAAGCCTAAATGTCGAAGGGTGATGACCTGTTGATGGCCCACAGCTGGAGGGTCATTACCTCTTGATGACACAAAACTGGACAGAAGATAAAAACATTTGATGGCACACAGCCGGAGGGTGATGACCTATTGATGGCCATAGCCAGAGGGTCATTACCTGTTGATGGCACACAGCCGGACAGAGGATCATTACCTGTTGATGGCACACAGCCGGATGGTCATTACCTGTTCATGGCGCACTGCCGGATGGTCATTACCTCTTGATGGCACACAGCCGGAGGGTGAGGACCTATTGATGGCCATAGCCAGAGGGTCATTGCCTGTTGATGGCACACAGCCGGACAGAGGATCATTACCTGTTGATGGCACACAGCCGGATGGTCATTACCTGCTCATGGCACACTGCCGGATGGTCATTACCGGTTGATGGCACACAGCCAAAGGGTGATGACCTATTGATGGCCATAGCCAGAGGGTCATTACCTGTTGATGGCGCACTGCCGGATGGTCATTACCTGTTGATGGCACACAGCCGGACAGAGGATCATTACCTGTTGATGGCACACAGCCGGTCAGAGGATAAGATCTTTTGATTACATACACCGGGTCCCTCCCTGATAACAAGGAACCCTGAGGAATACTGGTCATCTTGATCCCCCACTGACTATATACTTGCTCCACCTCAGCCTACACCATCATGGAGGACACTTCCACCTGTGTCCACTGTAAGGTTGGACTTTCTTTTATAATTACAGCAGATTAATAAACATCATAAAGCTGAAAAACTATCGAGTAATTTATTATAAATTATTATAAAGAAATATAAATTATAATATATAGCTATAGAGGGCACATAAGACGACTAACTATAGAAAGCATGGTATCGCCTGATATATACTGTATATTCTAGATGGCGCTATTACACTAAATACATCACAACCTCCAGGGTGATATTACCGTACAATGCGAGATCACTAATAATGGCCACAGATTATGAGAAAATGACCAGCTCCATAGTCCTGGAGTTATTATAAATGTCTCTAGTGTGAGGCAGGGACTGGACGAGTGTTGGAGGGAGGTATATTCCCCCAGGACGTCCTTTATGTATCCATGCTGTAGAATCTGCCGTATACTTCTGTTCTAGCAGTCAGACATTTCACTCTGCAGATCACAGGCTCAACATTGTGTAAAACTACCACTGTATATAAGAGCACTCAGAATAAAAACTAGCGGCATGCCGTGCACTGCCCACGTCATGTGTACGGGATACAGGACCTGCAGGACCTGGTACTGCCATTATAATTGATAGATTAATGATACCTGTGCAGAAGAAGGGAAAAAAAATATGTGCAACAACAGGAGGAGAAAGTCTCAAAATGTAATTTGAAGAGTATAATAGAGAAATGGGAAACTTCTGGAGATGCAGATAAGTGGTACCAGGGCGAAACGTAAGTATAGTCAGAAAAGGGAAAAGTGCAAATGATCCAGCGTAAAGGTTTGTTTAGTAGAAAAAATATTAAAACTTAGCTTTTATTAGCCATATAAAACACTGCTCCACAAAGAATACAGTAAATGTGCAACTATCATAGCTTACAGACCTACGCGTTTCAACAAATCATGTCTTAATTATGGCCCTATTACTAGAATGACAAAAAGGTACAGTATATATATATCCACGTGCCTGTATGACCTCCCTACAATGCCTGGGCATGCTCCTGATGAGGTTGCGGATGGTCTCCTGTGGGATCTCCTCCCAGACCTGGACTAAAGCATCCGCCAACACCTGGACAGTCTGTGGTGCAACGTGACGTTGGCGGATGGAGCGAGACATGATGTCCCAGATGTGCTCAATCGGATTCAGGTCTGGGGAACGGGCGGGCCAGTCCATAGCTTCAATGCCTTCATCTTGCAGGAACTGCTGACACACTCCAGCCACATGAGGTCTGGCATTGTCCTGCATTAGGAGGAACCCAGGGCCAACCGCACCAGCATATGGTCTCACAAGGGGTCTGAGGATCTCATCTCGGTACATAATGAAAGTCAGGCTACCTCTGGCGAGCACATGGAGGGCTGTGTGGCCCTCCAAAGAAATGCCACCCCACACCATTACTCACCCACTGCCAAACCGGTCATGCTGAAGGATGTCGCTCTCCACGGCGACTCCAGACTCTGTCACGTCTGTCACATGTGCTCAGTGTGAACCTGCTTTCATCTGTGAAGAGCACAGGGCGCGAGTGGCGACTTTGCCAATCCTGGTGTTCTGTGGCAAATGCCAAGCGTCCTGCATGGTGTTGGGCTGTGAGCACAACCCCTATCTGTGGACGTCGGGTCCTCATACCACCCTCATGGAGTCGGTATCTAACCATTTGTGCAGACACATGCACATTTGTGGCCTGCTGGAGGTCATTTTGCAGGGCTCTGGCAGTGCTCCTCCTGTTCCTCCTTGCACAAAGGCGAAGATAGCGATCCTGCTGCTGGGTTGTTGCCCTCCTACGGCCCCCTCCACATCTCCTGGTGTACAGGCCTGTCTCCTGGTAGTGCCTCCAGCCTCTGGACACAGCCAACCTTCTTGCCACAGCTCGCATTGATGTGCCATCCTGGATGAGCTGCACTACCTGAGCAACTTCTGTGGGTTGTAGAGTCTGTCTCATGCTACCGCGAGTGTGAAAGCACAACCAACATTCAAAAGTGACCAAAACATCAGCCAGAAAGCATTGGTACTGAGATGTGGTCTGTGGTCCCCACTTGCAGAACCACTCCTTTATTGAGGGTGTCTTGATAATTGCGAATAATTTCCATCTATCGTCTATTCCATTTGCACATCAGCATGTGAAATTGATTGTCAATCAGTGTTGCTTCCTAAGTGGACAGTTTGATTTCACAGAAGTTTATTTACTTGGAGTTATATTCTGTTGTTTTAAGTGTTCCCTTTATTTTTGGAGCAGTGTATATAGATACATACAGTGAGTACGGAAAGTATTCAGACTCCTTTAAATTTTTCACTCTTTGTTTCATTGCAGCCATTTGATAAATTCTAAAAGGTTCATTTTTTTTCTCATTAAAGTACACTCAGCACCCCATCTTGACTGAAAAAAACAGCAATGTAGAATTTTTTTGCAAATTTATTAAAAAAGAAAAACTGAAATATCACATGGTTATAAGTATTCAGATCCTTTGCTCAGACACTCATATTTAAGTCACATGCTGTCCATTTCCTTGTGATCCTCCTTGAGATGGTTCTACTCCTTCAATGGAGTCCAAATGTGTTTAATTAAACTGATAGGACTTGATTTGGAAAGGCACACACCTGTCTATATAAGACCCCACAGCTCACAGTGCATGTCAGACCAAATGAGAATCATGAGCTCAAAGGAACTGCCCAAGGAGCTCAGAGACCGAATTGTGGCAAGGCACAGATCTAGCCAAGGCTATAAAAGAATTTCTGCATTACTCAAGGTTCATAAGAGCACAGTGGCCTCCATAATCCTTAAATGGAAGAAGTTTGGGGCCACCAGAAGTCTTCCTAGACCTGGCCGTCCAGCCAAACTGAGCAATCGTGGGAGAAGAGCCTTGGTGAGAGAGGTAAAGAAGAACCCCAAGATCACTGTGGCTGAGCTCCAGAGATGCAGTAGGGAGATGGGAGAAAGTTCCACAAAGTCAACTATCACTGCAGCCCTCCCCCAGTTGGGCCTTTATGGCAGAGTGGCCAGACGGAAGCCTCTCCTCATATGAAAGCCCGCATAGAGTTTGCTCAAAAACACATGAAGGACTCCCAGACTATGAGAAATAAGATTCTCTGGTCTGATGAGACGAAGATAGAACTTTTTGGTGATAATTCTAAGTGGTATGTGTGGAGAAAACCAGGCACTGCTCATCACCTGCCTAATACAATCCCAACAGTGAAACATGGTGGTGGCAGTTGTTAGAACGCTCCTGTTAGTTTTTTCTATTTTGTGGTCATGTGACCTTCTGCCTATTATTCCAGCTCCACCCTTCAGGCTTTGCTGGACTTTAGTGTTACTTTGACTCTTAATCTAGCCAGGTGCTTTGTACCTACTGTCTCTCTCTAGTTTGTTTGGTCCTTGGACCACTAAGTACTTTTGTCTGCTTGTCTTCTTCTGCTACTACTTCTGCCAGGAGGTGTCCAATTTTGTCCCAGTCCTTAGTTCTTTTAGGGACCCCTCCCTTTAATCTATAGGTCTGCGTTCAGACTAGCCGCGGACGAAGGCGGGTCTGTTCACAAGGAACAGGTTGCCCGCTGCATCCTAGGGAATCAGCTTAGTCCTATTGTATGGACAGATTTCCTCTCTTTCCTTAGTTCTTGTAGCAGATCATAACAGCAGTATCATGCTATGGGTGTGTTTTTCAGCTGCAGGGACAGGACGACTGGTTGCAATTGAAGGAAACATGAATGCGGCCAAGTACAGAGATATCCTGGATGAAAACCTCTTCCAGAGTGCTCTGCACCTCAGACTTGGCCAAAGGTTCACCTTCCAACAAGACAATGACCCTAAGCACACAGCTAAAATAACAAAGGAGTGGCTTCAGAACAACTATGTGACCATTCTTGACTGGCCCAGCCAGAGCCCTGACCTAAACCCAATTGAGCATCTTTGGAGAGACCTGAAAATGGCTGTCCACCAACGTTTACCATTCATCCTGACAGAACTGGAGAGGATCTGCAAGGAAGAATGGCAGAGGATCCCAAAATGCAGGTGTGAAAAACTTGTTGCATCATTTCCAAGAAGACTCATGGCTGTACTAGCCCAAAAGGGTGCTTCTACTCAATACTGAGCAAGGGGTCTGAATACTCATGACCATGTGATATTTCAGTTTTTCTTTTTTATTAAATGTGCAAAAATTTCTACATTTCTCTTTTCTTTCAGTCAAGATGGGGTGCAGAGTGGACTTTAATGAGAAAAAAATGAACTTTTTAGAATTTACCAAATGGCTGCAATGAAACAAAGAGTGAAAAATGTAAAGGGGTCTGAATACTTTCCGTACCCACTGTACATGCATGGAAATAAATGCAGAATTATATTTCTTAATACTGCAGTATCAGATCCTGTCTTGAATTTAACCCCTGTGGTATCCAATGTGAAAATCCACCGGGACTCCCGGTTCAGAAGTTTGCACTTATGATCCCCCCCTCGTGTGGATCTATATACCTTCTCTATCTCCATATATTTAAAGAATGAGGTGTCACCTTTATGAACTCTCGCAAAATGCCTCGATACTGCTGATGTATTTATGGCTTCCAAATGAATCGCATCAGAAAGATGTCTTCTGATACGGACTTTCAGCGCACCTGTGGTACAACCCACATAGTGGACCTTACACAAGGTGCATTCTATAAGGTATATAACCCCTGATGAATTACAATTGAGGAAATCATGAATTTTATATTCTCTATCATTACTTAAGGACATAAAACTATCTGTTTTAACCGCATGTAGACACGCTTTGCACCGATTGGCTCCACATCTGAAGAAACCTTTTGTGCTGAGCCAATTTGGTTGTACAGTATTAGTCTCACTGGTGTATAAGCTAGGAGAAAGGATGGTTCCCAGAGCGGGCGCTTTCCTGGCTACAAAGCGGATGTCATTAGAAAGTAGGTTTTTTAGTTTCTTGTTCTGATATATAATAGGGTTATACTTTTTAATTCTAGATGTAATTTTATTATACTGAGGACTATAGGTGGTAGAAAACGTTACCCTAGTATCCAATGTGTTAATGTTATTTTTCTGTTTATTTCGGAGTATATCTTTCCGATTTATATTGGAGACAATTCTACTCGCTTTTCTTAAAGACCACTCGGGATAGCACCTATTGGATAGTCTGTTACAAATTTTTTCTGATTCCTTCTGAAAAGTGATGTTATCTGAACAATTTCGTATTGTTCGTATTAGCTCACCGTAAGGGATATTTCTCTTAATATGTGGCGGATGACAACATTTAGCTGATAGAATAGAATTTGAGGCTGTAGATTTTCTGTGGGGATTAATTTTGACCAATTCTTTCTCCTTGGTAGCCTCAAGTTCGAGATCCAAAAAAGTAATTTTGGATGAATGGTAGAACTAAGTGAATTTAAGATTAAAATTATTGCAGTTGATGTACTGTACAAATTGTACCACCTCCTCCTATGTGCCCCCCCACACCAGGAGGAGGTCATCAATAAATCTACCGTACCACACAATGTGTCCACTATATGTGTTATCATTATGGTAAATGAAAAGCTCCTCCACCTACACATCACTATGTTCACTAGCGAAGGAGAAAATTTACTGCCCATGCTGACTCCTCTTTTCTGTAAAAAAAAAACTTTTATCAAAGCTAAAATAATTCCGCTCTAAGAGGAACTGTACTGCTATGACCAGAAATTCTTTTATTTCTATAGTGTACGAACTGTATGTGTCAAGGTAGTAGGTTAAACATGCTAAAGCAATATGGTGTGGAATTGAGGGGGTATAATGCCACCACATCACAGGACAATCATCCAAAGTTTTTTGGCCATTCAAATTTATCAAAAATGAATTTTGAATCCCTAATGTAACTCGGAGTTTCCTGAACCAGAGGCTGTAGGTAAAAATCCATCCAGGCACTTAATTTTTCACCATGGGAACCAATCCCCACCACTATGGGTCTTAACCCCTTTACAGCCCAGGGTGTACTAATACGTACAGTACAGACCAAAAGTTTGGACACACCTTCTCATTTAAAGATTTTTCTGTATTTTCATGACTATGAAAATTGTACATTCACACTGAAGGCATCAAAACTATGAATTAACACATGTGGAATTATATAGTTAACAAAAAAATGTGAAACAACTGAAAATATGTCTTATAATCTAGGTTCTTCAAAGTAGCCACCTCTTGCTTTGATGACTGCTTTGCACACTCTTGGCATTCTCTTGATGAGCTTCGCTGTAATCGCACCGACCCAAAGAATAAAGTCGTCTAATCACTTATACTGCACAAGGAACGGTGTAAAAAATAAACTCTAGGGTTAGGGTTGTGCTAGGGTTGGGATTTTTTTCAAAAGCAAAAAAAAGATGACGATATGGCGACTAGTGTTGAGCACAAGTGCTCGCTACTTGAGTTTGCATCGGGTGCTCGGGTATGCATTGAGTATCACGGGTGCACGAGTCTCTGCCCCATATGCTTCACAGTCAAAAAGAACGTGCGGGGATTGCCTGCCATGCACCAGCAATCCCTGCATGTTTGTTTTGGGTGTCTAATAACCGTGAAACATGTGGGCAGGACTCGAGCATGTCACTCGAGCACGTGCGATACATGGTGCACACCCGAGTACACGATGCAAACTCAAGTGGCGAGCACTTGTGCTCAAGACTAATGACAACTTATTCAATATGATGACCTAATGTTATCAAATTATGTGTCGTACCGGGTTCAAAATGTTCATTATACCCCTTGATAAAATCCTTGAGGGTTGTAGTTTCCAAAATGGGGTCACTTGTGGGGGGTTTCAACTATTTAGGCACATCAGGGGCTCTTCAAACGTGACATGGCGTCTGCCCTCAATTCCAGCCAATTTTGCGTTCAAAAAGTCACACAGTGCTCCTTCCCTTCTGAACTCTGCCGTGCACCCAAACACTGTATTTTCCCCACATATAGGGTATTGGCGTACTCAGGAGAAATTGCAAAAAGTTTTTGGGGTCTATCTTCTACTCTTACCCTTGTGAAAATAAAAAAATTGGGGCTAAAGCATAATTTTTTATTTTCATGGCTCCATATTATAAACTTCTGTAAAGGTTCTCTGAGGGGTCTAGTTTCCAAAATCGTGTCACTTGTGGGGGGTTTCCACTGTTTAGGCACATCAGGGGCTCCCCAAACACAACATGGAGTCCGCTAATTATTCAAGCAAATTTTACTTTCAAAAAGTCAAATGGCGCTCCTTCCCTTCCGAACCCTGCCGTGCACCTAAACAGTGGTTTTTCCCCACATATGGGGTATCTGCGTGGTCAGGGGAAATTGCACAACAAATTTTGGGGTCCATTCTTTCCTGTTAACTCTGTGAAAATAAAAAAAAATTGGGTCTAAAGTAAAATTTTTGTGAAAAAAGTTAAATGTTTATTTTTTTCTTCCACATTCCAAAAATTTCTGTGAAGCACTTGAAGGGTTAATAAATTTCTTGAATGTGGTTTTGAGCACCTTGGGGGTGCAGATTTTAGAGTGGTCTTACTTTTGGGTATTTTCTGTCATAAAGACCCCTCAAAGTGACTTCAAATGTGATGTGGTCCCTAAAAAAATGGTTTTGTAAATTTTGTTGGAAAAATGAGAAATTTCTGGTCAACTTTTAACCCTTATAGCTCTCTAATAAAAAAAAAATTTTGGTTCCAAAATTGTGCTGATGTAAAGAAGATATGTGGTAAATGTTATTTATTAACTATTTTGTGTGACATATCTCTCTGATTTAAGGGCATAAAAATTCAAATTTTGAAAATTGCTAAATTTTCAAAAATTTTCGCCAAATTTCAGTTTTTTTCACAAATAAATGCAAGTGATATCGGAGAAATTTTACCACAATCATGAAGTACAATATGTCACGAAAAAACAATCTCAGAATCAGGGGGATCCGTTGAAGTGTTCCAGAGTAATTACCTCATAAAGTGACAGTGGTCAGAATTGTAAAAATTGGCCTGGTCATTAATGTGCAAACCACCTTGGGTAGTAAAGGGGTTAAAGGTGGTGGGAAAATATTTTTATGTATTTTTGGCAGCGAATGGTAAACCGGAACAATTGGATGATCTACGTATAAATATTCCATTAATTTTTTTTTAGGGCCCCTCAGTGCAAACCTTCGTTTAATAGATTATACATAGCAGCATTAAACTCAACAGTAGGATCTCTAGCTAACTCCAAATAAACATCCCTATTTTCTAAATTCATCAAATTCAATTTTTTATACAATCCTGCATTCAGTACTATAGTGCCACCTTTATCCGCTGAGCGGACTAGTATGTCTGAATTATCCTTTAATTTTTTCAGAGCGTCTTTTTCTCTATATGTCAGATTAGAGTCCAAATGATTAGTAGAAGATAATTCATTCTTTAATTCCACTAGTTCTTTTTCAATTAAGTCCTGGAACTGATCCAGAACCAATGGTCTGGACTGAAGTGGGTAAAAGAAAGGATTACCAGCCCGAAAGTCGTCATTTAAATTTACATTTGGAATTAAAGATTCCGTCTCGAATTGTTTCATTTGTAATAAAGACTGTTGTTCTGTGAATAATAACATGGAATCCTGGCTTGTCCTAGGGGAAACTTCTTCTGAAGCTGTATTCTGTGGATTTTTCATGTCCATAAAATGACATCGGATGGTGAGGTTACGTGCTAGTTTGTTAACATCCAGAATTGTTCTGGAAATGTCGAATTCGTTAGAAGGTGAAAAGCTCAGGCCTTTAGCCAGGAGAGAAATTTGACTCTCAGATAAGATGTAGCTAGAGAGATTCCAAACAGGTGACTCTAATAATGGCGTTTTTTGCTCTGTGTTGGGTACTTGTTTGCATTTGCGCTTACGTCCCGCCCTTGTGTGACCCGCCACTAGCTGTTTCAGTAGCGGCTAGCCCTCCCTTGGAAAGGGGTGTACTCGGACGGCGGGCCCAGTTGGTAGAATGGGGATGCAGTCGCGGCCTCGGCCCGGTCCTTGCCCAGGGCGCACACATTAAAAATAGGGGCCAGTTGATGAGTGGCAATTATGAGTGGATAAATGACTACGCCACCTGTGGTGTCTGGTCATGCGCCACCAGCGCTGCTGCAGTCCTCTGAGGCGGGATGTTGTGGCAGCCGATGGTAGTACTACTCCCCACAGGCGGAGCAGGGCCTCAGGGCAGAGGAAAAAGGAGGATGAGTGGAGTCGTAGTAGGTGCAGTGGTGCGGTGTGGTGTCGCGCTGCCATAATGGACCGGAGGCAATGGATGTAGTCTTCCAAGCTTTACTCACGTTGTTAGAGGTCAGCTGCAAGGCTTCTCCTTGCTCCTCATGGCGTGCTGGGGCCACCTGAGAAGGGGGTTCGGCACACCCCGGTAGTTCAGGTGCGTCTATCAGGACCCCCAGCACCAGCGTGTTCCTAGAAATCTCCCCCTTGGGCCTCTCCTGTCCGTGTGCAGTGCGTGTTGCAAGGCTGGGTCTCCCTCTGGCTATACACAGAACAAGGGCACGGGTGGTGACTCCGCTCCGTCCGTTACCTGGTGGAAACCACTTAGCCTCCGGGCTTTTACGACTGAGACGTGAAGTAACAAAGTCAGATATCGGGGGCCGGTACCCCTCTTGCAGCAGGAGTCCCTCTGACTAGGCCAGAATGGAGAGTACAGGTGGTGTATGCCGCTCCGTCCGTATTCCCTGGGATCCTTTTGCCTGCGGAGCTCTCCTCCTCAGCTCCCCTCCAGGCCTTCTTAAGCAGGGACCTTGAGCGGGTAGAGACCTCCGTTAACTCTATCCCGCTCCTCGTCTCAAGGCCAGAGCACGAGGACCGTGCATCTCCAGCACGCTGCAGGCTCCTACACAAGGCCACTGCCAGCTGTGACTTTTTATATGCTTTTTCACAACAATCAACAATCTTCCCATTATGGGAACAATCAACAATCTTCCCATTATGGGAGGCTCTGATTCTTAAACGTTGCAGATAAATAGTACAAAAGTATAAAAACATCAAAGAGACATTATGCATGTAGACAGCTTGGTAGGAAAATAGAAAAAGAGGCAGTTCAGCAGCAAGAGGGACCTGTCCCAAACCCTCAACGTAGGCCCTGGGGTGGCTGCAGGGCATGGAGATCCTGTGTTGGACCTCCAGGAGAGCCACTCCAGACAGGTTTTGCTTCTGAGGTCTGAGGTAGAAGTAGAAGTGGGTTTTGTATAAAACCAATAGGGAGCACCTAAATAGATGCATAACTATATACAATAGAGTCTGTCTATTGCCAGTCCGCAGGGACAAATGTCTCTCTAAACCGGGAGGAAAACATGGTAATAAACATATACAATCAACAAGTCAACTCAAAGATACAGCCTCCGGGGCCGCTTAGTCCAGGTACCTCCACGTAGGGAAAGGCTCGTTCTTGCTCACGGAGCCAGACCGGTCCGCTACCGGCAGGTGTGTAGGGGCCTCATCCTGGAATACTCTATGCACATCCAGGGTGTACCACCCACGCTCCCCATGGTGGCGGGTGTACGACACCAAGTCACCCGGGTAGAGATTCCGGCCAGGGTCATCCCTCCTCAGTTGTGGCTCGAACCTCTGCGGTTCACAAATACGTCCTGAGCAAACTGGGGACTCCTGATGAAGCCCCACCCCGCCTCCTGGTGGAAGCGGACGATCAGCCCTTCCTCCCGGGGGCTTGGATGGGCTGCCTCCTCCTGGCAGGCCTTGGACTTGGCGGCCTTAGCGCGCACCTCCAGGCGCTCGCAGCGTACCCGCCTTTCGTGCCGCTCCTTGTCCAGCTGAAGGAGCTCCTTGCGGCAGAAGTCCTTTCGCCTCCGCGTTTCCGTCTCCTGGGGGAAGCCCATTAGGTCCCCCCTGGTTGTCCCAGACCATCTCCTCCGCCGCCGGGCAGGTAACCAGTGGCGCTGGCTGTCGCGACAACAGGGGTTGCTGCAGGTCCTTCGGTGGCGCGGACCAGTCCGGGTTGGGGCAGGTGGTGTCCCCACTAAGCACAGGCTCTTCTAGGCCGGGAGTTTGGAGGCATTGCAGGCCTCCGGCGGAGAATGACACGTAAGCCTCCAGCTCCGGAGCGAAGATCTGCTCCCAAACAACGGCGCCCAGGGACAGGGGTGCCGGCATTAGATCCACTAGGGCCTCCGTGCGTCTCTCACCCGGGACAGGGGTTTGTATCTTACCCAGTCCTGTGCTGCACGCGGCCTCTGAGGTTTCTTCCTCCTGGGTTGCTGCTCCGCTTTCTTGGCTTGCAGCACCTTGGAGGCGGGACCGGATCTTCTGCAGCACCTCCTCTCTCCATGCTGCGGACACCGTACGCTGGGCCTCCGCAACCCTCCGGGTCAGGTCCTGTGACTCCAC
This sequence comes from Phyllobates terribilis, assembly GCF_046119375.1. NCBI lineage: Eukaryota > Metazoa > Chordata > Amphibia > Anura > Dendrobatidae > Phyllobates > Phyllobates terribilis. The sequence goes on along the minus strand of NW_027362795.1, from coordinate 12,146,797 downwards.
TCGGAGGAACTCGGCCTCCTCCGGGGTCAGGTGAATCCCCCGTATTCCGAGCGAGGCATCAGCTGGTGGGGCGGCATCGGAGCATCTCTCCTGCACTGCTTCCATCCTTGCTGCTGGGTGTGGAGTCTCTAGGATTGTTGTGGCCACACCTTGTTGTTGCTTACTCCTCCTTCTCTTGGGGCGGCTCCAGGGTGGCTGGCTGACAGGCAGCCCTTAGGACGTCCCATCCGTCTTGACGGACACTACCTTGCGGACAGTCTCTAATGCAAGGGCCGGTCCTAGCTGTTGGTGCCATGGGGAAAGCCAGACCCATGATGGGAGGTGCTGGGTGGTTGTCCTTTTTGCACACAATGGCGTCCTTTCTTCTTGGACGGGCGCCATCTTGGGTGTTAAAGACAGTCTGTTGTAAAGGCGCGCAGTACCCGCTGCCAATGGGAATCACTTCTTCCGTTGCTGCGGGCACACAATCCTGCCGACTACGCCAGTGATGTTTGACCCGCCACTAGCTGTTTCAGTAGCGGCAAGCCCTCCCTGGGAAAGGGGTGTACTCGGACGGCGGGCCCAGTTGGTAGAATGGGGATGCAGTAGCGGCCTCGGCCCAGTTCGTGCCCAGGGCGCACACATTAAAAATAGGGGCTAGTTGATGAGTGGCAATTATGAGTGGATAAACGACTACGCCATCTGTGGTGTCTGGTGATGCGCCACCAGCGCTGCTGCAGTCCTCTGAGGCGGGATGTTGTGGCAGCCGACTGTAGTACTACTCCCCACAGGCAGAGCAGGGCCTCAGGGCAGAGGAAACAGGAGGATGAGGGGAGTCGTAGTAGGTGCAGTTTTGCGGTGTGGTGTCCCGCTGCAATAATGGACCGGAGGCAATGGATGTAGTCTTCCAAGCTTTACTCACGTTGTTAGAGGTCAGCTGCAAGGCTTCTCCTTGCTCCTCACAGCGTGCTGCGGACACCAGAGAAGGGGGTTCGGCACACCCCGGTAGTTCAGGTGCGTCTATCAGGACCCCCAGCACCAGTGTGTTCCTAGAAATCTCCCCCTTGGGCCTCTCCTGTCCGTGTGCAGTGCGTGTTGCAAGGCTGGGTCTCCCTCAGGCTATACACAGAACAAGGGCACAGGTGGCAACTCCGCTCTGTCTGTTACCCGGTGGGAACCACTTAGCCTTCAGGCTTTTCCAACTGAGACGTGAAGTAACAAAGTCAGATATCGGGGGCCGGTACCCCTCTTGCAGCAGGAGTCCATCTGACTAGGCCAGAATGGAGAGTATAGGTGGCGTATGCCGATCCGTCCGTATTCCCTGGGATCCTTTTGCCTGCGGAGCTCTCCTCCTCAGCTCCCCTCCAGGCCTTCTTAAGCAGGGACCTTGACCGGGTAGAGACCTCTGTTAACTCTATCCTGCTCCTCGTCTCAAGGCCAGAGCACGAGGACCGTGCATCTCCAGCACGCTGCAGGCTCCTACACAAGGCCACTGTCAGCTGTGAAGACCACAATCAACAACCTTGAACTTAAGATGGCTGGCTATTAAATATGTATATACAAGTGTAACCTAAAAGTGCGTCCTCTACCCTCACCCACTACATGGTTCCCCCTATCTTTGGTTCCCCCATCTCCATTATCCTGCTGGGGCAGCACCCTAGTGCATACTAGCCCCCCATAGGACCGGAGTGTGTAGTGTTGAGTGATGAGGTGGGGTCCTGACAGGTGCTCCATCCTAACCTGGGAGAGGAGATACCACACCTCTTTCACAAGATGCAGTACCCCCCTGTGGCGACCGAACCCTCAGGGGCGCCTCACCCTCTTCCTCCGTTTTTTGTAATCGCTCCACCAGCACTAGATAATTTATTTTTGATAAAATACAATTGTTGCATTTCTCCCATTGAACTCATAGATGAATCTGAGTAAACATCAGAGGTGGCAGCAAAAGAATTATCCGTAACATCATCATGCTCCTTAAAACTCCCTCTTCCAGATCTCTGAAAACGTTTGTGGGAGCGTTTTTTTAAGATGGATGGTAATTGTTTATTCCAACTATAAATCTTGTTCTGCGCATAGTCCTCACTGTCCCTTTTGAACTTGGATCTTTTTATATCCATAATGGTGTTCTCCAACTTGGCCAAATTAGATTTCAGTTTGTCATTACAAATATTAAATTCTTTTAGTTGCACATATTTCCCCAAAGACGATTGTATATTTTTAATATCCAATTTAATTTAAGTCAGTTCCAGTTCCTCATGTTTGATTATGAGGTGCATAAGATTCAGTGAACATTGACTAAGAATCGCATTCTGATCTTCTTGAAAACCGTCATTGTATATAGTGGTGGCGACTTTTTTTTAAACGCAGACCTCTAGGGATCATTTCCTTTTTTATATATGTGTCCAAGGTTGTGAGATCCCACCAAACTTTAAGTTCTCTGGTCATTTTGTTTTCCATCTGGAACATGAGATCTTTAAATTCATCCGGTTCTGTTGTCACCACTGACGGTTTATTATCAAAAATAGATGCTAGTTTGTTCAGTCTAGCCGAACAATCCTCTGTGTCACTGAAATTCATTATGTCAAATTGAGGGGATGTGAAAATCCACAGGGACTCCCGGTTCAGAAGTGTGCACTTGCAGTCAGACAAGCCAATGGCCTGGTAACAGGGGCCAAGCAGAGCCAGGTATGTGGTAATACAAGTGGGCAGTGGAATGAGTCGAGGTTTTGGTAATCATGGTGTAACAGATCGGGCAGACTGACTGGGCAGGAGAGAATTTCATGTTTTCTTGATTATAGCATCATGCGGAGAATTCCTGCTCCTTAATATTAAAAGGGGTTGTCCGGGACTTTTTTTTTTTTTTTTACCATGGACCTAAGAACTAACAGGCAAGTATTTGCTAACTATGTGCCTGTTGTGCCAGGCGCCGATATTTGCTGGTTCAGAGTGGTCACGGAGCGCTCCTGACAGTGATTTTTCAGCTCCCGCTCTGATCTGTTGATGGGGTGTGACTGCCGGTGTCATGCTGATTGACAGCTGGCTCCCTGCTGCCTAACTGCAGGGAGCCGTCTGTCAATCAGCATAAAGTTGGCATTCACGCCTCTTTGACAGAGCAGTCGGGAAGAGGAAGAGCTGTTCTGTTGACGTGAAGCAGCAGAATCGCTGTTAGGAGCGGTCCAGGAGCAATCTGAGCCACCACAGGGTAGAACAAGTACGTAATAAGCAATTACCTGCCTGATAGTTCTTAGGCCCATTGCATTTTTCTATCTCACCCTGTAGGAGTCACCTTCTCCTCAACCAAAAAGAGAAGGTGCATATCCACCGACATTGTGATGCGCCAGCTTCCAGATCCAATTGCAGATAAAATTATGATTTTATTGTTAATCCATTAAAAAGATATACACATTGCAAAAATAAAATAAATAAAGGTGGAGACCTCTGTGAAACCTACACGTTTCGAACGCCAAACGTTCTTCGTCCTGCTATAGAAATACATGTAGGGAGTTACAATTTACATGCTCGACCGCCCCATCATATGGGCATGTTGATCGCTCCTCACGCCCAATTTTCTAAGTAAAGAAATGATAGGATGTGGGAATAACAGAATAAAAACAAGTGATCTAATCTTGAAAAGTAGGCAGTGTGTATAAAAAATACACAAAGATGATACAAACAATATGATATATATGACGCGCCCCCTGGGCCTAATGTAAACGTGTGTGGGATTACCCGGAGCCGGATCGCTGGGGGTTGTAGTCTCCGTGGCGATGACCCAGTCCATGCCCAGGGTGGTCAAACCGGTGGCAGGCAAGCTGTATGATAATTGTCCAACTACGCCACCCGTGGATTGCGGTCAGGGTGTACCGCCGCTGCGAGGCAGTCCGCTGAGCCTGGTGTGGTGTGTGCAGCAAAAGATGGGATAACTCCCCACGGGAAGAGTATAGCCTCAGGGCAGGGAATGTGGATGATGGGAGTGATGGTGCACGGAAGTTCCAGTACTAATAGTGCTGTATGCAGTGAGAAAGCAGGAACGACTCAGAGTCTTTGCAGTGCAGCTCAGGGACTTTACTGATGATATTAAGGCAGACCCTCCCGGGAGTACGGGCTAGCAAAAGGGGCCTGGTCAGTCTGCGAGCAAGCAGGAACCCCCCCTGGCCAGGTGGAGTTGTATGCCTCCCCGTCTATCTGCACTCTTCCTGGCTACCTTGCTGTAAGCGAGTGGAAGTAGGCCACGTCCCTGAGTATACCGTGTGGTGCTCACCCGTATGGCTGGTGACTTGGGGCCTTCTGATAGCCTCCGCTCCTCGATGGCGGTGCTGGTCCCTTCCTTGTGACTGAGCCTCCAGGCTTCTATGGCCAGAGGACCTGGAATCCCCTGCCGGCTGGTTTCTGCTGCTGGGTGAATATACCTCCCCACAGCCTCGGACTCCGGTGTCCGGTTCTTATATGCTTCTGTCAGGGCGAGCTCTGCTTAGCTCCAGCCTCTGGTCTTCAACTCCTGCTCCTACAGAGCTCCTAGTTGTAGCTTTCCCTGTGTCTGAACTCAACTCACTAACCCCGCCCCAGACCCAGTTTATATAGGGCAGATCCCTCCCCTCCCAGGACTGGGGCAGGAGGTGTGGCATGCTTAGGGCTCCTGGCCAGGAAACCTCCCACTTGCTCTCAGACGTAATATTTCTATTACTGTGGCAACCAGACCCCTGGGGTGCCACATTCCCCCCTAGTGAATTTTAGTACTCCGGGACTAAACACCTTTTCAAGAAAAACATAAATACAGGGCATAAACAATAATACAACAACATATGTACAAGAAGCTTTAGTCTTCAGAGGTCACGGCGTTTCCGTAACCGGGTGTCCATATCACCCAAGGTGAAGTTTTGGCACAGAGTAGGGGACCTGTCCAAAGCAAACCCGAAACGTTGGCCCTGGGTGTGGCTGCAAGGCGAAGCTAGCTACTTTGGGCCACAAGGAGGCCACGCCAGACAGGTTTTCTCTTCGCAAGAGGCACCAAAGTGCAACTATCTGCAAAGGCAGTTCCGGTTATTCAGTGTCCATAACCTGTCAGTCCAAATAAACCTGAAGGGTAACTAGAGAAACATAATTACTATGCATGCAGGTAACAAATATGAACATTTTCAATAAACAGGTAAATTCACAGTACATTAGTTTAGATTCTCCAGCGAGCGGGCACCTGACCTCTAGTGCTTCTAGTGGATCTGCGCAACTCACTAGCTGGTTCTGCACTACAGGGTGTAGGAGGTGTCACGGGTAAGCTGGGCAGCTGTCTGCGTACTTTGCGGCTCACTAGGGGCACGGCAGGCTCACTACTAGCAGAGGGTTGATTCTCCTGGGCTGCTGGTGTGGACTCTTCTGCCTCCTGGGCCGGCTGCTCTTCTGACACTTCCTGTTCTTCTGTAGGCCCTTGAGGGGCTGGCTGGAGAAAGGTGAGGACAGGTACCACGATAGCGTTGTTGATTTGTGTCCAGGACCGGGGAAAGTCACAGAGTACTGTACTGATCATTTCTTCCCTTTCCTCTGCGGGTTGAGGGTTCTCTTGATCTTCGTCAGGGCTTTGCAGCTGCCCGGGACACTTTTTCAGGTGGTCTCTGGAGACAATGGCTGTGGTTTCTCCTCCATCCTTACTGATTACACAGACTTTTGGGTTCTCATGGCTTGAGGGCAGTACGGTGTACGGGTCCTTCTCCCACTGGTCGTCCAACTTGTGGAGCCGCCTCTTTCTCTTCAAGACCTGCTCTCCAGGTACCAGGGGAACAGCGGGAGCATGCTGGTTATAAGCCTTCTCTTGCCTTTCTCTTGCTTGAGACAGTCTTCGCTCGACGCTCTCCTGTACTTTCCGATACTGCTGCTGCCGTTCTGTATCCCAGTCTGCCTCTGGCGAGGTGTCCTCAGGTGTCAGGACTCCCATATCCAGGTCAATAGGCAGCTTACCAGGTCTTGCTCTCATTAGGTAAGCCGGGGTACAGTTGGTGAAACCTACGGGGATGTATACAAGTCCACCAGGTCAGGCAGTTTTTCAGGCCACAGACTGCGTTCTTCCAGGGGCAACGTTTTTAGCAAGTCTATCACCACCTGGTTCATTTTCTCACATAGTCCATTGGTCTGAGTGTGATAGGGCATTGTTCTTATCTTCCTGCAGCCATACAGGTTGCAGAACTCCTGGAAGACCTCCGCTTCGAAGGCTGGTCCTTGGTCCATCAAAACTTGCTCCGGATACCCATGTGGACGGCAGAAGTGCAGCTGGAAGGCTCTGGCTGCTGTTTGAGCCGTTAAGTCTTTGACAGGGACCACCACCAGGAACCGGGAGTAGTGATCTACGATGGTGAGGGCGTAGACGTACCCAGATCTGCTTGGAGCCAGTTTCACATGGTCCAGGGCTATCAGTTCCAGTGGCTGCCTGGTGATGATGGACTGCAGGGGAGTCTTCTGGCTAGCACGGTCCTTTCTTCTTAGGTTGCACGGGCCACAGTCTCTGCACCACCTCTCGATGGCTCCTCTCATGCCTACCCAGTAGAACCGTTCACGCAACGGGAACTCCAGCTTCTTCCATCCGAAGTGTCCTGCTCCGTCGTGGTATGCCTCCAGAACTATAGCCGCGTCTCGTCTTGGGACCACTACCTGCCAGGTCATCTCATGTGTTCGAGAGTTGACCATTCTCCGGCACAGCTTCTCCTTGTAAAGGAACAGTCTACTTTTCTCCTTCCACAGTTGCTTGGTCTCCTCCGGAGCGTCTGGGTCAAGACGGGCATCAGCCTGTGTCAGCATTTCCTTCACCAGACGGACTGCGGGATCACTGTCTTGTGTCTCCGCCCAGCTGTAGTGGGGTAGGGGATTGAACGTAGCAGAGCGCCTGTCCCTTACACGGTGGGAATACAGGGTAATCCCATGACGGTGGAACACAGGGAGTTCGACTTCTTCCAATTCTTCTGGATCTTCCCCTACGTCCGGTAAGTTTGGCATTCTGGACTGGGCATCCGCGTTGGCATTTGAGCGTCCCGCCCGGTATTTGATGGTGAATTCATAGTTGGACAGGCGGGCCATCCATCTCTGCTCCAGGGCACCAAGTTTTGCAGTGTCCAGGTGTGTCAACGGGTTGTTGTCCGTGTACACGGTGAGTTTGGAAGAGGCAAGGTAATGCTTGAAGCGTTCGGTTACTGCCCACACCACTGCCAGGAACTCTAGCTTGAATGAGCTATAATTCTCAGGGTTTCTCTCTGTGGGCCGAAGTTTTCGGCTGGCGTAAGCGATCTTTCCCCTGCTGGATCTGGGACAGTACGGCTCCTAGCCCGATGTTGCTCGCGTCCGTGTGGAGGATAAAGGGTTGGCTGTAGTCAGGGTACGCCAGGATTTCATCCCCCGTGAGGGCCATCTTCAGCTGGTGGAAGGACTCCTCTTCCAGTTTTTTCCACCTGAAGGGCGGCTTCTGGTTTTTGGCCTTCCTGGATTGACCTATCAGGAGGTCCTGCATAGGGGCTGCCATTTTGGTGAAACCGGGAATGAATCTTCGGTAGTAGCCTACCAACCCGAGGAACTGCCGCACTTCCTTTATGCTGGAGGGTCTTGGCCAGTCCTTAATCACGGTGATCTTATCGGGGTCGGGAGCCACTCCGTCAGCACTCAACACGTGTCCCAGGTACTGCACCTTTGGTTTTAGGAGGTGACACTTGGAGGGTTTCACCTTTAGGCCGTAGCTTGGTAGTCTCTACCTCTCAGACCAATAGCTGCCCGGCACCAAATCATCATCTCACTTTTTGGGGGCATGGCAGTAGGGAACGGGTCACACATTCTCACGCTACCTATCTCACCACCAGATAGTTCCACTTGTTGCCGCTTCATCAGTGCCCGGATCTCTTTTTGGAGAACATGCTGCTGGCTGGAACTGGCGTTCATGGCAACCTGCTGCAAAATGAGAATCACCTCTGCAAGACAGTTTTCAATCATGTTAGTCCCTAAGGTTATTTTAGGATGACTCTCATGACGGTCAATGTCCACAATAATTAATCCTTGAGCCGCCAGTTCGACTTTACCGATCTTAATGGTCACCTCCTTGAATCCCACTTGCGGCATGGGCTGACCATTGCTGGCGATGATACTCAGGTCATCATCTGGGTAGCGGGTTATGTCCGAGTCATTCCAGTACCGCTTAAAGAGCACGTACGGGATGGTAGTCACCTGTGACCCGGTGTCTAGTAGGGCACTTATAGAAATGCCATCCAGCACCACAGGCAAGACTGGACGTCCCCCTACGTATTTATCATGCCAGTTCGATGGGCCTGATGATCTTATGCCTGGGGGTTAGCCCTCTGCCCCAGGTTGTGCCCGTTTAAATGACAGTACCTTGCCATATGTCCGGGTTGATTTCAGCGGCGGCAGATGGGTTGTCCGTCCTCGTTGTATCTGTCGCTGGGTCTTCCTCTGGACTATGGGATCCTCCTCTGTCGGTGCCATGGGACGTCCTCTGGTCCGGATGCCAGCTGGATCTTTCCTGGAGGAGAGACCTGTAAAGACTGCACAGTTCTGGTTAGCGCGGCTACGCTCTTGGTTAGCTCTTGGACCTGATGGTGCAGGTCTGTAGCCGGGTTGTTATCCAAAGTCTGCGCACCAGCTCCTACAGACTCTGTAGACAAGGGCACCGCCTCCTGGTGATAGGTAATAGCAGGGCGCCGGTGGGTTACAGCGCTACCCGGTGCCGGTTCTCGGAGCACCCGGATGGCCCTGTATTTGAACTTTGCAAAGTCTAAACCAGGGTTCTGCAAGGCCATTGCACGTAACTGGGTTCGGTGGGCGTTAGACAGCAGACCCTCAATGAATTGCTCAATTAACAGTTCATCTGCATTCCGCACAATGTCAGGGTCTGCCTGTTTAATGGCTCCCAGGGCCTCTTGCAAATTCAAAGCATAGTCTCTTATACAGTCTTGGGCCCGCTGCTTGCACCCATAAAATTTCATTTTGATTTCTGCTGAGGTGCGGGTATCAAAGGTGTCCCTCAGACGGGCTAAGATCTCTTTTACAGTCTCCTTGTCCCGGACTGACCAGGACTTTACTTCACGTTGGGCTGCGCCGGTTAGCTGGCCTACTAATATGCTCACTTTTTGTCCCTCCGTCAGGGGGTATACTTTAAACAGGCTGTACAGTCTCTCTTTAAAGTCGCTTAGGGTATGCGACTCCCCTGAGTATTGGGGCAGCCAGGCCGCTCCGGGGATGTAAGGCATGGTGAACGGCATTACAGCAGCAGCGGCCGCGCTGGTGGTAGAGGGTCCCTCCGTATCCGTCATCTTCCTTCCCCCTAGTTAAGTGTGGCCTACCTTCTGTTGCTTCTTCTCCGTAGGCCGCGGCTCCGCAGATGATCGTCAGGGTGGAGGACCTTGCGTCGCGCTCTGGTGACGTCAGCGTCGCTCCTTCTCCTTCCAGGACCTTGCGTAGCGTCGGTGCGTAGGGCGGAGCTTCAAGTCTCGCGCGCTTTTGGCGTCCACGCCCCTCTTCTTCCCGCGTGGCGTCCCGAAGATGGCGCCCGATGGCGGGAAAACGACTGCGGAAGGCGGGAACTGACTGAAGATGGCGGGAACCGACTGAAGATGGCGGGAAACGGCTCCGGATGGCGGGAACCTACACCACGGCAGGTATGACAGTCTTTTGAAGGCACGCAGTACCCGGTGGTTGCGGGCACGAAATCCTGCCAACTACGCCAAAGATGACGCGCCCCCTGGGCCTAATGTAAACGTGTGTGGGATTACCCGGAGCCGGATCGCTGGGGGTTGTAGTCTACGTGGCGATGACCCGGTCCGTGCCCAGGGTGGTCAAACCGGTGGCAGGCAAGCTGTATGATAATTGTCCGACTACGCCACCCGTGGATTGCGATCAGGGTGTACCGCCGCTGCGAGGCAGTCCGCTGAGGCTGGTGTGGTGTGCGCAGCAAAAGATGGGATAACTCCCCACGGGAAGAGTATAGCCTCAGGGCAGGGAATGTGGATGATGGGAGTGATGGTGCACGGAAGTCCCAGTACTAATAGTGCTGTATGCGGTAAGAAAGCAGGAACGACTCAGAGTTTTTGCAGTGCAGTTCAGGGTCTTTACTGATGATATTAAGGCAGACCCTCCCGGGAGTATGGGCTAGCATAAGGGGCCTGGTCAGTCTGCGAGCAAGCAGGAACCCCCCCTGGCCAGGTGGAGTTGTAGGCCTCCCCGTCTGTCTGCACTCTTCCTGGCTACCTTGCAGTAAGCGAGTGGAAGTAGCCCACGTCCCTAAGTATACCGTGTGGTGCTCACCCGTATGGCTGGTGACTTGGGGCCTTCTGATAGCCTCCGCTCCTCGATGGCGGTGCTGGTCCCTTCCTTGTGACTGAGCCTCCAGGCTTCTATGGCCAGAGGACCTGGAATCCCCTGTCGGCTGGTTTCTGCTGCTGGATGAATATAAGTCCCCACAGCCTCGGACTCCGGTGTCCGGTTCTTATATGCTTCTGCCAGGGCGAGCTCTGCTTAGCTCCATCCTCTGGTCTTCAACTCCTGCTCCTACAGAGCTCCTAGTTGTAGCTTTCCCTGTGTCTGAACTCAACTCACTAACCCCGCCCCAGACACAGTTTATATAGGGCAGATCCCTCCCCTCCCAGGACTGGGGCAGGAGGTGTGGCATGCTTAGGGCTCATGGCCAGGAAACCTCCCACTTGCTCTCAGACGTAATATTTCTATTACTGTGGCAACCAGACCCGTGGGGTGCCACATATACATTAACATAAAATCAAAAAGATAATAAAAGAAAAGTGCTAAACCTGTGTCAGAGAAATAGCTCAGAGGTTAGCGCAAGGAAGCACTCCTTAGAAGAACTCCTTAGGAAAACAGATACAACTACAGCAAGCTGTACCTTCCAGGACTGACCAATGACCAAAATCCAAGCTCTGATTTAATAAGATCACGGTTACACCCACATACCTTCTATTGGTGAGCTCATATGAGGACTTGTCATAGGTATGCTAGATCTTTTAGAAGTTTATGAGATCCCCAACTTTCAGGATATCTTCGTCCATGGAGGTCTCGGGCGGGAAATATCATGGTTATGTTTTCTATCATGATTTTACCTTTCTATAGAGATGAAACAGGGCATGGATAGCATTATCCATCTAAACGATATTAAGTTGGGGGTGTTTGGCTGGCCTTACAATGATGTGAGTGAATGCGTTATGATCGTCCCTTTGCTACGATGTCGAAAATACATCTCCCATGAATATTGGATTGATGCAAACCCCAATATTCATCACTGACCACAGTCTTCAGAGTGTCTGAGACAAGTCCTTTGAAAAGAGGAAGCCCTTGCTTCGGAAATGTACTTATCCGCCTCTGAGTATGCAAATTCTAGACTTGTTGGCTGGTTCACGGCAGGAGGCCCTACGTCAATAGAGGTTGAAGTGTCAGCTCTTTCTCACTTTTCTAGTTATAATCCTATATGTTCAATGTGAGGGTGATATGTCCCCTCTCCAGAGATGTCTTTTTGGATTTTACAATTTTTCTTTATGACATGGTGCAAAATTACCCTCCCCACCCCCAACCAGGATCAAACTGGGGTGTCTGGGGCCCCAATAGGAATTGATTCTAGGGGCCCACACTACAGCTGTATATGAAAACCTGTTAGCCATTATCCTGATTATAGTGGAGCGTCGGCTGTAAAATACAGGAGGCTCATGCACCTCTTACTGTGCGCTACCATAACTGGGATGTACAATTGCGGTAATTTGCAGTAAAGGACTTTGTTGGTGAAAACAAGTTATGACCATAGGATCCACAGGAGAGGTGATAACTCCATAGGATCCACAGGAGAGGTGATATCTTATTGGTCAGTGATTGATTGGTCTGACCATTTGGGACTGTACCGATTGGAAGAATGGGAAATTTTTATCCCTGACAGGGCACTTTTATTCCTATGGTAAAATGGAGCGGCAGATCGGGTGTGTCATCTTCTTTGCCAGATAAAGCCAAGTGCAGTGCTCATATAAAATACATATAATACAGACTGTCTTTGATGTGAGCTCAGGAGCAGATGATGGGAGTGTTACAGATTCCCCTTTAAAAAGGACCTTTTCCTGACAGCCTCTTCACATGGAAGCTCTGTGCTTTGCTCCTGCTCTGCATCCTTTCATTTCCACCTATTAGCAGTGAAATATTGATTCCTTCACACCAAAGGCTGGAGGAAAGTACACAGAGAAGCTTTAAAGTGCACTCAGACATGACCAGAAGCAAGCATCAGAAGGAGCAGAGTCCAGATAGTGGGCCTTCCAACATGGCGCCTCCTCCCCCACACCAGCCAGAGTGAGAGATGCTGAGGCTGCTGCAGCAAAGCTGGGGAGATTTGCCAGACTGACCTTAGATTCTGACCGTTCAGATGATTTACAACCTGATCAGGTATGCTCACAGAGGAAGAGAGATACAGAGACTGTGCAGGGGAGGCAATGTGGCACCACTCTCACAGCAAAAGTTAAACAGAGAAGTGCAGGAAATGCAGAGCACTAACAACACCTATGGAGAAGTCAATGATTCTGGGCAAGAGCCTACACGACAAGATGTTTTCTCTGCTGGAAAATCCTGTAGCTTCTCATTAGAAATTCTCAACAAACACATGGGAGGGCTTAGAGAGGACATAAATCTCATCAGAAAACATGAAGAAAATAAACAGCCGAGTCAATGAGTTGGAGGAAAGAGTGAGTTCTGTTGCGGACCAAATGCCTACTATACATAAATATCTCAGGAGAGGTCTTCAGAATATCAATGCCCTTCTCAAGAAGGTTGATGACCTAGAGAATAGGCATCGGCGAAATAACATACGTTTAGTCGGGGTTCATGAAAAAGTGGAGGGTCGTAATTCAGTTGATTTTTTTTGAATCCTGGCTGACTACAATGTTCGGCAAAGACACTCTCTCTCAATTTTTTGCAATTGAAAGAGCTCACAGAGTTCCTACACGTCCTTTGCCACCGGGTGCTCCACCAAGACCTGTACTCATCAAATTACAAAATTTTAAAGAGAGAGACCTTATCCTACGAAAGGCCAGGGACCACTCTTCACTTACCCTTGATGGAAGGAAAATATCTATTTATCCTGACTTTTCAACAGAAGTTCAGAAGAAGAGGGTCAAGTTCTGGGATAGAAAAAGGAGGCTCTGTGAAAAGCAAATTTCCTATTCTATAATCTACCCTGCTCGGCTTAGGGTGGAGTTCATATGTTTGACTCCCTTCCAGATGCTTTATCATGAATGGATGCCAATAAGAGATCTCTGCGAAATGGAGCTGGATGAGAGACTTCTCCTTGAAGCGGTTTTCTCCAAGCACTTTTCATATACCATTATGAAAATATGCCTATCCCTGAATCTATTCCGTCATTCTATTATGAGCGGGAAATGTTGAGCTATGATGAGTTACGTACCTGCCTTATTGTACATACAAAGTATTCTTATTTTGTGAGTGGAGCATCTGTGGAGAAAATCTCTTTTGACAGAAAACTTCATCCACTATACATTTACTTTCAATTATTTGGGTATTTTTCTTGTTTTTGGTTTCTCTTCGTCCACTATAAGTTCATGCTCAAAAATTATAATTCTGCTCTCCATCCGGCTAAACAAGTCTACTTTACCACTCTCATCACATCTCTAGCCAACAATCCTAAACGACTCTTTGAAAGCTTCCACTCCCTCCTGAGCTCTAAAATACAGACCCCTTCACCAACCTAAGCGCTGACGATCTGGCCACTTATTTCCTACAAAAAATCAATCATATCTGTCAAGACATTTTTATAAAATCCCCTCAGAGTCTGGATTCCCTTCCCTCCCGCACCTCAAGTTCACTTTCCATCTTCGAGCTGGTCACAGAAGAAGTGACCAGACTCCTCACTTCTTCCCGCCCTACAACCTGCAACAGTGACCCTATTCCCTCACATCTCATTCAGTTCCTTTCCCCAGCTGTCACTGTGGAGGTTTCACCAATTTAAGATACACTAGGTAACTGCTCTCCTCCTAATTAAAGATGTCTGAGTGAATGCAAATCAACCAAATTTGCTAATATGGTTGAAAAACTTCACTCAGAGACTAAACCACGCAAAATGACATACTTTATTATGTAGACATGGGGTTATATAGTATTCTACTTCTAGGTGGGATTAGTAAAATTCATTGCTCCTTCTGATAACTTGGCACACTGCAATTTGCTCATCCATGTATCTCCTGGCCTCAGTAACACCTTAGGAATTCTGATGGGAGGGGTGAAGTCGTCTCTCAGCGCCATCTTTGCCAACTCGACATGAATCTCTCTGTTATCAGCCATGCACATACATACGTCATTCCCAGGAAATCATTTAGTTGTTCATGTCTACAATAAGGCTGTGTGCCCACGATGCGTTTTTTAAGCGTTGCCGCAGTGGCAATTCCGCTGCAGAAACGCTTAAAAAACGCTTGGTAGAAGGCCTGCCATGTTCCCCAATGATAATCCGCATGTGCTGTGCACATGCTGCAGAAATTTCCGCTGCGTCTTATCATTGCGGGAAAAAAACGCAGCATGACCAATTATTTTGCGGAAGCACTGCGTTTTCGCCGCCATTGACTTGCATTGGAACGCATGGAATCTGCATTACTGGATCTGTACATGCGCATTCCATGCGTTTCAATGTGCGGATGGTACCCGGGTCTGGAGAAGAGGAGACTCTCCTCCGGACCCAGGTACCATAGTACCTGTAAAAAAAGAATAAAATAAAACATAAATATTATACTTACCTTCTGATGGCCCCCGGTGTGCTTGTCTTGGCTTGCCGGCAGATAGCGGTGGACTCAAGGACCTGCGCTGACGTCATTTAGTCATGTGACGGCAGGTCCTTCAGTGTACCGCGAGCTGCCGGCAAGCTGAGACGCATCGGATAAAGACACCGGGGGCCATCAGAAGGTAAGTATGACATTTATTTTTTATTTTTTACCATTCTTTCGGACACACTATATACATCCATGCCGTTTGCATGGATTTATATAGTGTGAGCAAGTTGTCAAGCACTTTCCAAGTGATGTTAAAATCGCTTGGAAAGCGCTTTTCAATGCGCATGCGGAAATGCATGTGAAGAAAGCATCACATCCGCTTGTCCCTGGCAGGAAAAACGCATGTAAAATCCGCATGTACAATCAACATGTACAATCCACATGTAAAATCCGCATGTACAATCCACATGTAAAATCCGCATGTACAATCCGCATACATTTTTTCTGCCAGGGAGATGCAGAAACGCTCAGGAAAAATCCGGAGCATTTCTGCATCGTGGGCACATAGCCTGAGAACAGAATCTGTTATATATCATTAACTATTAACATAATCAATGTGCATATACACATTTGCATACATACATACACATAGATTATTCCATCATCTCTATATTAATTCACACTGATTAGGTAATCTATTAAAATAAACTAATTGATTTTCTATAATATATATATTTTACCTTGACATCACTACCCACCTAACTAAAATATTTGACCTCTCTCTTTCTTCAGGTATCTTTCCCTCCTCACTTAAACATGCCATCATAACCCTTTTACTGAAAAAGCCATCCCTGGACCAGAACTGCACTGCTAACTACAGACCGGTCTCTAATCTTCCCTTCATCTCTAAACTCCTGGAACGCCTGGTCCATTCCCGCCTAATCCGCTATCTCTCAGATAACTCTCTTCTCGATCCTTTACAATCCGGTTTCCGCTCCTCACACTCCACTGAAACTGCCCTCACTAAAGTCTCTAATGATCTACTAACAGCTAAATCTAATGGTCACTACTCCCTGCTGTTTCTCCTGGATCTCTCTGCCGCTTTTGACACTGTAGATCATCAGCTCCTCCTCACTATGCTCCGCTGTATAGGCCTCAAGGACACTCCTGGTTCTTCTCCTACCTCTGACCATTCCTTCACGGTATCTTTTGCCGGCTCTTCTTCCTCTAATCTTCCTCTTACTATCGGGGTTCCACAAGGATCAGTCCTAGGTCCCCTCCTCTTCTCCTTGTATACTGCTCCTATTGGACAAACCATCAGCAGATTTGATTTCCAGTACCATCTCAATGCTGATGACACCCAACTATACACCTCTTCACCTGACATCACCCCCACTCTAATACAAAATACCAGTGATTGTCTGTCTGCTGTCTCTAACATCATGTCTTCCCTCTATCTGAAACTGAATCTCTCCAAAACTGAACTCCTTGTTTTTTCTCTCTCTACTAACCTACCTATACCTGACTTTTCAATTTTCTTGGGTTGCGCCACCATAACCCCCAAGCAGCAAGCTCGATGTCTTGGAGTCATATTTGACACACAACTTTCCTTTATCCCCCATATACAATCATGTAATGCAGGTGCGGGAATGCAACACACAGAGACACAAGGCGAGAACAGTCTGAGATGAAAATAAACAATTTTATGCAACAGGTATTCTGAACAAGGGATTAGTAACAAGGGTAATGAACAGTAATTCAATATATCAACAAAAGGCAAAATCTCTCAAAATAAGACGCAGTCTCTCAAAGTAAGGTGAAGCCTCTCAAAGTAAGGTGAAGTCTCTTAAGTAAGGTGCAGTCTCTTTAGTAGGGTGAAGTCTCTTAAGTAGTGTTGAGCCACCCCCGTAGTGTTCGAGTTCGGTTCGGTTCGTCGAACACCCGTGTGTTCGCCGAACTGTTCGTCGAACTGTTCGTCGAACACCTTCGAACACCGTTAAAACCAATGGCAGGCAAACAAAAACACATAGAAACACATAGAAAACACCTTCAAAGGTGTCCAAAAGCTGACAAACTGCTCAGAAGACACAACTAACACATGGAAAAGTGACAAGTACATATAGTCATGCGAAAAGAAAAGAGGTGGAGGAGTAAAAGGAGGGGGAGACACAGATATAGGCATGTCATGCCCTTCTAAAATCCAAAAAGTGAGAAGCCGACACGTTCAGTCCGCTCCTGCCCGTGCCACCTCCGTGTCGCCGGGTTTGTGCCAGAGCCGCGGTGACCCCTGACGGCCAGCCCCCCTCTCCCAATACTGGTGCCTGTCCGCTGGTGGGCCGAGCGAGCCCCCCTGTGGTGGAGGCAGCTCTAAGCTTTTTAATTTAAAATGTCTCTCTAATTTGAATGAATACACTTTAAATCCATTTACAAGGATCTATTGGAGGGCAAGTCTCATGCCAGCAGCCGCGTAATTCCAGCTCCAGTAGCGTCCACTAAAGCTGCTGCAGTTAAAAAGCTTTTATAAGGATCGAGCTCGGCTGTCCACCGCAAGGCATCCTACTGCCAGTCCCAGCCCCTATGCCTTGGGGTGCCTCCTGATGCTCTTCACTGAGTATCCCGTGGTCCCGAAGCATTTCCTTTGAAAAAATTAAGTGTCCAAACTACAGGTGGTGTAGCTTGCTTAACAGCCGGGATAATCCGCTGACTAGCAGACACTGCTACTAGGCACAAAGTATTTCCTGGGCTAGATGCAGTTAAAAATTTGTAATTAGATACTCTCGTTGGATGCTGAGAAAGCATTCCATAGAGTCTCCTGGCACGCCATATATGATTCTCTTAAAAAGCTTGGGGTAGGGGTCTAGGGGACCCTTTTATAGCCAAAATCACGGCCCTGTATCACAATACGTCACCTAGGCTGAAGATAAATGGAACTGTAGCACCCTGAGGGCTCGGTTGCTACAGAGGTATTGCACCTCACCCAGAGGTGTGATATCTCACTCTCAGGTAAGGATGGAGTGTGGATCAGGACCCCGACACCTGCATGCATTACACCACATTGCCGTGGGGCAGGGCGACCAATATGCCCCTGAGATAGGCACGACAGTCACTGACCCTGGCTGGAGTGGGGGGAGGGAACACTGAGGAAGGGGAACCCTGTAGTGCAGGAGCAGGGAGGAAGCAGTTCCTGGGTGCATTGATAAGGGAGTATAAAAGGTGGGCACCATATTAGTTCAGTGCAGAGAAGTCTGAGCAGAAGTGGCAGGGAGCAGGGGCTCTGCATGAGCTCTGCTCCGGAGGCGGGCCTAGTAACAGAGGCCCAGGCCTGGAAGAGGGAGAAGGAAGGAAGAGGAGCGGAGAAGGCTCCAGGAACCAGGAATGAAGGGATCCCAGGGGTGTGGACGGGCGAGTCGCCACCGCACGCCCGAATCCACCTGCGTGGAGGGGTCAGGCCAAAGGGGGAGACCGGTCCCCGAAACTAGTGCAGGCAGGAAACGACCCTCAGCTAGAAACCGGAGGTTGTGACATTTTATGTGGCGCAGCCCATCGCTACACCCGCTAGGAAGGCACCACATAGGGTCAGGGAAACTGGCGCCAAGTTTACCAAGAGGAGGCCCGAGGCAGCCGGACAGAAGGGTTGGTAAGAAAGGCCAGACAAACGACACACAAAGGGGGTCCTGTGAAGCGCTCCAAAGTTATCTGGGAGTTGTCTGAGCCGCTCACCTGGTGAGCACAGTACGACGTGGGCAGTCGTTACCTGCAGACGTGGTCTGGATAATAAGAACTGTGAGTAAAGGCCCTGGACTGCATCACTGACTCCGTGTCGTTACTGCTGCTGCCCTGCACCATCACCCCCATCCTCCGCATACACTGCCCTGAGGCTATACTCCTCCCGTGGGGAGTTATGCTACGCTCTGCTGCACCCACAACACCAGCCTCAGCGGTCTGCCCTGCAGCGGCGGTTCACTCTGACCGCAATCCACGGGTGGCGTAGTCGGACATTTAAACATCAAAACCACATAAATAGCTCTGCCACTGATTTGACCACCCTGAGCCACGGAACCGGGTCGCCGCCACGAAGACTACAACCACCAGCATCCACCAAAAAGGGTCCGGCTCCGGGTGTCCCAAGGCCCAGGGGGTGCATCAGAACATTTTCATCACCTTTCACAATCACCAATGGGACAAGGCAGGGATGTCCTCTGTCCCCTCTCTTATACATCCTAGTGACGGAGCACCTGCTCTCATCAATTCGCCATAACCCCAATATTAGGTGGATTGAGGTGGGAGGCACCGAGTACAAGTGCTCTCTATTTGCTGATGATGTCCTAGTATATATCACTCAATCACATATATCCATCCATGCTGTTATGGCTGAAATAGATCACTTTGTTACATGGTCAAATTTTAAAATCAATGCAGCGAAGTCTGAGGCCCTCGATGTCTCCCTCCCCAAATCCATATAGGATTCCATCCAGTCCAACTTTCCCTTTGCCTGGCCCTCACATTGTATCAAATACTTAGGAATTCCTATTCATAGAGACCTCTCCCATCTATGTTATCTTAATTTTGGGCCCTTTATTGAACAACTCCATACAGACCACGGTTGGCAAGTTAGAACTGTAAGATTCACTACGTGAACCACTGGTGTTTTGTGGAAAAGCACATGTACACTGTGTTCCAAATTATTATGCAAAAAGTGTTTAGGAGTGATAAGGGAAGAATTTGTTTGTTTGTCAGTTAAACTCATTGATGGTGATGTGTGTCAGGGCTCTTTATATCACTGTAAGCAATTGCAGACACCTGTGCTAATTAGTTTGGCAGGTGTGTCCAATGAAAGGCAAGACTACTTAAGAAGGCTGTCTCACATTATTAAGCAGCCTACATTTTCTGCCAAAATGGGAAAGAAAAAGGATGTGTCGGCTGCTGAGAAGCAACAAATTGTGGAGTGTTTAGGTCAAGGCATGACTACAATCAACATTGTGCGATGATCAGGATGAAGTGTCTTGGCAATCAAGAAGTATGTAGCTGACTCACAGTACACACGTGTGCGTGCTGATAAGGGCAAATTGAGGACTCTTTCCTACAGGCAATTACGTCAGGTTAAAAGAGCAGCGGCAAAAAAGCCTTGTTATAGCAGCAGACAAGTTTTTGAAGCTGCTGGTGCCTCCAACGTCCCCCGAACAACAAGATGCAGGGTCCTTCAGAGGTTTGCAGCTGTGCATACGCCATCCTGTCGACCTCCTCTATCCACTTCACACAAGCAGAAACGGCTCCAGTGGGCCAAACATTACATGAAGACTGATTTCAAAACTGTTTTGTTCACGGATGAGTGCCGTGCAGCGCTCGATGGTCCAGATGGATGGAGTGGAGGATGGCTGGTTGATGGACACCCCACGCAAACACGGCTACAGCGCCAACAAGGAGGAGGTGGAGTAATGTTTTGGGCTGGAATCATGGGGAGAGAGATTGTCGGCCCCTTTAGGATCCCTGAAGGCGCTAAAGATGAACTCCATAATGTATGTGGATTTTCTCAAACAGCACTTCCTGCCATGGTTCAAGAAGAAGAACCGTGTATTTCACAGCAAGATCATTTTTTTGCATGATAATGCACCATCTCATGCTGCACATAAAACATCTGCATCTCTGGCTGATATGGGCATAAAAGGGGACAAACTTATGGTGTGACCCCCATGCTCCCCTGACCTCTACCCCAATCAGAACCTCTGGAGCATCATCAAAAGGAGTGTCTATGATGGCGGGAGGCAGTTCACATCTAAGCAACAGCTCTGGGAGGGTATTCTGTCCTCATGCAAAACAATTGAAGCAGAAACCATCCAAAACCTGACAAATTCAATGGACGAGAGAGTTCAGAAGCTCCTTTCGAACAAGGGGTCCTATGTGAAAATGTAACATCACCTAGAATAAAGTTTTGAGTTGAAAACTGTTTGATTTCAGTTTCTAATAACCTGCTAATGCTTATAATTTCAAAAATGACCATTTTTTTGGTCTTTATTAAAATGAAAAGGTTGATCGAAAAGTTTGGGGGATCTAAGAGTGTGGCAACCCAGTAGTCATGATTACTTCGAATTCTGACAATATGAGGGTCATGTTGCAGGTAGTGCAGCAAGAAGGCACTTATGTGTCTTGCGCATCTCGGAGCCCCAAAATTATTTTCCGGGCTAGATGCAGCTAAAAATTATTATTAATTTTAAATCTGGTGGAGCTTAGTATAGATGGCCTAATAGGATCAGTGCTCCACACAGCTACAAAGCCCAAATTATTTTCCAGTCAAGATACAGATAAACATGATTAGTAATTTTAAATCTGGTGGAGCTTATTATAGATGGCCTAATAGAATCAGTGCTGCACACTGCTACAAAGCCCAAATTATTTTCCAGCCAAGATACAGATAAACATGATTAGTAATTTGAAAGCTTAAAACGGTTGGTAGGGTGATTTTAACCAATCATCAAGCTTTTACTCTCCCCAGGATGACACAGGGGTAGA
Source organism: Phyllobates terribilis (assembly GCF_046119375.1). NCBI lineage: Eukaryota > Metazoa > Chordata > Amphibia > Anura > Dendrobatidae > Phyllobates > Phyllobates terribilis. The sequence continues at coordinate 12,125,576 of NW_027362795.1, read as the reverse complement.
AAAGTCGTTTCGGATCCATGATTTGTTCATCTTTATGAACGTGAGTCTGTCTACATTATCAGTGGAGAGCCGCGTGCGCTTATCTGTCAGCACACCACCAGCAGCGCTGAACACACGTTCAGACAGAACGCTGGCTGCGGGGCATGACAAGATCTCCAAGGCGTAAGTGGCTAGCTCCGGCCATTTATCCAGATTGGAAGCCCAAAAAGAGCAAGGGTCCAGTGACACAGTCATGGCTTCAATGTTTACTTGGAGATACTCCTGTACCATCGTCTCTAGGCGTTGACTATGTGTCAGACTTCTTGTCTCCTGTGGCCTTGCAAAGGATGGGCTAAAAAAGTGGTGAAATGATTCCGCAAAATTGATGTTACCAGCAGATACTGTGGTTCTGTTACGGTTTGAGTGCTGAACACTTGACGGTCCCACGGTTGGCAAGTTGGAACTGTGAGATTCACTACGTGCACCACTGGTGTTTTGTGGAAAAGCACATGTAAGATTCTGCAACAGTCTCTGCTGATACTCCTGCATGCGTGCATCCCTTTCTATGGCAGGAATAATTTCTGCAAATTTACTTTTGTACCGGGGATCTAACAGTGTGGCAACCCAGTAGTCAGGATTATTTCTAATTCTCACAATTCGAGGGTCATGTTGCAGGTAGTGCAGCAAGAAGGCACTCATGTGTGTTGCGCATCCAGGAGCACCAAGTCCCTGTTGTGTTGGTGGCAAGGTAACAATCATGCTTCCTTCCTCTGTCCTCTCCCCCCAACCTCGCACAACAGAAATGTGATCAAGGTCTCCCTCATCTGATGAGTCTTCCATCAGTTCGTCCTCCACTTCTTCCTGGGCTCCTGCACCTTCCTCACTAGTTTGGCTGCTACCATGCGCCCTGGTAAAACCATCTCCCCCACCCTCACATGCCTGCCGCCTTGGTGCTGCCGACCGTCTGGACCTTGCAGATGTTAGCCCTTCCGCATACAACTCCTCCTCCTCTACTTCCTCCACCTCCTCTTGTGCCACCACCTGACTCCGAATTCTGTTTAACATGTGCTCCAGCATGTAAATCACCGGAATAGTCATGCTGATAATGGCATCGTCAGCACTAAACATCTTCGTCGCCATTTCAAAACTGTGCAGAAGGGTGCATAGGTCCCTGATCTGAGACCACTCCTCCAGCGTGATTTGCCCCACCTCTGGATCTCGTTGGCCCAGGCTATACGTCAGAACGTATTGCACCAGGGCTTGTCGGTGCTGCCACAGTCGCTGCAACATGTGCAAAGTTGAATTCCACCGGGTAGGCACATCGCATTTTAGCCGGTGAAGTGGCAGGCCCAACGACTTCTGTAGAGATGTAAGTCGCTGAGCTGCGGGATGCGAACGGCGGAAGTGAGCACACAGCGACCGTGCCCTCTGCAGAAGGCCATCTAGCCTGGGATAGTGGGCTAAAAATTGCTGGACAACCAGGTTCAACACGTGAGCCATACAAGGCACGTGTGTGACATTGCCCCGGCGAAGGGTCGCACCCAGGTTTGCAGCATTGTCGCACACGGCCTTCCCTGGTTTCAGGTCCAGTGGAGACAACCATTCATGAAATTGGTTCTCCAGAGCTGACCACAAATCCTCAGCTGTGTGACTCACATTTCCCAGACATTTCAAAGTAAAAACCGCCTGATGATGTTGAGCCCTACTGCCAGCATAGTAAGGAGGTGTGCAGGATCCCTTCTGCGCAGTCAGAAAGCTTGTGGCATGACCAGACAGGCTTTGGGTGCAGGTGGAAGACCGAGAGGAGGTTGAGGAGGCAGAAGCAGTGGAGGAACTTTGACATAAAGAGGATTGACGCACAACTCGTGGGGACGGCAAGACTTGGACAGCAGCCCCTTGTCCTTGTGGCACCCCAGGGGTCTGGTTTCCACAGTAATGTAATGTTATGTCTGAGAGCAGGTGGGAGGTCCTTTGGTCAGGGATCCTGTGCATGCCACACCTCCTGCCCAGTCTTGGGAGGGGAAGAACTTCCCCTATATAAACCCGGGGCTGAGGCAGGGTTAGGAGTCAAGGAGAGTAGAGACGAGAAACAGTCATAGGAAGAAACAGCAGAAGCTCAGTGGGAGCAATACTACTACGAGTCAGGGGCTGGCAGCTGCAGAGCTCGCCCTGACTGAGAAGCTTTCTTACCGGACCCGGCGTCCGAGGCTGTGGGGACTAACTCTTACCCAGCAGCAGAAGCCGACCGGCAGGGGATTTCAGGTCCTCAGGCCCAGAAACCCGAAGGCAAGGTCACACGCGTGGGACCAGCACCACCATCGTGGAGCGGAAGCCATTAGAAGGCCCCGAGTCACCGGCCATACGGGTGAGCACCACACGGCACACTCAGGGACGTGGGCTACTTATATCCGCTTCTAGCAAGGTAGCCAGAAGAGTACAGTCAGTTTGGGAGGCCTACAACTCCGCCTGGCCAGGGGAGATCCCATCTGCTCAAGGACTGACCAGGCCCCGTTCGCTAGCAAGTACTCCGGGAGGGTCTATCGTTGTTACCAGTAAAGACCCTGAATTACACCGCACCGTCTCTGAGTGGTTCCTGCTACCCCCATCTTCCACGTCAGCTGCCCTGGGGCCATACCCCTCCCGTTGGGGGTTATACTATCACGCTGCCCAATTCTACACCGGCCTCAGCGGTCTGCCCTGCAGCGGCAGCTCCATAGCTGCAAATCAACGGGTGGCGTAGTCGACACTCAAATAACACCTATCAAGACTGCCACACACTGAGTTTGACTCCCTGGGCACGGACCGGGTCCCCGCCACTCGGAGACTACAACCCTCATCTGATCCGGTTCCGGGTAAGCCCCCGTGCGTGAGACGCTGCGCGACACAGCAGGCCCAGGGGCGCGTCAACTTTGGCGTAGTCGGCAGGATTTCGTGCCCGCAACCACCGGGTACTGCGTGCCTGAAAAGCAAAGACTGTTCAAACTTACCAGTGGTGAGGTTTCCCGCCATCCGGCGCCATCTTCTGCCTTCTTCCCGCCATCCGCGAAGTTTTCCCGCCATCCGGCGCCATCTTCGGCCTTCTTCCCGCCATCCGTGGAGTTTTCCCGCCATTGGACGCCATCTTGAGGACGCCGCGCGGGAAGAAGAGGGGCGTGGACTCCGAAAAGCCCGCGAGAACTGAAGCCCCGCCTCACGTCCGGACGTTGCGTAAGGTCCTGGAAGGAGCCCAGCAGACGCCGACGTCACCGGAGCGCGACGGAAGGTCCTCAACCCTGGCGATCCACTGCGGAGCCGCGGCCTACGGAAGAGGATCATCGCAAGGTAGGCCACGGTCCACTAGGGGGGAGAAGGATGTCGGATACGGAGGAGAGCTTCACCGCTTCAACCCCTGCCAGCGCCACCGCTGTCGCGGTCATGCCTTTCACCATGCCCTATATCCCGGGGGCAGCCTGGCTACCCCAGTACTCAGGGGAGTCACATACCCTGCAGGACTTTAGAGAAAGGCTGGATAGCCTCTTCCAGGTGTACCCCCTCACAGAAGAGCAAAAAGTGAGCATCCTGGTGGCCCAATTAACCGGAGCAGCCCGAAGGGAGGTAAAGTCCTGGCCACCTGGGGGGAGGACTGTCGCAGGGATACTAACCCGGCTGAGGGACACCTTTGATACCCGCACCTCAGCCGAGATCAAGCTTAGATTCTACGGGTGCAAACAGCGGGCCCATGAGAGTATAAGGGACTATGCCCTGAACCTACAAGAGGCCCTGAGAGCCATTAAGCAGACCGACCCTGACGGCGTGGGAGACGAGGACAGGCTGTTGACTGAACAATTTATAGAGAGTTTATATTGCAATGCCCACCGAACCCAGTTGCGGGCAATGGCCCTACAGGACCCTCATCTGGGATTTGCACAGTTCAAGGACAGAGCCATCCGGGTGCTCCGAGAACCGGCACCGGATGGCGTTGTGACCCACAGGCGCCCAGCTATCACTTACCACCAGGAGGCGGCGCTGGCTTTGAACAATGTAGGGGCTGATGCGCAGGCTTTGAACAATGACCCGGCTCCAGACCTGCACCATCAGGTCCAAGAGCTAGCTAAAAGCGTTGCTGCGTTAACCCGAACTGTGCAGTCTTTACAGGCTTCCACTCCAGGGAAGATCCAGCTGGCATCCGGACCGGAGAACATCCCGTGGCGTCGACCAAGGAGGACCCCACCGGCCAGAGGAAGACCCAGTGACCGGTACAACGAGGATGGACGACCCATCTGCCGCCGCTGCAATCAACCCGGACATATGGCAAGGTACTGTCCTTTAAACTGGCACAACCTGGGGGTAGAGGGCCAACCCCCAGGAAAAAGATCACCAGGCCCATCGAACTGGCGCGACAAATATGTCGGAGGACGTCCAGTCTTGCCTGTGGTACTGGATGGCATCCCTATGAGTGCCCTACTGGACACCGGGTCACAGGTCACCACCATCCCGTACGTGCTCTTCAAGCAGTACTGGAATGACTCGGATATAACCCGCTACCCTGACGACGACTTGAGTATCATCGCCAGCAATGGTCAGCCCGTGCCACAGATCGGATTTAAAGAGGCGACCATTAAAATTGGTAGAGTCGAACTAGCAGCACAGGGACTGATTATTGTAGACATTGACAAACACGAGAGTCACCCAAAGATAACGCTAGGAACTAATGTAATTGAAAATTGTCTTGCAGAGGTGATTTTCCTTTTACAACAGGTTGCCAAGAACGCCAGCTCCGGCGAGCAGCGGGTGCTCCAGAAAGAGATCCGGGCACTGATGCGACGGCAACAGGTGGAACTCTCCGGCGGTGAGATTGGTAGCGTAAGAATGTGTGACCCTTTTCCTATTGCCATGCCCCCAAAAAGTGAAATGATGATTTGGTGCCGGGCAGCTATTGGTCTGAGAGGTAGGGATTACCAGGCAGTGGTAGAACCAGTTTACTCGGACAGTAGGCCCACCATTTTGACAGCACGGGGGGTGGTTGATGTACGCCATGGGAGGGTGCCCGTTCGCATAATAAATATTGGGGAGAGGGAAGTGTACCTGCCCCGGTATGCCACGCTAGCCAAATTATATACCATTAACCAAAATTCTATACAATCTGTGGAACCCTTGCCTCCATCTCACCCGGAGGAAGGTAACGGCTCTAAGAAAAACATGGAGGACTGGTGTCAGCAACTACATCTGGGTACTGACTCCACTCCCGCACACCAGAAACAAGGAGTCTATCGGGTGGTTCAAGAGTACGAGAGAGTGTTCAGTAAACACCCGTTAGACTTCGGGCGAGTCAAGGGGGTAGAACACCACATCCCCACGGGAGACCATCCTCCTATAAAAGAGAGGTATCGACCCGTACCCCCTGCCCACTACCAACACGCCAAGGGGATGCTTAGAGACATGAAGGAGGCTGGGGTGATCAGGGATAGCTGTAGCCCCTGGGCAGCTCCACTAGTCTTAGTCAGAAAAAAAGACAACACCATGAGGATGTGTGTAGATTACCGGAAAATCAACCGTATCACACACAAGGATGCGTACCCCTTACCAAGGATAGAGGAGTCATTGGCTGCTTTAAGATCTGCTAACTTCTTCTCTACCTTGGATCTCACTAGCGGGTACTGGCAGGTTCCTGTAGCAGAGGCGGACCGGGAGAAGACCGCATTCACCACCCCGATGGGACTTAGCGAGTTCACCTGCATGCCGTTCGGACTCTGCAACGCACCAGGAACCTTCCAACGACTAATGGAGTGTTGTCTGGGCCACAGAAACTTCGAGACGGTCCTGTTGTACCTGGACGATGTCATCGTATATTCCAAGACGTATGAGGACCACCTGAAACACCTGGCGGAAGTGTTCGAAGCTCTGGCGAGTTACGGCCTAAAGGTGAAACCCTCCAAGTGTCACCTCCTGAAACCAAAGGTGCAGTACCTGGGACACGTGGTGAGCGCTGACGGAGTGGCTCCCGACCCTGATAAGATCACCGCAATTAAGGAATGGCCAAGCCCCTCCAGCGTAAAAGAAGTGCGGCAGTTCCTCGGGTTGGTAGGCTACTACCGAAGGTTTATTCCCGGTTTCACCAAAAAGGCAGCACCTATGCAGGACCTCCTGATAGGCCAGTCCCGGAAGGCCAAGAACCAGAAGCCGCCCTTCAAATGGGAGGAGCTGGAAGAAGAGTCCTTCCGCCAGCTGAAGATGGCCCTCACGGGGGACGAAATCCTGGCGTACCCGGATTATAGCCAGCCCTTTATCCTCTACACCGACGCCAGTAACATCGGGCTAGGAGCCGTACTGTCCCAGATCCAGCAGGGGAAGGAACGAGTAATCGCCTACGCCAGCCGAAAGCTGCGACCCACCGAAAGGAACCCCGAGAATTACAGCTCATTTAAGCTGGAGTTCCTGGCCGTAGTATGGGCAGTCACCGAGCGCTTTAAGCATTACCTCGCTTCTTCCCGGTTCACCGTGTACACGGATAACAACCCGTTGACACACCTGGACACGGCAAGACTCGGTGCCCTGGAACAGAGGTGGATGGCCCGTCTGTCCAACTACGAGTTCACAATCAAATACCGGGCCGGACGCTCCAATACCAACGCGGACGCCCTGTCCAGGATGCCCAACCTGCCAGACGAAGGAGAAGATCCGGAGGGACTGGAAGAAGTTGAACTCCCTGCGTTCCACCGTCATGGGACTATCCAGTATTCCCACCGGGTAAGGAGTAAGCAGGCTGCTACGTTGAACCCCTTACCTCACTACAACTGGGCGGAAACGCAAGACAGCGACCCTGCCGTCCGACTGGTGAAGGAGATGCTGACTCGCCCGGAGGCTTGCCTTGAACCAGACGCTCCGGAGGAAGCCAAACAACTATGGGCAGAGAAGAGTCGACTGTTCCTTTACAAGGGGAAGTTGTGCCGCAGAATGGTTAACTCCCGGACGCATGAACTACTCTGGCAAGTAGTGGTGCCACGAAGAGACGCAGCCATGGTGATGGAGGCATACCACGACGGAGCTGGACACTTCGGGTGGAAGAAGCTGGAGTTCCTGCTGCGCGAGCGATTCCACTGGGTAGGCATGAGGGGAACCATTGAGAAGTGGTGCAGAGACTGTGGCCCGTGCAACCTGAGAAGGAAGGACCGTGCCAGCCAGAAGACTCCCCTGCAGTCCATCGTCACCCGGCAACCGTTGGAACTGGTAGCCTTGGATCATGTAAAACTGACCCCAAGCAGAAATGGCTACGTCTACGCGTTAACCATCGTGGATCATTACTCCCGGTTCTTGGTTGTCGTCCCCGTCAAGGACTTAACGGCTCAAACAGCAGCTAGAGCCTTCCAGCAGCACTTCTGCCGTCCACACGGGTACCCGGACCAAGTGCTGACGGACCAGGGACCTGCCTTTGAAGCGGAGGTCTTCCAGGAATTCTGCAATCTGTATGGCTGCCGGAAGATAAGGACGACACCCTACCATCCGCAAACTAATGGACTTTGTGAGAAAATGAACCAGGTGGTAATGGATCTTCTAAAAACGTTGCCCCTGGAAGAACGCAGTCTGTGGCCTGAGAAGTTGCCCGATCTGGTGGACCTATACAACCACATCGCGGTAGGTTCCACCAACTGTACCCCGGCTTACCTAATGAGGGCAAGACCTGGTAAGTTACCTGTTGACCTGGAAATGGGAGTCCTGACACCCGAGGACACTTCACCAGAAGCAGACTGGGACACAGAGAGGCAGCAGCAGTACCGGAGAGTACAGGAGAGCGTGGAGCGAAGTCTCTGTCAGGCTAGGGAAAGACAAGAGAAAACTTACAACCAGTATGCTCCCGCTGTTCCCCTGGTACCCGGAGAGCAGGTCTTGAAGAGGAAGAGACGGCTCCACAAGTTGGACGACCAGTGGGAGAAGGACCCGTACACCGTACTGCCCTCAAGCCACGAGAACCCGAAGGTTTGTACCATCAGTAAAGACGGAGGGGAAACCACAGCCATTGTATCCCGGGACCACCTGAAGAAGTGTCCCGAACAACTGAGGAACCCTGAAGAGGAACAAGAAGACCATCGACCCGTAGAGGAAAGGGAAGATATGGTTAGTACTGTGCTCGGGGACTTCCCTCGGTCTTGGACTCAAGTCAATGGTGCAGTTGTGGTACCCGTACTCACCTTCCTCCAACCAGCATCCCAAGCACCTACGGAGCAACAGGTAGAGCTGGAAGAACAGCCGGTCCAGGAGGCAGAAGACCCCACACCAGCAGACCAGGAGGATCAACCCTCTGCTTGCAGTGAGCCTGCCATATCCCTAGTGAGCCAAAGAGCCGGTAGACAGCTGCCCAGTTTACCCTTGACAGCTCCTACACCCTGTAGTTCAGGGCTAGACAGTCAGCTCCGTAGGTCCACTAGGGCCACTAGAGGCCAGTTACCCGCACGTTGGAAGATTTGAAGTGTATAAATTGTTTTATTTATGTTTACCTGTGTATTGTTGCTTGTGTATAATTTTGTGTTTCTAGTTATTTGTAGGAGTCCTTGGTGGATTTACCGGGAATCCCTTGTACATAGTTGGAGCGTAACCCAGGATGGACTAAAGACTGTTAAGGACTCGGGGCAGGTCAAACCCCTACCTGGTTAAGTCTCCCTGTTTTGGTGAAATGGACACCTTGCTTTTCTTCAAAGACTGCACCCGGTTACGGACATGCCGTGACCACCTTTATGTGTTTCTTCTTATTGTACTGTTATTGTTGTTATATCTTGTTATGTTTTTCTAAAATATGTTTAGTCCCGGAGTACTAAATTTCACTAGGGGGGAATGTGGCACCCCAGGGGTCTGGTTTCCACAGTAATGTAATGTTATGTCTGAGAGCAGGTGGGAGGTCCTTTGGTCAGGGATCCTGTGCATGCCACACATCCTGCCCAGTCTTAGGAGGGGAAGAACTTCCCCTATATAAACCCGGGGCTGAGGCAGGGTTAGGAGTCAAGGAGAGTAGAGACGAGAAACAGTCATAGGAAGAAACAGCAGAAGCTCAGTGGGAGCAATACTACTACGAGTCAGGGGCTGGCAGCTGCAGAGCTCGCCCTGACTGAGAAGCTTTCTTACCGGACCCGGCGTCCGAGGCTGTGGGGACTAACTCTTACCCAGCAGCAGAAGCCGACCGGCAGGGGATTTCAGGTCCTCAGGCCCAGAAACCCGAAGGCAAGGTCACACGCGTGGGACCAGCACCGCCATCGTGGAGCGGAAGCCATTAGAAGGCCCCGAGTCACCGGCCATTACGGGTGAGCACCACACGGCACACTCAGGGACGTGGGCTACTTATATCCGCTTCTAGCAAGGTAGCCAGAAGAGTACAGTCAGTTTGGGAGGCCTACAACTCCGCCTGGCCAGGGGAGATCCCATCTGCTCAAGGACTGACCAGGCCCCGTTCGCTAGCAAGTACTCCGGGAGGGTCTATCGTTGTTACCAGTAAAGACCCTGAATTACACCGCACCGTCTCTGAGTGGTTCCTGCTACCCCCATCTTCCACGTCAGCTGCCCTGAGGCCATACCCCTCCCGTTGGGGGTTATACTATCACGCTGCACAATTCTACACCGGCCTCAGCGGTCTGCCCTGCAGCGGCAGCTCCATAGCTGCAAATCAACGGGTGGCGTAGTCGACACTCAAATAACACCTATCAAGACTGCCACACACTGAGTTTGACTCCCTGGGCACGGACCGGGTCCCCGCCACTCGGAGACTACAACCCTCATCTGATCCGGTTCCGGGTAAGCCCCCGTGCGCGAGACGCTGCGCGACACAGCAGGCCCAGGGGCGCGTCATCCTGCTGTCACCATAGTTACCCAGTGCCCAGTCAGCGACATGTAACGCCCCTGTCCATGCCTACTCGTCCAAGTGTCTGTGGTGAAATGCACCCTGTCACACACAGAGTTTCTCAAAGAAGCGGTGATGTTGTGTGCGACATGCTGGTGGAGCGCAGGCACACCTTTCTTTGAGAAGTAGTGCCGACTGGGCATCTGGTACTGGGGCACTGCGACGGACATAAGGTCTCGAAAATCCTCTGTGTCCACCAGGCGGAAAGGCAGCATTTCTGTAGCCAAGAGCTTGCAGATGGTGAAATTCAACCTCTTAGCTTTCTCATGGCTAGGAGGAAATGGTCTTTTACTTGTCCACATCTGAGGGACCGAGGGCTGGCTATTGTGCTTAGACGGGGTTGATAAGGGTGTCCCCGGCAAACTGCCGGTCTGTGAGGAAGATGCAGGCGGACATGTTAGGTTGCCTTGATCCAAAGGTGGTGCTATCGATGTCGGACAGCGCTCAACACCAGCTGGTGTTACCACCTCCAAAGAAAATGATGACCTGCCAATCACGCTGGCTGTTGCGGGTAAAGAGGTGGCAGGTCTGCGCCCCAAAACAGGTGTGACTGCTGTCCCCCCAGTCACAGAGGATGAAGAGGCCGCGGATGCACAAGATATGGCAGACGGTGGTTGGCCCGGCCGGCTAGGCCACATTGTAGCACACTGAGCTTCCCACTGCAACTTATGCTTCATGTCCATGTGCCGGTTCATGCATGAAGTACTCAAACTATGTATTTTTTGGCCTCTACTTAGCTTTTGCTGACAAATGTTACAGATAACACGAGTTGGGTCATCTTTATCGATCTGAAAAAAATGCCCAGGCTATGCAAGGCTTAGCACCCATGCGACCTGAAGAGCCACCATGACTTGTGGTGAGAGGCAGAGTTGTGTTTGAGGATGCAGTTGTTGACGTGCTTCCAGTACTACGTCTCTGTCCAGGAAGGCGCAACCTGACCTCGTCGTCACTAGCATCTTCCTCCACCTCCTCTGCTGACCTCATCTCTTGGCTGACTGTGGGTTGACAGTAAGTGGGATCTCCAACCTCATCATCATCACCCTGTGCGTTATCACACCAGTCGTCCTCAGAGCCAACCTGTTCCTGCCCTGACAAAAAACTAAAGTTGTCGCTCCAATCAGATATTTGAGTCTCATCATCGTCTTCCTCATTGTCTCCACCAACAGGAGTTACAGTTTGGGAATGAGGGTCTACATTATGGTCAGAACCTTCTGCGTCTGGTCCTGGATCCGACTCATAAAGATTCTGGGCATCAGTGCAGATCATTTCCTCGTCTGGATTCACAGAAGCGCTGGAGTCGACCTCTGATTCCCAGGCTATAGTATGAGTAAACAGCTCTGCAGACTCAACCATCTGTTCTACCTCATACTCAGATGGGCAGCTGGAGATTTGGGAGCTGTGAGGAAGCAAGTGCGATTGTGGTGACACCTTTGAGGACTGGAGTATTTGTGATGTTGAAGTTGATGTGGAGGAGAGCCCACTTAAAGGAGCACTTGATATCCGTTGAAGCACCTGCTGTCTTTGTGCCTCATCTGGAATTTGTAGCGATTGGCGTGGCCGTAAGAAAGGGATCTTATCATATTGTCCGCTAAAAGAAGTAGACATTTTAGTTTGGCTGGAAGATGGTCTTTCTTCTGCAGATGTTACTGTTGCTTTAACACCTACCCCACGGACACAACCTTTTTTCCCCTTCCCAACACGCCTATTCCCCTTTCCACCAGCAGCAGGCCTTTTTCCACTCATTTTGGTGGTTAACTAATTCACAACTCTGGAGTTGTTTGCACAAAAAAACAATGGATGGGAACCGAGCAGAGCTGAGTGGCCAAACTGTGGTATTAGGCCAAAACTATTGGCTGGGTTAGATGCAGAAAAAAATTATATTCAATTTGCAACCTGATGGAGGTCAGTATAGATGGACTAATAGAACAAGTCCTACACACAGCTAGAAGACCAAATATTTTTTCAGAGGTAGATGCAGAAAAAAAATGTTTTCAGTTTGCAACCTGATGGAGGTCAGTATAGATGGACTAATAGAGAAAGTCCCACACACTGCTAGAAGGCCAAATATTTTTTCAGAGCTAGATGCAGATATAAATTATTTTTAATTTGCAACCTGATGGAGGTCAGTATAGATGGACTAATAGAGAAAGTCCCACACACTGCTAGAAGGCCAAATATTTTTTCAGAGCTAGATGCAGAAAAAAATTATATTCAGTTTGCAACCTGATGGAGGTCAGTATAGATGGACTAATAGAACAAGTCCCACACACAGCTAGAAGGCCAAATATTTTTTCAGAGGTAGATGCAGATAAAAATTATTTTTAATTTGCAGCCTGATGGAGGTCAGTATAGATGGACTAATAGAGAAAGTCCCACACACTGCTAGAAGGCCAAATATTTTTTCAGAGCTAGATGCAGACAAAAAATTATTTTGAATTTGCAACCTGATGGAGGTCAGTATAGATAGACTAATAGAGAAAGTCCCACACACTGCTAGAAGGCCAAATATTTTTTCAGAGCTAGATGCAGACAAAAAATTGTTTTTAATTTGCAACCTGATGGAGGTCAGTATAGATGGACTAATAGAGAAAGTTCCACACACTGCTAGAAGGCCAAATATTTTTTCAGAGCTAGATGCAGATAAAAATTAATTTTAATTTGCAACCTGATGGAGGTCAGTATAGATGGACTAATAGAGAAAGTCCCACACACTGCTAGAAGGCCAAATATTTTTTCAGAGCTAGATGCAGAAAAAAATTATATTCAGTTTGCAACCTGATGGAGGTCAGTATAGATGGACTAATAGAACAAGTCCCACACACAGCTAGAAGCCCAAATATTTTTTCAGAGGTAGATGCAGATAAAAATTATTTTTAATTTGCAACCTGATGGAGGTCAGTATAGATGGACTAATAGGGAAAGTCCCACACACTGCTAGAAGGCCAAATATTTTTTCAGAGCTAGATGCAGACAAAAAATTATTTTGAATTTGCAGCGTGATGGAGGTCAGTATAGATGGACTAATAGAGAAAGTCCCACACACTGCTAGAAGCCCAATATTTTTTCAGAGGTAGATGCAGAAAAAAAATATATTCAGTTTGCAACCTGATGGAGGTCAGTATAGATGGACTAATAGAGAAAGTCCCACACACTGCTAGAAGGCCAAATATTTTTTCAGAGCTAGATGCAGATAAAAATTATTTTTAATTTGCAACCTGATGGAGGTCAGTATAGATGGACTAATAGAGAAAGTCCCACACACTGCTAGAAGGCCAAATATTTTTTCAGAGCTAGATGCAGACAAAAAATTATTTTTAATTTGCAACCTGATGGAGGTCAGTATAGATGGACTAATAGAGAAAGTCCCACACACTGCTAGAAGGCCAAATATTTTTTCAGAGCTAGATGCAGATATAAATTATTTTTAATTTGCAACCTGATGGAGGTCAGTATAGATGGACTAATAGAGAAAGTCCCACACACTGCTAGAAGGCCAAATATTTTTTCAGAGCTAGATGCAGAAAAAAATTATATTCAGTTTGCAACCTGATGGAGGTCAGTATAGATGGACTAATAGAGAAAGTCCCACACACTGCTAGAAGGCCAAATATTTTTTCAGAACTAGATGCAGATAAAAATTATTTTTAATTTGCAACCTGATGGAGGTCAGTATAGATGGACTAATAGAGAAAGTCCCACACACTGCTAGAAGGCCAAATATTTTTTCAGAGCTAGATGCAGATAAAAATTATTTTTAATTTGCAACCTGATGGAGGTCAGTATAGATGGACTAATAGAGAAAGTCCCACACACTGCTAGAAGGCCAAATATTTTTTCAGAGCTAGATGCAGACAAAAAATTATTTTGAATTTGCAACCTGATGGAGGTCAGTATAGATGGACTAATAGAGAAAGTCCCACACACTGCTAGAAGGCCAAATATTTTTTCAGAGCTAGATGCAGATATAAATTATTTTTAATTTGCAACCTGATGGAGGTCAGTATAGATGGACTAATAGAGAAAGTCCCACACACTGCTAGAAGGCCAAATATTTTTTCAGAGCTAGATGCAGAAAAAAATTATATTCAGTTTGCCACCTGATGGAGGTCAGTATAGATGGACTAATAGAGAAAGTCCCACACACTGCTAGAAGGCCAAATATTTTTTCAGAACTAGATGCAGATAAAAATTATTTTTAATTTGCAACCTGATGGAGGTCAGTATAGATGGACTAATAGAGAAAGTCCCACACACTGCTAGAAGGCCAAATATTTTTTCAGAGCTAGATGCAGAAAAAAATTATATTCAGTTTGCAACCTGATGGAGGTCAGTATAGATGGACTAATAGAGAAAGTCCCACACACTGCTAGAAGGCCAAATATTTTTTCAGAGCTAGATGCAGATATAAATTATTTTTAATTTGCAACCTGATGGAGGTCAGTATAGATGGACTAATAGAACAAGTCCCACACACAGCTAGAAGGCCAAATATTTTTTCAGAGGTAGATGCAGATAAAAATTATTTTTAATTTGCAGCCTGATGGAGGTCAGTATAGATGGACTAATAGAGAAAGTCCCACACACTGCTAGAAGGCCAAATATTTTTTCAGAGCTAGATGCAGACAAAAAATTATTTTGAATTTGCAACCTGATGGAGGTCATTATAGATGGACTAATAGAGAAAGTCCCACACACTGCTAGAAGGCCAAATATTTTTTCAGAGCTAGATACAGACAAAAAATTATTTTGAATTTGCAACCTGATGGAGGTCAGTATAGATGGACTAATAGAGAAAGTCCCACACACTGCTAGAAGGCCAAATATTTTTTCAGAGCTAGATCCAGACAAAAAATTATTTTTAATTTGGAACATGATGGAGGTCAGTATAGATGGACTAATAGAGAAAGTCCCACACACTGCTAGAAGGCCAAATATTTTTTCAGAGCTAGATGCAGATATAAATTATTTTTAATTTGCAACCTGATGGAGGTCAGTATAGATGGACTAATAGAGAAAGTCCCACACACTGCTAGAAGGCCAAATATTTTTTCAGAGCTAGATGCAGAAAAAAATTATATTCAGTTTGCAACCTGATGGAGGTCAGTATAGATGGACTAATAGAGAAAGTCCCACACACTGCTAGAAGGCCAAATATTTTTTCAGAACTAGATGCAGATAAAAATTATTTTTAATTTGCAACCTGATGGAGGTCAGTATAGATGGACTAATAGAGAAAGTCCCACACACTGCTAGAAGGCCAAATATTTTTTCAGAGCTAGATGCAGAAAAAAATTATATTCAGTTTGCAACCTGATGGAGGTCAGTATAGATGGACTAATAGAGAAAGTCCCACACACTGCTAGAAGGCCAAATATTTTTTCAGAGCTAGATGCAGATATAAATTATTTTTAATTTGCAACCTGATGGAGGTCAGTATAGATGGACTAATAGAACAAGTCCCACACACAGCTAGAAGGCCAAATATTTTTTCAGAGGTAGATGCAGATAAAAATTATTTTTAATTTGCAGCCTGATGGAGGTCAGTATAGATGGACTAATAGAGAAAGTCCCACACACTGCTAGAAGGACAAATATTTTTTCAGAGCTAGATGCAGACAAAAAATTATTTTGAATTTGCAACCTGATGGAGGTCATTATAGATGGACTAATAGAGAAAGTCCCACACACTGCTAGAAGGCCAAATATTTTTTCAGAGCTAGATACAGACAAAAAATTATTTTGAATTTGCAACCTGATGGAGGTCAGTATAGATGGACTAATAGAGAAAGTCCCACACACTGCTAGAAGGCCAAATATTTTTTCAGAGCTAGATCCAGACAAAAAATTATTTTTAATTTGCAACATGATGGAGGTCAGTATAGATGGACTAATAGAGAAAGTCCCACACACTGCTAGAAGGCCAAATACTTTTTCAGAGCTAGATGCAGATAAAAATTATTTTGAATTTGCAACCTGATGGAGGTCAGTATAGATGGACTAATAGAGAAAGTCCCACACACTGCTAGAAGGCCAAATATTTTTTCAGAGCTAGATCCAGACAAAAAATTATTTTTAATTTGCAACCTGATGGAGGTCAGTATAGATGGACTAATAGAGAAAGTCCCACACACTGCTAGAAGGCCAAATATTTTTTCAGAGCTAGATGCAGAAAAAAATTATATTCAGTTTGCAACCTGATGGAGGTCAGTATAGATGGACTAATAGAGAAAGTCCCACACACTGCTAGAAGGCCAAATATTTTTTCAGAGCTAGATGCAGATATAAATTATTTTTAATTTGCAACCTGATGGAGGTCAGTATAGAAGGACTAATAGAGAAAGTCCCACACACTGCTAGAAGGCCAAATATTTTTTCAGAGCTAGATGCAGAAAAAAATTATATTCAGTTTGCAACCTGATGGAGGTCAGTATAGATGGACTAATAGAACAAGTCCCACACACAGCTAGAAGGCCAAATATTTTTTCAGAGGTAGATGCAGATAAAAATTATTTTTAATTTGCAGTCTGATGGAGGTCAGTATAGATGGACTAATAGAGAAAGTCCCACACACTGCTAGAAGGCCAAATATTTTTTCAGAGCTAGATGCAGACAAAAAATTATTTTGAATTTGCAACCTGATGGAGGTCATTATAGATGGACTAATAGAGAAAGTCCCACACACTGCTAGAAGGCCAAATATTTTTTCAGAGCTAGATACAGACAAAAAATTATTTTGAATTTGCAACCTGATGGAGGTCAGTATAGATGGACTAATAGAGAAAGTCCCACACACTGCTAGAAGGCCAAATATTTTTTCAGAGCTAGATGCAGACAAAAAATTATTTTTAATTTGCAACCTGATGGAGGTCAGTATAGATGGACTAATAGAGAAAGTCCCACACACTGCTAGAAGGCCAAATACTTTTTCAGAGCTAGATGCAGATAAAAATTATTTTTAATTTGCAACCTGATGGAGGTCAGTATAGATGGACTAATAGAGAAAGTCCCACACACTGCTAGAAGGCCAAATATTTTTTCAGAGCTAGATGCAGAAAAAAATTATATTCAGTTTGCAACCTGATGGAGGTCAGTATAGATGGACTAATAGATCAAGTCCCACACACAGCTAGAAGCCCAAATATTTTTTCAGAGGTAGATGCAGATAAAAATTATTTTTAATTTGCAACCTGATGGAGGTCAGTATAGATGGACTAATAGAGAAAGTCCCACACACTGCTAAAAGGCCAAATATTTTTTCAGAGCTAGATGCAGACAAAAAATTATTTTGAATTTGCAGCGTGATGGAGGTCAGTATAGATGGACTAATAGAACAAGTCCCACACACTGCTAGAAGGCCAAATATTTTTTCAGAGCTAGATGCAGAAAAAAATTATATTCAGTTTGCAACCTGATGGAGGTCAGTATAGATGGACTAATAGAACAAGTCCCACACACTGCTAGAAGCCCAAATATTTTTTCAGAGCTAGATGCAGAAAAAAATTATATTCAATTTGCAACCTGATGGAGGTCAGTATAGATGGACTAATAGAATGATGCTATGCCCAAAAGATTTTACTTCACTAGGTGCAGTAAAAAAATTGGTATTCTATACATAGGTGGTATATCTTGCAACACAGATAGGCTACTCCACTGACTAACACACTCTGCAATAGGCCAAAAAGGATTAGCTTTGCTAGATTCAGCCAAATGCTGTGAAAAAAACTTGCACAGCACTGGCACAGACCTGCCTGGCAAAAACTGATAGGAACTGATGTAACCTAGTCCTGAAAAGGACTGCAATTACAATTAGTCTTTACTCCCACAATCTGTCTATTTAAGAGCACAGACCTGCCTGATAAAAGTCATAGGAAATTCTGTAACCTAGTCCTTAAAAGGACTGCAATCACAACTATTCCCTACTCCCAAGCTATCTGTAGATTTGTGCGAAAATTGGCTTAAAATTAACAAGGTATAGCGCACACAGCAACAGCGGTGCCGTCTAACACGCAGCTGCAGCAGTGAGAAAATGGTGGCGACGGGGAAAATGGCTTGGTCTTATAGGGCAAGGACATGTGACATACACTGCCAATGACACATGCCCTTGCTTGTGTGAAAAAAAGCACTTCGCTCCGTGTGTGCGCTGCTGATAGGCTGACAGATTGCACCTCCCCACTGTAAATGCGGGAAAGAGAAAAAAAAATGGAGATCTTCATTATTCCTGCAGAGATCCATCCCCTGCCCCTCCCCCCACCCCGCTGTACACTCAAACTGCGTATTAACATTAATTTTCATCATTACTGAGAAAAAATCCAGTTATGATTTTGGTGCACGAACAGTTATCGAACATAACCTCGAACAGCCGAATTTTTCTCAAATCGTTCGTGTTCGCCGAACGGCTCGAACACCGCCCAAAACAGCTCGAATTTGAGATTGGCGAACAGTTCGAGTCGAACAACGCTCATCTCTACTCTTAAGTAAGGTGAAGTCTCTTAAGTAAGGCGAAGTCTCTTAAGTAGGGTGATGCCCTCAGTCATGGGAGACACCACGTAAGTTCTTTAACTGTACATTTGGCCCTAGCGGGGGTCATCGGTTATTCCCGCTAGGCCGTGATTCTCTTCCGCATAAATTCAATTAGATCACGTTGTGCTCCTTTAGTCCCAACCGTTCCCCTCCCAACAGTGAACAGTGGAAGTGACGGCCCTGTTCACGTATGCAGCTCCTCCGCTTCCGCTGGCGTGACTTTCCTGGGGCAACCGTCTCTCAACTCCTCTCTGCTTGGCTGTTGGAGGCAGTCTCTCGAGCCTTGGATAGGGGGGTCCAGGCATCGTCTGTCGGCGGGCGACGTTGGGTTCCGTGAACTCACTCACCACCGCAATCAGGTTCCTAGTCTCCTCAGCAGGCACAGCACTCAGGTAACATCTGCGAGATATCCGGAGCTCTTTTACCGGTGCCCGGCTGTGGCACCTCACAGGCCTCTGGCTTAGGCCTGTCACGCGGGGTTTCTCAGGATGCAGGGAACACGTCTGCTCCTTTCTGCTGCTTGGCGCCAAAGACCCCTCAGGTTTGGCGCGCTGGCCTCTTATTTTCCGGAACTCCTTCCTGGAAGTCACCTGATCAGGTCCAGCGTCTGAACTTGCTCTCCCTGCAACTTCCCTTGCATATCTTGGTTCCGCTTGACTGCGTCTGGCCAGTAGATGGCAGTCTCTTTCCATCCTTGAAACATCATGTAGAAGTTCTTTTACAAGCTCTCTTGACTGGGCTACATTCCTCCCTCCTTTTTGGCTTGCCAGTCCTCGGGCGAATGGGCTTCTCGCAGAACTGATGCCTCCTTCCAGGCAGTGCAAGCTCAGACAGGAGTTGGGCACACTCCTGCGTTTTCTGTTGGATTTGAGACCAGATGAACTCTTCCTGAGCATACCGGTTAGGAGGGATTCCGGCATTAGCCCACTCAGTTCGGCGGAGCTCTTCTTGTGGAGGTGACTCCGGGAGATCCGAGGAATCAACCACTGGGGATTGCAAATCATTTCCCGACTCATTTGGAATTCCACTCGGGGTTGGCATCAACGGTTCTGACGGGCCCAACTGCATTGTGGCCCATCCTTCTTCATCCCCTAAGGTTCCTGCATGTGGCACTTCAGCCAATACGTCTGGGGGCCCAACTCCGTTACAGACTTCTGCTTCAGAGGAGCAAGGTCGCAGCATATTACGGTGCAACACCCTGGGTGTCGCGGCGTCATCCCCTTCGGGCCTAACCTCGTAGACTGGGTTGTCTGGGTGAACTTTCTTCACCACCCGATATGGTATCGCCTCCCAATGATGGTCCAGTTTACTTCCAAATCGTTTAGCCCTCACCAGCACTCGGTCTCCTGGCTGAAGTGATCCACCTGTCGTCGGGGGCCGAACTGCATGCTCTACTTCCTGAAACTTCTGAGCAACCAGTCTTCTCACTGTATGGAGCCGACGCCGGTGTTCTCGAATCCAGGTACTTGGGCTACCGCCCGGGCCGGGGTCTTCTGAGTCTAGCTCCAGTTCAGTGATTTCTCGGCCACTTCTTCCAAACAGCAACATGTAAGGGGTGTAGCCGGTGGTCGCATGAACTCGATTATTATACACCCACACCAGCTCAGACACATATTCGGGCCACTTCATCTTTTTGTCCGCTTCCAGCATTCGCAACATTTACAACAGGGTTCGGTTAAAGCGCTCGCATGCGACGTTCCCTTGCGGGTGGTAGGGCGTTGTTCGGGAACCGTCGATTCCATAGATGCGGTACAACTCATCCATCACTCGCCCTTGGAAGCAGGCCCCCTGGTCAGAATGTATTTGCTTTGGGCACCCATAAATCCGGATGAAATCTTGACAGATGGCCTTATCTGCTGCTTCTGCCGTCTGGTCTTTAGTAGGCGTCACTACTGCGAACTTGGTGAAGGGATCAGTCATGACCAAACAGTGTCCATAACCATTGTATGAAGTTCCTATCATCAAGTAGTCAATCATCAAGACCTCCAAGGGGGCAGAAGTTCGGATGGTCTGAATGGGAGCTCTTTGTTCCGGGGGCTTATTCAACTCACACTGGCGACATGCTCGGCAGACTCCCTCGACTTCTTGCTGCAGTTGAGGCCAATACACCAGCCGTTGCAACCACCGAAAGGTCTTTTCTACTCCGAAGTGAGCACCTCTTCTATGAGCTTCTTGGGCTAGCTGTGTTACTAGCGCTCCTGGAACTACCATCTGCCAGGTAACATCAAACTCTCGAGGCAGCTGGAATCTACGGCATAGCAAGCCGTCCTTCAGGAGAAGCCTCTCCCACTGACCTAGGATTTGTAGGGTAGTTGGAAGTGAAGCGGCTCTGGTTTCCTGGTCGGGTCTTTGATTAAGGGCGACCCATTCCCTCAATTTTGCTAACTCCGGATCGTATTTCTGCAGATGTATCCATTCATCTCTTGAACGGCCCAGAATCTGAGTGGGCTTCGGCTCCTCTCTGGTCTCGTGGGCAGCGACGAACTGGCTGAAATCCGGAATCTCGTCGCCTTCGAGCTCCTCATCTCTGTCCTCCTTCGGCCCCGCCTGAGGGACCCGAGACAGGGCATAGTCATGGGTGTTCAGGGCCTTGGACCGATAGGCAATCTTATACTGGTATTTGGACATCCTTGCGACCCACCGCTGTCCTAACGCACCCAGTTTGGCGTTCTCCAAGTGGGCCAAAGGGTTGTTATCTGTCCACACTTGCACTTCTGACCCTGACAAGTACTCAGCAAATTTCTCGGTCATGGCCTACACCAGTGCTAGTAGCTCCAGCTTAAACGAACTGTAGTTCTCCGGATTCTTCTCCGTATCTCGGAGTGACCTGCTGGCATACGCGATCACTCACTCTTTTCCTCCTTGTACTTGAGCCAGCACTGCTCCCAGTCCATGCAAGCTTCCATCGGTGTACAACACGAAAGGCTGCGAAAAGTCGGCGTAGGCCAAGATTGGGGCATCTGTTATCGCCATTTTCAATGCTCGGAATGCCTCTTCTTGTCGTGGGCCCCACTGGATGGGCTGTCGCTTGGCTCCCCCAGCTGTTCCTCTCAGCAATTCATTGAGCAGGATCGCAATCTTAGCGAAGTCTTTAATGAATCTGCGGTAGTATCCAGCAAGCCTCAGGAACGCCCTCAGTTCCCTTAGGTTGGCAGGCGTGGGCCACTTCTGCACGGCAGCTACTTTCTCTGCAGTGGGGTGTACTTCTGCACTGGTCACAGTGTGCCCCAGATACTCAATTTCTCGTTTGAAGAGACGACACTTTCGAGGCTTAATTTTCAGGCCATGTCTCCGAAGACGTTCTAACACTTGTTCCAATCGGCGGAGATGATGCTCAAACGTAGCGGAATAGATAATTATATCGTCCAGATATATTAAAGTGGCTTCAAAGTTGAGGTCCCCCAAGCATCTCTCCATCAGCCGTTGGAAGGTCCCTGGCACATTTGTTAGTCCGAACGGCATCCGATTGAACTCAAACAGGCCCATAGGGAGAACAAAAGCGGTCTTCGGATGATCCTTCTCAGCTACTGGGACCTGCCAATTGTTAGAACCTTGCTGTTAGGTTTTTTTTCCTTTGCTGGTCACATGACCTTGTTGGCCTATTTAATCCTGCTCCGCCCTTCTGGCTTTGCTGGACTTCATTGTATATCTACTTTCTAGCTAGCCTGTGCTCTGTATCTTACTCTGTTAGTTTGCTTGGTCTACGGACCTCTAGGTTCTATCTATTTTGTTTGTTCGTCTGTCTGCTACTATTTCTGTTAGGAGGTGTCCCATATTCCTCCCAGTCCTTAGTACTTGTAGGGATTCCCTCCCCAAATCTATAGGTCTCCGTACAGACTAGATTAGGACTTTAGCAGGTCTGATCGCAGGATCAGGTTCCCTGTTACATCGTAGGGATTCAGCTGAGTCTTATAGTAGGGACAGATCTCCTCTCTTTCCTTAGCTTTGGTAGCAGAACATAACAGTAAGTCCAGCCTGTAAATTCTCTAAGGAAAGATTTTTTTTTTGTTCCATCATGGTGTCGGTTCAAGATTTGGCTAAACACCTGCAGGGACTCTCTCTGGAAGTGGCCGAGCTCCGTCAGCACGTGAGTAACTGTCCTGGAGCATATTTCTTGGAGCCTAAGGTATGTTTGCCGGATTTATTTTTTGGTGAACATCGAGAATTTTTTTCTTTTAAAAATGCTTGCTTATTGTATTTTCGTTTGAGACCCAAGTCCTCTGGGGATGAATCCCAGCGCGTAGGGTTCATAATGTCACTTTTGCGCAAAGAGCCTCAGGAGTGGGCCTTTTCTTTGCAACCTAGTGATACATGCTTCAGATCAGTGGATAGTTTTTTTTCTGCTTTAGGACTATTATATGATGATCCTGACCGTGTGGCATCAGCTGAGACTGAGTTGAGACGTTTAAAACAAGGATCAGGTAATATGGAAAAATATTGTACACATTTTCGTCGTTGGTCCACTCAAACAGGGTGGAACGATTCTGCTCTGAAAAGTCTATTTCTTGCTGGGCTCAGTGAAAAGGTTAAAGACCTGCTAATTGCTTATCCTACACCTGAGGATTTGCAACAGGCTATGCAATTAGCTATACGGGTGGACAGAAGACTGCGTGCTAGGGTTAATGAGAGCAAATCCTCTGCTATGTCAGTTTCTGGTTATGATAATGTGTGTACTAACAGTGGTGAACCGATGGAGATTGGATCGGTGGCACCTCGCTCTCAAGAAAAACACCGTCGTTTTTCAGAAGGCTTGTGTTTCTATTGCGGGAAATCTGGTCATTTGATTAAAGGCTGTGAGCTTCGTATGAAGAAAGAAAAAAAAATGGTCAGTCACGCCCGTATTGCCTGTTTAAATTCCAAGGGTATATTTTTAGCTGCTTCCACGATTGCTCAGGAAAAATTAATGGAATTTCGGGTGTTTGTTGATTGCGGGTCTACACTGAATGTTATTGATGGGGGATTCGTGGAAAAACTCAATTTAAAACCTGAACCTTTATCATCCCCCATTGCTGTGGTTTCTGTGGATGGCTCCCCTTTGAAGAATATTACTCTCAAGGTCAGTGAATTTCCTCTCACTATTAATGGTGTTCACCATGAGAAATTGGATTTGGTAGTGTTGAATAACTTGCCTTCTCCAGTAATATTGGGTTTGCCCTGGTTAAAATTTCACAATCCTGTACTGGATTGGTCTACCAGTGAAATTAAATCCTGGAGCCATAAATGTTATGACAAGTGTTGTAACGGGCGTATTGCAGCTTTGGATAGGGGAGAATTGCCTGTTCCTATTCAGGATTTTTGGAGAGTTTTTTCTGAGAAAGAATCGCAGGTTTTGCCTCCCCATAGAGACTATGATTGTTCTATTGAATTTGTCCCTGGAGCGACTCTTCCTAAAAGTCGTTTATTTAACCTTACTATTCCTGAGAGGAAGGCTTTGGAGGAATACATACAGACAAGTTTGGCCGCCGGTCACATTAGGCCCTCTAAGTCTCCTGTGGCGGTTGGATTTTTTTTTGTAAAAAAAAAGGACGGCGGTTTACGTCCTTGTCTGGATTTTCGTGAGATTAACAAAATTACGGTACGCAATCCTTACCCACTGCCATTGATTCCTGATCTGTTTAACCAGTTATTGGGGGCCAAGTGGTTCTCTAAAATTGACCTTAAGGGGGCATACAATCTGTTGCGCATGAAGGAGGGTGATGAATGGAAGACTGCTTTTAACACTCCTGTGGGTCATTTTGAGAATCTGGTTATGCCTTTTGGTCTTACTAATGCTCCTGCATTTTTTCAGAATCTGATTAATGACATCCTTAGACCTTTGATCGGTAAAAATGTGGTTGTGTATTTGGATGACATTTTGATTTATTCGCCAGATCTGGAGTCTCATTGGCGGAGCGTGCGTGAGGTATTACAGTTATTAATGGACAATTCGCTTTTTGCTAAGCTGGAGAAATGTGAGTTCGCTGTACAGAGAATTAGTTTTTTGGGCTACATTATCTCCAGCAAAGGTTTTGAGATGGATCCGGTTAAGGTTCAGGCTGTGCAGGAATGGCCTAGGCCTATTGGTTTGAAATCAATACAGAGGTTTTTGGGTTTCGCCAATTACTATAGAAAATTCATAAAAAATTTTTCTAGTATTGTCAAACCTCTGACTGATCTCACCAGGAAAGGTGCTGATGCGGTTCAGTGGTCTTCTGAGGCCATTGAAGCTTTTGTGTATCTCAAGGAGAGGTTCACCTCTGCTCCCATCCTTATGCAGCCTGATGTTACTAGGCCGTTTTTGGTTGAGGTTGATGCTTCCTCTGTGGGGGTTGGCGCAGTATTGTCTCAGGATAACGGGGATGGATTACATCCCTGTGCATTTTTTTCAAAAAAATTTTCGGAGACTGAATTGAATTACGATATTGGTAATCGGGAATTATTGGCTATTAAACTCGCATTTGAACACTGGCGCCACTTCTTGGAAGGTGCGGAATTTCCCGTTCAGGTTCTTACGGATCATAAAAATCTGATATATCTTGACGCTGCCAAGCGCCTGAATGCCCGTCAGGCTAGGTGGGCACTGTTTTTCTCGCGGTTTAATTTCTCCGTTACTTACATCCCTGGTACTAAGAATGTTAAGGCGGATGCCTTGTCTCGCAGTTTTTCTCCCATAGTCGGTGCTGAGAAAGAGGAAAACATTTTACAAGAAGGTGTTGTGATAGCTGCTTTAGACTCCGTTTTGGAAGATGAGATTCTTAAAGCTCAGGAGAATGCCCCATCTAACACTCCTCATGGGAGGTTGTTTGTGCCTGGGACCTTTAGGAGAGATTTGTTTGTTGAGTGTCACGAATCTCGGTTGGCAGGTCATCCCGGAATCTCTGAGACCAAGAGACTGGTGGGTCGCAGTTTTTGGTGGCCTGGATGGCAGAAGGAAGTCATTAAGTGGGTGCGCCAATGTACTATATGTGCTAGATCTAAGTCCTCACATACTCCTGCTGCGGGGTTGCTTTGTCCTTTGGAGGTCCCCAGTGCTCCTTGGACACATTTGGCTATGGACTTTATAACTGACCTTCCCCCCTCTGAGGGTTTTACTGTCATCTGGGTGGTCGTGGACCGTTTTAGCAAGATGTGTCACTTGGTTCCCTTCGTCAAACTGCCCTGCGCTAAAACTCTCGCTAAGGCCTTTGTCAAGGAAATTGTCAGACTTCATGGCGTTCCTACTGACATTGTTTCTGATAGGGGTCCTCAGTTCGTGGCTCGTTTTTGGCGTGCCTTTTGTGACAGGTTGGGAATTCATTTGTCGTTTTCGTCCGGATATCATCCTGAATCTAATGGCCAGACAGAAAGGAAAAACCAGGATGTTGAGCAGTTCTTGCGTTGTTTTGTGGCAGACAATCAAGAGGGGTGGTCTGAGTTTCTGCCACTTGCCGAATTTGCTCTGAACAATCATACATCTTCTTCTGCTGGTTGTTCGCCTTTTTTTTGTTGTTCTGGGAGACATCCGTCGTTTGGGTCGTTCTCCAAGTTGGGATCTGCCGTGCCTGAGGAGGAGAATTTTTCCGGTGATTTGGAAAGAGTTTGGACGGATGTGCGTGGTAATCTTCAGGAGGCCAACAGAAAATCTAAAGACTACTTTGATAGGAAACGACAGGAGGTTTTGTTCGCTGTTGGTGACATGGTTTGGTTGTCCTCTAGGAATCTGCGGTTGAGGATTCCTTCTAAGAAATTGGGTCCCAAGTTTGTAGGGCCCTTTAAGGTGCTTCAGGTTGTCAACCAATCTGCTGTTAGGTTGGAGGTTCCTACCTCCTGGAGAATTAATCCGGTCTTTCATGTCTCTCTGTTAAAAAAAGCTGTTGTGTCGGATGGTGACGCCTCTGCCTCTGTTCCTCCGGTGGTGGAGGACGGGGAATATGAAATTTCTCGCATCCTTGACTCTAGACGGTATAGAGGTAGTTTGCAGTATCTTGTGGCCTGGAAAGGTTTCGGACCCGAGGATAACTCTTGGGTGAGGTCAGATGATGTTTCCGCGTCCAGACTTATCAGAGCGTTTCACAGGAGATTTCCTGATAAGCCTGGTCCTAGGGGATCCGGAGGATCCTCTTAGAAGGGGGGGTACTGTTAGAACCTTGCTGTTAGGTTTTTTTTCCTTTGCTGGTCACATGACCTTGTTGGCCTATTTAATCCTGCTCCGCCCTTCTGGCTTTGCTGGACTTCATTGTATATCTACTTTCTAGCTAGCCTGTGCTCTGTATCTTACTCTGTTAGTTTGCTTGGTCTACGGACCTCTAGGTTCTATCTATTTTGTTTGTTCGTCTGTCTGCTACTATTTCTGTTAGGAGGTGTCCCATATTCCTCCCAGTCCTTAGTACTTGTAGGGATTCCCTCCCCAAATCTATAGGTCTCCGTACAGACTAGATTAGGACTTTAGCAGGTCTGATCGCAGGATCAGGTTCCCTGTTACATCGTAGGGATTCAGCTGAGTCTTATAGTAGGGACAGATCTCCTCTCTTTCCTTAGCTTTGGTAGCAGAACATAACACCAATAGCCACTGGCCAGGTCGAGGGAAGAGAAGAATTTGGCGCTCCCTAGTGCAGATAGAGACTCTTTGATTCGGGGGAGTGGATAGGAGTCCCGGACTGTACAGGCATTCAACTTTCAATAGTCCACGCAAAATCTCAGGGTACCATCCTTCTTTCGGACCAGCACGATCGGAGCCGCCCAGGGGCTCTGACTTTCATGGATCACACCGTTCCGCAACATGTGGGCCAACAGCTCTTTCACCTCCTGGTACATTTGAGGCGGGATCTGCCGATATCTCTCTCAGATGGGAGCAGTATTTCCGGTGGGTATTTCGTGCTGAATGTCCCGAGTGCACCCGAAATCATCTTCATGCTGTGCAAACACTCCCTGATATCGCTGTAGAAGTTGTTCGATCTGCCTTACTTGTCCAGTAGAAAACTCAGTCAGATTAGCCTCCATTTCTTCCAGAAGGTGGCGTCCAGCCAACGGTTCTCTTCCATTCTCCTGGCTGTTGAGGGACACCTCCAGGGTCCATGGTTTTCCTTCCACAGGTGCCAGCCCTATAGCGTCCGCTCTAGTAAGGGCCTCTGGCATTATGTACACTCGCGCCACCTCTTGTCGGGGCAACAACTGTAAACTGGTGCCACCTAAATTGATGCAGCGCACGGGTACTCGGCCGTGCCGCACGCTGGCCAGGGTTTGAGCAATCAGGATTCCAGAGGGCGCTTCTTCTCCTTCCATCGGTTCAGTTTGAATGTCCACGCCCTCTAAGGACACATGGGCCAGCACCGGCAACGTGAGTACAGTCTGTCCCACCGGCAGTGTCATTGTGGCTTCGGGCGGTATCGATACCTTGCCAAGGTACTGAGAGGTAGCGGGCAATCTTTGAATCTGGCTGACCCGCACGAGGTGTTGGAACACTCTCTTGCTAGCTGGGTCTCGAGTGGCGCGGGTCCAGTTGTTTTTGCTACAGCCCTCAGCCAGGAACTGTCGGACTTCTTTCAGCACATTCATGCCCAGGGTTACAATGGGCCCATCGCCTCCGGGCCCTGTGGTTAGTACGATCCCTTTTCGACCGAGGTCCCTTCCACATGCCCGCATTGACATCCATACTACTCCCGCTACTGGGATAGGTAGTTGATTGGCCTCCACCAATTTGACAGTGGGTTCCCGGCAGGAACGAGTGACTTCAGGAAAGTGACTTTGGAAATACGTCTCAGGCATAGTGGTCACTTGAGACCCGGTGTCCATCAAACAGCGGATCCGCTGCCCATTGAATTCAGCCCAGATGATGGGCCTCTCGGAGACAATGTCTTCAGAGCTCCCTCTTCTACTCTCTGAAGCACGAGACCCCACGGTATGCTCCACAACCGTGGGGCATTTTAGTTTAACGGCTGTCCCCTCCTCCTCCTTTCACGGTTGGGACAGTCTTTGGAGATATGCCCCCTACCTTCGCCAGTCCAGCACTCCGGTCCTCTTTCTGCCGATAGGTCGGGTACATGCTGTGCTGGGGCCGGGTAAGAACGTCTCTCTCTTTCTGGTCTCCATCCGCGTTGAGCAGGTTGGTCCGTCGGCAAGGGGGCAGTAGGGGGCTTTCTAATAGCATTCAGCTCACCCCGAATGTCTCGAATTTCCTGACGTATTTCCCGTACCCAATCAGGCTCTTGGTTGGTGAATCCAGGAGCAATTGCCTCTTGACTTCTAACTGTGGCTTTGAGAACAGGAACTTCTCTCTCCAGGACTCTAGCTTCAGCCCCTACCTCCAGGAAGCCCATATCAGGGCTCAATCGCAGCCGCTCCTTCAGGATCTGCCTCAGGGAAGGGTCTTTCAAGCCGGCAATCAGTTGGTCACGCAACACCTCATCCAATGGTCACAGTCCTCGGTTCCCATCTCGAGCTTTCTTAGTGATATGGGCCGTCACTTCCTGCAACGCATTAACATACTGATTTACTGTCTCGTTTTCCCCTTGGACCCGCTGGAACAACCGTAAGCGCAAGTGTCCCAAATCTGTAGTGTCACCGTGCATGTCCTCTAAAATTTGTATCACTTTATCCACGGTGTCACGGTCCCCAGGTGGGCGGTACATCACAGTCTGTCGGGCCTCTCCATCAAGGGTTAGGAGGGCCAGCTCCGCCTGGGCTAGGGGATCAAGGGGGTACATCCGTAGCATACTTCTCAGTCTTTCTACCCAGTCCCACAGTGACATGCCATCCCCTGAAAACTTGGGAAGATGGCTGAGCATAGCCCCCAGGGGTATATGGGTCCGACTGGACCCAGCCACAGACTGATCCCCCATCTCTGCGTCTGAATGTTGCATCCTGCCGACTACGCCAAATGTAATGCAGGTGCGGGAATGCAACGCACAGAGACACAAGACGAGAACAGTCTGAGATGAAAATAAACAATTTTATGCAACAGGTATTCTGAACAAGGGATTAGTAACAAAGGTAATGAACAGTAATTCAAT
Source organism: Phyllobates terribilis (assembly GCF_046119375.1). Taxonomy (NCBI): domain Eukaryota; kingdom Metazoa; phylum Chordata; class Amphibia; order Anura; family Dendrobatidae; genus Phyllobates; species Phyllobates terribilis. The sequence goes on along the minus strand of NW_027362795.1, from coordinate 12,096,248 downwards.
ATATCATCAAAAGGCAAAATCTCTCAAAATAAGACGCAGTCTCTCAAAGTAAGGTGAAGCCTCTCAAAGTAAGGTGAAGTCTCTTAAGTAAGGTGCAGTCTTTTTAGTAGGGTGAAGTCTCTTAAGTAAGGTGAAGTCTCTTAAGTAAGGCGAAGTCTCTTAAGTAGGGTGATGCCCTCAGTCATGGGAGACACCACGTAAGTTCTTTAACTGTACATTTGGCCCTAGCGGGGGTCATCGGTTATTCCCGTTAGGCCGTGAGTCTCTTCCGCATAAATTCAATTAGATCACATTGTGCTCCTTTAGTCCCAACCGTTCCCCTCCCAACCTGAGTATCTAAACCCAATTGTCCCCGGTACTGTGGGTGAACAGTGGAAGTGAGGGCCCTGTTCACGTATGCAGCTCCTCCGCTTCCGCTGGCGTGACTTTCCTGGGGTAACCGTCTTTCAACTCCTCTCTGCTTGGCTGTTGGAGGCAGTCTCTCGAGCCTTGGTCCAGCCCTCGTCTGTCGGCGGGCGACGTCGGGTTCCGCGAACTCACTCAGCACTTAGGTTCCTAGTCTCCTCAGCAGGCACAGCACTCAGGTAACATCCGCAAGATATCCGGAGCTCTTTTACCGGTGCCCGGCTGTGGCACCTCACAGGCCTCTGGCTTAGGCCTGTCACGCGGGGTTTCTCAGGACGCAGGGAACACATCTGCTCCTTTCTGCTGCTTGGCGCCAAAGACCCCTCAGGTTTGGCGCGCTGGCCTCTTATTTTCCGGAACTCCTTCCTGGAAGTCACCTGATCAGGTCCAGCGTCTGAACTTGCTCTCCCTGCAACTTCCCTTGCATATCTTGGTTCCGCTTGACTGCGTCTGGCAAGTAGATGGCAGTCTCTTTCCATCCTTGAAACATCATGTAGAAGTTCTTTTACAAGCTCTCTTGACTGGGCTACAATCACTCACTCACTCATGTCACCTACACCTTAAAAACATCTCCAGAACCCCACATTTTCTCACCTTTGATACTGCAAAAACTCTTACTGTCGCTCTTATTCACTCTCGTCTGGACTACTGCAACTCTCTTCTAATCGGTCTCCCTCTAAACAAACTCTCTCCTCTCCAATCCATTCTGAATGCAGCAGCCAGGGTCGTATTTCTATCAGGCCGCTTCACCAACGCCTCTAACCAGTGCCAGTCATTGCACTGGTTACCCATTCACCACAGAATACAATACAAACTCATCTCTCTCACCCATAAAGCCCTCCACAGTTCTGCACCACCCTATATCTCATCCCTCATTTCTGTCTATCACCCCTCCCATGCCCTCCGTTCTGCAACTGATCTAAAACTAACATCCTCCTAAATCCCAACCTCGCAGGGGGAGGGGATTTTACCACCTACCTCCACCCTTTCTGGGATAAATTCCATACTGGAAATATTTTTCAAAATGCACAATATACATCTCTACATTATCTGCTAGAGGAGGTAGGCATAGTGGACCTATGGAGAATACGGCACCCTGATGTCAGACAATATTCCTGTTACTTCGCCTCCCATCAATCTTTGTCAAGAATAGACCAAGCTATTGGCTTTGAATCAATCATACCCTATATTAAATCGGTGAGGTATCTGCCAAGGAGTGTCTCTGACCACTCGCCTATACAGGTACAACTGCAGATGGGTGCTGTGAGGTCTCCGTCGGAATATACATGGCACATCAATCCTTTTTGGCTGCAACTAATTGGTCCTACTCTTAGCTCTAGAATCTTAGAATATTTTCATTTTAATGATGGGTCGTCATCTACGAGATTTATATGGGATGCTATGAAAGCATATGTACGGGGAATATGCATAGGGGAGATCAATAAGATAAAATCCAAAATAAAGGAGTTAACCCAAAAATTGCAACAGAATGTTTGCGAAAAGGAGGCACAAGTAGAATGAAATGGGAAAATGCACAGAAAATATTGCCTGATCATTTTCTATCATTAGCTTCTCAGAAACAACTGTTTCTTAAGCAAAGATACTTTATAAAGCAAGGGTCTCAAACTCGGCTGGGTAGATGGTCCGCATTCTTTGCATGACAAAATGACATTTTTAGTGATATCATTTTTTTTTCTATACACCTTTTGAATTTGTCCTCATCTTGTATTAACCCCTTTACAGCCCATGACGTACTAATACGCGTCTGTGCCCTGGGCTTTAAGAGCCTGACCCGTATTAGTACGTCATGGCGATCGTGCGCGCACACAGGCTTTATCATACCGCCAAACAAAAAATGGAATAACACGCAAAAAAAATTAATATGAATAAAAATGGTACCGCTGAAAACGTAATCTTGTCCCGCAAAAAACAAGCCGCCATACAGATCCATAATCCAAAAATTCTAAAAGTTATAGCTCTCAGAATAAAGCGATGCAAAAAAATAATTTTTTCTATAAAATGTCTTTTATTGTGTAAAAGCGCCAAAACATAGAAAAACTATATAAATGTGGTACCGCTGTAAACGTACTGACCCAAAGAATAAAGCTACCTTATCAATTTTACCACACGCAGAGTAGAATAATAAAAAAAAAAAACTATTCCTGAATTGTAGGTTTTTGTTTATTCTGCCTCCCAAAAGCTGGAATAGAAAGCGATCAAAATATTTTACGTGCCTGAAAATGGCACCAATAAAAACGTCAACTTGTCCCGCAAAAATAAATCCATCACATGACTCTGTCAACCAAAATATGGAAAAATTATAGCTCTCAAAATATGGCGATGCAATAATTAGATTTTACAAAATATGTGTCTTTTAGTGTGTGACAGCTGTCAATCATAAAAACCCAATATCATTATGGTATCTTTGTAGTCGCACCGACCCGAAGAATAAGGTCGTCTAATCACTTATACCGCACGAGGAACGGCGTAAAAAATAAACACTAGGGCTGGGGTTGGGGTTAGGGTTGTGCTAATGTTAGGGTTCGGGTCAGGGTAGGGCTAGGGTAGGGTTAGGGTTGGGGGTAAGGGTTGTTTTTTTTTTATAAAAAAATAAAGATGACGATATGGCAACTAGTGTTGAACACAAGTGCTCGCTACTTGAGTTTGCATCGGGTACTCGGGTATGCATTGAGTATCGCGGGTGTTCGAGTCTCCGCCCCATATGCTTCGCAGCCAAAATAACCTCGCGGGGATTGCCTGCCATGCTCGAGCGATCCCTGCATGTTTTTTTGGGGGTGTCTAATAACTGTGAAACATGCGGGAGGGGACTCGAGCATTTCACTTGAGCACCTGTGATACATGGTGCATACCTGAGTACCCGATGCAAGCTCAAGTAGCGAGCATTTGCGCTCAAGACTAATGACAACTTATTCAATATGATGACCTAATGTCATTAAATTTTGTGTCGTACCTCTGAGTTCAAAATGTTCACTATACACCTTGATAAAATCCTTGAGGGGTGTAGTTTCCAAAATGGGGTCACTTGTGGGGGGTTTCAACTATTTAGGCACATCAGGGGCTCTTCAAACGCGACATGGCGTCCGCTATCGATTCCAGCCAATTTTGTGTTCAAAAAGTCACACAGTGCTCCTTCCCTTCTGAACTCTGCCGTGCGCCCAAACACTGTATTTTCCCGACATATGGGGTATTGGCGTACTCAGGAGAAATTGCACAAAAGTTTTTGGGGTCCATTTTCTCCTCTTACCCTTGTGAAAATAAAAAAATTGGGGCTAAAACATCATTGTTGTGGAAAAAATGTGATTTTTTTATATTCACGGCTCCATGCTATAAACTTCTGTAAAGGACTTGGGGGTTCAAGGTGCTCACCACACATCTAGATAAGTTCCCTGAGGGGTCTAGTTTCCAAAATGGTGTCACTTGTGGGGGGTTTCTACTGTTTAGGCACATCAGGGGCACATCCGCTAATTATTCAAGCAAATTTTACAATCAAAAAGTCAAATGGTGCTCCTTCCCTTCCAAACCCTGCCGCGCGCCCAAACAGTGGTTTTCCCCCACATATCGGGTATCTGCTAACTCATGAGAAATTGAACAATAAACTGCATAGTGCAATTTCTTCTGTTACCCTTATTAAAATGCAAAAGTGGGGGCTGAAAAACATTTTTTGTGGGAAAAATGTGAAAATTTTATTTTTACGGCTTAATGTTATAAACTTCTGTGAAGCACTTGGTGGTTCAAGGTGCTCACCACACATCTAGATAAGTTCCCCGAGGGGTCTAGTTTCCAAAATGCTGTCACTTGTGGGAGGTTTCCACTGTTTAGGCACATCAGGGGCACATCCGCTAATTATTCAAGCAAATTTTACAATCAAAAAGTCAAATGGCGCTCCTTCCCTTCGGAACCCTGCCGCGCTCCCAAACAGTGGTTTTCCCCCACATATGGGGTATCTGCTAACTCAGGAGAAATTGAACAACAAACTGCATAGTGCAATTTCTTCTGTTACCCTTATGGAAATGAAAAAGTGGGGGCTGAAAAACATTATTGTGGGAAAAATGTGAAAATTTTATTTTTACGGCTCAATGTTATAAACTTCTGTGAAGCACCTGGGGGTTCAAGGTGCTCACCACACATCTAGATAAGTTCCCTGAGGGGTATAGTTTCCAAAATGGGGTCACATGTGGGGGGTTTCCACTGTTTAGGCACATCAGGGGCTCCCCAAATGCAATATGGCGTCCGCTAATTATTCAAGCAAATTTTACATTTAAAAATTCAAATGGCGCTCCTTCCCTTCCGAACCCTGCTGTGCGCCCAAACAGTGGTTTTCCCCCACATATGGGGTATCTGCTTGCTCAGAAGAAATTGGGCAACAAACTGCATGATGCAATTTCTCCTGTTATCCTTATGAAAATGCAAAAGTGGGGCTGAAAAACATTTTTGTGGGAAAAATGTGAAAATTTTATTTTTACGGCTCAATGTTATAAACTTCTGTGAAGCACCTGGGGGTTCAAGGTGCTCACCACACATCTAGATAAGTTCCCTGAGGGGTCTAGTTTCCAAAATGGGGTCACTTGTGGGGGGTTTCCACTTTTTAGGCACATCAGGGGCTCCACAAATGCAATATGGCGTCCGCTAATTATTCAAGCAAATTTTACATTTAAAAAGTCAAATGGCGCTCCTTCCCTTCCGTACCCTGCCATGCGCCCAAACAGTGGTTTTCCCCCACATATGGGGTATCTGCTTACTCAGGAGAAATTGATCAACAAATTTTGGAGTCTATTTTTTCCTGTTACCCCTGCGAAAATAAAAAAAATTGGGTCTAAAGTAACATTTTTGTGAAAAAAGTTAAATGTTAATTTTTTTCTTCCACGTTCCAAAAATTCCTGTGAAGCACCTGAAGGGTTAATAAAGTTCTTGAATGTGGTTTTGAGCACCGTGAGGGGTGCAGTTTTTAGAATGGCGTCAGTTTTGGGTATTTTCTGTCATAAAGACCCCTCAAAGTGACTTTAAATATGATGTGGTCCCTAAAAAAATGGTTTTCTAAATTTTGTTGGAAAAATGAGAAATCGCTGGTCAACTTTTAACCCTTATAGCTCCCCAGTAAAAAAAAATTTTGGTTCCAAAATTGTGCTGATGTAAAGTAGACATATGGGAAATGATATTTATTAACTATTTTGTGTGACATATCTCTCTGATTTAAGGGCATAAAAATGAAAATTTTGAAAATTGCAAAATGTTCTAAATTTTTGCCAAATTTCCATTTTTTTCACAAATAAACGCAAGTGATATCGAAGAAATTTTACCACAATCATGAAGTACAATATGTCACGAAAAACAGTCTCAGAATCAGGGAGATCCGTTGAAGCGTTCCAGAGTAATTACCTCATAAAGTGACAGTGGTCAGAATTGTAAAAATTGGCCTGGTCATTAATGTGCAAACCACCTTGGGTTGTAAAGGGGTTAATGACTCATCCTGGTCCTCATCTTGTAGTAATGCCTCATCTAATGCTTCATCCTGGTCCTCATCTTGTAGTAATGTCTCATCCTGGTCCTCATCTTTTAGTAATGACCCATCCTGGTCCTCATCTTGTAGTAATGCACCATCCTGGTCCTCATCTTGTAGTAATGCCCCATCCTGGTCCTCAACTTGTAGTAATGCACCATCCTGGTCCTCATCTTGTAGTAATGCCCCATCCAGGTCCCCATCTTGTCGTAATGTCCCCCATTCAGGTCCCCAACTTGTCGTAATGTCCCCCATCCAGGTCCCCATCTTGTCGTAATGTCCCCCATCTAGGTCCCCATCTTGTTATAATGTCCCCATCTTGTCGTAATGTCCCCCATCTAGGTCCCCATCTTGTTATAATGTCCCCATATTGCAGGAATGTCCCCATTCAGGTGCCACATTGTAAGAATGTCCCCATCCAGGTCCCACATTGTAGGAATGTTCCTATCCAGGTCCCCATATTGTAGGAATGTCCCCATTCAGGTCCCACATTGTAGGAATGTCCCCATCCAGGTCCCACATTGTAGGAATGTTCATATCCAGGTCCCCATATTGTAGGAATGTCCCCATTCAGGTCCCACATAGTAGGAATGTCCCCATCCAGGTCCCACATTGTAGGAATGTTCTTATCCTGGTCCCCATATTGTAGGAATGTCTCCATTCAGGTCCCACATTGTAGGAATGTCCCCATCCAGGTCCCACATTGTAGGAATGTTCCTATCCAGGTTCCCATATTGTAGGAATGTCCCCATTCAGGTCCCTATATTGTAGGAATGTCCCCATCCAGGTCCCATATTGTAGGAATGTCCCCATTCAGGTCCCTATATTGTAGGAATGTCCGCTGTTCCATTCTTCACATACATATATAAGAAAAAAAAAAGTCTGTTCTCACTTGTCCCAGTTCCCTCGGTGTCCTTTCTGCATATGCGGGCGCAGGCACCATAGACCCCCTTGACGATCGCGGCCTGGTCCAGGAGCTTCCGGCAGCTGCGCTTTAGTTCAGTGTATTGCTGCGCAGAGACCAATGCCTGCCACCGGCCTATCAGAGGCCAGCAGCTGACATCTGCCCATGTTAGTGATGTCATGCACCGCTGCGCTGGGACGCGGATGTCCGCTGCCGGCCTCTGATAGGCCGGTGGCTGGCATTGGTATTGTATCATGCAGATAGCCGGTCTCTGTGCAGCAATACACTGAACTAAAGTGCAGCTGTCGGCAGCTCCTGGACCGGGCCGCGATCGGGGTCTATGGTGCACACAGGCCGCATGAACCAGTCTGAAGGGCCACATGCGACCCGCGTGTTTGAGACCCCTGGTTTAGGATGAGTCTGTCTCTCATACTCTGCTGACCTCACCCCTCCTTGGATAAACCCCCTTTCCACTGCCCCCTTTACTTTTTCCCTGCCCCTCTTCAGGGACGCCTGGAGCTGGTGCTCACACACTATCATACAGGTCACCACTCAATAAAGGTAATATGAAGCAATTAAAGTAGTGAAAGAGGTTAAAACATAACCTTTAATGAATACGTAGGTAAAAAAGATATAAAACGTCACTAGGACCTAAAATCCAGTTAATGCCTGCCAATGGTAGTAAAACAAAGCTACCTATCATAAATATGTACTCGTTATAAACAGGAATTTATATGGCATGAACACCAAATGTATCCAACCTGTATATTTAACAAGACAGTGGCAATAAAAATGATAGAGCTGTCAATAACACATCTCAATAAGCGTGCAACATATCCGACGACCAGTCCTCACACTGTACTCACACAGTGGGTCCTCACACTGTATGCAGGAGGCTGTGTGGGTCCTCACACTGTATGCAGGAGGCTGTGTGGGTCCTCACACTATATGCAGGAGGCTGTGTGGGGACTGATACTGTATATAGGAGGCTATGTGAGGGCTCATACTCATATAGGAGGTTGTGTGAGGGCTCACATTGTATATAGGAGGCTATGTGGGGCTCACACTGTACAGTATATGGAAGGCTATGTGGGGCTGTAAAAAGGAGACTATGTGGTGGCTCCTGTTCAGCAGCCACAGAATATTCATCTGACCACTGGACCACGGTTCTACAAATTGCTCGTCTCTATATACCAGTCATACTGTATATTCTCCTATATATATTGTACTGTATGTGGTATACTATGTATACTATGTGCACGGACATCAGATGAAGCACTCAACATAATTAGTGACTGCTACATCATATACTATTATGTGGAGTTGAAGTTTACAATGATGATTTCATTGATCAAGTATGTCTGAAAACATATACAAAATAATAATTCATAGGTATCTATCTAGCAGACCTGAGCTTATGTGTGACCACCTTTACTCTGCTGATATGTTATTTTAGGAGTGTAGAAAAACACAGCGTACTACACAGGGGCGGACACAGACTGTAGTGGGTCCCTGTGCAAGAATTTTTTGGGGGCCCCCCCGCCCTTCATAGGGGGCATGAAGGCCCCCCCCCCCCCGTGCATCTCTCATCCCCCCGTGCATCTCTGATTCCCCCCACTCCAAGTTAATTAATTGTATGTAAAAAAAATACAACTTGTTATACTTACCCCCAGGGCCAGCTCCAGGTTTTTGTGGGCTCTGGGCGACAGAGTTTCAGTGGGCCCCTTTAACACATACCATGATTCATGATGCACAGATACCGCAGAGAAATATATATATATAGTACAAGGCCAAGGATTTCACTTACTACATTACATGAGCGATATCTATTGTAAATTCTACAATAGCTCAGAAACCGGTGAATCCTCACAACGCACAGTGCAGACCGGACAGTATAGTCCTCCATACAGTATTATGGGCACCATATCATGCTCCATACAGGATACTGACCCCCTTATAATGCTCCATACAGGATACTGGTCCCCATATAATGCTCCATACAGGATACTGGTCCCCCTATAACGCTCCATAGAGGATACTGGTCCCCATATAACACTGCATACAGAATAATGGCCCCCATATAGCGCTCCCTACCGAATACTGTCCCCCATATATCGCTTCATACAGTATACTGACCCCCATATAACGCTCCATACAGAATATTGGCCCCCATATAACGCTCCATGCAGGCTGTTCCCCCCTTATAATGCCCCATTACACAAACGATATCTATTGTAAATTCTACAATAGCTCAGAAACCGGCGAATCCTCACAGCGCACAGTGCAGACCGGACAGTATAGTCCTCCATACAGTAATATGGGTACCATATAATGCTCCATACAGGATACTGACCCCCTTATAATGCTCCATACAGGATACTGGTCCCCATATAATGCTCCATACAGGATACTGGTCCCCATATAACTCTCCATACAGAATATTGGCCCCCATGTAACGCTCCATGCAGGCTGTTCCCCCCTTATAATGCCCCATGCAGGATGACACCCGTCTTTTAATGCACTATGCAGGATGTCACATCTACCCCCCATAAAATGCCCCATGCAGGATGTCACCTCTTCCCCCCATATAATGCCCCATGCAGGATGTCACTTCCCCCCTTTTCAATGCCCCATGTAGCATGTCAGACCACCCCCTCCCTTATAATGCCCCATGCAGGAGGTCACCCCCCCTCCTTATAATGCCCCATGCAGTATGTCACACACCCACCCTCTATATAATGCCCCATGCTGGATGTCAATTCCCCCCTCCCCCTCTTATAATGCCCCATGCAGGATGTCACACCGCCTCCCTTATAATGCCCCATGCAGAATGTCACGCCCCCCCTCCCTTATAATGCCCCATGCAGGATGTCACTTCCCCCCTTCCCCTCTTAAAATGCCCCACGCAGGATGTCACTTCCCCCCTTCCCCTCTTATAATGCCCCATGCAGGATGTCACTTCCCCCCTTCCCCTCTTAAAATGCCCCATGCAGGATGTCACTTCCCCCCTTCCCCTCATATAATGCCCCATGCAGGATGTCACTTCCGCGAACTCACTCAGCACTTAGGTTCCTAGTCTCCTCAGCAGGCACAGCACTCAGGTAACATCCGCAAGATATCCGGAGCTCTTTTACCGGTGCCCGGCTGTGGCACCTCACAGGCCTCTGGCTTAGGCCTGTCACGCGGGGTTTCTCAGGACGCAGGGAACACATCTGCTCCTTTCTGCTGCTTGGCGCCAAAGACCCCTCAGGTTTGGCGCGCTGGCCTCTTATTTTCCGGAACTCCTTCCTGGAAGTCACCTGATCAGGTCCAGCGTCTGAACTTGCTCTCCCTGCAACTTCCCTTGCATATCTTGGTTCCGCTTGACTGCGTCTGGCAAGTAGATGGCAGTCTCTTTCCATCCTTGAAACATCATGTAGAAGTTCTTTTACAAGCTCTCTTGACTGGGCTACAATCACTCACTCACTCATGTCACCTACACCTTAAAAACATCTCCAGAACCCCACATTTTCTCACCTTTGATACTGCAAAAACTCTTACTGTCGCTCTTATTCACTCTCGTCTGGACTACTGCAACTCTCTTCTAATCGGTCTCCCTCTAAACAAACTCTCTCCTCTCCAATCCATTCTGAATGCAGCAGCCAGGGTCGTATTTCTATCAGGCCGCTTCACCAACGCCTCTAACCAGTGCCAGTCATTGCACTGGTTACCCATTCACCACAGAATACAATACAAACTCATCTCTCTCACCCATAAAGCCCTCCACAGTTCTGCACCACCCTATATCTCATCCCTCATTTCTGTCTATCACCCCTCCCATGCCCTCCGTTCTGCAACTGATCTAAAACTAACATCCTCCTAAATCCCAACCTCGCAGGGGGAGGGGATTTTACCACCTACCTCCACCCTTTCTGGGATAAATTCCATACTGGAAATATTTTTCAAAATGCACAATATACATCTCTACATTATCTGCTAGAGGAGGTAGGCATAGTGGACCTATGGAGAATACGGCACCCTGATGTCAGACAATATTCCTGTTACTTCGCCTCCCATCAATCTTTGTCAAGAATAGACCAAGCTATTGGCTTTGAATCAATCATACCCTATATTAAATCGGTGAGGTATCTGCCAAGGAGTGTCTCTGACCACTCGCCTATACAGGTACAACTGCAGATGGGTGCTGTGAGGTCTCCGTCGGAATATACATGGCACATCAATCCTTTTTGGCTGCAACTAATTGGTCCTACTCTTAGCTCTAGAATCTTAGAATATTTTCATTTTAATGATGGGTCGTCATCTACGAGATTTATATGGGATGCTATGAAAGCATATGTACGGGGAATATGCATAGGGGAGATCAATAAGATAAAATCCAAAATAAAGGAGTTAACCCAAAAATTGCAACAGAATGTTTGCGAAAAGGAGGCACAAGTAGAATGAAATGGGAAAATGCACAGAAAATATTGCCTGATCATTTTCTATCATTAGCTTCTCAGAAACAACTGTTTCTTAAGCAAAGATACTTTATAAAGCAAGGGTCTCAAACTCGGCTGGGTAGATGGTCCGCATTCTTTGCATGACAAAATGACATTTTTAGTGATATCATTTTTTTTTCTATACACCTTTTGAATTTGTCCTCATCTTGTATTAACCCCTTTACAGCCCATGACGTACTAATACGCGTCTGTGCCCTGGGCTTTAAGAGCCTGACCCGTATTAGTACGTCATGGCGATCGTGCGCGCACACAGGCTTTATCATACCGCCAAACAAAAAATGGAATAACACGCAAAAAAAATTAATATGAATAAAAATGGTACCGCTGAAAACGTAATCTTGTCCCGCAAAAAACAAGCCGCCATACAGATCCATAATCCAAAAATTCTAAAAGTTATAGCTCTCAGAATAAAGCGATGCAAAAAAATAATTTTTTCTATAAAATGTCTTTTATTGTGTAAAAGCGCCAAAACATAGAAAAACTATATAAATGTGGTACCGCTGTAAACGTACTGACCCAAAGAATAAAGCTACCTTATCAATTTTACCACACGCAGAGTAGAATAATAAAAAAAAAAAACTATTCCTGAATTGTAGGTTTTTGTTTATTCTGCCTCCCAAAAGCTGGAATAGAAAGCGATCAAAATATTTTACGTGCCTGAAAATGGCACCAATAAAAACGTCAACTTGTCCCGCAAAAATAAATCCATCACATGACTCTGTCAACCAAAATATGGAAAAATTATAGCTCTCAAAATATGGCGATGCAATAATTAGATTTTACAAAATATGTGTCTTTTAGTGTGTGACAGCTGTCAATCATAAAAACCCAATATCATTATGGTATCTTTGTAGTCGCACCGACCCGAAGAATAAGGTCGTCTAATCACTTATACCGCACGAGGAACGGCGTAAAAAATAAACACTAGGGCTGGGGTTGGGGTTAGGGTTGTGCTAATGTTAGGGTTCGGGTCAGGGTAGGGCTAGGGTAGGGTTAGGGTTGGGGGTAAGGGTTGTTTTTTTTTTATAAAAAAATAAAGATGACGATATGGCAACTAGTGTTGAACACAAGTGCTCGCTACTTGAGTTTGCATCGGGTACTCGGGTATGCATTGAGTATCGCGGGTGTTCGAGTCTCCGCCCCATATGCTTCGCAGCCAAAATAACCTCGCGGGGATTGCCTGCCATGCTCGAGCGATCCCTGCATGTTTTTTTGGGGGTGTCTAATAACTGTGAAACATGCGGGAGGGGACTCGAGCATTTCACTTGAGCACCTGTGATACATGGTGCATACCTGAGTACCCGATGCAAGCTCAAGTAGCGAGCATTTGCGCTCAAGACTAATGACAACTTATTCAATATGATGACCTAATGTCATTAAATTTTGTGTCGTACCTCTGAGTTCAAAATGTTCACTATACACCTTGATAAAATCCTTGAGGGGTGTAGTTTCCAAAATGGGGTCACTTGTGGGGGGTTTCAACTATTTAGGCACATCAGGGGCTCTTCAAACGCGACATGGCGTCCGCTATCGATTCCAGCCAATTTTGTGTTCAAAAAGTCACACAGTGCTCCTTCCCTTCTGAACTCTGCCGTGCGCCCAAACACTGTATTTTCCCGACATATGGGGTATTGGCGTACTCAGGAGAAATTGCACAAAAGTTTTTGGGGTCCATTTTCTCCTCTTACCCTTGTGAAAATAAAAAAATTGGGGCTAAAACATCATTGTTGTGGAAAAAATGTGATTTTTTTATATTCACGGCTCCATGCTATAAACTTCTGTAAAGGACTTGGGGGTTCAAGGTGCTCACCACACATCTAGATAAGTTCCCTGAGGGGTCTAGTTTCCAAAATGGTGTCACTTGTGGGGGGTTTCTACTGTTTAGGCACATCAGGGGCACATCCGCTAATTATTCAAGCAAATTTTACAATCAAAAAGTCAAATGGTGCTCCTTCCCTTCCAAACCCTGCCGCGCGCCCAAACAGTGGTTTTCCCCCACATATCGGGTATCTGCTAACTCATGAGAAATTGAACAATAAACTGCATAGTGCAATTTCTTCTGTTACCCTTATTAAAATGCAAAAGTGGGGGCTGAAAAACATTTTTTGTGGGAAAAATGTGAAAATTTTATTTTTACGGCTTAATGTTATAAACTTCTGTGAAGCACTTGGTGGTTCAAGGTGCTCACCACACATCTAGATAAGTTCCCCGAGGGGTCTAGTTTCCAAAATGCTGTCACTTGTGGGAGGTTTCCACTGTTTAGGCACATCAGGGGCACATCCGCTAATTATTCAAGCAAATTTTACAATCAAAAAGTCAAATGGCGCTCCTTCCCTTCGGAACCCTGCCGCGCTCCCAAACAGTGGTTTTCCCCCACATATGGGGTATCTGCTAACTCAGGAGAAATTGAACAACAAACTGCATAGTGCAATTTCTTCTGTTACCCTTATGGAAATGAAAAAGTGGGGGCTGAAAAACATTATTGTGGGAAAAATGTGAAAATTTTATTTTTACGGCTCAATGTTATAAACTTCTGTGAAGCACCTGGGGGTTCAAGGTGCTCACCACACATCTAGATAAGTTCCCTGAGGGGTATAGTTTCCAAAATGGGGTCACATGTGGGGGGTTTCCACTGTTTAGGCACATCAGGGGCTCCCCAAATGCAATATGGCGTCCGCTAATTATTCAAGCAAATTTTACATTTAAAAATTCAAATGGCGCTCCTTCCCTTCCGAACCCTGCTGTGCGCCCAAACAGTGGTTTTCCCCCACATATGGGGTATCTGCTTGCTCAGAAGAAATTGGGCAACAAACTGCATGATGCAATTTCTCCTGTTATCCTTATGAAAATGCAAAAGTGGGGCTGAAAAACATTTTTGTGGGAAAAATGTGAAAATTTTATTTTTACGGCTCAATGTTATAAACTTCTGTGAAGCACCTGGGGGTTCAAGGTGCTCACCACACATCTAGATAAGTTCCCTGAGGGGTCTAGTTTCCAAAATGGGGTCACTTGTGGGGGGTTTCCACTTTTTAGGCACATCAGGGGCTCCACAAATGCAATATGGCGTCCGCTAATTATTCAAGCAAATTTTACATTTAAAAAGTCAAATGGCGCTCCTTCCCTTCCGTACCCTGCCATGCGCCCAAACAGTGGTTTTCCCCCACATATGGGGTATCTGCTTACTCAGGAGAAATTGATCAACAAATTTTGGAGTCTATTTTTTCCTGTTACCCCTGCGAAAATAAAAAAAATTGGGTCTAAAGTAACATTTTTGTGAAAAAAGTTAAATGTTAATTTTTTTCTTCCACGTTCCAAAAATTCCTGTGAAGCACCTGAAGGGTTAATAAAGTTCTTGAATGTGGTTTTGAGCACCGTGAGGGGTGCAGTTTTTAGAATGGCGTCAGTTTTGGGTATTTTCTGTCATAAAGACCCCTCAAAGTGACTTTAAATATGATGTGGTCCCTAAAAAAATGGTTTTCTAAATTTTGTTGGAAAAATGAGAAATCGCTGGTCAACTTTTAACCCTTATAGCTCCCCAGTAAAAAAAAATTTTGGTTCCAAAATTGTGCTGATGTAAAGTAGACATATGGGAAATGATATTTATTAACTATTTTGTGTGACATATCTCTCTGATTTAAGGGCATAAAAATGAAAATTTTGAAAATTGCAAAATGTTCTAAATTTTTGCCAAATTTCCATTTTTTTCACAAATAAACGCAAGTGATATCGAAGAAATTTTACCACAATCATGAAGTACAATATGTCACGAAAAACAGTCTCAGAATCAGGGAGATCCGTTGAAGCGTTCCAGAGTAATTACCTCATAAAGTGACAGTGGTCAGAATTGTAAAAATTGGCCTGGTCATTAATGTGCAAACCACCTTGGGTTGTAAAGGGGTTAATGACTCATCCTGGTCCTCATCTTGTAGTAATGCCTCATCTAATGCTTCATCCTGGTCCTCATCTTGTAGTAATGTCTCATCCTGGTCCTCATCTTTTAGTAATGACCCATCCTGGTCCTCATCTTGTAGTAATGCACCATCCTGGTCCTCATCTTGTAGTAATGCCCCATCCTGGTCCTCAACTTGTAGTAATGCACCATCCTGGTCCTCATCTTGTAGTAATGCCCCATCCAGGTCCCCATCTTGTCGTAATGTCCCCCATTCAGGTCCCCAACTTGTCGTAATGTCCCCCATCCAGGTCCCCATCTTGTCGTAATGTCCCCCATCTAGGTCCCCATCTTGTTATAATGTCCCCATCTTGTCGTAATGTCCCCCATCTAGGTCCCCATCTTGTTATAATGTCCCCATATTGCAGGAATGTCCCCATTCAGGTGCCACATTGTAAGAATGTCCCCATCCAGGTCCCACATTGTAGGAATGTTCCTATCCAGGTCCCCATATTGTAGGAATGTCCCCATTCAGGTCCCACATTGTAGGAATGTCCCCATCCAGGTCCCACATTGTAGGAATGTTCATATCCAGGTCCCCATATTGTAGGAATGTCCCCATTCAGGTCCCACATAGTAGGAATGTCCCCATCCAGGTCCCACATTGTAGGAATGTTCTTATCCTGGTCCCCATATTGTAGGAATGTCTCCATTCAGGTCCCACATTGTAGGAATGTCCCCATCCAGGTCCCACATTGTAGGAATGTTCCTATCCAGGTTCCCATATTGTAGGAATGTCCCCATTCAGGTCCCTATATTGTAGGAATGTCCCCATCCAGGTCCCATATTGTAGGAATGTCCCCATTCAGGTCCCTATATTGTAGGAATGTCCGCTGTTCCATTCTTCACATACATATATAAGAAAAAAAAAAGTCTGTTCTCACTTGTCCCAGTTCCCTCGGTGTCCTTTCTGCATATGCGGGCGCAGGCACCATAGACCCCCTTGACGATCGCGGCCTGGTCCAGGAGCTTCCGGCAGCTGCGCTTTAGTTCAGTGTATTGCTGCGCAGAGACCAATGCCTGCCACCGGCCTATCAGAGGCCAGCAGCTGACATCTGCCCATGTTAGTGATGTCATGCACCGCTGCGCTGGGACGCGGATGTCCGCTGCCGGCCTCTGATAGGCCGGTGGCTGGCATTGGTATTGTATCATGCAGATAGCCGGTCTCTGTGCAGCAATACACTGAACTAAAGTGCAGCTGTCGGCAGCTCCTGGACCGGGCCGCGATCGGGGTCTATGGTGCACACAGGCCGCATGAACCAGTCTGAAGGGCCACATGCGACCCGCGTGTTTGAGACCCCTGGTTTAGGATGAGTCTGTCTCTCATACTCTGCTGACCTCACCCCTCCTTGGATAAACCCCCTTTCCACTGCCCCCTTTACTTTTTCCCTGCCCCTCTTCAGGGACGCCTGGAGCTGGTGCTCACACACTATCATACAGGTCACCACTCAATAAAGGTAATATGAAGCAATTAAAGTAGTGAAAGAGGTTAAAACATAACCTTTAATGAATACGTAGGTAAAAAAGATATAAAACGTCACTAGGACCTAAAATCCAGTTAATGCCTGCCAATGGTAGTAAAACAAAGCTACCTATCATAAATATGTACTCGTTATAAACAGGAATTTATATGGCATGAACACCAAATGTATCCAACCTGTATATTTAACAAGACAGTGGCAATAAAAATGATAGAGCTGTCAATAACACATCTCAATAAGCGTGCAACATATCCGACGACCAGTCCTCACACTGTACTCACACAGTGGGTCCTCACACTGTATGCAGGAGGCTGTGTGGGTCCTCACACTGTATGCAGGAGGCTGTGTGGGTCCTCACACTATATGCAGGAGGCTGTGTGGGGACTGATACTGTATATAGGAGGCTATGTGAGGGCTCATACTCATATAGGAGGTTGTGTGAGGGCTCACATTGTATATAGGAGGCTATGTGGGGCTCACACTGTACAGTATATGGAAGGCTATGTGGGGCTGTAAAAAGGAGACTATGTGGTGGCTCCTGTTCAGCAGCCACAGAATATTCATCTGACCACTGGACCACGGTTCTACAAATTGCTCGTCTCTATATACCAGTCATACTGTATATTCTCCTATATATATTGTACTGTATGTGGTATACTATGTATACTATGTGCACGGACATCAGATGAAGCACTCAACATAATTAGTGACTGCTACATCATATACTATTATGTGGAGTTGAAGTTTACAATGATGATTTCATTGATCAAGTATGTCTGAAAACATATACAAAATAATAATTCATAGGTATCTATCTAGCAGACCTGAGCTTATGTGTGACCACCTTTACTCTGCTGATATGTTATTTTAGGAGTGTAGAAAAACACAGCGTACTACACAGGGGCGGACACAGACTGTAGTGGGTCCCTGTGCAAGAATTTTTTGGGGGCCCCCCCGCCCTTCATAGGGGGCATGAAGGCCCCCCCCCCCCCGTGCATCTCTCATCCCCCCGTGCATCTCTGATTCCCCCCACTCCAAGTTAATTAATTGTATGTAAAAAAAATACAACTTGTTATACTTACCCCCAGGGCCAGCTCCAGGTTTTTGTGGGCTCTGGGCGACAGAGTTTCAGTGGGCCCCTTTAACACATACCATGATTCATGATGCACAGATACCGCAGAGAAATATATATATATAGTACAAGGCCAAGGATTTCACTTACTACATTACATGAGCGATATCTATTGTAAATTCTACAATAGCTCAGAAACCGGTGAATCCTCACAACGCACAGTGCAGACCGGACAGTATAGTCCTCCATACAGTATTATGGGCACCATATCATGCTCCATACAGGATACTGACCCCCTTATAATGCTCCATACAGGATACTGGTCCCCATATAATGCTCCATACAGGATACTGGTCCCCCTATAACGCTCCATAGAGGATACTGGTCCCCATATAACACTGCATACAGAATAATGGCCCCCATATAGCGCTCCCTACCGAATACTGTCCCCCATATATCGCTTCATACAGTATACTGACCCCCATATAACGCTCCATACAGAATATTGGCCCCCATATAACGCTCCATGCAGGCTGTTCCCCCCTTATAATGCCCCATTACACAAACGATATCTATTGTAAATTCTACAATAGCTCAGAAACCGGCGAATCCTCACAGCGCACAGTGCAGACCGGACAGTATAGTCCTCCATACAGTAATATGGGTACCATATAATGCTCCATACAGGATACTGACCCCCTTATAATGCTCCATACAGGATACTGGTCCCCATATAATGCTCCATACAGGATACTGGTCCCCATATAACTCTCCATACAGAATATTGGCCCCCATGTAACGCTCCATGCAGGCTGTTCCCCCCTTATAATGCCCCATGCAGGATGACACCCGTCTTTTAATGCACTATGCAGGATGTCACATCTACCCCCCATAAAATGCCCCATGCAGGATGTCACCTCTTCCCCCCATATAATGCCCCATGCAGGATGTCACTTCCCCCCTTTTCAATGCCCCATGTAGCATGTCAGACCACCCCCTCCCTTATAATGCCCCATGCAGGAGGTCACCCCCCCTCCTTATAATGCCCCATGCAGTATGTCACACACCCACCCTCTATATAATGCCCCATGCTGGATGTCAATTCCCCCCTCCCCCTCTTATAATGCCCCATGCAGGATGTCACACCGCCTCCCTTATAATGCCCCATGCAGAATGTCACGCCCCCCCTCCCTTATAATGCCCCATGCAGGATGTCACTTCCCCCCTTCCCCTCTTAAAATGCCCCACGCAGGATGTCACTTCCCCCCTTCCCCTCTTATAATGCCCCATGCAGGATGTCACTTCCCCCCTTCCCCTCTTAAAATGCCCCATGCAGGATGTCACTTCCCCCCTTCCCCTCATATAATGCCCCATGCAGGATGTCACTTCCCCCTTCCCCTCTTATAATGCCCCATGCAGGATGTCACATCCCCCCCCCACCCCCATATAATGCCCCCATGCAGGATGTCATTTCCCCCCTCCCCCATATAATGTCTCATTCAGGATGCCAATCCCCCCCCCTATATAATGCCCCATGCAGGATGTCACACCACCTCCCCCATATAATGCCCCATACAGGATGTCACACTCACTTTCCCCCACCATTAAATGCCCCATGCCCCCATACATATATAAAAAAAAAAATCAAATACTCACCTCACTTCTTACTTGCTGCTAATCCTGACTCCAGCGTTGCACGCGTCTTCCCGCTCTGTGATGTGACAGCTCAGGAGAGAGCGCGCGGTGTAAAGACGTCACCGTGCCCTCTGACCTGAGACGTCACAGTCAGAGGACGTGGCAGATGCTGCGGAGGCACGGGGAGGGGTAAGTATTGTGCCGGCGCTGTCACATGACCGGAGATGTCCCTGCGCTCAGCATGGGGCCCATGCTGGGCGCAGGCACATCTCCGGTCATGTGACGGCGGGGGGTCCTGCGGGGGGGCCCCATGAGGAGACGCACAAGAGGGGGGCTCCGAGGGGGCCCCAACCGGCCGGGCCCCATGCTGGAGTCAGGGCAGTCATGCCATGATGGCGGCCCTGCTGGAGGCTGGAGGGGCCCCCTCTCCCCCATTCAATGAACCGGCTGCACGGTCGGTAGGTCCGCCCCTGGTACTACATCTCTAAAAAGGTATATCTGCATTAAAAATAGTAATACATAAGAATAATATGTACTATGTCTGACCACTACAAACACTCATCTGAACTGGTCCAAGTGCTGTCAGCTTTTTTCACGGGCAACACTTAGACAATACGGTCGTGTGAATATAGGCTTATGATGCATCTGGTAATAAACATGTTAAGGATGGGCCGCTACTCATGGGCCACTGCTGTGTGCTTGCCCCCCAGGCTAAAATGTGCCAGCCAGCCCCTGCTGCACCGGGTGCCAGAAAACCTAGATACACCTTTGGAATAGGTATCTTGCAAAGTAAGGATGGGGTTTGGTGTTTTTAAGTGATTTTATTGACTCTGTGCATTTATATTTTGTATCAATAATATGATATGGTTATATATATCTTCTGGATATCAGGAGGGCTTATCCCTGTGCATTGACTCTCTCCTTCTCCTTCGATGTCCTGTATAGGCCAAAAAAAACTACGCGTTTCGAGGACTCACAGTTCCTCTTCGTCAGCTTCTCGCTGGTAGTCAAACTGGTAACCTAATAAAGTCCAAACGCCCCCCACAAAGGTAATACAACCAAAGAAATGGAGGAAGATCCAATACTATCAAGACGGTGCAAAAGGACATATGGAGGTGCAATAGAACTAAGATAGAATTCCAATAAGAATAGACTGTGTGTGAAAAAAATAATAATAAAAAGACTTTGTTCAAACTTTCACAATTAGTTACAAATGAATAAAAATTATATACTTATATTTCTGATGGCTATAAAAAACAGTCTGTTAATCAGTGTATATTACCAGGATAGTATAAATTCGGCACTTAGTACCATCAAGAGATAAAAAGGAAAAAATGAAGGAGAAAAATAAAAACATTATATTGTATCTCCAATAGGGGTATCAATGTATAGAAACAAATACATATATAAAATAGGTGGATTCAAAGGAATATATCCAAAAGACATATTATATTGATAAAATATAAGGAGGTTCATAAAAGTGCAATGTAAATGTTCAATTGGTACTGGGATAAAAAATACATACAGTATATACCGCTGCAAGTTAAAGGCATACAGCTGACTCTCGTGATTAAGGCCCTTCAGAGCCAAGCTATTTAATGTGAAGAACCATTTGGATTCCATCCGCGACATTAATCTCAGGTAATCACCTCCCCTCCTTTTTCTGGGGACTAATCGGATTCCACAAAACTTAGTGCCCTTATAAGATTGGTTGTGGAACTTCCGGTAGTGCCAGAAGTGCCAGTGGATGCCCTTCAAAACCTTCATGCAAGTATGGCCCGGACTGCATCCCCCCATAGGGGGCTTAAGGGGAGGGCCGCATGACTCAGGAGGTCTGCTAGGCCGTAATTTGGGGTGGTAAGGGGTTAATGTAAGGAATAGAGTTTTGGGCGCGAATTTGTAGGGGAGGAGTATAGGGGCAGGGGGATAGTACAGGGTTATCTGATTGGCTAGTGGTATCTCTGTGGGGGGTATATAAGGTGAGGGGTGGTGGGGTAGTCCATTCGGGAAAAGTTTAACATACCTGAATCTACGTCGGGTCCTGAGGAATGGAGGCTCTTTTCCAGGAGATCCGTTCCTTGGCTGAGAGCAGGGGACAGCTGTGGCTCCAGGATCAGCTGCAGCGATGGAACACTGAAGAGACGGCCGGAGAGGTGGCTGCACCCGCAGCACCTCAGAGAGGTGCAAGGAGGTCCAGGCCGCCGGTGAGACTCAGCCCGGAAGGGACTCCCCGGACCAGACGCCGGTTGCAAAGCCCCTCCAGGGACTCCTCCGGATCACAGGCACAACCCCAGCCCCCATCTGCCGCACGCCGCTCTGGAAGAATCTCTCAGCGTCGGCATCATCCAGATGCCGGGGTGAGTGACGTCGTTGGATCCGCCCCCCCGTGAGGTCATCCCGGTCATGTGGCACCACTATCCAGGAAGTGCGGGCTGCTCAGGAGAGCAGGGCCTCTGCTGCTGAAGGAGGGAGAGATACATTATATGAACGGCTGGGGCATCCACTTCGGGCCCAGCGAGCAGCCAGGGGAAGGAGAGCTGAGCCTGAAGGATGCCGGACCCAGGGAGCAGAAGGAGTCAGGAGGGTGAATAGGTCAGCCAGAGCTATTTCAGGTGAGCGGCAGGCACAGCCGTGCCGGGCCCATGCAGTGGGGAAAGCAAAGCAGTACCGGTCAGTTGGAGCTGACCCAGAAGAACGGCAGGTGCAACCGCACCGGGCCCAGGCGTCAGGATCAGCAGGACCCCAACGGTGGAGATCGGGAAGACCAGTGCGGGGGGCCAGGAGACGACCCACCCGGGATGTCGGTAGCACCGAGGACCGGTGCGAGGTCCATGGGAGAGGGCAGATTGCTGCTAGGAATGCGGGCTGCAGGCGTGCAGCTGAAGTCTCTCCTCCTCCCAGACAGCGCGCTATTGTGGATAGGAGGTCCAGGTCTAGCGGTGGGTTGACTCCGTCGGGTTTACCTGGCGATGTCACCAAGCCTGACTCTGCCTCTGAAGAAGAGGGCCAGATTTCATCTCGCAGTGAAGAGAGTGGGGACAATCGCCGCGGAGGACACGAAACGGCTGTTCCGAGGCTTCCTCGTAGTCGGCCTGGTAAGTCACATGGTTTAAATGCGCCTCGGGGGAATGCGGATGATGTAGATCAGAGGGAGCGGTATTTTCAGAGGGGCTTGGCGGCTGACAGGGTGACGGGTAGTGACGTTGTTTCGGAATTTCTTAGCATGGTGCGGGGTTTTTTGTCACCTGCGGCAGGTCGTAGCGGAGTTTGGCAGGGTTTTGCTGGAGGTTCAGGGCCAGTTGCGGAGACCCCGGCAGTTGTGAGTGGAGGTATTCCCGTGCCAGTTGCAGATAATGAGACGGTTGCGGCACCAGCGGCTGCGGCGACTCCAGTGGATACAGTGCGGTTGGATGACAGAGCGAGGGGCGAGGTTTATGTGTGCTTTGATGGCCCCTTGGGAGCTCATTTAAAGCAGGAGGTGCGAGAAAAAATATGGAAGGATGAGTACGTGGAAATTTTTTCTTTGTTACCGTTGGAGAAGTTTAATTTGGACAGGGTAAAGCCAGATGAGAGTAAGAAGGATGAGGAGGAGTGCAGGCATTATCGTCTGATTCCTCGCACTTTTCAAAATTGGCTGCAGGCGTTTACCACACTAGCGAGTGTCATTGGGGAGAAAGCTCCGGAGAACTGTTCTGCATTATTTTGTTATTTAGATTCGATTAGTGAAGCATACCGTGTTTATGGCGGGACGGCCTGGCTGAGGTATGATGAACAGTTTAGGCAAAGAAAGGCAGTGCGTCCGAGTTTACGGTGGGACCACAAGGAGATTAGTTTGTGGTTGCGATTGATGGCAGCACCAAGGTCGGCCTCGCAGTCCTTTCCTGGGAGTAGCGGGGGTTCTGCCAATTCGGCGGCATCCTCGTCAGGCTCCAGGAAGGGGCTGTGCTGGCAGTTTAACGAGCGGGAATGCCGTTTTGGCACAGACTGTAAGTTTAAGCACAAATGTTTAGGCTGCGGAGGGTCCCACAGCCATTCCAAGTGCTTTAAGAAAGGAAAGAAAAAATCAAGCGACTCTTTTTCAAAAAGGGAGGACACCAGTGAGAATAGATCGGATGCTTCCGTTTCTAAGTAGGTATCCAGATAAGGAAGCATGGCTGGTCCTTTTTTTGGAACCTCCGTTGCCGTGTTTATGTGTTTCTCCTCTGGGCGTTGTGCCCAAAAATGAGCCTAACAAGTTTCGGTTAATCCATCACTTGTCGTATCCTCATGGTAGTTCAGTTAATGATGGTATTGATCCTGTATCGTTTGTTTCTTTTGACAAGGCCGTGGACTGGGTGCGGAGGCTGAGAAAAGGATCTCTCATGGCAAAAACTGACATTGAGTCCGCTTTTCGTCTGCTTCCGGTACACCCAGACAGTTTTAATTTACTTGGTTGTTTTTGGGACGGTCATTATTACGTGGATTGTTGTCTACCGATGGGATGTTCGATCTCGTTTTCCTACTTTGAAAAGTTCAGCTGTTTTCTTGAATGGGTAGTTAGGGAGGAATCTGGCTTGGACTCCGTATTGCACTATTTAGATGACTTTTTGTGTATTGGGCCAGCTGGGTCCTCAGTTTGTTCTTTGCTGCTTAGGACGGTTGAACAGGTAGCATCTCGCTTTGGCATTCCGTTGGCCCCGGAGAAAACGGAGGGCCCCTCCACGGTTTTGAAGCTTTTGGGCATTGAATTGGATTCCGTCAGGATGAAATGCCGCTTGCCAGAGGACAAGTTGTTAGATCTGAAGTCTTGTGTCCAAGAGGCTTTGCGGGCAAAGAAATTGCGCCTGCGCCAACTGCAATCTCTTTTGGGTAAGTTAAATTTTGCGTGCAGGATTTTACCTATGGGAAGAGTTTTTTCACGTAGGTTGGCTCAGGCGACAGCAGGCATTAAACATCCGTTGCATTTTGTAAGATTGAATTTGGAACACAAGGCGGATTTGTCCATTTGGGCGGATTTTCTTCAATCTTATAATGGCAGGTCGGTTTGGATGGATCAAGTCATTTCTAATGTGGATCTGGTTTTGTTTACAGACGCGTCAGGTTCTTATGGTTTTGGGGCCTATTTCGGTGGAAAATGGTGTGTGGGAGAGTGGCCGGAATCATGGAAGGAATGCCGGATTGACAAGAAACATGGCATTGCTGGAAATGTTTCCTATTGTGGTGGCTTTGGAGGTTTGGGGCTCTGAGCTGAGGAACAAGAAAGTGCGTCTCTTCTGTGACAACTTGAGTGTAGTGCAGTGTATTAACAACTTGTCAGCTGTTTCATTGCCGGTTCTGTTTTTTTTGCGCCATCTAGTGCTCAGGTATTTGGATTTTAATGTCTGGTTTTGTGCTGTTCATGTACCGGGTGTTCAGAATTCAATAGCTGATGCATTGTCTCGCTTCCAGTGGGATCGTTTTCGGGAACTGGCGCCGGACGCGGAGCAGTTGGAAACCGATTGGCCCCGGTGGTTGTGGGATCTAGTATCCGTGCAGCGTTGAATTTGGTGAGGTGTTCTGTTAACCCCAGTACTTGGTCTCGATATGTTTCTGCGTGGCGTCTTTGGCAGGAGCTAGAGGAGTCGGCAGGTGAGCAGGTGACGGAAGCGGACCGTCCCTATTTATTGTTGTACATGATCGGCAGGGCATTTCAGGAGGGTTTATCGGGCTCAGCTGTAGCTGGTAGGTTAGCAGGTTTGGCCTTCTTCTTTAAGTTAAGTGGTTGGAGGGACTTTACCAAGGATTTCTTGGTTTGACAGGCGATGAAGGCATTTCGGAGGAGCTATCCGGTATGTGATTTGCGGCGCCCGGTATCGTTTGAAATACTGGGTCAGCTTTTGCGTTGCCTTAGCGGTGTGTAGTTCTGAATATGAATGTCGGCCATTTGGGGCGGCCTTTGTTCTGGCGTTTTTTGGGGCATTTAGGATAAGCGAATTGGTGAGCAAGAATGTTAACTGTCATGGCGGGCTGTTATCGAAGGAAGTAGTGTGCTCAGAGGAGGCGGAACGGTGTTATTTGAGGCGGTCAAAAACCGATACAGCTGGTAAGGGTTGTTTGGTGGAATTGTGGGCTGTGGACGGTTTGTTTGAATGCCCGGTGAGATGGGTTTCTGCATTTCTGGAGGTGAGAGGTCCATCATCGGGTGCCTGTTTTGTTACATCAAGATGGAACTGCATTATCGGTGTATCAGTTTATTACCATCTTCAGGCGGGGTTTAGCTAGTTGTGGTCTGAATGGTTTGGAGTTTGGTTCTCATTCGTTTCGGATTGGGGCTGCCCCTGAGGCTGCTCGCTGGGGTTTGGGGGTTAAAGCTGTGAAAAAGATTGGTCGCTGGGAGTCGGCGAGGTATCGGTCTTATGTCCGGCCTCATAAGTTATAAGATTTTTCCCCAATTTTTTGCTAGTGTTATCATGTGGTAACGAGTTTCTTTTCTTCTTTACATCCCCCCCCCCTTTGTTTTATGTTTCAGGACTCCCTCAGTTGATCTGGGTGCTAGGTCACTCGTATGTATATTGGGGTTCCATTCGGGCCGACGCAAGATCGGCAGGGCGCCAGTCGGGCATAACGAAGGAGGTTACGACGGTCCGGTGGATCGGTGTCAGGGGTTTGCTGTGGAGCCGGGTAATGCCCGAATTTCATTTTTATGCTAATTTGGATAGGCCTCCGGATATACCCGTTTTGCATGCGGGTGGGAATGACTTGGGCTCCAGGACGTCTAGAGACTTGATCTGTGACGTCAAGTTTGACTGCCTGAGGCTTTTGGAAACCTATCCGGGATTAGTGCTCGTATGGTCGGACATCGTCGCACGCCTGGCATGGCGACACGCCAGGTCAGTCGAAAGGATAAATAAAGCTCGGAGCAAGGTGAATAGGGAGGTTTCTCGATTCATTGCTCTGCATGGGGGGGTTGTGGTTCGTCATCGGGATCTGGAAGTTTCGTCTAGGGAATTTCTGCGGTCTGATGGGGTCCATTTAAATGATATTGGCATAGATATGTGGGCATTAGCATTGATGGAGGGAGTTGAAAAGGCACTTTTGGTATGGCGGGACTCTCAGGCATAAGGTGTCATGCCTGCTCGCTATGGCGGAAAAGGAGGGGGGTTTTGAAGGCGGTTGCTTACATCGAAGGAGGACGGGGGAGCCGACTGCAGGGATGGGTGACTCCCATCGGTGTTAAGCGGGTGTTAAAAATTTAAAACGGGTCCCTACTGAGCGAGGTCTCAGCGGGACATTTCTGGATGGGCAACAGTCAGCTGGGTGCCCCTGGGCCGGTTGCGGTGTGGCTAGGGGTGGCATGGTGGAGCTGTTTGTTGCAGTTTTCAAAATGTATGGGCAACAGTCGGCTGGGTCCCCCTGGGCCGGTTGTGGTGCGGCTGGGGGTGGCATGGTGGAGCTGTTTGTTGCAGTTTTTCTCAAAAAAATGGTGGAGCCTTCAATTCCCCCTCCTACTTTTCAGAGTTAATTTAATGTTAATTAATGTTATTTTTGTTTACATGCTGCTATATAATAAATGAGGCTGCTGTGGCCATTATGTCCAATGTCACAGTGTGGTGGTTTTTATTTATAGTAAGTGGGGGGGTTCAGTGGGCTGTGTATAGTAGGCCGTATAGTCATACATTCCGAAGTCAAGTATGGCCCGGACTGCATCCCCCCCATAGGGGGCTTAAGGGGAGGGCCGCATGACTCAGGAGGTCTGCTAGGCCGTAATTTGGGGTGGTAAGGGGTTAATGTAAGGAATAGACTTTTGGGCGCGAATTTGTAGGGGAGGAGTATAGGGGCAGGGGATAGTACAGGGTTATCTGATTGGCTAGTGGGGGGTATCTCTGTGGGGGGTATATAAGGTGAGGGGTGGTGGGGGTAGTCCATTCGGGAAAAGTTTAACATACCTGAATCTCCCGCCCACCCGCCCTATTTGCTTAGCAATTTTGCATATTGTTCCTTGTTAAATTGTCACAGCGGTTGGCGGAAAAGGAGGGGGGTTTTGAAGGCGGTTGCTTACATCGAAGGAGGACGGGAGAGCCCACTGCAGGGATGGGTGACTCCCATCGGTGTTAAGCGGGTGTTAAAAATTTAAAGCGGGTCCCTACTGAGCGAGGTCTCAGCGGGACATTTCTGGATGGGCAACAGTCACCTGGGTCCCCCTGGGCCGGTTGCGGTGTGGCTAGGGGTGGCATGGTGGAGCTGTTTGTTGCAGTTTTCAAAATGTATGGGCAACAGTCAGCTGGGTCCCCCTGGGCCGGTTGTGGTGCGGCTGGGGGTGGCATGGTGGAGCTGTTTGTTGCAGTTTTTCTCCAAAAAATGGCAGAGCCTTCACTTCCCCCTCCTCCTTTTCAGAGTTAATTTAATGTTAATTCATGTTATTTATGTTTACATGCTGTTATATAATAAATGAGGCTGCTGTGGCCATTATATCCAATGTCACAGTGTGGTGGTTTTTATTTATAGTAAGTGGGGGGCTTCAGTGGGCTGTGTATAGTAGGCCGTATAGTCATACATTCCGAAGTCATGTGGATAAAGTGTTCCTTCAGTCTTTTGATAACTTGCTCTTTGTACAGACATCTCCTCCTGCCAAGGTATAAAAAGGGCGTGGCTTGGGGTGTGGATAGGGGCGTGGTCAGACTACGCGTGCCGCATGGTTTCGCCCTCTTTCTAGTCCTCATAGGTTGGCGGTATGCTTGTACTGAGGAGATCTGGGATATCAGTGATTAGGTCCCATATTGTGCACTGTAAGGTCTGGAAAAGCTCCTTCTATCCGTCTCTGTAGCACCAGAGGAAGAACAGAGGGGAAAAGACAGGATTTTCTACATGTCGCGTTATGTAGATGTTCTGCAGATTTATCACAACCGTCCACAAGAAGAAACTGCCATCACAGAGCCGCCTTTAGCTGTTGGAAAAGTTTAAACTTAGTTTTGAATAGTTGCTATAGGCAACAAGGACTTTCTATTTACGCTGGGTCACATGATGCTGGTGCTGGGTGATGTCATGTGACGGAATGTTGTGGCTGATGATGTCACAGAGGGCGTTGTGATGTCACCCTTGGGGTATATAAGGGGGCTCCATCCACCTGGAGCTCATATCTCATTGGCCATATCTTGGTGCTGAGATACCCCCTGGAGACAATGAGGGTCGCCATATTGTTTCTGTGCTGTACCCTGTTCTACCCTGTGAATTACCATAGGCTGCCGGTGAGTACCTGTCTATTATTACATATGGAGGACGTTTAGAATCAGCTGCGGCAGGGGAAGGGGATGGGGAGGGGGGTCCTGTAAGAATTTACCTGCGGGAATAAGAGGTTATGGCAGGGAAAGGAGCTTAGGAAGTGACAGTCAGAGGGGATATAAGTGTGGGGTGACCCCTCTGACTCCCACATTCCTGCCTTGTCCTTGTAGTGATTAATGACTTTGGTGTTGTCCCTTATATATCACTTTGCAGTCACCAGTGATCGCTCCGCACTGTGATCCTAAACTACAGTCTCATTTACCTTTTTGCAAACGCCCAGAAGGGGAGGAGTGACATCACACCCATGTGAGCAGATCCCGCCCACTTTTACTGCAGTCGTAATGCGAGCTAGCTGTATTCTGTTTTCATAGAAATATCAGCAGCTGCTCCCCCTAGTGTTTACAAGATGAAAACATCAAAACAGTTAAAATATTTTTTTCAGATTTTATACCATTAAAACCTTTTTAAATATATATGTGTATTTATATATAAATATAAATACTTTACAATTTTACAATTGTAAAAAAATTGCTGACACTTTCCCTTTAAAAGATCTAAAGACGTTCTGCTTCATGTGCCATTGTGACCAATCACAGCACAGATTATATTTTTTAAACTTTTCTTGAAAAACTGAAGCTGCTCCGTGATTGGAAATCATGTGGAAGGGTTCTCTTTTAGACATTTAGTTAGGTCCAAAGTATCAGTGACATGATGGATAGAACTGTGCAATGATGTCACAGAGGGCTTTGTGATGTCACCCCTGGGTATATTAGAAGCCTCGGCCCATCTGCAGCTTGTATCTCATTGACCATACCTTGGTGCTGAGAGACCTCTGGAGATGATGAGTATCACCCTATCATTTCTGTGCTTTACGTTGCTCTACCCCCCACATTACAGTACACTGAGGGCGAGTATGTTCTCATCAATATGGAGGTCACAAGGATCAGCTAATGAGAATATCGCCTCTTGCAGGACTTCTCATACTGGACACGTGACCGTCCGTCATATGAAAGTCCAACTGTAAATAATATTCCATGGACCCTGGAGGTGAATCCCAAACTTCTTCCTGATCTTCTCAATGGGATATTTCTGAAAGTTGCTTGATAATGTATCCATCACTGTATAATAACAAGGGCTCTCTGTTTGACTGGATTGGGTATAAATATACAGGACTTTATTATGTTTTTTTTCTTTATTATAGGATGACCCACTCCCCGTGGATCTCAGGAGAAGCACCTATCAAGCTTCCATCAATCTTCCTCTTTGGCTCTTCCGTGACGCAGTTTTTGTTGCGGTGATGACACTACTGACAATACTAGAGTATTTGGCCTTAAGTCTTGTCCTGAGCAAGTGGGCAATGTCTGAACCTGGTGAAACAATCAGAAAACTCCTGAGAACAAAACCATTCTGAAGGAACAAAGTGCTTGTAAGGAGCCGATTTGCATCCCTCAGATTCAGGAGCAAGACTCCAGGAGAACACCTGTCCTGCCCAATGGCAAATGTTCTACTCCATCCATGGCTCAGTGATATTATCTGGGTCAGAACGATCCCTCACAACAATATAGGAAGAAGAGCTCGAAGTTCCACGGAGCATAAAGAGAGGTTACTGATTTTTCAGAGAAGCCAACAACCCAGAATTCCAGAGCCAAGAGCACCAGAACCTAGAACACCAGAACCTACCATGTCAGAACCTAGTATGTCAGAACCATAGAATGCCAGAGCCTGAAATGCCTACAACACCTCCACCCAAAATCAAGAGGAGAAGATGTTTCCTTAGATGTCTTAGAGGCGAGGAAGATTGAGAAGGCAACTGCTTGAACTTTCCCATTGCTCGTGTTTTCATCACAGGTTAGTCCTATACATGCTGTCTGATGAGCACCATCTTACTACATACAATGCAGCATTGCACCTGAAATCGAATGGATATTTTGTCACACACTTGCACTTTAGCACCTTATCATATGGCGCATATATCTATGAACGCTTTGCTAAGTATCACTGTCTAGTATGTGCTTCTGATGAACCTATTTTAGGAAAACGTGTCGAGGTTTGGCATACTATGTACTTGAGTTTGGCGTACTATGTGCTTGTTGGTAAATTCTATTGCCATCTATAATCTACTAGATATTATAATGTCTCTGGTGGGATGCCCCATGCCGAATTGTTGATAACTGACTATGAGCATTGTCCTCTATTTCTTATCTACTATGGTTACAGGTTGATGTGAAGAGAGCTGTGCCATTGGTAGCGATTTTTCTACTGATTTGTCAGTTATATTTATGTTAGTTTAGCAAATTTCTGCTTGTAGGGTCTAATGTTTTAGCATAGTGTATGTTCTGTGAGCTAAATTGTCATACTTATGCACTAGATAGATTATAAATTGTGATGCTTATGTACAAGATAGATTATTAGTTTAATCGGTGATTTTTTAAATATTTTTTAGCATCAGGAGACTCAAGAATCGCATCTTACAGAAGACAAGAAGCCTAAATGCCGAAGGGTGATGACCTGTTGATGGCCCACAGCTGGAGGGTCATTACCTCTTGATGGCAGAAAACTGGACAGAAGATAAAAACATTTGATGGCACACAGCCGGAGGGTGATGACCTATTGATGGCCATAGCCAGACGGTCATTACCTGTTGATGGCACACAGCCGGACAGAGGATCATTACCTGTTGATGGCACACAGCCGGATGGTCATTACCTGTTCATGGCGCACTGCCGGATGGTCATTACCTGTTGATGGCACACAGCCGGAGGGTGATGACCTATTGATGGCCATAGCCAGAGGGTCATTACCTGTTGATGGCGCACTGCCGGATGGTCATTACCTGTTGATGGCACACAGCTGGAGGGTGATGACCAGTTGATGTCGCACTGCCGGATGGTCATTACCTGTTGATGGCACACAGCCGGACAGAGGATCATTACCTGTTGATGGCACACAGCCGGTCAGAGGATAAGATCTTTTGATTGCATACACCGGGTCCCTCCCTGATAACAAGGAACCCTGGGGAATACTGGTCATCTTGATCCCCCACTGACTATATACTTGCTCCACCTCAGCCTACACCATCATGGAGGACACTTCCACCTGTGTCCACTGTAAGGTTGGACTTTCTTTTATAATTACAGCAGATTAATAAACATCATAAAGCTGTAAAATTATCGAGTAATTTATTATAAATTATTATAAAGAAATATAAAGTATAATAGATAGCTATAGAGGGCACAGAAGACGACTAACTATAGAAAGCATGGTATCGCCTGATATATACTGTATATTCTAGATGGCACTATTACACTAAATACATCACAACCTCCAGGGTGATATTACCGTACAATGCGAGATCACTAATAATGGCCACAGATTATGAGAAAATGACCAGCTCCATAGTCCTGGAGTTATTATAAATGTCTCTAGTGTGAGGCAGGGACTGGACGAGTGTTGGAGGGAGGTATATTCCCCCAGGACGTCCTTTATGTATCCATGCTGTAGAATCTGCCGTACACTTCTGTTCTAGCAGTCAGACATTTCACTCTGCAGATCACAGGCTCAACATTGTGTAAAACTAACACCGTATATAAGAGCACTCAGAATAAAAACTAGCGGCATGCCGTGCACTGCCCACGTCATGTGTACGGGATACAGGACCTGCAGGACCTGGTACGGCCATTATAGTTGATAGATTAATGATACCTGTGCAGATGAAGGGAAAAAAAATATGTGCAACAACAGGAGGAGAAAGTCTCAAAATGTAATTTGAAAAGTATAATAGAGAAATGGGAAACTTCTGGAGATGCAGATAAGTGGTACCAGGGCGAAACGAAAGAGCAGTCAGACAAGCCAATGGCCTGGTAACAGAGGCCAAGCAGAGCCGGGTATGTGGTAATACAAATGGGTGGTGGACTGAGTCGAGGTTTCGGTAATCATGGTGTAACAGACCGGGCAGACTGACTGGGCAGGAGAGAATTTCATGTTTTCTTGATTATAGCATCATTCAGAGAATTCCTGCTCCTAATTATTAAAAGGGGTTGTCCGCGACTATTTTTTTTTTTTTTACCATGGGCCTAAGAACTAAAAGGTATGTATTTGCTAACTATATGCCTGTTGGGCCCGGTGCCGATCTCTGCCATTTCAGAGAGGTCACGGATCGCTCCTGCCAGTGATTTTGCAGCTCCCTGTCTGCTCTGTTGATGGGTGTGACTGCCGATGTCATGCTGACTTGACAGCTAGCTCCCTGCTGCCTAACTGCAGGGAGCCATCTGTCAATGAGAATGAAGTTGGCAGTCTCGCCTCATTGATAGAGCAGCCGGGAAGAGGAAGAGCTGTTCTGTTGACGTGAATCAGCAGAATCGCTGTTAGGAGCAGTTCAGGTGTGATCAGAGCCGCCACAGGGTAGAACAGGCAGATAGTGAGCAATTACCTGCCTGTTAGTTCTTAGGCACATTGCATTTTTCTATCTCATCCTGTACGCGTATCGAACACCAAAAGTTCTTAATCCTAGTATACAAATACATGTAGGGAGTTACAATTTATATGTTCGACTGCCCCATCATATGGGCGTGTTGATAGTTCCTCACGCCCAATTTTTCAAAGTAAAGAAATTATAGGTTGTCGAAATAACAGAATAAAAACAAATAATATTGAAAAATTGAGATTAAAATAACAAAAGAAAAAGAAAAGGTTATAATGTATAATATTATATAGAAAAAAAAAACCATGGTATATACACCTCTGATTATAATGCATGGAATATACCCATACAGACCAAAAGTTTGGACGCACCTTCTCATTCAAAGATTTTTCTGTATTTTCATGACTATGAAAATTGTACATTCACACTGAAGGCAGCAAAACTATGAATTAACACATGTGGAATTATATAGTTAACAAAAATATGTGAAACAACTGAAAATATGTCTTATAATCTAGGTTCTTCAAAGTAGCCACCTTTTGCTTTGATGACTGCTTTGCACACTCTTGGCATTCTCTTCATGAGCTTCAAGAGGTAGTCACCGGAAATGGTCTTCCAACAATCTTGAAGGAGTTCCCAGAGATGCTTAGCACTTGTTGGCCCTTTTGCCTTCACTCTGAGGTCCAGCTCACCCCAAACCATCTCAATTGGGTTCAGGTCTGGTGACTGTGGAGGCCAGGTCATTTGGCGTAGCACCCCATCACTCTCCTTCTTGGTCAAATAGCCCTTACACAGCCTGGAGGTGTGTTTGGGGTCATTGTCCTGTTGAAAAATAAATGATGGTCCAACTAAATGCAAACCGGATGGAATAGCATGCTGCTGCAAGATTCTGTGGTAGCCATGCTGGTTCAGTATGCCTTCAATTTTGAATAAATCCCCAACAGTGTCACCAGCAAAGCACCCCCACACCATCACACCTGCTCCTCCATGCTTCATGGTGGAAACCAGGCATGTAGAGTCCATCCGTTCACCTTTTCTGCGTCGCACAAAGACATGGTGGTTGAAACCAAAGATCTCAAATTTGGACTCATCAGACCAAAGCACAGATTTCCACTGGTCTAATGTCCATTCCTTGTATTCTTTAGCCCAAACAAGTCTCTTCTGCTTGTTGCCTGTCCTTAGTAGTGGTTTCCTAGCAGCTATTTTACCATGAAGGCCTGCTGCACAAAGTCTCCTCTTAACAGTTGTTGAAGAGATGTGTCTGCTGCTAGAACTCTGTGTGACATTGACCTGGTCTCTAATCTGAGCTGCTGTTAACCTGCGATTTCTGAGGCTGGTGACTCGGATAATCTTATCCTCAGAAGCAGAGGTGACTCCTGGTCCTCTTTTCCTGGGGCGGTCCTCAAGTGAGCCAGTTTCTTTGTAGAGATTTATGTTTTTTGCAACTGCACTTGGGGACACTTTCAAAGTTTTCCCAATTTTTCGCATTGACTGACCTTCATTTCTTAAAGTAATGATGGCCTCTCGTTTTTCTTTACTTAGCTGCTTTTTTCTTGCCATAATACAAATTCTAGCAGTCTATTCAGGAGGACTATCAGCTGTGTATCCACCAGACTTCTGCACAACACAACTGATGGTCCCAACCCCATTTATAAGGCAAGAAATCCCACTTATTAAACCTGACAGGGCACACCTGTGAAGTGAAAACCATTTCCGGTGACTACCTCTTGAAGCTCATCACGAGAATGTGAAAAACCAGGGGAGGAGTCCTGAGGAGATAATTTGCATATTCCCACTGCATTTTGGGGTAAGTGAAGAGTCTCCGCGAGCTCAAAGAACACTGGATTTTGGCTGTTGGAGCTGAAAAGAGGACATCGGTAAACCGCGCGCCAGAAGGTGCGCGCATTTTGAAGCTTTTTTTTAAGCTTTTTTCACTGTTTTCAGAACATTAACAATAAGAACATGGAAGAGTCCAGGAGCCATTTGGTGAGCTGCATATCCTGCTACATGTTCACAGACTTGCCAGTGGAAAAGCCAGACTTCACATGCCAGAAATGCAAGCTTGTGTCCCTGTTGGAGGAAAAGTTGCGAAATCTAGAAGAGAGGTTAACTACCTTGAAAATCATTAAGGAAGGTGAAGAGTTCTTAGACAGAGCAGAATTATCTCTTCATGATTCAGAAAGAGAAGAAATTCGAACTGCACCTGACGAAACAGAGGAATGGAAGCATGTGACCCACAGAAGCAGGAGGATCGAGAGGCAGTCAGCACCCATACTGCTCAGGAACCAGTACCAGGCTCTCACACAGGAGAACCATGAAGAAATACAGCAAGATAAGACTTTGCCAGCAATGAATAACCTTGTAAGCCCTCAGAATCCTCCTGGATGGAGAAAGAAGAATGTTGTGAAGAAAAAACGGAGAGTGGTGGTCATGGGGGATTCCCTGTTAAGAGGAACAGAGGCCGCTATCTGCAGACCAGACATAACCTCAAGAGAAATGTGCTGTCTTCCAGGAGCAAAAATTAAAGATGTGTCTGACAGGATATCAAGACTCTTCAGACCTACAGATCACTACCCATTCCTGCTAATACATGTGGGGACAAATAACACCGCAAGAAAGGACCTGGAAACCATCTGCAGTGACTTTGAAGACTTAGGCAAGAAAGTGAAAGAATTGGGAGCGCAGGTGGTCTTCTCATCCATCCTCCCAGTGGATGGCCATGGAACAATGAGGTGGAATAAGATTCTACAGGTGAACAACTGGCTACGTCGATGGTGCCGTCAACAAGGATTTGGATTTCTGGATCACGGAATGAATTACCTATACGATGGACTACTTGCTAGAGATGGGGTGCACCTTACGAAGACTGGAAAACATGTATTTGGAAGTCGCCTTGCTACACTCATCAGAAGAGCTTTAAACTAGAACAATGTGGGAAGGGAAGCAAAAGGCCAGAAAAAGCCATACAGCTGACAAATACTATTGAGATCTCTGCTACTGGAAGTGGAAAAGAAGAACAAAGACAAAAAAATCTAAATAATAAAAATATGGGAGGAAGAGAAACCAATCACAAACTAAAATGTTTTTATACAAATGCACAAAGCATGGGCAACAAACAAGGAGAATTGGAACTACTAATGCAGGAAAAGGAATATGATGTCATTGGAATCACTGAAACTTGGTGGGACGATACACATGATTGGAATAAAAGGCTAAAAGGATACAACTTATTTGCAAGAAACAGACTTGATAAACGAGGAGGAGGTGTTGCATTGTATGTTAGAAAAGCGTATATCTGCACAGAGATTGAAGCTTCAGAGACTGGGAGTTCTGTGGAAACTGTTTGGGTAAGAATACAAGGAGAGAACAACGGAAAGGACACCATTCTAGGCATTTACTACAGGCCACCTGGGCAAGCTGAAGATATGGATGAACTCTTTATGTATCAAATGACCAAGTTCTCCAAAAAATATGACGTAGTGGTCATGGGAGATTTCAACTATCCAGACATTTGTTGGGAATCTCTCTCAAGTAAAACTAACAGGTCAAGCAAATTCTTATCCTCTCTTGCTGACAACTTTATCTTCCAAAAGGTAGGGGAGAAAACAAGGGGATCTGCTACTTTGGATCTAATCCTTATAAACAGGGAGGAAATGGTTGAGGAGGTAAAGGTGGCTGGGACCCTAGGAGGCAGCGATCATGCTATTATAGAATTTTGGATAACTAGAGGAGGAAGACATGTGAAGACTCAAACTTCAAGGTTAGATTTTAGAAAGGCAGATTTTAAGAGACTCAGAAAGAGAATAGGAGGGATCCAATGGCTGGATGTCCTTAAGGACAAAAATGTCCAGGAAGGATGGGAAATTTTTAAAAATGAGATTCTCAAAGCACAATCGTTAACAATCCCGAAAAGTAGGAAGAATGGGAAGCATTTAAGGAAACCAGGATGGATGAACACAGAACTTAAACACATGCTAAAAAGAAAGAAAGAAATGTTTATTAAATGGAAAGAGGGAGGCATATCTAAAGAAGATTATAATGCAGTCTGCAGATCCTGCAGGGCACGTATCAGTTTAGCTAAAGCTGACAATGAATTAAGGCTTGCAAGAGATGTCAAAAGCAATAAAAAAGGATTTTGGGGGTATGTCAAAAGTAAAAGAAAAGTCAAAGATGCTATAGGATTTTTACAGGATGAAAATGGAGAAATGGTAAGAGAGGATGTTGAGAAGGCCGAACTTTTTAATTCCTATTTTGCATCTGTTTTCTCTCAGAAAGAAAATGTAACATCAACTGATCTTCACTGACCTTTTAAAGGAATAGAGGAATCCAAGTTATCAGTAAACAGAAAGATTGTGAGGGAATATTTAGCTAACATAAATGAGTTCAAGTCTCCAGGTCCAGATGAATTACACCCCAGAGTACTGAAGGAGATTGTAGAAGAAATTTTAGAACCACTCTCCATAATCTTTGAAAATTCTTGGAGAACAGGAGAAGTCCCAGAAGACTGGAGAAGAGCAAATGTTGTTCCTATCTTCAAAAAGGGGAAGAAGGTGGACCCAGGGAACTATAGGCCGGTGAGTCTGACTTCTATACCAGGAAAGATCTTTGAACAAATTATTAAACAACATGTATGTAAGTACATGGATAAGAATGAAGTGATTAACCAGAGTCAGCATGGGTTTGTAACTAACAAGTGTTAGAACCTTGCTGTTAGGTTTTTTTTCCTTTGCTGGTCACATGACCTTGTTGGCCTATTTAATCCTGCTCCGCCCTTCTGGCTTTGCTGGACTTCATTGTATATCTACTTTCTAGCTAGCCTGTGCTCTGTATCTAACTCTGTTAGTTTGCTTGGTCTACGGACCTCTATGTTCTATCTATTTTGTTTGTTCGTCTGTCTGCTACTATTTCTGTTAGGAGGTGTCCCATATTCCTCCCAGTCCTTAGTACTTGTAGGGATTCCCTCCTCACATCTATAGGTCTCCGTACAGACTAGATTAGGACTTTAGCAGGTCTGATCGCAGGATCAGGTTCCCTGTTACATCGTAGGGATTCAGCTGAGTCTTATAGTAAGGACAGATCTCCTCTCTTTCCTTAGCTTTGGTAGCAGAACATAACAGTAAGTCCAGCCTGCAAATTCTCTAAGGAAAGATTTTTTTTTTTTTTGTTTTTTTTTTGTTCCATCATGGTGTCGGTTCAGGATTTGGCTAAACACCTGCAGGGACTCTCTCTGGAAGTGGCCGAGCTCCGTCAGCACGTGAGTAACTGTCCTGGAGCATATTTCTTGGAGCCTAAGGTATGTTTGCCGGATTTATTTTTTGGTGAACATCGAGAATTTTTTTCATTTAAAAATGCTTGCTTATTGTATTTTCGTTTGAGACCCAAGTCCTCTGGGGATGAATCCCAGCGCGTAGGGTTCATAATGTCACTTTTGCGCAAAGAGCCTCAGGAGTGGGCCTTTTCTTTGCAACCTAGTGATACATGCTTCAGATCAGTGGATAGTTTTTTTTCTGCTGTTAGGTTGGAGGTTCCTACCTCCTGGAGAATTAATCCGGTCTTTCATGTCTCTCTGGTAAAAAAAGCTGTTGTGTCGGATGGTGACGCCTCTGCCTCTGTTCCTCCGGTGGTGGAGGACGGGGAATATGAAATTTCTCGCATCCTTGACTCTAGACGGTATAGAGGTAGTTTGCAGTATCTTGTGGCCTGGAAAGGTTTCGGACCCGAGGATAACTCTTGGGTGAGGTCAGATGATGTTTCCGCGTCCAGACTTATCAGAGCTTTTCACAGGAGATTTCCTGATAAGCCTGGTCCTAGGGGATCCGGAGGATCCTCTTAGAAGGGGGGGCACTGTTAGAACCTTGCTGTTAGGTTTTTTTTCCTTTGCTGGTCACATGACCTTGTTGGCCTATTTAATCCTGCTCCGCCCTTCTGGCTTTGCTGGACTTCATTGTATATCTACTTTCTAGCTAGCCTGTGCTCTGTATCTAACTCTGTTAGTTTGCTTGGTCTACGGACCTCTATGTTCTATCTATTTTGTTTGTTCGTCTGTCTGCTACTATTTCTGTTAGGAGGTGTCCCATATTCCTCCCAGTCCTTAGTACTTGT
This sequence comes from Phyllobates terribilis, assembly GCF_046119375.1. Classification (NCBI taxonomy): domain Eukaryota; kingdom Metazoa; phylum Chordata; class Amphibia; order Anura; family Dendrobatidae; genus Phyllobates; species Phyllobates terribilis. The sequence continues at coordinate 12,057,026 of NW_027362795.1, read as the reverse complement.
AGGGATTCCCTCCTCACATCTATAGGTCTCCGTACAGACTAGATTAGGACTTTAGCAGGTCTGATCGCAGGATCAGGTTCCCTGTTACATCGTAGGGATTCAGCTGAGTCTTATAGTAGGGACAGATCTCCTCTCTTTCCTTAGCTTTGGTAGCGAACATAACAACAAGTCATGTCAGACTAACTTAATTTCCTTCTATGACAGAATCACTGACTGGGTGGATCAGGGAAATGCTGTAGATATAGTATATCTTGACTTCAGCAAAGCATTTGACAAAGTATCTCACATCATCCTTATTGAAAAAATGACCAAGTATGCAATGGACCAGGCAACTGTTAGGTGGATTCATAACTGGCTTAGTGATCGGACTCAAAGGGTGGTTGTAAATGGCTTCACATCCAGCTGGATGAATGTCTCAAGTGGGGTACCACAGGGCTCCGTCCTGGGACCTGTATTGTTCAACATCTTTATCAATGATTTAGATGAAGGAATTGAGGGTAAACTGATTAAATTTGCTGATGACACAAAGCTAGGAGGGATAGCTAATACTAGAGAAGAGAGAGAGAAGATTCAAAAAGACCTAAATAAACTGGAGCAGTGGGCAGCAACCAACAGAATGGTTTTTAACAGGGAAAAATGCAAAGTACTACATCTGGGCAATAAAAATGAAAAAAGCATATACAGAATGGGAGGAATAGAGCTAAGAAACAGTACATGTGAAAAAGACTTAGGTATACTAATAGATCATAGACTGAACATGAGTCAACAGTGTGATGCAGCAGCAAAAAAGGCAAATACAATTCTGGGATGTATTAACAGAAGCATACAGTCTAGATCACGTGAAGTCATTATCGGTCTTTACTCCTCTTTGGTCAGACCTCATCTGGAATACTGTGTACAGTTTTGGGCACCACATTTTAAAAAAGACATCGACAAACTGGAGCAAGTTCAGAGAAGAGCGACCAGAATGGTGACTGGTCTGCAAACCATGTCCTATGAGGAACGGTTGCAGGATTTGGGAATGTTTAGCTTGCAAAAAAGAAGACTGAGAGGAGACTTAATAGCTGTCTACAAATATGTCAAGGGCTGTCACATTGTAGAAGGATCATCTTTATTCTCATTTGCACAAGGAAAGACTAGAAGCAATGGGATGAAACTAAATGGGAGGAGACACAGATTAGATATTAGAAAAAACTTTTTGACAGTTAGGGTGATTAATGAGTGGAACAGGCTGCCACGAGAGGTGGTGAGTTCCCCTTCAATGGACGTCTTCAAACAGAGGCTGGACAGACATCTGTCTGAGATGATCTAGTGAATCCTGCTTTGAGCAGGGGGTTGGACCAGATGACCCAGGAGGTCCCTTCCAACTCTACCATTCTATGATTCTATGATTCTATGAGAATGCAAAGAGTGTGCAAAGCAGTCATCAAAGCAAAAGGTGGCTACTTTGAAGAACCTAGAATATAAGACATATTTTCAGTTGTTTCACACTTTTTTGTTAAGTATATAATTCCACATGTGTTAATTCATAGTTTTGATGCCTTCAGTGTGAATGTACAATTTTAAAAGTCATGAAAATACAGAAAAATCTTTAAATGAGAAGGTGTGTCCAAACTTTTGGCCTGTACTGTATATAGATAACATATATTTTGCACCATTAATTTTGTTGTAAATACATATATATATAGAAGTATTTAAGGTCATCACAGAGGAGATATGTATCATCAACTTTTAAACAGTTGGTGATGGAAACCCATATTTGTAACTACAGCATCAAAGATGCTGAGAGACTTATTTGTCTTTTCACTGGGCTGGGTTTTTTGTGAACAGCTGAAGAGATGGGTGGGACGGCTGTTCACCATATCTCCTCCTCTGGCTCTAATTCATGTGGATAGAGACATCGCTACATAGATATATATTCATATATATCTCTATTTATATCTTAAAAAATTGTAGATTTTAGACATATATTATACATAGATATATGATAGATATTATATACTTTAAATAATTCTATATTTTAGTACATACAGTACATACATCATAGCTAAACACATACATATATATGTTTGTTAATGTTGTTATATATATATATGCAAATTGCCTCTTCAGAGAAAAAGAGGACTTGTACTCTATAGCGCCACCTATTGGAAGCAGCAATCCTACAAGTCACAATCAACCCTTTAACGAGTCGTGCAATATGACTTAGGATAAAAGCCAAATCAGAATCTCAATTTGCAGACACGGCGTTTCGGGCTGTTGGCCCTCGTCAGTGCAAAGTATGAGAACTGATTTGGCTAGGTGAGAGGCTCTGGACTGAGGTCTTTTTCTCTGAAGAGGCAATTTGCATATTCAATTTCCCAGAGAAGCATTGCATGGCGAATAAGCCTCCTTACCTTGACGTGCCAGAGCCGGTGTGTCACTCTCCATAAGGAGAAACGCCACCCCTTAGACATATCATATACAGTACAGACCAAAAGTTTGGACACACCTTCTCATTTAAAGATTTTTCTGTATTTTCATGACTACAAAAATTGTACATTCACACTGAAGGCATCAAAACTATGAATTAACACATGTGGAATTATATACTTAACAAAAAAGTGTGAAACAACTGAAAATATGTCTTATATTCTAGGTTCTTCAAAGTAGCCACCTTTTGCTTTGATGACTGCTTTGCACGCTCTTGGCATTCTCTTGAGGTAGTCACCGGAAATGGTCTTCCAACAATCTTGAATGGAGTTTCCAGAGATGCTTAGCACTTGTTGGCCCTTTTGCCTTCACTCTGCGGTCCAGCTCACCCCAAACCATCTTGATTGGGTTCAGGTCTGGTGACTGTGGAGGCCAGGTCATCTGGCATAGCACCCCATCACTCTCCTTCTTGGTCAAATAGCCCTTACACAGCCTGAAGGTGTGTTTCGGGTCATTGTCCTGTTGAAAAATAAATAATGGTCCAACTAAACGCAAACCGGATGGAATAGCATGCCGCTGCAAGATGCTGTGGTAGCCATGCTGGTTCAGTATGCCTTCAATTTTGAATAAATCCCCAACAGTGTCACCAGCAAAGCACCCCACACCATCACACCTCCTCCTCCATGCTCCACGGTGGGAACCAGACATGTAGAGTCCATCCGGTCACCTTTTCTGCGTCACACAAAGACATGGTGGTTGGAACCAAAGATCTCAAATTTGGACTCATCAGACCAAAGCACAGATTTCCACTGGTCTAATGTCCATTCCTTGTGTTCTTTAGCCCAAACAAGTCTCTTCTGCTTGTTGCCTGTCCTTAGCAGTGGTTTCCTAGCAGCTATTTTACCATGAAGGCCTGCTGCACAAAGTCTCTTCTTAACAGTTGTTGTAGAGATGTGTCTGCTGCTAGAACTCTGTGTGGCATTGACTTGGTCTCTAATCTGAGCTGCTGTTAACCTGCGATTTCTGAGGCTGGCAACTCGGATAAACTTATCCTCAGAAGCAGATGTCTTGGTCTTCCTTTCATGGGGCGGTCCTCATGTGAACCAGTTTCTTTGTAGCGCTTCATGGTTTTTGCAACTGCACTTGGGGACACTTTCAAAGTTTTCCCAATTTTTCGGACTGACTGACCTTCATTTCTTAAAGTAATGATGGCCACTTGTTTTTCTTTACTTAGCTGATTTTTTTTTGCCATAATACAAATTCTAGCAGTCTATTCAGTAGGACTATCAGCTGTGTATCCACCAGACTTCTGCACAACACAACTGATGGTCCCAACCCCATTTATAAGGCAAGAAATCCCACTTATTAAACCTGACAGGGCACACCTGTGAAGTGAAAACCATTTCCGGTGACTACCTCTTGAAGCTCATCAAGAGAATGCCAAGAGTGTGCAAAGCAGTCATCAAAGCAAAAGGTGGCTACTTTGAAGAACCTAGAATATAAGACATATTTTCAGTTGTTTCACACTTTTTTGTTAACTATATAATTCCACATGTGTTAATTCATAGTTTTGATGCCTTCAGTGTGAATGTACAATTTTCATGTTCATGAAAATACAGAAAAATCTTAAAATGAGAAGGTGTGTCCAAACTTTTGGTCTGTACTGTATATATATAGATTGAGGAGACATTATAGATACATACTTACATAGTTTCACCATATATACATAAATAATATAATTATATCATATAATAATATTGATTCATTTATATAGCACTATTAATTCCATAGTGCTTTACATACATTTGCAGCACTGTCCCCATTGGGGCTCACAATCTAAACATCCTATCAGTATATCTTTCAAGTTTCATAGTTCCATCTATCTATCTAATACATAAAAATAGAATCTAATAACATTTCTATGGATTGTCTTTCTGTTCCTATTATGTAAAGTATGAAGCGTTGCCATTATTTGTGACATGATAATAAATTGTTTCCTTTCACTTCCTTTCTGTTTTTTTGCTCCACCTTGGAAACGGACAATCACACACACATCAAACTACACAAAACAATGGACCACATCCAATTATAGTCACAACAGCTTCCAAGAGACCATATAGTGTAAACCCGCACACAGGGAGACACCACATAGTGACCATCACTCAAGAAACACAACACCAGATCCCAAAATACAGCACACAACAAGGAAGAGACAGTGCACAGGTGTGAACGACGTCAAATGATGCCACAAATACAAGACACAAATGCGGAAGGATGATATAGAACAGGGATGATGGAAAGCGCAAATGGTGGGACACATGGCCACTGCTCCTGTTAGCACCACTAAGGGCACACAGAGGTTCATTTCACCGCACTCCCCATGCAATAGCATCCGGCCTATTTCTAGTATATATATAATGCAAAATCAGATAAGAGTCAACGAAAATGAATTCTTGCAGCCGACTATAGATTATATTCTAAGCGTCCTGTTTCTCCAAAGAAATGATTAGTGTCTCTATACATCTCAGAGTCAGTTGTTTCTGACCGCAAAGAGAACATCTGTCTACTTTCCACTCATTCTAGGACCTTTCAGTAACACTATATATACTGTATATATACTGTATATATATATACACACACATATATATATACACACATTATATAGTTATTACAGAAATGATTATAACATTCCCCCTTTTGTAAATGTCAATATCACATCTCTGTACCCATCAGGGCTTTTGTTTTCTTATTACGGTTTTCACAGGACCCATTGGATTTCAGAGTCTTGGTTATTTTCGGGGAAGGTATAATGTTCAGAATCATTATCATCAGGCTCCATAGTCTCCATTCCTCCATACATAGTCTTTGTTATGGCAGAGTCAATAAGTCTTTGTGCGAGTCCTCTAATGCACAGTATAGCACAACAGCCACAAACAGGGAGTACACTGGCCACAATGGCCAGAGATATCAGCGCGGAAGTGACCTGGCCAGACCATTTCCCAAACCATCCTTCAATCCAGGAAGAAAAATTGTCAACATATCCAGAGTTCTCAGCCAGTTTATTAGATAGGGCAGTCAGTCCATCAAGGGCATTGGTGATGCTACCATCAGGAGCTGTAGTATTATTAGGGATGAAATTGCAACAAAATCCTCCAACATACTACATACATCTTCTCTTTCTGCTAAGAGGATGCCTAATGCCATTCTGTTCTGCCAAGCCATGAGGGAAGTTGGTCCTAGCTGCTCAGCTATCCCTTTAGCTGCATCTCGAGTGTAATTAACAAATCTCTGTTGGTTGTAGTATATGTAGTTTATCCAGTCTACATTTTTATTTATTGTCACCCACCATATGATGGACTCCCACCCAGCTGCTACCTGGTTCCTAGCCTTGTATTCATTGGGCACTCCTCTGGGAACTCCAATATCATCTATGTATACACTAAAATCTAAGGATTCTCGGGGGGTGTCACGCTTCTGTCTACTCCCACCACATACCTTTGACCATGTTCCTGTTGACAATAGGTGGAAGGGCATGACTAGCTGGATAACCGCACAATCCCTTTTAGAACCATACGGCAATCTGGCTGGTATTCTTTTGTCACCACATGACCACCATATGTCTTCTCTCAGGGTGGTCCGTTTTGACCATATGACTGAGTAGTTGGTGTTGTGGGAAACATTGATTAGTTCTCTACAAAAGTCGTCCTGGAGTTCGCCATGTCCGTTCCCAGGAAGACTGAAACAAGTATAGTTACCAGGATAAGCAATCACCTGCTGTTGGATATCTGTTTTTTTTAAGTGGGGGAAATAAAAGTGATAATGTTTTGCATTTTCTTTCCTTATCTGAGGGGACAGGAAGTTTTCCATATAGTTTAATTATGTACTGTAACCCTTCTGGGTCCTCCTGATCATGTAGGGGAAAAGGGACAGTACCTAGCTGTGGTCTGGCTGTTGCTCAAGCTACACAGTTTAGTTTGTTAAGGCTTTTTGCAGTATATCTAAGCAATTCTAACCATTCATTTTTCTCCTCATAGATTGTCTCTAGAGCTAGTTTATCTTCATAGATTAAGTTAGTGAACCCAACTGTGGGACCCATGGACTCCATTATGGTTCTTTCTGACATACTTTCCTTGGGGCGTGTTTTGGTATTATTCTGAACTTCTATGTAGAAATGTCCTATTGGGTCTGTTCCTGATGCATCAGATCCAATACCATATAACCTTTGGTCTCTCATCTTAGGTATTTTTTAAGATTAATACTAATTTTGCTACAATCACCCTTTTTTGTGCAACGGGAAGTTTATTTTTTCCTAATGAGGAACCTGGATTTCAAATCTGTGTGGCCATAAATTTTATACCCATAGTCTTGGTTGTCCATCCAGCAAGGGACCAACTAGTAAACATTTGGACTCCCCTGTTATTTTGGTTTATAACACAAACATATTTTTCTGACCCAGTTAGTTTGGCAGCTTGTTCTCCATCTTCACGTCCTTTATATAACAGGCAGAAGTCCATCAAAAAGGTGACCGTCTGACCTACTTCAAAAGTGAGATTTAAATTATTAAATCCAAAACCTCTCCAACCCTCTGGACTTTCCCACCCTGCTGGATCTATTACCTTCCAATTTCCCATAACCATGTGTAGGATTTCCAAAATAACTGTCCCTAGTACATCTTTTTTTTCTTCTACTGCCTACCCTGTCACCGTCCACCGGGAAAAGGGAAGTGGGTGTCTTCACCGGTTTGAGATGAATTCTCCCTTTTGGAGAACCCCCCTTTGTAGCCGGGTTTATGCTTCAGGAGACTGGGTTTGTTCCCTGCCTAACTTTCCCTAGACTTCCGTCAACCCTTTTAATAGTGGGACAGATGTATCCGTGATGTACGTTCAGCAATTTTGACAGCAGTGGGAGTGGTCAATAGGACTTGGTAAGGACCTTCCCACTTAGGCTGGTGCCAGTGTTTCTTCTTTATCTCCTTCACAAGGACCCAGTCAGCACATTTCACAACCTCAGGTTTCGGTAGCAGTTCTCCTGAGAAAAAATTAGGGGTAGAGACTTATTTGATTGTTGTTATCTTAGCCAATTATTCTGCTAATGTACAGTCTGATTCCACATCTATTCTCTTGAAGGGTTTTCGCTGAGGTAACAGAAAGTAAGGTAACCAAATGTGTTGGAATAGGTGTAGGATCGGAGCAAAACCTTCAGTACAGTCAACATTGTCCCACCTGAGTGTATCATGACATGGGGTCTATTTATCCGGAAACAGAGAGACAACTTAACCCAGAGTTAGGTGATTTGGGTTCCAGTATCATCTCTATGCTGACGACACCCAATTATACACTTCTTCCCCTGACATCACCCCTACCCTAATACAAAATACCAAGGATTGTTTGTCTGCTGTGTCTAACATAATGTCCTCCCTCTATCTTAAACTGAATCTCTCCAAAACTGAACTTCTGGTGTTTTCCCCCTCTACTAACCTAACTCTACCTAACATCGAAATTACCTTGGAGGGTTCAACCATAACTCTCAAGCAGCACGCCCGCTGCCTTGGGGTCATATTCGACACTAACCTCTCCTTTACTCCCTATATCCGATCACTCACTCGCTCGCTCTTATCACCTGCATCTTAAAAACATCTTCAGAATCCAATCTTTTCTCACTTTTGAAACTGTTAAAACTCTTACTGTCGCTCTTATTCACGCTCGTCTGGACTACTGCAACTCTCTTCTGATCGGTCTCCCTCTTACCAAAATTTCCCCTCTCCAATCTGTCCTGAATGCGGCAGCCAAGGTCGTATTTCTGTCCAGCCGCTTCACTGATGCCTTCACCTTGTGCCAGTCATTACACTGGTTACCCATTTGCTACAGGGTCCACTATAAACTCATTGCTCTCACCCACAAAGCTCTCCACAGTTCTGCACCACCTTATATCAACTCTCTCATCTCAGTCTATCGTCCTACACGTGCTCTCCATTCCACAAATGACCTAAGACTAACATCCCCCATAATCTGAACCTCGCACCTCCGTCTCCAAGACTTCTCTCGTGCTGCGCCAGTTCTCTGGAATGCTCTACCCCAGACGATCCGATTGATGCCTAGCCCTGATGTCTTCAAGCGCGCCTTAAAAACCCATCTCTTTAAACAAGCCTACCACCTCAAATACTCAGTAAACTAACTTTCCCCTGTTCCCTCCTAAATACTATTCAGAATCTGTTCCCTTCTCTTCATCTGTCTCCACACCCTCCATGCACACGATAACTGCACTCGGTAATTGAGTATTGCACTTGAACATACGTGCTGATGACCGGATCATACAGCTTTATATGACAATCCCGACTTATTATAATTGCCAGACCTGAAATAACAAGCACTTTCCACCTATTGTGTCCCCCCCATTTCCTTGTAGAATGTAAGCTTGCGAGCAGGGACCTCACTCCTAATGTAACTGTTTAAACTGTCTCACTTTGTATTGAATTTATTGTCTGTACATGTCCCCGCTTAATTGTAAAGTGCTGCAGAATATGTTGGCGCTATATAAATAAAAATTATTATTATTATTATTACTAGAAAACTCTGTATACGTTAAATGTATATTAATGTCATAGGGATTTAGCACTTTTAATACTAGTTTGTACAGAAACAGTTAATATCCTCTTCACGAAGGCAGGTTGCCAAGTGAACAGTGGTGGTCTGAGAGAAGAAGATGTAGACTACAGAGGAGGAGAGGGGGAAGACAGAGTCTATAATGGGAGTTAAGAGAAGCTCAGCGAGCATCACTACACAGCCAAGCATGTAGGGGATTCTTTCCCTTGTTCCTATCAACCTTCAAACGGAGCAGCTAACTTGAGGACCAAACATGAGGGAGCAAAACGTCTGCCAATCGGGGTGAGTGATTGCCTGGTCCTCTAGAGCACACATTTGTCTACTGCTATTGCAGGTGAGCCCAGGACGCAGGAGCTACATTTGGCCTTTGGTGGTTACACACAGAGGACTGTGGGGGTAACGTCATTCTGTATTTGCACTTCATGTAATATGATGGATAGTGGGGATGGGACAGTGAGGCCTAATATGGATAGAGAATCGGCAGGGAACCTCTATAGCGTCAGTACTGGACACCAGACATTAGACACATAGAGGGACTTACTTGTAAGCTACTCATTTGTTTTCCCATTGCTCTGTCTCCATTGCTGGATGTTTATCTGTAATAAAGAACTGTTTTACCACCAGCACGTGCTTGCCTGTACTATACTCTTCTTTGGCTGTTTAACCCCTCGGGCTGTGAACGAGTAAAGTTACCATCTGTTTTACCGTTGCCAAAGTCTCCTGGCTTCAATACCTCTCGCCTACTTCTCTCCCTCAACCCTGTCTCCCTCCATCACCAAAACACCATAGGGAATGTAAACCACATCGTACACCACTGTGAAGGCACAGGAGAACGACGTTTAACCCCCGCAGCCATGTCTCCCTACAAATGTGACTCTGCAGCTCCAGGTGTCGGGCACAGCCACCACCGTCCTTGCGACCAGGGGACCGCAGAGAGTATCCGACCCATGCCCGGCATACTGGAGGGTCTAGGCCCTGCGCTCCGGTGCCTATCACACATATAGCCAACAACTATAAAAATCAATATCTATCATGAACACTGACATACCGACACTTAGCCAATATTATATAATAACTTGTGAAATGAGTCAATCAGGCATCTTAAGAGATTTGGTATAAGATATAACATGCCAGGTGACAATAACACTCAGGTGTATTCTACTTCAACACTTACGACAGACAATGTTTCCAATAATGGACAAGAAAGCAGGTGAGACAAAACTTTGAGTAGTTAGTAAAGTCGCATGCTGTAAATACTTTATGATCTTTACCATCTCTCCTGTGCTATGGCTCAATACTGCAGCATATCTAAAGAGGTTACTGGGCAATATATATTTGTTTTCTGAAGATACATATATGTCATCTTTGAAGATAGCACCTTTTATTACCCATGTAGTTTGTTCAGATTTTGGGGATGCTTTTTGCATCTCTTTGAGGATTTGTAGGTCAATAAGACTAGTCTCATGTAATGTCAGTATGTTGCGGTGACTGCTTGTGCTGATAGGTGTTTCGGAGTGCTTTGGCCATCAGGACTTTATCCTGAGTTACTACTGCATATTCTGTGGCATTTGTGCCATCTGGGTTATTTTTTGTCTGTCAGGGCATTCTCGAAGAAAATGCCCAATCTTCCTGAGTAGTAGTAAGAGCACCCACCTCTCGTCAACACGCCCACTTCCGGTTTTTGACAGGTGTCCCGCCCCTTTTTGGCACCTGTCCCGCATCCACTTCCGGTCTAAACCCCTCCCCTCTCCTCCCAATTCTCCGCCCACTCTCCGCCCCTATGTGTGTCAATACCTGTTACGTCAGTTCCGTCCCCGCCCCCGGAAGCCAACCCTTACCGCCCCTATGTGTGTCCAATATCTGTTACGTCAGTTCCGTCCCCGCCCCGGAAGCAGCCCATGTTCAGCCTCTGTTACGTCCCCCATGACCGCCCACATGCCCTTCACCCAAGGTTGTAGGTTAATGTGTAAGCGCCGTATGTAAGAAAAACATGTCAAGACATGTTTTTGTGAGAAAAGGCAGCCCCAGGATTCCTAGGGTTAGCATTCTGTAGTGTTCATAATAATGACGTAATAAAAGTGTTTAAAAAAATATACATTTATTGTAGATTCACTTAGAGGTATACACAAATCAAGAAATGTAAAAAGGTGTAAATAGATTTCAAAATACAACATTATACAAGCAAATCTATAGGTTACAATACATTTCAATGCTAATATTTACAAAGTTAACCATGCGCTCGGCGACAGCGGCGCGATTCTCTGTTTCGACAGCAAACGTCCTCTAGCGGCCGACGTTGAGGTAGCGAGTACTTGTGACGGTGTTTTGAAGTGATTTGACGGCGCACTCAACATCATTTTTAATTCGTTCAGAGCGTCTCTAGTCGTATGGTGACCGATCACGGTTGATGGTATGTTTAACTCGGCCATAGCCCTCATAAAAACGTCCCATCCTTGTGGAGTGTTCTTTTTGGTTAGTCCGTGACTTTGCAGAGTGCTCCGTACAAGGTCCAACATATGGGTGCCGGGAATGACGGTCCCTTTGTAGACAAATTCACCTTTCTCAGTCCATGTAGCAATGTCTTTGTGTTTCAAGAAACTGTTGAGTAGTATATCTGCATTTTTTCGGAAACGGGGGTTGAGGTGATCTACAAACTGAGGGGCAGAGGGGCGTATCTCTATTTCACCCGCTGGTGATGGTGCTTGTTCACCGTCAGGAGGGATCACAAGGTTTAAATGTGTAAGTTCAGAACCTTCGCGCTTAGCATGCAACAAACTTCTCTGTAGTATTTCGGTGTATCTTTTAATCTTTACGTCGTCAGGCAAATCAGTGCGGCGTAGAATGTCGCCGATTTCGTCGTCTAACCTTTGGAGTGTGGTCTGACGCACGGTAGGCACCGTCAGACCGACGTTTTTTAGTCTGTTAATCTCATGCGCCAGAACCAAGTACATTTTCTCAGCACGTTCCATCATCTACCGGTTATTAAACTCGTTATTAGCGGTATAGCAATAGCTAGAAGCGGCCCTTTGAAGCCTCCAGACTGATTCAATAGATACTGTTTTCTCCGAATGGACACTTTTTTGTCACATAGATTTCTTATAGCTCTACGCAATTTTTGTAATATTTTTCTTTGGCGCTCTTTGAGAGGAAGCCGCCCTTTCAGAATATTGAGAGCTATTTCCGCGATGGCAGCGATTAAATCTCTGCCGGCGGTCTTCAGAATAAGCTTTCTCTCCGACGCGTTTGCTTTCACCAGCTTTTTCAAGAGAGCCCAGTTATGCCTCACTCTCTCAGACATGTTGACAGAATGAAGGTTACGGGTATGAATAATCACAGCAGTGTAAAAAATTCACTTTTTAGAACGAGTTTTACCTTTTTGAACGTACGCTGCTGGTAAAGCTGGTGGAAACAAACCAGTTCTTAAGCGATATTCCTCGGACGTATCACCTCTCAAATTAAATAGGACCATGTACTTGGTATTCAAGGTGATGGTTCTACTCTTTTTCCCCTGACAAAAAACATTTTGAACCAAATAGAACAGGCTCAAGCTTCTATGATGAACGTATTTAGTAAATGCTTTTTCCAGTTCTGAATTACAGCTAGCGGCCTCCATGAGATTGTCCACCACCGCCAAGTTGATCATGTCAGGCGGGAATAGTTCGTCATCTACAAACGTCTGCGGCAAACCTTCGATAAAACGAATACTGGGGAAGGAATGACTCAGTTCATCGTACATTTTTTGCCAACAAGAATAAAACCAAACAATATTATCGGGTTTGTGAGATAAATGTGTTGTCGCGTAAGCTAAAACCTGTTTGACAAAATAGGATTATCCTGAGTTAGAGGGGCCCGCTAAAATGCATGAGAATGGGTGTTGTAACCGGGGATCCACCTGTAGCGCCACGGAGTAAATTCGTCGAGCACGTTTCTCTTTAGACTTCACGACTCTATCTATAGCTACGCGTCGGTCGTTTGATGGTACGGTAGTCTGTAGCGTATTCTGCACCTGTAGCGGAGATAAAGGTACGTCAGTTGTTTGAAGAAAAGGGAATTCATCGTTAATACCCGTAGGGTAAAGAAGTAAAGTCATCAAACAACTGGCTCTTGGTATAGACGCAGCGTTGAGTTTTGTGTTGGGGTCGCGTTACAATATCCCAGTACTTTTTGATCCGCACAATACCATTCTGCTCTACAACGATCGTCTTTTCATTTCCAGGATCTGCAGAGTTCTTGTAAGCTAACACTAAATCTTTTAGACTGTCGAAATTGATAACACCAGCGTTAGCGATATTAAGCGTGATACCTTTCACTTTCAAGATCGTGTCACCGGTGTTTAATTTGTAGCCGTAAGTTTTTGGACCGGCGGATACAAATCCTGTGATGTGACTCCCCTGGGGTATTTCGCTGGTGAGTTCACCCAGGTAATCATATAAAGGAGGCTGCCATTCGCCGTCACGACTTACAAAAATGACGGAGTCTGTGTCGTGGTAAAGACAGCGCTCCTGCAGTTTGTCTAGAAGGGTGTACAATTCTAAGCGCGCATAAGCTGTAGTGAAGCATGCAATGAAAATGTTGGTGTTTTTGTTGACGGTGCGGTGTTCTTTTGTGTATTTCCAATTGACAGTCACCGTATCGTCGCTGATAAAGTTTAACTGAGAAATCTCATAGTACGGGAGAAAGGCATACTCAAAGAGTTCATCAGCGTTGTTCACGACGCTGGTGGTAGGTAAATTAGAACGCTGCGCAAACTTTCCCCATAAAGAGTTTAAGAAAAGTTTGGCGATTTGTCTTTTAGCTGAATTTGGTTCTATATGATCGGGGTCTAACTTTATACCTTCTTTTTCAAGATAGGCGGATACATAGTCTTTTTTCTTGGTTTCGTCCGTGCACCACGAGGGATACCCCGAGGCTTCCTGTTTGTGTCTAAGATGTAAATCGATGTATTGTGCAAATAGATCGGTCATCGTCTCCTCAAAATGCCACACCTCGTAAATGTGTGCGAGTCTGTAACCCTTCTCCAAAGCAATTTCTACCTCTATCGTGCTCCACGTACCCGTCAGAGCCCTCTCTTCCTCTGAATGAGCGCAGGGATCTTCTTCTGAATGCAAAGCGCATGTGTGACAGAGGGGGAAGATCAATTTTTTGTTCATTTTAACAGGGAGCACAGGGAAAAACAAATCCCTGGGCGGGTAGACTTTCACTTTGGCGATGCCAAAGTACTGCTTGATATAACCAAAGTGGTCATAGATTATTTTAGGATGTCCTAAGGGGTACACTTTTGTTTTATTGACGTACGGGTATAAACTGGTGAAATCGTAGTACTCTATAGTTTCACCAGGTTCTTGTTTATGATAGAGTTTGACAGCATTAGTACGACCACCGTACAGCGCGTCATGAGGCTCTAAAGGCTCAGGGAACTGCATGTGGCGCAGAAACGCTTGTAGGTCAGAGCTTTTTCTCTCGCCACTCGTGCTCCCACAATACGCGGACGTCGAACCCCTGTTGAAGCAAGAAACGTTTCTTCACCTCAAACATTCGATACAATTGCCCGTAAGTGGTCTTTGTGAGATTGTTCGTGTCATTATCGTTATAGCAAACGGGACACCCGTGGTAAAAACACCTCTGAAATTCAAAAGCTGTTGGGCGACCGCTGACTCTCACATAGCCATCTAGAAAAAAGTTTCCTACTCTTTTCTCACCACCTTTCAAAGCGTGTTGCAGATCTAGGCTCTCTGTATGCGCTACGTACATTAACCATTGAATAGCCGGGGACGAGTAACGTTTGTGCTTTTTGTGATAATTATCCCCAGGCAAAATGGCTATTTTGTCTTTGGGGAGAAATTTAAAGTGGTACATGGCCAGACAAACAGATGCTAGTGTCGTGAGCTGAAACGGATCTATACTGATGAGATTTTCAGTAAATTTATTTTTGCGCTTACAGAACTGTATTTGTTTTTTGCCTGTCATTTCTACGACGCGCTTGCGATACGCTACGCAGGCGCGTCTCAAGACCTCTACGTCCTGTATGCTTTGAGCTTTGCTTGCAAATCAAACGTATTGTTTTTCACCGATTCGTACCATGTTGTGAATTCCTTTTTCTCACTATGCGTCATGTACTCTACGCCATAATAGTTAGCATCTGGCATAGGCCCTACATAGGACTGATTTTCATCAGTGTTAAAAAAATGTGGAAAGTGACCCTTAGCGCCTGAAAATCCCATAGCTTGCGGCAACTTACTGAGCTTCATGGGAATGAAATTTAAAGAGTCGATGAATCTCATGTCTAAATCGAGTAATGATACGCACAAAAGGCGACCGCCTTGTGCTATCATGTTGACGCGCAGCTTCTCACGGATCAGCTCTTTAACGATAAAGTAGGAATCATATCGAGCAGCATTGTAAGCTATAAAAGTGTAACCTACTTACTCACCCTTTGTAAAAAAATGTACAAAGTCGGTAGTACATGTTTTACCCACAAACTCCCAGCTAGATATCCCGTGCAAATCTGTGGCAAAAACGTAATTGGGATGGTGCGTTCACAATCTCTTGCGTACATTCAAAATCGTAAAAGATGTATTGTTCCGTAGATTTCTTCGGTGTATAGCGCTGCATGTAACATAGATGATTATCAAATCTGCTCACCGGAACACCGCAAACGGAGCATCGTACACCGACGCATCGGTGTTCATCACCTACGATTTGGGGCACATAGCGATAGCATCGCTTTCAGAAAAATTTAAGTTTACAAAATGACCAGTCAGTCTCAGCGAGACTTCTGTGGAATTCTAAGCAGCTCGCTGAACGACAAAATACACGGCAGCGTGGGCATTGCAGATGCTCTGCAGCTGTATCAGAGCAATCCGACCTCTGACACGTGGAGCAAAAGTATTGACAAGAGTGATTATTTTTGTGATGAAATGCAGAACTGCACTTTTCACAAAAGAATTTAGCTCCTATGAATCCTTTTATATTTTTTATACCGTAATAATGATTATCATGATGTAGAATATATAATATTTTGCCTGTGGGTTCTTTATCCGTGTGAAAATAGCGCCAGTCTCCCTGACTAAAGTATAGAACTTTAATGGTAATGTTCAAATACGTCTCAAACGCTCTAATGTCGCTAAAGCTCACTAGTTGATCGTCGGGTAGTTTCAAATTTCTGTGCAGCTCCGCCGCACGTTTCATTAAATCATCGTCAGGCGGGTCGTCTTCAGCCAGTAAGGCGTAGAGAGACGCGACCAAACACTGATTAGAGCCGTAATTGTTAAAATCAAACAACATTTGACGTTTCTGATGAATAATTTGTGTATAAACTATAGATCTCAGTCGTCTGCGTTTTATACCTCCCCGTCTATTCCTAACGACGCTTACTATCAATTTCAAGCAGTCGCCGGCTATGCACTCAGCGCTGCTTTGCAACGCGTTGCCCACGGCATTTAAGAAAGCGTCAAATTGTTCTCTACATTGTTTAAAACCGTAGACTGGATTTAGTCTACCGTCCCCTTCTAATCTTAATTGTATAAAGTCGCCCGGCTCGATATCCCTCACGATCCTATCCAGTAACGTTTGAATAGAACCGTGTATGATCTCCAAACTTTCTCCAAAGGAGCGCATACGGTCTAAATTCACAAATCTAAAATGATCGATATACTGATAGGCGTGGAGGGTACTCATCTCCCTACGAACAGGAAATAAGTGTTCCAAAAAGTGCGAATGTTCGCTTATGGCCAGTGTATGAGGAGGTGAAAACTGTGGCGCTGCATCTTGTCGATCATCGTTCGAGATTTCAACGCCGGAGACTGTAGGTGTATCCGACGTGGAATTCTGCGGCGTGTCTAGGAATTGAGAATCTATTGAGAATTCGCATTCTGCCGTCTCAGTGACGACTGTCGGCGAAAGCTGAAGAGTCGTAGTGTTCTGTGGGGGTCGTCCTTGCGTAACGTGTGGTGAGTCAATAGCAGTGTGCTTTACCCTATTCTTTAGTTTTTTTCGCCTCTTTAACGCGCGTGTAGCGTTTGTTGCTTTTTTAATACAACGTTTTATGACGCGTGGTTTATTGAAAAAACCTTTAAGCGGGGGTCTGCGTTTCATATCGCGACCCGTCATGCCTAGTCATAATGTACGAGCCCTCGGTAGGTTTTAAAGGCTTCAACAGCCTCTGTGTACAGTGGTTCTAAAGCCATTATTTCTGAAATGCTGGCTCTATCCGGACGCTGTGCGGACAGTTCTGTACAACGATCCAACAGGTAAGCTAAATGATTGTGTGCGTTGATAAGCGTCATGGTTAGTGTTGAGCGATACCTTCCGATATCAGGAAATATCGTATCGGATTGGATCGGACCGATACTCAAAAAGTATCGGATATCGCCGATTCCGATACCAGAAACCAATGCAAGTCAATGGGACACTAATATCGGAATGAAAATAAACCCTTTCTTTCCTTGTAGGTTAATTCTACATGAAGTAAAACAACTAAGAATAATGTAGAATGTATTATGCGAAAAGCCGGCAATTCATCAGCAGCATACACCGGTACCCGACAATTTACAACAGAAAGAATAGAGCTTCACACATAGATTAGATAGATAGAAACATGTCAGTCACATATATATGAAGTACAGTGACAGTGTTGATTACTGTACTTGTCATTTAGTGTAAAGGATTTATTAAAAAAAATAATAGTGTTTTCATGCACCGTCTCTTTAAAAAAGTCGACCGGCAATTCAGCAGCGGTACCCGACAATTTAGAATAGAAGGAATAGAGAATCACACATAGATTAGATAGATAGAAACATGTCAGTCACATATATATGAAGTACAGTGACAGTGTTGATTACTGTACTTGTCATTTAGTGTTAAAATAAAGGATTTATTTAAAAAAAAATTGGCGTGGGGTTCCCCTTAATTTTAGTCTCTAGCGGAGGTTAAGCAGACAGCTGGGGCAGATGTTTGAAGCCTGGGATGGGGGTAATACCCACGGAGCTTCCCAGGCTACTAATATCAGCCCCCAGCTGAATACATAGCCTTTACTAGCTATTAAAATGGGGGACCCCCCAAAAAAAATGACGTGGGATCCCCCCTAATTTAATAGCTAGCAAAGGCTAGGCAGACAGCTGGGGGCTGATATTAATAGCCCAGGAAGGGAGCCATGAATATTGGCCCCCTCCCAGGCTAGAAACACCAGCCGTCAGCCGCCCTAGAAATGGCGCATCCATAGGATGCGCCAATTCTGGCACTTAGCCTCGCTCTTCCCACTGCCCTGTAGCGGTGGCAGTGGGGTAATAGGGCTGGGGTTGATGTCAGCTTATAATGCCAGCTGACATCAAGCCCAGGTTAGTAATGGAGAGGCGTCTATAAGACACCCCCATTACTAACCCCATAGTCAAAGTTACAAAAAAACACAAACACCCAGAATAAAGTCCTTTAATTGAAATAAAGACACAATTCTTTATTGTTCTAAATTAAACCATACTTACCGTCACGCCCATTCCAGCTGAAGCCAACGATCTCCTGCAATAAAAGAAAAATAATAAACCAACCTCATCCTTACCTTTCCATGGTTCCCACGACGGCTCCAGCTCTGCTACATCGAGATGACAGGCTGGACCGCAGCAGAACGCTGCCATCCAGCCTGTCATCCCGCGGACACTGAGAAGCGCAGGCATGCTTGCGCTCCTCAGTGTCTCTCTGTGACGGCATCCAGATGAGCCGAGGTCATGTCCTGCACTCAGCGCTTCAGCGTGAGAATTTTCCCACGCTGTCAGTGACGTGCATGAGGTGAGGTCATGTCCAATGAACTCAGCTCACCTCATGCACGTCACTGACAGCGTGGGAGAATTCTCACGCTGAAGCGCTGAGTGCAGGAGAATTTTCCAAAGCTGTCAGTGACGTGCATGAGGTGAGCGGAGTTCATTGGACATGACCTCGGCTCATCTGGATGCCGTCACAGAGAGATACTGAGGAGCGCAAGCAAGCCTGCGCTTCTCAGTGTCTGCGGGATGACAGGGTGGATGGCAGCGTTCTGCTGCTGTCCAGCCTGTCATCTCGATGTAGCAGAGCTGAAGCTGTCGTGGGATCCATGGGAAGGTAAGGATGAGGTTGGTTTATTATTTTTCTTTTATTGCAGGAGATCGTTGGCTTCAGCTGGAATGGGCGTGATGGTAAGTATGGTTTAATTTAGAACAATAAAGAATTGTGTCTTTATTTCAATTAAAGGACTTTATTCTGGGTGTTGTGTTTATTTTAAATACTTTACTAGAAATTCATGGTGGTCATGTCTAATATTGGCGTGACCCCATGAATTTCGGGCTTAGGGCCAGCTGATTATGCCAAGCTGGCTTTAACCCCTGTATTACCCAGTGAGCCACCGCACCAGGGCCCTGGATGAGTTGGGTACAGCGCCAGAAGATGGCGCTTCTATGAGCGCGCCATTTTCCGGGGCGGCTGCGGACTGCAATTTGCAGCGGGTGGGGCCCAGAAAGCTTGGGTCTCCCTGCGCTGCAGATTCCAGCCCCCAGCTGCCTAGTTGTACCTGGCTGGACACAAAAATAGGGCGAAGCTCCACGTATTTTTTTTTTTTAATTATTTCATGAAATTCATGAAATAATTAAGAAAAAAAGGGCTTCCCTATATTGTTGTGTCCAACCAGGTACAAATAGGCAGCTGGTGGTTGGGGGCAGCCCGTTCCTGCCTGCTGTACCTGGCTGGACCCAAATATAGTGCGAAGCCCCACATCAATTTTTTTTTAATTATTTCATGAATTTCCTGAAATAATTAAAAAAAAATTGACGTGGGGCTTCGCACTATATTTGTGTCCAGCCAGGTACAGCAGGCAGGAACGGGCTGCCCCCAACCACCAGCTGCCTATTTGTACCTGGCCGGACACAACAATATAGGGAAGCCCTTTTTTTCTTTATTATTTCATGAATTTCATGAAATAATTAAAAAAAAAAATACGTGGGGCTTCTCCCTATTTTTGTGTCCAGCCAGGTACAACTAGGCAGCTGGGGGATGGAATCTGCAGCGCAGGGAGGCCCAAGCTTTCTGCCCCCCCCCCCCCCCGCTGCAAATTGCAGTCCGCAGCCACCCCGGAAAATGGCGCGTTCATAGAAGCTGGATGCTGCTCCTGGCTGGCATACAAAAATATGGCAAAGCCCACGTCAAAATTTTTGGGAAAAATTAATTAAAAAATAAATAATAATTTAGGGACTGCATCTTTATTAACTCCTCAAATGTCATTTAGTGTTAAAATAAAGGATTTATTTAAAAAAAAAATTGGCGTGGGATCCCCCATAATTTTAGTCTCTAGCGGAGGTTAAGCAGACGGCTGGGGCTGATGTTTGAAGCCTGGGAAGGGGGTAATACCCACGGAGCTTTCCAGACTACTAATATCAGCCCCCAGCTGAATACCTAGCCTTTACTAGCTATTAAAATGGGGGACCCCCCCAATAAAATGACGTGGGGTACCCCCTATTTTAATAGCTAGCAAAGGCTAGGCAGACAGCTGGGGGCTGATATTAATAGCCCAGGAAGGGTGCCATGAATATTGGCCCCCTCCCAGGCTAGAAACACCAGCCGTCAGCCGCCCCAGAAATGGCGCATCCATAGGATGCGCCATTTCTGGCACTTAGCCTCGCTCTTCCACGCTGCCCTGGTGCGGTGGCAGGGGGTAATAGTGGTGGGGTTCATGTCAGCGCCAGCTGCCATGAAGCCCAGGTTAGTAATGATGGGCTTCTATAAGACACCCCCATTACTAACCTACAAAGTGTTAAAAAGAAAAAACACACACTACACCCAGAAAAAAATAATTTATTTGAAATAAAACACACCATTTTATTTAATTCTTAGTTTACTAAAAAAAAATAGTTACCTGTCCACGTTCCTGCGCTGATCTCCCATGCACAGCTGTCACATCTGGAGATGGTAACAGCTGTGCATGGCTGCTGTAAGCTCACACTGCCGGGAACACGTCCGCTCCCGGCAGCGGGAGCCACTGACTGAGGTCACCGGAGTGCATTCAGGCAGCGCAGCTCCGGAGACCTCCTTTACGGCACTGCTCTACCGTGGGAATTTCTCACGATACAGCAGGGCCGTAAAGCAGCTAACCAGAGCAGCGCTGCCTGAACTCCGGCGAACCCGCTTATGCAATGACGGGGCTGCTTTACGGCCCCATCATTCTAGCGGCGGCAGCTTTTTACCGCCCGCCGGCTTTTAAACAATCAGGAGAATTCTCTCACGCTGGGATGGCATTCTGATGACAGGCTGGATCGCAGCTGAGTGCTGCTATCCAACTTGTCATCCTTCAGAGACACTGCAGAGCGCTGGCATTATGGGAACTTCCGATTCCGGTATTCGATATTGTAAAAGTATCGGAATTAAGTATCGGAATTCCGATACCGCGAATATCGGCCGATACCCGATATTTCAGTATCGGAATGCTCAACACTAGTCATGGTATGACTGTATAGGTTGTTAAATACTCTTTTTACATCTAGGGGCCATTATTTGTACGATGATATACTGTCTCGAGTTTTCTATTTTTTAGGTTTTATTGGCCGTATTGTGGTGTCACGCGGTCGTTTCTGAACTTTAGGCTTCTGTGGTGTAGCTATAGTGTCACAAACCCTTAATACATTTGGTTCAATACTCATTGACCTACCTGAGGGTCCTGCAGAGATTGTTTCAGAATCATGGGATGTCGAGGTTCCTGCATTTAGATTGCCGCTTTTGTTGACAGATCTGGTTTTAGGGCTTGGATGAAATGAGTTACTTGTGGCTTTTTTCTCTGAGGGATGCGGAGGGTTTACTTCTTTAAGTTGAGTGGGTTGCTTCCACAGATGTTCCAGCGGTGACCTGCATTCAAATTCTTTTTTCTCAAAAATAGTTCTGAAGGCTTGTCTACCAGCTGTCTTTCTAGGTGCGTCTGCGTAAGAAAATGGAGAGCTCGTAATTAATCTATGGCGCATCTTAGCAAAATAGGAAAATGAGAGTAAACATTGTCGTAACGGATTAGTACGGTTTAAAAAACTTACACGTCAGGTTGATAGGTCTCCAGAGCGGTTGGGTGGGGGATGAATAAGACGTTGACGGGTGTGTATAATTTTCTTTGGTTCTTGTACCGGTACCGAGTAGTGAAGCATTTTCTTTGTCTTCTGTTTCATCGTCTGATCCGGTTAAATCGATGATGGTCTCTGAAATAAATAACCGGTGACTTACCACACAGCTGTCCGTTCTATTGTAGAGCACGGCGACATTTGTAGTTGACAATAACTTCCGTAGATGTTGACGGGTACGTAGGGCTCCAGATATCCCGGCCTGTGACTGAATATACATTTTGTTGCGTACAAGCTTCATCGTCGCTGGTGGTGGCGAACGGACGGTCATCGTCAGAGACTGTACAATCTATGAAACTCTCTGAAATAAATAGACGTCGAATTACAACAAAACTGTTACCGGACTTACCATACATAGGTATGCTGTGTATATCCAAGGTCCTGGAGTTATCCTGGGACCACTCGGCCATTACTTCAGCGTCCAATTGCTGCGATTCGGTCAGTAGTTCCTGTGAGTCTGGGTATTGCGGATCTTCCACTAGTTCGAAATTAACATGATGGCCCCCAGAGACCATTTCACCTTGCGCTTCAGCCATCAGACACTGTGTCGCTGCGTGGCATTCCTCTTCCATATCGGCGTCTAGGAATCTAGCTTTTAAAATAAAATAAAAGCGTGGTAGGTATCCCCCATCCTATAACTTCATTTTCACACATTCTCTCTAAAACTCTACTTAGTTGGCTGTCCGTGAGGTGCTCTTCGCAGGCGCCGTGATCGTTAAAATTACAGTTCATCTGTAACAAACGCATAACGTCATACAATATATAGCGACAAAATAAGCGCATAAACTATAAAATACTTACAACAATTACAATTAAAAATTAATATACAAGACATAATAATGGTGACAATCAGGCATTCAGTATTAAATAAACATTATACAGCCCCATGATATGCTAAAAGATAATTACTTACATTGACGGTATTCAATATCTTGTCACCTCTTCAGACTGAGTGTTCTGATAATCTGAATGAACAATTTGCACTGATATACAGTACAGACCAAAATTTTGGACACACTTTCTCATTTACAGATTTTTCTGTATTTTCTTGACTATGAAAATTGTACATTCACACTGAAGGCATCAAAACTATGAATTAACACATGTGGAATTATATATTTAACAAAAAAGTGTGAAACAACTGAAAATATGTCTTATATTCTAGGCTCTTCAAAGTACCACCTTTTGCTTTGATGACTGCTTTGCACACTCTTGGCACGATTACACAGCCTGACTTCTCACAGCTGAGTTTTTGGTGTTTTGTGTTTTTTCGGCAGTGAGGGAGTTAACTCTCTCTCTCTCTGTGCTAGACGAGGTTCAGCCTCGCCCAGCTGCAATCAATGCTGCAGTAGTGGGACTCCTTCATATGCCTGCCGGTCTGTTAGGGAAGTGTCGGTGAAAGCATTTCATACAGACTAACAGAGCGGATCGTGGTATTTTGGAGTTCTGAGCTAAGTGTATTTGATGTGTTTTTTCCCTTCCTCGCTTTATCATTTATCTCCTTTCCCATTGGTGTTCCCTCTGTAGTTGTGGTGTAGTTTTTGTATGCAAGGTGGTTTTTTGGTTTGACCCTTGTACTGTCTCGTTCGTCTAAGTACTGAGTGTTGGCATATTATTTCCTGTCCCCTATTGTTGTGATCGGGGTCCTTCTCAGGACTAGATTACTGAGGTGCAGGGATCCTCAGGAGGTAGGGGTTACGCTGGCGGCCTGGACCTCTGTACCTTTAACAGTACCTCCAGGTAGAGGGATTAGTCAGGGCCCCAGCTTAGGGTCAGCTTAGGCCCCTGACCTCCTGTACGCAGAGTCAGTGTGACAGTAGTCACTGGAAATGGTTTTCACTTCACAGGTGTGCCCTGTCAGGTTTAATAAGTGGGATTTCTTGCCTTATAAATGGGGTTGGGACCATCAGTTGTGTTGGGCAGAAGTCTGGTGGATACACAGCTGATAGTCCTACTGAATAGACTGTTAGAATTTGTATTATGGCAAGAAAAAAGCAGCTAAGTAAAGAAAAATGAGTGGCCATCATTACTTTAAGAAATGAAGGTCAGTCAGTCTGAAAAATTGGGAAAACTTTGAAAGTGTCCCCAAGTGCAGTTGCAAAAACCATCAAGCGCTACAAAGAAACTGGCTCACATGAGGACCACCCGAGGAAAGGAAGACCAAGAGTCACCTCTGCTTCTGAGGATAAGTTTATTCGAGTAACCAGCCTCAGAAATCGCAGGTTAACAGCAGCTCAGATTAGAGACCAGGTCAATGCCACACAGAGTTCTAGCAGCAGACACATCTCTTCAACAATTGTTAAGAGGAGACTTTGTGCAGCAGGCCTTCATGCTAAAATAGCTGCTAGGAAACCACTGCTAAGGACAGGCAACAAGCAGAAGAGACTTGTTTGGGCTAAAGAACACAAGGAATGGACATTAGACCAGTGGAAATCTGTGCTTTGGTCTGATGAGTCCAAATTTGAGATCTTTAGTTCCAACCACCGTGTCTTTGTGCGACACAGAAAAGGTGAACGGATGGACTCTACATGCCTGGTTCCCACCGTGAAGCATGGAGGAGGAGGTGTGATGGTGTGGGGGTGCTTTGCTGGTGACACTGTTGGTGATTTATTCAAAATTGAAGGCATACTGAACCAGCATGGCTACCACAGAATCTTGGAGCGGCATGCTATTCCATCCGGTTTTCTTTAGTTGGACCATCATTTATTTTTCAACAGGACAATGACCCCAAACACACCTCCAGGCTGTGTAAGGGCTATTTGACCAAGAAGGAGAGTGATGGGGTGCTACATCAGATGACCTGGCATCCAAAGTCACCAGACCTGAATCCAATCGAGATGGTTTGGGGTGAGCTGGACCGCAGAGTGAAGGCAAAAGGGCCAACAAGTGCTAAGCATCTCTGGGGACTCCTTCAAGATTGTTGGAAGACCATTTCTGGTGACTACCTCTTGAAGCGCATCAAGAGAATGCCAAGAGTGTGCAAAGCAGTCATCAAAGCAAAAGGTGGCTGCTTTGAAGAACCTAGAATATAAGACATATTTTCAGTTGTTTCACACTTTTTGTTAAGTATATAATTCCACATGTGTTAATTCATAGTTTTGATGCCTTCAGTGTGAATGTACAATTTTCATAGTCAAGAAAATACAGAAAAATCTTTAAATGAGAAGGTGTGTCCAAACTTTTGGTCTGTACTGTATATACACGGTTGACTATGTCACGTGAGCAGTTTTTTTGCTGCGGTATACTAAAAAAATGTTCCCTAGGTTGGGAAAAAAAAAACAATAATCATTAACATTATTGTATTGATTGATATGGCTAGTTAATGTTACTTCATAGCCTGGGAATAGTTTTTTTGCTGCGTCATACTAAAAATGTTCCCTAGGATGGGAAAATCAATCCATACCAGTTTTACCATGTATAACTATAATAGTTAATTAATTAAGGATTGAATCTAAATCTGACACCATTTTGTTTTCAAAATGCCTAACGTCGAAACTCTGTTACACAAGCATCATTATACAGCAAAGAGTCCCGGTTCCTACGGAGGGATACAGCGGCTCCATAATGCCGTTAAGAAATATGGCGTGCGTAGAAAGACTGTCACAGAGTGGCTTAGCGATCAAGAAGTGTATTCTCTACACAAATCTGTAAGAAGACGGTTTATCAGAAATCGGATCATAGTTAGCGATGTGGATAGTCTCTGGCAGGCGGATCTCGTCTGCATGAATGACTACGCTAACAATAACGACGGTTTAAAATATATTTTAACGGTCATAGATGTTCTATCCAAATACGTCTGGGTAATCGGCCTGTGGACCAAGACCGGCAAGGAGCTTGCAAAAGCTTTTGAGATGATTTTTAAAAGCGAACGACGTATCCTGCAAAAACTACAAACGGATCGCGGGAATTTATGAATAAGCCCATTGCTACGCTTTGTAAAAAGTATAACGTACATCAGTTCTTTACGAATAATACAGTGAAAGCTGCGGTCGTGGAAAGATTTAATCGCATGTTGAAAGCTCGTATGTGGCGCTATTTAACGGCTCATAACACATTGAGATATATAGACGTATTACCTGATTTAGTGCACTCTTACAATAACGCTTATCATCGCACTATAAGATGCAGTCCTGCCTCTGTCACGAAAGCTAACTCCATGACCGTATGGCGCAGCGCTTATCAAGACGTCTCTACAGCGAAAAGATTTAAACCTCTATTAAAATCGGGGGATAACGTCCCGATTGTACGGCATAAGCATATCTTTTCAAAAGGCTACGAGCAAACCTACATGCGTGAAATTTTCGTTTTCTGGTCTGTAAATACACGATTCAGAAAACCTCTCTACGCATTAAACGATTTGAGCGGTGAAAACGTAGAAGGGTCTTTTTATGAAGACGAACTACAAAAGGTGCCGCAAGACGCTAATAGGATCTACAAAGTTGAAAAAGTGTTGAAAAAACGCAGGACTCGCGGTGCAAGTCATTATTTTGTGAAGTGGCTCGGATATCCCGATCAAATTCAATAGTTGGATAGAAGAAAATCAATTAACGACCGTATAAAGCATGGAAGACTATTCGTTTTACGTTACACTACCTAGCAATTCATCATCCAAAATCTACCCCGAAAATACTATTTTGAGTTACACCACCAAGCTAGCAAAGGCCGTTCATCTTTCAGGAGCTTATGAAGTGGCGTTAACGGAAATACAGTACCCCCATACGTGGAACACGTTCGACGCTTTTGAAGGGAACTTCTACGCTGCTAAACACAACGAGCCATTAGAGGTTTATCATGTAAAATCAGGATTTTACCCGAACATTCAAAAGCTGGTCGGTACAGTCAATGCACGAATAGAATCGCTGAATTTATCCACGCCTGCCTATAGGATACGTTATGATGATATACGTCGAGAGGTAATCCTACTATACAGTTTGCTCTGGGTACTAAGCTAAAATTTATTTTCGGACTACAGACCGTCGATGATTCACCCGCAGCTTTAATGCCGTGAAATCGCCGCTTTTACCCCGATTCAAAGGCGGGTTTTTATTCGCTTTTTGTATACACTGATATAATTCAACATCAGCTTGTGGGCGACAGCTACGTTCAACTGTTACGGACCGTAGAAGTTAGCGACGATGATAACGATATTGTCACAGTGCGGTACTCGCTGCCAGATTACATACCGCTGTGCAAACAACACTTTGACTCCGTAACTGTTACTGTCTTGT
Source organism: Phyllobates terribilis (assembly GCF_046119375.1). Classification (NCBI taxonomy): domain Eukaryota; kingdom Metazoa; phylum Chordata; class Amphibia; order Anura; family Dendrobatidae; genus Phyllobates; species Phyllobates terribilis. The sequence continues at coordinate 12,029,669 of NW_027362795.1, read as the reverse complement.
CGGACCAGGGTACGCCGGTTAAATTCAGATACGGAAAGTGTATAGTGCAATTACATTTTAGGCCTCGCAAGACTACGCCATGGTAAAAATTATGTCTCAAAGAGTTTATGGTTATCCCGCCTTGTACGCCCAGTACTATGTAGCTCAAGTAGGGCATGGCTTAGAGGGGTTCCGCGGTGATGAATACATGTACGGTGCCGGTCTCGGTGGTCTGTTTAGAAGTCTTTTTAGAAGAGCAGTACCGCTTTTCAGAAAAGGCCTAGAACTAGTCAAACCGCATGTAAAAACAGCCGTAAGAAACATTGCTAAAGACGCTATCACGAGTATGTCTACGGCCGCCGTGGACAGATTGAATCGCACCTCTAAAAATAATCAAGAGAGCGACGGACTAATCTACGTAACCACAAAATCACATAAAAGAAAAAGAGAAAAAAACTCTTTACCACGAGCGAAAAGACACCGCTCACCGCGATTCCCGCCGCGCCTCATGAATAACACCGCTCAACGTAGATCGAGTTCGCGTCAGAAGTAAGCAAGACGCCTCATGAGTGACATCTTCTAATAACAGGTCATGGCATTTATTCACGATGCGTCGATAGAGTGCGCTAAAAGCGAACTGGATATCTTTACCGTGCCTCCCACGCAGACTAGCGTCGAAAAATCGTTTTTTGTCGAGGTGCAACCCATCGCCGCTCTAGCCGATAACGCACCCCTGGAATTTTTCGTATCGGGAAGCAGAGAATATTATTACGATTTAAATAATACACTCTTGAACGTCCAGTGCCGCATCCTGAAACAGGACGGTACGGTTCTCGCTGCCGGCACGCGTGTGGGACTTATTAATTACCCCATAGCCACACTTTTCAATCAGGTGGACATTACTCTGGGGGACCGTTTGATTTCACAATCTGATAACCTTTATAGTTACCGGGCCTACATTGAAACGCTTTTAAACTACAGTACGCAAGCGTTGAGATCACAATTTACAGCGGGGCTATTCTATAAAGACACTGCAGGCCATCACCAGACCACCGTACTCGACGGCGAAAATCAAAATCATGGGTTCGCACGCAGAGCCCACGCAACCCGTCTCTCAAGGCCTGTGGAACTTGTGGGCCCGATCTTCGGGGACATTTTTAATCAACCAAAACTCATTTTGAACGGTCTAGATCTTAAGATCAAGTTATCAAGAAATAAGGACTCGTTTTGCCTTATGACTCCCGAACAGGAACAGTTTAAGGTTCAGATCGTGAACGCAGCCCTCTACGTAAAGAGAGTACAAGTCTCTCCAGCCGTCAGGATCGGTCACAGCCAAGCTCTTCTATCAAGCCCCGCTAAATACGCTCTAGACAGAGCCTGTTTGAAAGTCTATAGCATCCCTGGAGGAACGAGAAATAGTAATCATGAAAATCTTTTTCTGGGCCAACGGTGATTCTTTGCTTTGTGGACAACGAGGCCTTCAGTGGCAGTTACCAGAAAAACCCACTTTGCTTTCACCATTATAGGATCAACCACGCTGCTCTGTATTTGGATGGACAGCAGATCCCCGCCAAGCCGTTTCACCCTAATTTTGACGCTGAACATGCTGTGAGGGAATATATGGCTCTCGTTCATATCTCCGGAAAACAAAAAGCCGACGCAGGATTAAGCATAGACCGTGATGATTTTATGAGCGGCTACACTTTCTTCGCATTCGATTTGTCACCGGATCAGGAACCGAGAGCTGACTTTTCGCTCATTAAAACGGGTAACCTACGGGCCGAAATTCATTTTGCGGATGCCACACCACACACGGCGAATATGATCGTTTATGCTGTCAACACGGCTGTACTGGAGATTAACCAATGTCGAGAAGTCCTATACGACTTTAATTAAACTTTTGTGACTCCACAGTGGACTTCGTCTATAATGAATACTATGCAACTGTGATACATTTTGAGCCGAAATCCCGTTACTCGGAGTATGTTTGGCGGCGTATTTCCCTGCGACCTCTTACCACGCCACGTTATCAGGTATAGACCTAGAGCCTATATCGTCAACACAGATTCTTCGGAAGAGCCCGGTACGCATTGGCTACTCATTATTCTATGCAGGAACAAATCCTTATTTTTTGACAGTTATGGGTTACAACCTGACGCCGCCGTATTTCCGAATACGATTATACAATTTTTAAGAAGAAACACCACGACGTATTGATATCAGAACCGCCAGCTGCAAGACTCTATGTCGAGTTTTTGCAGATAGTTTTGTATTTACGTGTTGTATCACGTCGCTGCGGGAATAACATTGAAGCGATTAATGAAAAACTTTACAAATGATCTAAAACATAATGATCGTCTAGTAGATGCATTTGTACAAAATCTTTCTAACTCTATCACGATTTTATGTAAGCTATTATGCGATTATAATCAGGTTTGCAAACCGCCCTGCGAAACATGATCTTGCTCTATTTCTGCTATAGAACTAATGTGGTTTCATAACAATATTTCCTTTTTGTAATGTGTACTATAAATGTTTATATCTTAGTATTTCTTGTTCAATAAATCATTCAATCTATTTTGCTGTGCCTGTTAACATTAACCCTGGGACTGCCTTTTCTCACAAAAACAAAACATGTATTGACATGTTTTTGTCTTACATAAGGCGCTTACACATTAATCTATTACCTTACAGAGAATCGAGACGCTGTTAATGGATAATGTGCCAAGTTTACACATTATCCTACAACCTTACAGAGACGCTGTCGACGAGCGCATGGTTAACTTTTTAAATATTAGCATTGAAATGTATTGTAACCTATAGATTTGCTTGTATAATGTTGTATTTTGAAATCTATTTACACCTTTTTCCATTTCTTGATTTGTGTATACCTCTAAGTGAATATACAATAAATGTATATTTTTTTAAACAATTTTATTACGTCATTATTATGAACACTACAGAATGCTAACCCTAGGGATCCTGGGGCTGCTTTTTCTCACAAAAACATGTCTTGACATGTTTTTCTTACATACGGCGCTCACACATTAACCTACAACCTTGGGTGAAGGGCATGTGGGCGGTCATGGGGGACGTAACAGAGGCTGAACATGGGCTGCTTCCGGGGCGGGGACGGAACTGACGTAACAGATATTGACACACATAGGGGCGGTAAGGGTTTGCTTCCGGGGGTGGGGACGGAACTGACGTAACAGATATTGACACACATAGGGGCGGAGAGTCGGTGGAGAATGGAGAGGGGAGGGGTTTAGACCGGAAGTGGAGGCGGGACATGTGCCAAAAAGGGGCAGGGCACCTGTCAAAAACCGGAAGTGGGCTTGTTGACGAGAGGTGGGTGCTCTTACTACTTGCCTAGTAATAACTTTCTGCATAGCTGTGAACCGCGGATGACCACTCATGATTAAATCATGAAACTCCTGCAACAGACACAATCTTAGGTACCCAACTACAAATAATTTGGACCTAGGCGTGGTGAAAGGAGCAAACGATTGGACTTTACGGATCTCCGCTTCAACCTCCAAGGATATCACAGAAACCACAATGCCCTCAGGGAGAATGGAGGTTTTAGAGGAGAAACAGAACTAAAACTGCTTGGACCCCGGCCTGAAAGTGATAGAGAAATTGAATCTAGAGAAAAATAAGGACCTTCTGGCCTGTTTAGGAGTTAGCGATTTAGCTGATTCAATATACGCTAAATTCTTCTGGCCTGTGACCACAGTGATTTGATGAACTTCTCCCTGCAGAAAATGTCTTCAAACCTTAAAGGCTAATTTAACAGTGAGTAACTCACAATTTCCAACAGCAGAATTTCTTTCAGCAGATGAAAATTTTCTTGATAAAAAACCACATGGCTGCAAATTGGTCAGAGTCTTGGAACATTGACATAAAACGGCCCCTACCCCGACCTCCGAAACATCCACCTCCACAATGAATGGTTTTTGGAGATGGGGTTGGATTAGAACAGGAGCAGACAAACACTCCTTCAATTTTTCAAAAGCCCTCATAGCATCCGGTGGCCAAACCTTGAGATCTGCCCTCTTACATGTGAGGTCAGTAATCTGAGAAAAAAAAACAAAAGAATTTCCTATAATAGTTGGCGAATACTACAAAATGTTGCAACACTTTCAGGTCACTAGGTTGGACCCAATCTATTATGGCTTTCACCTTCCCAGGATCCATCGTAAACCCATCAGCTGATAAAATGATACTCAGGAATGAAATTTCCTGAACAGAAAAAAAACATTTCTCAATTGTAACAAAGAAAGAATTCTCCCTCAACCTTTCTAATACAACACGGACATGTTCCTGGTGAGAATCCAAATCAGGAGAAAAATTCTATATCATCAAGATAAATCACAAGAAATCTCCCAAAGTAATCAGAGAAATATCATTCAGATAGTTGTGAAATCCTGTTGGTGCATTGGAGAATCCAAATGGCAGAACAAGATTATCAAATAAAACCTCTGCTCTGTACACCTCATACACACACGGCTCCGCTCCGCACACCTCGTACACACGCGGCTCCGCTCTGTACACCTCATACACACGCGGCTCCGCTCCGTACACCTCGTACACACGCGGCTCTGCTCTGTACGCCTCATACACACGCGGCTCCGCTCCGTACACCTCGTACACGCGCGGCTCCGCTCCGCACACCTCGTACACGCGCGGCTCCGCTCCGCACACCTCGTACACTCATGGCTCTGCTCCGTACACCTCACACACACGCGGCTCCGCTCCGCACACCTCGTACACGTGCGGCTCCGCTCCGTACGCCTCGTACACACGGCTCCGCTCACCTCGTACACATGGCTCCGCTTCCTTACGCCTCGTACACACGCGGCTCTGCTTCGAAAGCCTCGTACACGCGCGGCTCCACTCCATACACACATGGCTCTGCTCCGTACACCTCGTACACACGCGACTCAGCTCCATACACCTCGTACACACGCGGCTCCGCTCCGTACACTTCGTACACGCGCGGCTCTGCTCCGTACACCTCGTACACACGCGGCTCTGCTCCGTACACCTCGTACACACACGGCTCCGCTCCATACGCCTTGTACACACGCGGCTCTGCTCCGTACACCTCATACACACGCGGCTCTGCTACATCCACACTGTAAACCCCTCCTGACCCCACACATAAACTTCAGCTCATCCAGCACCATGACAACCAGCACAGCAGAGTCCTGCATCCACTGAGGCCCCTGATCATGTGACCCCTGACTCCTCCCCTCCTGTGACCTCATCACAGGTCCTGTGTGCACAGAGCAGCCATATATGTGGTGGCGGCTCTGCAGGTGGAGGTATGTGGAGACCCCCATTACTGGGCGCAGGGGGCATTAACCCCTTCAGCACAGAGACTCTTTTGGGGTCTTGTGTTGCCCCTTTATAAGAATCATAAGGTTTTTGTTCTGTTTCCTGTAATAGATACATACGACCCAACTATGGAGGCAGGAAGGGAGGAAACGTATTGTTCTCATAGTACAGGGCCCCTTTCTTGGCCCCACGTAGTGTAATGTTCCCATAGTACCGCCATCCCCCCACACAGTATAATCAGATGCATAAATAGGGTCTGATGGGACTCGTTGCGAGATTTTGACCACCCCCTATCCTGATACATACAGTGGGTATGGAAAGTATTCAGACCCCTTTAAATTTTTCACTCTGTTTCATTGCAGCCATTTGGTAAATTCTAAAAAGTTCATTTTTTTTCTCATTAAAGTACACTCTGCACCCCATATTGACAGAAAAAAAACAGAAATGTAGAAATTTTTACAAATTTATTAAAAAAGAAAAACTGAAATATCACACGGGCATAAGTATTCAGACCCTGGTATACAGGCCAAGGTTACAAAAGAATTTCTGCATTACTCAAGGTCCCTAAGAGGAGAGTGGCCTCCATCATCCTTAAATGGAAGAAGTTTGGGACCACCAGAAGTTTTCCTAGACCTGGCCATCCAGCCAAACTGAGCAATCGTGGGAGAAGAGCTTTGCTGAGAGAGGTAAAGAAGAACCCCAAGATCACTGTGGCTGAGTTCCAGAGATGCAGTAGGGAGATGGGAGAAAGTTCCACAAAGTCAACTATCACTGCAGCGCTTCGCCAGTCGGGCCTTTATGGCAGAGTGGCCCGACGGAAGCCTCTCCTCAGTGCAAGACATATGAAAGCCCGCATAGAGTTTGAACAAAAACACACGAAGGACTCCCAGACTATGAGAAATAAGATTCTCTGGTCTGATGAGATGAAGATAGAACTTTTTGTTGATAATTCTAAGCGGTATGTGTGGAGAAAACCCGGCACTGCTCATCACCTGCCCAATACAATCCCAACAGTGAAACATGGTGGTGGCAGCATCATGCTATGGGGGTGTTTTTCAGCTGCAGGAACAGGACTGCTTGCAATTGAAGGAAACTTGAATGCGGCCAAGTACAGAGATATCCTGGATGAAAACCTCTTCCAGAGTGCTCTGGACCTCAGACTTGGCCGAAGGTTCACCTTCCAACAAGACAATGACCCTAAGCACACAGCTAAAATAACAAAGGAGTGGCTTCAGAACAACTCTGTGACCATTCTTGACTGGCCCAGCCACAGCCCTGACCTAAACCCAATTGAGCGTCTCTGGAGAGACCTGAAAATGGCTGTCCACCAACATTCACCATCCAACCTGACAGAACTGGAGAGGATCTGCAAGTAAGAATGGCAGAGGATCCTCAAATCCAGGTGTGAAAAACTTGTTGCATTATTCCCAAGAAGACTCATGGCTGTATTAGCTCAAAAGGATGCTTCTACTCAATACTGAGCAAAGGGTCTGAATACTTATGACCATGTAATATTTCAGTTTTTCTTTTTTAATAAATTTGCAAAAATGTATACATTTCTGTTTTTTTCTGTCAACATGGGGTGCAGAGTGTACTTTAACCCCTTTAAAAGCCCAGGGCGTACTAATACGCACCTGCACCCTGGGCTTTAAGAGCCAGGTACATATTAGTATGCCGTGTTGATTTCGCCCACACAGCCTGGGTGTCGGCTGATTGTCACAGCTGACACCCAGTGCTATGTGCTAGGAGTGGTCCCGCAATGCTGCGATTGAAGTCGAACGCAGCATTGCGGTGGCAAGGGGAGGTGATCGCCGATACTCGCCTCTCCTGCCGGCGTCCAACGCTGTCTGCCGCGGCTTCCCGGATGTTGTCATGATGACCCGATGTCGTCATAACAACATCTGGGTCACCAGACAGCAGGAGGATACTTTGGTCATGTGCAGTGCACGACCAAAGTATCTTCTGCATCTGCAGCGCTGACAGCCTGTATAGCACAGGGATGGTGCTCCATCCCTCTGCTATATAGGCGATCAGAGTAAAAAAAGTGAAAGTGCCATAGTGGGAAAAAGTATAAAAGTAAAAAAAAGTGTTAAAAAATGGAAAAAAAAAAATAATAATTTGTAAAAATATTTTAAAAAATCTAAAAAATAATCCACCAAAAATAAAAATATAATGTACCCATCAATAAATATTATGAAAAAACAAAACAATAAAAGTTCACATATTTGGTATTGCCGCGTCCGGAACGACCTGACCTATAAAACTGTCAGACTAGTTAACCCCTTTAGTGAAAATGGTAGAAAAAATAAATAAAAAACGAAGCAAAAAACAATGCTTTATCATCATACCGCAAAAGCAAAAAATTGAATAACGCAATCAAAAAGACGAATATAAATAAAAATGGTACCGCTGAAAACTTCATCTTGTCCCACAAAAAACAAGCCGCCATACAGCTCCATCAGCCAAAAAATAAAAGTTTTAGCTCTCAGAATAAAGCGATGCAAAAAAAATATTTTTCTATAAAATAGCTTTTATTGTGTAAAAGCGCCAAAACATAGAAAAACTATATAAATGTGGTACCGCTGTAAACGTACAGACCCGAAGAATAAAGCTGCCTTATCAATTTTACCACATGCGGAACGGCATAAAAAAATGAAAGAAAAGAACAATTCCTGAATTGTTGTTTTTTGTTTATTCTGCCTCCCAAAAATCGGAATAGAAAGCAATCAAAAAATGTCACATGCCTGAAAATGGTACCAATAAAAACATCAACTCATCCCGCAAAAAAACAAGTTGTCAAATGACTCTGTCGGCCACAATATGGAAAAATTATAGCTCTCAAAATATGGCGATGCAAAAACTAGATTTTGCAAAATATGTGTCTTTTAGTGTGTGACAGCTGTCAATCATAAAAACCCGATATGATTCTGGTATCGCTGTAATCGCACCGACCCAAAGAATAAAGTTGTCTAATCACTTATACCACACGAGAAACAGTGTAAAAAATAAACTCTAGGGTTAGGGTTGGGGTTGTATTAGGGTTGGGGTTAAGGTTGGGATTTTTTTCAAAAGTAAAAAAAAAAAAAAATGACGATATGGCGACCAGTGTTGAGCGCAAGTGCTCGCTACTTAAGTTTGCATCGGGTGCTCGGGTATGCACTGAGTATCGCGGTTGCTTGAGTGACATGCTCGAGTCTCCGCCCATATGCTTTATATGCCAAAAAAACATTGCAGGGATTGCCTGCCATGCATGAGCGATCCCCGCATGTTTTTTTTTGGGTGTCTAATAACCGTGAAACATGCGGGGCAGGGACTCGATGCAAACTCAAGTAGCGATCACTTGCGCTCAAGACTAATGACAACTTATTCAATATGATGACCTAATGTTATCAAATTCTGTGTCGTACTTCTGGGTTCAAAATGTTCACTATACCCCCTGGTGTCACTTATGGGGGGTTTCCACTGTTTAGACACTTCAGGAGCTCCCCAAATGCAACATGGCTTCCTCTAATTATTCAAGCAAATTTTACATTCAAAAAGTCAAATGGCTCCTTCCCTTCCTGCCATGAGCCAAAACAGTGTTTTTTCCCCACATATGGGGTATCTGTGTGCTCAGGGGAAATTGCACAATAAATTTTGGGGTCTATTTTTTTCTGTTACCCATGCGAAAATAAAAAAATTGGGTCTAAATAATACTTTTGTGAAAAAAGTTAAATGTTAATTTTTTTCTTCCACATTCTAAAAATTCCTGTGAAGCACATGAAGGGTTAATAAACTTCTTGAATGTGGTTTTCAGCACCTTGAGGGGTGCAGTTTTTAGAATGGTGTCACTTTTGGATATTTTCTGTCATAAAGACCCCTCAAATTGACTTCAAATGTGATGTGGTCCCTAAAAAAATGGTTTTGTAAATTTTGTTGGAAAAATGAGAAATCGCTGGTCAACTTTTAACCCTCATAGCTCCCCAATAAAAAAAAATGTTGGTTCCAAAATTGTGCTGATGTAAAATAGACATGTGGGAAATGTTATTTATTAACTATTTTGTGAGATATATCTCTCTGATTTAAGGGCATAAAAATTAAAATTTTGAAAATTGAAAAAGTGATATCGAAGAAATTTTACCATAATCATGAAGCACAACATGTCACGAAAAACAATCTCAGAATCAGCGGGATCCGTTGAAGCGTTCCAGAGTAATTACCTTATAAAGTGACAGTGGTCAGAATTGTAAAAATTGGCCTGGTCATTAACGTGCAAACCACCTTTGGTTGTAAAGGGGTTAATGAGAAAAAAAACAACTTTTTAGAATTTACCAAATGGCTGCAATGAAACAAAGAGTGAAAATTTTAAAGGGGTCTGAATACTTCCGTACCCACTGTATATGTATGTCCCTTATCCTTGACCCCAACCTGGTTTATGTTCCCCATTCTGCCTCTGTTCTTTAGTGTATAGAAAAAAATAAACTATTACACTCACCAGGGGCGAACATAGAAGTAATGGGGCCCCATAACCGAAGTATAATGTGACGCGCCCCCTGGGCCTGTGCTGCTTCTGCTGCGCAGGGGGAATACCCGGAGCCGGATCCGTTGGGGGGTGGTAGTCCTCGAGGCGGTGACCCGGTCCGTGCCCAGGGTGTCAAACTAAGTGGCGATGTTTTTAGTGGCAGATGTGATATTGTTCGACTACGCCACCCGTTGAATGCGGTTACGAAACCGCCGCTGCAGGGCAGACCGCTGAGGCCGGTGGTACAGTTGTGCAGCGTGGGTAGTATAACCCTCAACGGGAGGGGTATGGCCTCAGGGCAGCGGACGTGGATGATGGGGATGGTAGAATTGCACGCAGGCACCAGGAACCACTCAGAGACGGTGCGGTGTAGTTCAGGGTCTTTACTGGTGACAAAGATAGACCCTCCCGGGAGTACTGGCTAGCGGTCGGGGTCTGGTCAGTCCGTGAGCAGACAGGATCTCCCCTGGCCAGGCGGAGTTGTAGGCCTCCCCAACTAAATGTACTCTTCTTGGCTACCTTGCTAGAAGCGGATAAAAGTAGCCCACGTCCCTGAGTGTACCGTGTGGTGCTCACCCGTATGGCCGGTGACTCGGGGCCTTCTGGTAGCCTCCGCTCCACGACGGCGGTGCTGGTCCCTTGCGTGTGACCGTGCCTTCGGGTTTCTTGGCCAGAGGACCTGAAATCCCCTGCCGGTCGGTTTCTGCTGCTGGGTATGGAACAGTCCCCACAGCCTCGGACTCCGTGTCCGGTGAGATCTCTCCAGTCCGGACGAGCTCTACAGCTTCCAGTCCCGGACTCCTTTTATCACTGCTCCCACAGAGCTCCTGTTCTTATTTTCCCTGTAACTGATCCACACCAGACCAGACTGTGTCTCTGTCTCTGTCTGTGTTCTTTTCTAACCCCACCTCAGCCCCAGTTTATATAGGGGAAGTTCTTCCCCTCCCAGGACTGGGCAGGAGGTGTGGCATGCTTAGGATTCCTGACCAGGAGACCTCCCACCTGCTCACAGACGTAATATTGCTATTACTGTGGTAACCAGAACCCTGGGGTGCCACATAATGCACTCCCCATAATCCTCCATACAGTATAATGCACAGCCCATACTCATCCATGTAGTATAATGCACAGCCCATAGTCCGTACATGTAGTGTAAGGCACAGCCCATGGTCCGTACATGTAGTGTAATGCACAGCCCATAGTCCACACATGTAGTATAATGCACAGCCCATGGTCCGTACATGTAGTGTAATGCACAGCCCATAGTCCACACATGTAGTATAATGCACAGCCCACAGTCATCCATGTAGTATAATGCACAGCCCATAGTCCATACATGTGGTATAATGCACAACCCATACATGTAGTATAATGCACAGCCCATAGTCCATATGACTCGCCCCCTGGGCCGTGGGGCACTCGGATCCGGGCAATAGGGGGAACGATGGGAGTAGTAGTGGCAACCCGGTTCCGTGGCTCAGGGTGGTCAGGCCAGTGGTAGTCCGTTATGTGTTATTAATTATGTCCGACTACGCCACCAGTGGATTGCGGTTATTAGGAACCGCCGCTGCATGCAGACCGCTGGGGCTGATGAGGTGTGCAGCTAGGGTAGTGTGACTCCCCACGGGAAGAGTGCGGCCCCAGGGCAGTATAGTGGATGGTGGGAGTGATGGTATTGAGAGTCCCAGTGATGATAGTGCTGGAGGAGCAAGGAACACACAGACAACAGGTTGCAGTCCAGGGTCTTTACTAAACAGGTAAACTGACCCACAACCAGTCCCGGCTAGGAGGGGACCTGGATGTCTGAGAGCAACGGGGAAATTGGCCCTGGTCAGGGTGAGGGTGTAGGCCTACCGTGCTTTCTGCGCTCCTTCTGGCTATCTCCTCCTGATAGGGTAACAGCCCACGTTTCCGAGCTTTCCGTGTATTCTAGCCTGCATGGCCTGCGACGTGGGTTCCTTTCTGCTCCGAGCCTTGTACAGCTTTACTGGTCCCTTCTGTTGTGACAGGGCCACCAGGCTTCTTAGGCCAAGGAATGTACAGTCCCTTGCGGACTGATTCTCTGCTGGGGGATGTGGAATCCTTCCAGCCTTAGACACCAAAGTCTGGTAAAATTAAGTCTTTTCTCTGCCAAGACAGGCTCTCTTCGCCTCTTGTCTCTGGCTTGTGGCTCTCCTACTGCCACACTTCCTCTTAGGTGCAACACAACTGTCCCTCTCTGCTCTGGGACCTGAATCCTCAGATCGGTCGTCCAGTTCTCCCTCACCCTGCCCTCAGTACCAGCTTTTATAGGGGCAGCCACCTCCCCCTACTGGCCTGAGACAGGAGGCATTGCATGCTAATGTTCCCCTGACCAGAGAACCTCCCCCTTGCTCTCAGACACAGCTTTAATTACACTTGTGGCATCCAGGTCAGGGTGACACACATACATGTGGTATAATGCACAACCCATACATGTAGTATAATGCACAGCCCATACATGTAGTATAATGCACAGCCCACAGTCATCCATGTAGTAGTATGGCCAAGGGCACCGTGTACTCGCTGATTTAAAAAACCAAAACATTATACTCACCTTCACTCCGCTCCCTCGCTGCGCAGTGTCTTTTTCTGGAGCTGCCAGCTGACTTCAGCTGGAAGCGACAGGAGAGGATGATGTTACTTCCATGCACCCCTAATGACGTACATGCCGATGTCAGCTGCTGGCCTCTGATTGGTCGGCAGCGTGTATTGTGGCACTTCAGCTGAATGTCAGTCCGAGAACACACATCCAGCTGCAGCAGGGGTTGGTGTTGGCTGGGCCCGGTTGCAGGAGCAACTGCGGTCATTAAGCCTCTCAATATAATGCTCTCATAATACCTCTATTTCCCCACACTGTATAATGTTCTCACAGTACCGCCATCTTCCCACATGTTGTGGGTAAATTGTTTGAAGGATTTCTTAGAGATGCTATTGTAGAATATCTTAATGATAATAACTGTCGAACTCCATATCATCATGGATTCATGAGGGATCGCTCCTGCTGTTAGAACTCTCCTGTTAGTTTTTTTTATAGTTTGCTGGTCACATGACCTTTTTTGCCTATTTAATCCTGCTCCGCCCTCCTGGCCTTGCTGGACTTCATTGTAATTTCTACTCTTGAGCTAGCTTGGTGCTCTGTTGCCTTTCTCAGTCAGTTTTGCTGGGTCTTCGGACCGCTATGTTCTATGTTGTTTGTTTGTCTTATTTCTGATACAATTTCTGCTAGGAGGTGTCCACCTTTCTCCCAGTCCCTAGTTCTTGTCGGGATCCCTCCCTCACATCTATAGGTCTTCATTCAGACTAGCCGAGGACTTTAGCGGGTCTGATCGCAGGATCAGGTTCCCCGTTACATCGTAGGGATCCAGCTTAGTTCTATTGTAGGGACAGATCTCCTTTCTTTCCTTAGTGCTTGTAGCAGATCATAACAGTAAGTCCAGCCCTGAAAAATTTCTCTAAGGAAAAGACCTCTAGTTTCCATTATGGTCTCGGTTCATGATTTGGCTCAATGCTTGCAGGGACTCTCTCTGGAGGTGGCCAAGCTCCAACAACACGTGAGTAGCTGTTCTGGAGCACATTTTGTAGAGCCAAAGGTACGTCTGCCTGATCTATTTTTTGGTGAACAACAAGATTTTTTTTCCTTTAAAAATGCTTGTTTATTGTATTTTCGTTTAAGACCCGGATCCTCTGGTGATGAATCACAGCGCATAGGGTTCATAATGTCACTTTTGCGCAAAGAACCTCAGGGATGGGCCTTTTCTCTCCAACCAATGATCCGTGCTTTAGATCAGTGGATAGTTTTTTTGCTGCTTTGGGGTTGTTGTATGATGATCCTGATCGTGTCTCATCTGCTGAGTCTGAATTAAGACGTTTGAGGCAGGGATCAGGTAATGTGGAAAATTATTGTACTCACTTCCGTCGGTGGTCTGCACAGGTAGGGTGGAACGATTCAGCTTTGAAAAGTTTGTTTCTTGCGGGGCTAGGTGAAAGGGTTAAGGATCTGCTGATTGCTTATCCTTCACCTGGAAACTTACAGGAGGCAATGCAATTAGCTATACGGGTGGACAGGAGACTGCATGCAAGGGTTAATGAGAGTAAATCCTCTGCCATGTCAGCTCCGAGTCTTGAGAGGGTCTGTACTGACATTGGAGAGCCGATGGAGATTGGGGCGATGTCACCCCACTCTCAGGAAAACATGGTGTCTGCTAACAATTTGAGCCGACAATTTGTTAGCGGATATCATGTTGCATTTGGAGAGTCCCTGTGTGCCCAAACATTGGAGCTCCCCCACAAGTGACCCCATTTTGGAAACTAGACCCCCCAAGGCACCTATCTAGATTCATAGTGAGCACTTAGGACCCCAGGTGCTTCACAAATTGATTCATAAAAATGAAAAAGTGTTTTTTTTTTCACTTTTTCATTTTTACGAATCAACTTGTGAAGCACCTGGGGGTTCCAAGTGCTCACTATGCATCTAGATAGGTGCCTTGGGGGGTCTAGTTTCCAAAATGGGGTCACTTGTGGGGGAGCTCCAAAGTTTGGACACACAGGGGCTCTCCAAACGCAACATGGTGTCTGCTAACAATTTGAGCCGACAATTTGTTAGCGGATATCATGTTGCATTTGGAGAGTCCCTGTGTGCCCAAACATTGGAGCTCTCCCACAAGTGACCCCATTTTGGAAACTAGACCCCCCCAAGGATTTTATTAAGGTGTATAGTGAACATTTTGAACCCAGAGGTACGGCACAGAATTTGTTTACATTAGGTCATCATATTGAATAAGTTGTCATTATTCTTGAGCGCAAGTGCTCGCTACTTGAGTTTGCATTGGGTACTCAGGTATGCACCATGTACAGCGTGTGCTCGAGTGACATGCTCGAGTCCCTGCTCCGCATGTTTCACGGTTATTAGACACCCAAAAAAAAACACGCGGGGATCGCTCGTGCATGGCAGGCAATCCTCGTAAAGTTTTCGTAAAGCATATGGGGCGGAGACTCGAGCATGTCACTCAAATACCCACGATACTCAATGCATACCAGAGCACCCGATGCAAACTCAAGTAGCGAGCACTTGCGCTCAACACTAGTCACCATATCGTCATCTTTTTTTCTTACTTTTGAAAAAAATCCCAACCCCAGCCCTAACCCTAGCACAACCCTAACCATAGCACAACCCTAGCCCCAGCACAACCCTAGCCCCAGCGCAATCCTAGCCCCAAACCCAGCCCTAACCCTAGCCCAATCCTAACCCAAGAGTTTATTTTTGACGCCGTTCCTTGTGCGGTATAAGTGATTAGACGAGTTTATTCTTCAGGTCGGTGTGATTACAGCAATGCCAGAATCATATGGGGTTTTTATGACTGACAGCTGTCACACACTAAAAGACGCATTTTTTGTAAAATCTAGTTTTTGCATCGCCATATTTTGAGAGCTATAATTTTTCCAGATTTTGTCAGACAGTCATGTGACGGCTCGTTTTTTTGCGGGATGACTTGACGTTGTTATTGGTGCCATTTTCTGGCACGTGACATTTTTTGATCGCTTTCTATTCCGATTTTTGGGAGGCAGAATAAACAAAAACCAACAATTCAGGAATTGTTTTTTTTTGTTTTTTTTTTATTCTGTTCCGCGTGTGGTAAAATTGATGAGGTAGCTTTATTCTTCAGGTCAGTACGTTTACAGCGGTACCACATTTGTATCATTTTTCTATGTTTTGGCGCTTATACACAATAAAAGCTATTTTATAGAAAAAAATATTTTTTAGCATCGCTTTATTCTGAGAGCTATAACTTTTTTATTTTTTGGCTGATGGAGCGGCTTGTTTTTTGCGGGACGAGATGACGTTTTCAGCGGTACCATTTTTATTTATATGCGTCTTTTTGATCGCGTGTTATTCCACTTTTTGTTTGGCGGTATGGTGATAAAGCATTGTTTTTTGCTTCGTTTTTTTTTTTTTTTTTTTACCGTGTTCACTGAAGGGGTTAACTAGTGGGACAGTTTTATAGGTCAGGTTGTTCCGGACGCTGCGATACCAAATATGTGTACTTTTATTGTTTTTTTTTTTATAATAATATTATTGATGGGTACATTATATTTTTATTTTTGGTGGATAATTTTTTTTATTTTTTTTTTATATTTTTGCAATTTTTTTTTTTTTTCCACTTTCAGACAGTTTATACACTTTATTACTTTGTCCCACTCTGGGACTTTCACTTTTTTTTCTCTGATCGCCTGCATGGCATAGGAATGGAGCACCATCCCTATGCCATGCAGGCTGTCAGCGGGGCACAGTGTGAAGATTGTTTGGAGATGCACTGCGCATGTCCAAACAATCTTCCTGCTGTCTGGTGACCGGATGTTGTCATGACGACATCGGGTCGTCATGGCAACACCCGGGAAGCCTTTGCAGACTGCGCTGGAAGCCGGAAGAGGAGGTGAGTATCGGCGATCACCTCCCCTTGCCCCCGCAATGCTGCGATTGACTTCGATCGACTTCAATCGCAGCATCACAGGGGTTAATGTGCTGAGAGCGGTGCGTGACCACTCCCTGCACATAGTACCGGGTGTCAGCTGTGACAATCAGCTGACACCCGGCGGCGATCGCGCCCGCACAGCCTGTGTGCGCGCGCGATCGCGATGACGTACTAATACGGGTCTGGCTCTTAAGTCCCAGGGCACAGACGCGTATTAGTACGTCAGATGTTGTTAAGGGGTTAAATACTAAGGGTGTACTTCTTTCTGCTACTACCACTGCTCAGGATGAATTAATTGAATTTCGGGTATTTGTGGATTGTGGTTCTACTCTGAATGTGATTGATGGGGGATTCTTGGAAAAACTTAAATTAAAACCCAAACCTTTGTCATCCCCTATTGCCGTGGTTTCTGTCGATGGCTCTCCCTTAAAGAGTGTTACTCACAAGGTTTATGAATTTCCCCTCACTATTAATGGTATTCACCAAGAGAATTTGGATTTGGTAGTATTAAATAATTTTCCTTCTCCAGTAGTGTTGGGGTTACCCTGGTTAAAATTGCACAATCCTGTACTGGATTGGTCTACCAATGAAATTAAGTCCTGGAGCCCTAAGTGTTATGACAAGTGTTGTAACGGGCGCATTGCTGCTGTGGATAAAGGGGAATTACCTGTACCTATTCAGGATTTTTGGAAACTTTTTTCTGAGAAGGAATCGCAAATTTTGCCTCCCCATAGAGACTATGATTGTACCATTGAATTTGTCCCTGGAGCGACTATTCCTAAAAGTCGTTTATTTAATCTTACTATTCCTGAGAGAAAGGCTTTGGAGGAATACATACAGTCAAGCTTGGCCGCCGGTCACATTAGGCCTTCCAAGTCTCCTGTGGCTGTTGGAATTTTTTTTGTTAAAAAAAAGGACGGCGGTTTACGTCCTTGTCTGGACTTTCGCGAGATTAATAAAATTACTGTACGCAATCCTTACCCACTGCCATTGATTCCTGATTTGTTTAACCAGTTAGTGGGGGCCAAGTGGTTCTCTAAAATTGATCTCTGGGGGGCATACAATTTGTTGGGCATGAAGGAGGGTGATGAATGGAAGACTGCTTTTAACACTACTGTGGGTCATTTTGAGAATCTGGTTATGCCTTTTGGTCTTACCAATGCTCCAGCATTTTTTCAGAATCTTATTAATGACATCCTTAGACCTTTGATCGGCAAAAATGTGGTTGTGTATTTGGATGACATTTTGATTTATTCGCCTGATCTGGAGTCTCATTGGCGGAGCGTACGTGAGGTATTACAGTTATTAATTGACAATTCGCTTTTTGCTAAGCTAGAGAAATGTGAGTTCGCTGTACAGAGGATTAGTTTTTTGGGCTACATTATCTCCAGTGAAGGTTTTGAGATGGACCCGGTTAAAGTTCAAGCTGTGCAGGAATGGCCTAGGCCTATTGGCTTGAAATCGATACAGAGGTTTTTGGGTTTCGCCAATTATTACAGAAAATTCATAAAAAAAAATTCTATTATTGTCAAACCACTGACCGATCTCACCAGGAAAAGTGCTAATACGGTTCAGTGGACTTCTGAGGCCATTGAAGCTTTTGTGTTTCTAAAGGAGAGGTTCAGCTCTGCCCCCATCCTTATGCTGCCTGATGTGACTAAGCCGTTTTTGGTCAAGGTTGATGCTTCTTCGGTGGGGGTCGGAGTACATCCCTGTGCCTTTTTTTCAAAAAAATTTTCTGAGACTGAACTTAATTACGATATTGGTAATCGGGAATTGCTGGCTATTAAACTCGCATTTGAACACTGGCGTCATCTCTTGGAAGGTGCTGAATTTCCCATTCAGGTTTTCACTGATCATAAAAATCTGATCTATCTTGATGCTGCCAAGCGCTTGAATGCCCGTCAGGCTAGGTGGGCACTTTTTTTCTCGTGGTTTAATTTTTCCGTTACTTACATCCCGGGTACCAAGAATGTTAAAGCTGATGCTTTGTCTCGCAGCTTTTCTCCCATGGTCGGTGCTGAGGAGGAAGAGAGCATTTTACAAGAAGGTGTTGTGATTGCTGCTTTGGACTCCGTTTTGGAGGATGAGATTCTTAAAGCTCAGGAGAATGCCCCATCTAACACTCCCCATGGGAGGTTGTTTGTGCCTAGGACCTTTAGGAGAGATTTGTTTGTTGAGTGTCATGAGTCTCGGTTGGCAGGTCATCCAGGAATTTCTGAGACCAAGAGACTTGTGGGTCGCAGTTTTTGGTGGCCTGGATGGCAGAAGGAAGTCATTAAGTGGGTGCGTCAATGTACTGTGTGTGCTAGATCTAAGTCTTCGCATGCTCCTGCTGCGGGGTTGCTTTGCCCTATGGAGGTTCCTAGTGCACCTTGGACACATCTAGCTATGGACTTTATTACTGACCTTCCTCCCTCTGAGGGTTTCACGGTCATCTGGGTGGTCGTGGACCGTTTTAGCAAGATGTGTCACTTGGTTCCCTTCATCAAACTGCCCTGCGCTAAGACACTCGCTAAGGCCTTTGTCAAGGAAATTGTCAGACTACATGGCGTTCCTACTGACATTGTTTCTGATAGGGGACCTCAGTTCGTGGCTCGTTTTTGGCGTGCCTTTTGTGACAGGTTGGGAGTTCATTTGTCGCTTTCATCCGGATATCATCCTGAGTCTAATAGCCAGACAGAAAGGAAGAACCAGGATGTTGAGCAGTTTTTGCGTTGTTTTGTGGCAGACAATCAAGAGGGGTGGTCTGAGTTTCTGCCACTTGCTGAATTTGCTCTTAACAACCATACATCCTCTACTGCTGGGTGTTCGCCTTTTTTTTGTTGTTCTGGGAGACATCCATCTTTTGGGTCATTCTCCAAATTGGTATCGGCTGTGCCTGAGGAGGAGAGTTTTTCCGGTGATTTGGAGAGAGTTTGGACGGATGTGCGTGGTAATCTTCAGGAGGCTAACAAAAAATCTAAGAGGTACTTTGATAGGAAACGGCAAGAGGTTTTGTTTGCTATTGGTGACATGGTTTGGTTGTCCTCTAAGAATCTGCGATTGAGGATTCCTTCTAAAAAATTGGGTCCCAAGTTTGTAGGGCCCTTTAAGATGCTTCAGATAGCTAACCAATCTGCTGTTAGGTTGGAGGTTCCTACCTCCTGGAAGATTAATCCGGTGTTTCATGTTTCTCTGTTGAAAAGAGCTGATGTGTCTTATGGTGACGCCTCTGCCACTGTTCCTCCAGTGGTGGAGGATGGGGAATATGAAATTTCCCGCATCCTAAATTCTAGACAGTATAGAGGGAGTTTGCAGTATCTCGTCGCTTGGAAGGGTTTCGGACCCGAGGATAACTCATGGGTGAGGGCAGATGATGTTTCTGCCTCCAGACTTGTCAGAGCTTTTCACAGGAGGTTTCCTGATAAGCCTGGGCCTAGGGGATCCGGAGGATCCTCTTAGAAGAGGGGGTACTGTTAGAACTCTCCTGTTAGGTTTTTTCTAGTTTGCTCATCACATGACCTTTTTTGCCTATTTAATCCTGCTCCGCCCTCCTGGCCTTGCTGGACTTCATTGTAATTTCTACTCTTGAGCTAGCTTGGTGCTCTGTTGCCTTTCTCAGTCAGTTTTGCTGGGTCTTCGGACCTCTATGTTCTATGTTGTTTGTTTGTCTTATTTCTGATACAATTTCTGCTAGGAAGTGTCCACCTTTCTCCCAGTCCCTAGTTCTTGTAGGGATCCCTCCCTCACATCTATAGGTCTTCGTTCAGACTAGCCGAGGACTTTAGCGGGTCTGATCGCAGGATCAGGTTCCCCGTTACATCGTAGGGATCCAGCTTAGTTCTATTGTTGGGACAGATCTCCTTTCTTTCCTTAGTGCTTGTAGCACATCATAACACCTGCCAAACAAACCTGATCGCCTTCTACGAGGAGGTGAGCTCACAGCTGGACCGGGGAGAGTCAGTGGATGTTGTATACCTTGACTTCTCCAAAGCGTTTGATACCGTGCCACACAAAAGGTTGGTATATAAAATGAGAATGCTTGGTCTGGGGGATAATGTGTGCAAGTGGGTAAATAGCTGGCTGAATGATAGAAAGCAGAGGGTGGTTATCAATGGAGTAAGCTCAGGGTGTGTCAGGGTTACTAGCGGGGAGCCTCAAGGATCTGTCTTGGGCCCTATATTATTTAATATATTTATTAATGATCTAGTGGAAGGGTTGCATAGTAAAATAGCAATATTTGCAGATGATACTAAACTTTGTAAAGTAGTTAATACAGATGAGGATAGGGCACAGCTACAGGAGGATTTAGATAAATTGGGGAGTTGGGCCAAAAAATGGCAAATGGGGTTCAATGCCAATAAATGTAAGGTCATGCACATGGGAAAGAAAAACAGCAGTCACCCATACATATTAAATGGGAAACCGTTGGGGAAATCTGACATAGAGAAGGACCTGGGCGTCTTGGTTAACAGCAAATTAAATTGGAGTGCCCAGTGTCAGGCAGCAGCTGCGAAGGCAAATAGAGTCATGGCATGCATCAGAAGAGGAATAGGGGCATATGATGAGAACATTGTTCTTCCTCTGTATAAAGCGCTGGTAAGGCGCACTTAGAATATTGTGCACAGTTCTGGGCTCCGGTGCTCAGGAAAGACATATTGGAGCTAGAGAGGGTACAAAGGAGGGCGACTAAGGTAATAAAGGGAATGGAGGGACTAGAATACCCAGAGAGGTTGTCAAAATTAGGCTTATTTACATTGGAAAAGAGAAGGCTTTGGGGAGACCTCATAAACATGTATAAATACATCAGGGGGCAGTACAGAGATCTCTCCCATGACCTGTTTATACCAAGGATGGTGACAAAGACGAGGGGGCACACTATGCGTCTGGAGGAAAGGAGGTTCCTGAACCAGCATAGAAGGGGATTCTTTACGGTCAGAGCCGTGAGACTCTGGAACTCTCTGGGAGAGGAAGTGGTGATGTCCAACTCACTTAATGAGTTCAAGAGAGGCCTGGGCGCCTTTCTTGAGAAGAATAAAATTACATCTTATGCTTAGTGATAGTTAATTAATCCAGGGATTTAATCTGACTGCCAGATTGGAGTCGGGAAGTGAATTTTCCTCAATGATGTAAATTGGCCTATACCGCATGTTTTTTTTTTGCCTTCCCGTGGATCAACGCTGCGGAATAGCTGCAGTGCACAAGAAATAGGCTGAACTGGATGGACGCTTGTCTTTTTTCGGCCTTATAAACTATGTAACTATGTAACATACAGTATAATGTTGTCACAGTCCCGCCAACCCCAATTTTATTTTATGTATTAACCACTTGGTTTTCTTTTTTTGGTGTTTTTCATGTAATATATGGAAACCTATAGGAAAATGCTTTTAGAAACATGATATCCAGGAAAAAAATCACTGTACATGGAGACATTAGCATCAAATAACTCCTGTCTTGGTGTTCTTACAAACAAGCTCTTATAAATGAGATCTAACGTGTTAAAAGATTATAACCTGGGAAAGACGGGAAACATTCATATAGATGGCCGGTGATGATGTAGTCAGCGACTGACTCTGGCCAAATTTGTTTCTAGAGCGGTATTAGAAGATGAAGATGTCGTCCTCATCATGAAGTTGTTATTTCTCATGTCACGTGTAATGAATATGACAAGAATTAGCGTTATGGAAGATGAGTCTATAAGAAACGTATTGAGCTGCAGACTCCGAGGAAGAAACTACTTGTTGTCTGTGGCCTAAAATATATAGGTTATATTAGTACGTCAGGGACAAAAGCAGAATATTGTAAAAATAATAAAAATACCATTGCTGCTTGGGTTTCTGGGTGATTCTTACTGAAGCAGTGGCCAACTTAGCCAGTGATTGGAAGTATGGAGGAGATGTCTAAGTCAGCAATTCAACTTATGTTCCAGTCCATAAAAGACTAGAGAATACAACATCTACACATCTTCTGATATATTTCCTCTATTGTCTCCAGTAATTGTATTAATACACAGAATTCTTTATGATGTTACATCGGCTCTTTTTCTCATTCAGGTCTCTACAATATCAGATCCTCTCAGTGAAGATCTTCTATATAAGAGAATTTTTCTAAATCACCTATCAAGGATGGATATTGACAGAGACAAGATGGCGGAGAGGATATTACACCTCACCCTAGAGATCCTCTTCTGGCTTACTGGAGAGGTGAGAGATTCTGATGACGTCACATTACATCATTCTTATCTATGGGAATAACAGATGGACAGAACTGGAGAGGTGAGGACTCTGGAAATGTCTGGAGTGAGATTTATTAATGTGTCTCTCCATAACCAGGATTACACAGTAGGGATGAAGACCTCTAGTGAGGGCTGTCAGGACCCTGTGTCTGAGGGATGGAGAAGACCACTGAGCCCAATCACAGGACCTCCATCTCACCCCCTGATACGTGAGGATATCAATGACCAGAAGATCCTAGAACTCACCTACAAGATGATTGAGCTGCTGACTGGAGAGGTGACACTATTGGGAATGCTGGGACATTATACAGTAACGCTATGAAGGGATCGGGGGATGACGATATCATTGTATGTGTCAGGTTCCTATAAGGTGTCAGGATGTCGCTGTCTATTTCTCCATGGAGGAGTGGGAGTATTTAGAAGGACGCAAAGATCTGTACAAGGACGTCATGATGGAGGTTCCACAGCCCCTCACATCACCAGGTAATAGACCGGACTAAATACACACTGCCTAAAATTTTCTGTATGTAAAGAATGAATTCAGTCCCTGTATGTGTTTCCTCCAGATCTATCCAGTAAGAGGACAACACCAGAGAGATGTCCCCATCCTCTTCTTCCACATGACTGTAAACAAGAAGATCCCAATGCTCCTCAGGATCATCAGGTAGATGGAGAGAAGGTGTCATGAGATCTCCCCTATGATGTGTAGACGGCTGTGAAGGTCTTGTGTTCAGTCTTGTTTTATCCACCAGTATTTATATTTGTGTAATGAGAACGGTGGAGATGGCAGGATTAGAGCTGATCATAGATGGGACTTCTCCATGTTTACAATATTTGTTTCAGGGTGAAGATCTGAACCATATTAATACTACAGAGACATATGTGAGGGGTGATGAGCAGTGTAAAGAGGAGATTCCTACATATGACTACCCAGGTGAGTAGCGACCACTAAATGCTGACAAGTCACAGATTCTTCTCAGTCACCGGCTGTGGCTGCTTTATCGCTGGTGTAGTCCAGTTGTATCACAATCGTGTGATCACCATTTTACCGCTAGACCACAACATTTTCCTCCATCCGAAAATGTTCACACTACTTTGTGTAATTGTAAAAGATATTTTCTGTAGAACTTACAACCTGGAGGATCCACCTACCGCCTGGGATTAGGAGACGCTGACCGTTACCTGCCCAGATCTGTAAACTGCAAAGCCAAATGGCAGAGTATGTAATATGTGCTGACAAGTGAGAAAATCAAAATTATGATGGACCTCTAAGAGAAAGCGGAGGGTAATGATGCTGTTGGCTTCCTAGAACCCTGATATCTTATTGGATGAATCTACCTTCTCTCCCTTCTGTGCTGCTGAATGTGCTCATATGGTCCCTACAAGACCAGGTCCAGTCTTTCTGGACAAACTTCACTTTTATGATCGACAACATTAAATGTGCAGTGAGGGCCAAGTGTGAATTTCTGTACAATAACAACAGAGTTTCCCTTTATCCTGACTTTTCAATTTCTTTTTAAACCAACTAACTTCAAACAGGATCTTGATAAATCTCTAAGCTGTGCGTGGCTGATGGTTGTAATATACATTTATTCACACCTGCAGGAGATGTGTTGGCTCCAGCCCTGGTTTCATGGATTCACTCCACGTCATAAATTCCATTATGTTTTCATTCCTAAGGAATTCAGATTCCTGCACAATCTCTCCTGAAATGGGGGCGCTAATACTTTCTCTACTCTCCTGGTCAGGACTCCTAGTAGCTCCAATGGTCCACCATAAATGAGTGCGACTCCGGTTTAGTGTTGGAGCTCTCCCTTATATATACGTTGTTGTTGGGGATGTAACATATCTTTTATTCTGTCTTTTTTTACAGGTTCATTTTGTTTGATTGTGGTGGGATCGGCCTGCCTCACTTATGTGAGTCTGTAACTCCCTGGTAGTCTTTAAAAGAAGGTCTCCATTACCTCTTCCCAATGCCCGAGGTCTACATTTAAGACACCTCATCTCTGCTCTATTATAAAAAGTTCTGTTTCAATGTCTAATATTTCTTCTTGAAACTCATCTGACAGAAAATATTGGCCCTTACGATAGTTTAGATTCCCAAGAGCCACCGAGCCCCATACTGTAATTACCCCAGAGAGGTTTCACCACTAGTTACTCACTACTTACTGATGGAGACTGTTGAATTTGATCATTTCAGTAGATGTGTTATTGTCTATAGTCACAGTTTTTGACTGCAGCAGTTAGTTCCCAAAATACTCTGATTTAACCCTTTTCTGCAGACAGTTTTGTGTTCCTATCAGGGCGCATTTTCAAATCTGACGTGTGTCACTTTATGTGGTGATAATTTTGGAATTCTTCACAAAGGATAATAGGAAACAAATGGACCTTACAAACTATTTACCAACTTCTCTTGAATCCAACAATATTCTATATAAGGTTGTACAGGTTGTATAGAAGGAGCGCCATTTAGCTATCTGAATGCAGATCTTGCTGGAATATATTTCAGGCACAATGTATTGGGGGCACTGTTCATTGTCACCTGACAGCTCAAAAGATGGCTACCATGAACAGACTTGGTGCTATATACTCCATTTTCCTGATCTCACGGATTGCCTCGCTCATCACCCTTTAACCCCAATAAGAATAGTCAGATAGCCGGGTCAGAACCAGGAGGGCAGAGAAAATACCAATCAGAAGACACAAGAGTAGTCAGTAAACGGGCCGAGGTCACAACAGGAAACAAATACACAAGCCGTGAGCTGAGCACAGAGGACTGAACCAGAGGAGAACAAGGCTGTATCTGGCAGCTTCCGGCAATATACCATAAGCTTTAGTAGGGTGTGGTGCTTTCCGATTGGATGAAGCAGATTACTCCAGCTGGACAGCACACACACCCATACTGCCAGACTGGATGGTACTACAGGTCCCAGGCACCCTAATCTTAGTGGCTGGACAGAGCCTGCGCTGCCCAGAGCTTCTGGTTCCAACGTCTCCTCCATCACCAGCGCTACCTGCAGAATGATTAAGGTGGTGACAGAAGCAGACGTCGGGGGAGCAGATCCCAGGGATTGGACACACTATTTACAGAAGCCTTAAAGAAGTTGTCCAGTACTTTTAACAATTGACCAATGTACCCCAATGTATTTACCCTGTGCCCATAAGAATTTTTGTAATTACCTTCTGCTGTCCTTCTTGCCTGTGAGTGACGCTATCGGGGGTCACGTGATGCCTGAGAGCGGCCAGAGATAGTGCCGCTCACAGGCAAGAAGGACTGCATAAGGTAATTACAAAAAGACTTATGGGCACAGGGTAAATACATTGGGGGACATTGGGGCAATTGTAAAAAGTACTGGACAACTTCTTTGATATAACAAAGTGACTCCATTTTGGAAATTATAACCCTCAGTGAATTAATCTATAGACGTAGCGATTATTTTGATTTCACAGGCACTTTCCGGAAATTAGCACGCAATGGATGGTGGAGAGTGAAAATTGCACATTGGCCATTTTATTACCCAACACATAGTGTCCAGATTGTGCTCCAGGAGACACACACCGTAAATTAAGTGGGTTCTTCTCACTATAGTAATGCCAAATACATGGAGGCTGAATGTGGTTTGGGCACACTGCAAGGCTCAGAAGCGAGGGGGAGATTTGACTTTGGGAGAGCGGACTTTGCTGGATTGATTTATTGATGAGAAGAAGTTTTCATTGGTATAATTTTTGCCTACATAACATTTTTTGATGGCTTCTTATTCCATATTTTGGAGGCAGAATGAACAAACAGTTGGACACAACGCTCTACTGGTTCATCCTATGAGGTTTTCACGTTTCTCTGTCATTCTGTCAATAACTTGTCATTTCTACAGACGTTTTAAGTAGAAATGTTCAAAAATATAAATTTCAGGGATATTTTATTCAAAATTAATAATTGTTTTTTTCTTGGCAGATGACTGTACCAGAAGATCAGAGGGACAGCCGACATCTTCAATTTTTAAATCTGATGATCTTGAGATCCCACAGGATACAATTGAAGTGAATGCCATTACTCCAGATATACCATCATCCCTTCACAGCAAAGATCTATCATCTAGTCCTATGAAACAGCTCCTGTCCTCTGATTCATTACCGACTACTAAGGAAAATCAAAATAAAAAAATAAGCATTACAAAACAAACTGCTCATAAAGGAATGAAGTCATTGTCATGTTCAGAAAATGGAAATAATTTTACCCTTGAAAAGTATTTTCTTAAACATGAAAAAATACACACAGCGGACAATAGATTTTTTTGTTCCAAATATGGGAAATGTTTTAACGATAAATCAGCTTTGGTTAAGCACCAGAGACTTCACATAGGGGAGAAGCCTTTTACCTGTTCAGAATGTGAAAAATGTTTCAACCAGAAATCACATCTTAATATCCACCAGAGAACCCACACAGGGGAGAAGCCTTTTTCATGTTCAGAATGTGGGAAATGTTTTAACCAGAAATCAGCTTTGGTCAAGCACCAGAGAATTCACACAGGGGAGAAGCCTTTTACCTGTTCAGAATGTGAAAAATGTTTCAACCAGAAAGCACATCTTAATATCCACCAGAGAACCCACACAGGGGAGAAGCCTTTTTCATGTTCAGAATGTGGGAAATGTTTTAACGATAAATCCGCTTTGGTTAAGCACCAGAGAATTCACACAGGAGAGAAGCCTTTTAACTGTTCAGAATGTGGGAAATGTTTTAACCATAAATCAGATTTTGTCAAGCACCAAAGAACCCACACAGGGGAGAAGCCTTTTTCATGTTCAGAATGTGGGAAATGTTTTAACGATAAATCATCTTTGGTTAAGCACCAGAGAACTCACACACGGGAGAAGCCGTTTTCATGTTCAGAATGTGGGAAATGTTTTAACCATAAATCACCTTTGGTTAACCACCAGAGAATTCACACAGGGGAGAAGCCTTTTTCATGTTCAGAATGTGGGAAATGTTTTAACGATAAATCAGCTTTGGTTAAGCACCAGAGAACTCACACAGGAGAGAATCCTTTTTCATGTTCAGAATGTGGGAAATGTTTTAACCAGAAATCAGATTTGATTAAGCACCAGAGAACGCACACAGGGGAGAAGCCTTTTTCATGTTCAGAATGTGGGAAATGTTTTAACCAGAAATCATCTTTGGTTAAGCACAAGAGAACTCACACAGGGGAGAAGCCTTTTTCATGTTCAGAATGTGGGAAATGTTTTAAACAGAAATCAGCTTTGGTTAGCCACCAGAGAATTCACACAGGGGAGAAGCCTTTTTCATGTTCAGAATGTGGGAAATGTTTTTACGATAAATCAGCTTTAGTTAAGCACCAGAGAACTCACACAGGGGAGAAGCCTTTTTCATGTTCAGAATGTGGGAAATGTTTTAACCAGAAATCAGATTTGATTAGGCACCAGAGAACCCACACAGTGGAGAAGACTTTTTCTTAGTCTTTTTCTTTTTAATCCAATACATTTTTGAGATTTTTTTCATTAGTTCTTTTTTTTTTTTGACAAAACAAGAAACCAGTACATACAATAATGAAACAACATACCATAGGGATCACATACATTCATCTCTCCTATATATCCTTTCAGCTTGCCCATTACTGCCTGACAACTTGCAGTTCCTATATCTTCCAATTAACATTCCACATTCTTGAAATCTCTTACAGTTGTGCTCAAAAGTTTACATACCCCGGCAGAATTTTTCCATTCTTGGCCTTGTTTCAGAGAATATGAATGATAACAAAAAAACTTTTTCTCCACTCATTTTTATTGGTTGGGTGAAGCCATTTATTGTCAAACTACTGTGTTTTCTCTTTTTAAATCTTAATGACAACCAAAAACATCCAAATGACCCTGATCAAAAGTTCACATAACCCAGTTCTTAATACCGTGTATTGCCCCCTCTAACATCAATGACAGCTTGAAGTCTTTTGTGGTAGTTGTGGATGAGGTTCTTTATTTTCTCATATGGTAAAGCTGCCCATTCTTCTTGGCAAACAGCCTCCAGTTCCTGTAAATTCCTGGGCTGTCTAGCATGAACTGCGCGCCTGAGATCTCCCCAGAGTGGCTCAATGATATTGAGGTCAGGAGACTGAGATGACCACTCCAAAACCTTCACTTTGTTCTGCTGTAGCCAATGACAGGTCGACTTGGCCTTGTGTTTTGGATCATTGTTATGTTGGAACATCCAAGTAGGTCCCATGCGCAGCTTCCGGGCTTATGAGTGCAAATTTGCCTCCAGTATTTGCTGATAACATGCTGCATTCATCCTTCCTTCAACTTTTACCAAGTTTCCTGTGCCATTGTAGCTCATACATCCCCAAAACATCAGCGATTCACCTCCGTGCTTTACTGTAGGAATGGTGGTCCTTTTTATCATAGGCCTTGTTGACCTCTTTCCAAATGTAACGTTTATGGTTGTGGCCAAAAAGTTCAATTTTGGTCTCACCATTCCAAATTACCTTGTTCCAGAAGTTTTGAGGCTTGTCTCTATGCTGTTTGGCGTATTCTAGGTGAGATACATTGTGGCATTTGCACAGTAATGGCTTTCTTCTGGCGACTCGACCATGCAGCCCATTTTTCTTCAAGTGCCTCCTTATTGTGCATCTTGAAACTGCCACATCAATAGTTTTCAGAGAGTCCTGATGTTCAGCTGATGTTATTTGTGGGTTTTTCTTTGCATCCCGAACAATTTTCCTGGCAGTTGTGGCTGAAATTTTTGTTGGTCTAACTGACCGTGGTTTGATTTTTACAGAGCTCCTGATTTTTCATTTGTTAATCATAGTTTGAATGCTGCTGACTGGCATTATCAATTCCTTGGATATTTTTTTGTATCCCTTTCCTGTGTTATACAGTTCAACTACCTTTTCCCATAGATCCATTGACAATTCTTTTGCTTTCCCCATGACTCACAATCCAGAAATGTCAGTGACTGGATGAAAGATGCAAGAGTCTGTCTGGATCCCAGAAACTCACTTAGCTTTTACGCACACACACTGATTACAAGCAAACAGGTCACAGGTGAGGATGTTACCTTTAGTAGCCATTCAAACCCATTTGGGTCAAATTCTGTGCATGTTATCAGGCAAAAATCACCAGGGTATGTGAACTTTTGCTTAGGGTCATTTAGATGTTTTTGGTTGTCATTAAGATATAAAAAGAGAAAACACAGTAGTTTGACAATAAATGGCTTCACCCAACCAATAACCATGAGTGGAGAAAACAAAAAAACTTTATCATTCATATTCTCTGAAACAAGGCCAAAAAATGAAAAATTCTGCCGGGGTATGTAAACTTTTGAGCACAACTGCATGTATGTGTTTATATATATATATGTATATATATATATATATATATATATATATATATATATATATATATATATATATTAATTATTCAGGAGCTTTGCTATGCTTTATAACTGTCGGTGCTGCACTGACACCAGTTAGGTAGATCATGCACTGCACATGACCTAAATAACTTGTTAGCTCTGGTCACCCGGATGTTGTCATGATGACATGATGATCGGCCCCTGAGGTGTGGGCTAACTAATTTCTGATGACATATGGGACATCAGCGCTTTCAGGAGATATTATTTAATAAATTATGGGGTTCAGTTTCACCTATTAACCATTGTGTACCTGACAAATTTGTAGCAAATACAAAAATTACATTTTTACCACTAAAATGTCATATTTCCATGACTCAATGCTATAAAATTCTGTAAGGCACCTATGGGTTCAAAATACTTTCTACACCCCTAGATTAATTCCTTAGGCAGTGAAGTTTCCAATATGGGGTCACCTGGGGGGGGGTGTTTCTTAGGGGCTCAGCTAATGGAGCCCACAATCTATTCTAATGAAATCTGCGTTTTGCAAGCCAAAACCCAAAGCAGAAACACCGAACATGAGGTCATAGAAGGCATATTACCTAAGTGGTCCAGGGTACAGAGCGTGGCGCATACTCGGTACCCTGGACCACGTAGAGCAGAAGTATAAGGCATATTACCTATCTTGTCTGCTTGTCTACAAGTTTTGACCTGGCCCTCACGTTGAATACTTCCTCTAACATCTAACCAGCATCTTCTGGGCACTTGTCTTGTTATTATTTTTAGGCTACCCCAGGACCATTGACATGCTGCACTAGGTATATTGCTTTATATGCTTGGCCTCATTCTACTTGTACATACTTGCTCCTTTGTGGTTCAGAATACATGTTTGTGTGTATGTATATGTATGTATATATATTATATATTTAACTGTTTGTGTATTTATACATTCATTGTATTTTATGTAGTGTGGGCACCCGCTTCTGCGGTGCCACCATGTAACCGATTGCTTGTGAAATAAAGGTTTTTCACCGACCTCGTGTTCAGTGTTTCAGGGCTTGGGATGGAAAGAGCGCATTTGACTTTTTGAAAGTAAAATTTGCTGGAATAATTAGAGGACGCCATGTCGCGTTTAGGGAGCCCCTGATGTGCCTAAACAGTGGAAACCCCCCACAAGTGACACCATTTTGGAAACTAGACCCTTCAGGGAACTTATCTAGATGTAAGTTTATAATGTGTCACCCTGGCCTGGATGCCACAAAATGTAATAAAGCTGTGTCTGAGAGCAAGGGGGAGGTTCTCTAGTCAGGGGAACATTAGCATGCAATGCCTCCTGTCTCAGGCCAGTAGGGGGAGCTGGCTGCCCCTATAAAAGCTGGTGCTGGGGGCAGGGTTAGGGAGAACTTGAAGGCCTGTCTCAGGACTGAGACGTGTCCCAGAGCAGAGCAGGGACAGAAAGTTGTATTGCACCTAAGAGGAAGTGTGGCAGGAGGAGAGCCACAAGCCAGAGACAAGAGGCGAAGTGAGCCTGTCTTGGCAGATAAAAGACTTACTTTACCAGACTTTGGTGTCTGAGGCTGGGAGGATTCCACATCCCCCAGCAGAGAACCAGTCCGCAAGGGACTGTATATTCCTTGGCCTAAGAAACCTGGAGGCCCTGCCACAACCGAAGGGACCAGTAAAGCCGTACAAGGCTGGGAGCAGAAAGGAACCCACGTCGCAGGCCATACAGGCGAGAATACACGGAAAGCTCAGAAACGTGGGCTGTTATCCTATAATGAGGAGATAGCCAGAAGGAGCGCAGGAAGCACGGTAGGCCTACACCCTCACCCTGACCAGGGCCAATTTCCCCGTTGCTCTCAGACATCCAGGTCCCCTCCTAGCTGGAACTGTTTATGGGTCAGTTTACCTGTTTCAGTAAACACCCTGGACCGCAACCTATTGTCTGTGTGCTCCTTTGCGCCTCCAGCACTACCGGTACTGGGACTCTCACCACCATCACTCCCACCATTCACTACACTGCCCTGGGGCCGCACTCTTCCCGTGGGGAGTCACACCATCCCAGCTGCACACCTCATCAGCCCCAGCAGTCTGCCTTGCAGCGGCGGTACCTAATGACCGCAAATCCACGGGTGGCGTAGTCGGACATAATCAATAGCACATAACGGACTACCACTGGCCTGACCACCCTGAGCCACGGAACCGGGTTGCCACTACTACTCCCATCGTTCCCTATTGCCCGGATCCGAGTGCCCCACGGCCCAGGGGGCGAGTCAGCTTTGGCGTAGTCGGCAGGATTTCGTGCCCGCAACCACCGGGTACTGCGTGCCTTCAAAAGACTGTCATACCTGCCATGGTGAAGGTTCCCGCCATCCGGAGCCGTTTCCCGCCATCTTCAGTTGGTTCCCGCCATCTTCAGTCGGTTCCCGCCATCTTCAGCTGTTTTCCCGCCATCCGGAGCCGTTTCCCGCCATCTTCAGTCGGTTCCCGCCATCTTCAGCTGTTTTCCCGCCATCCGAAGTCGTTTTCCCGCCGTCGGACGCCATCTTCAGGACGCCGCGCGGGAAGAAGAGGGGCGTGGACGGCGAAAGCGCGCGAGATCCGAAGCTCCGCCCCACGCACCGACGCTGCGCAAGGTCCTGGAAGGGAGAGAGAGCGACGCTGACGTCATCAGGACGCGACGCAAGGTCCTCGTCCAGAGCAGCAGCAGCGGAGCCGCGGCCTACAGAAGAGGATCGTTGGAAGGTAGGCCACACTTAACTAGGGGGGAGGAAGATGTCAGATACAGAGGCGCCCACTACCACCAACGCAGCTGCAGCAGCGGTGATGCCCTTTTCCCTGCCCTACATCCCTGGAGCGGCCTGGCTGCCCAATTACTCAGGGGAGCCCCATGCCCTAACTGACTTTAAGGAAAGGCTGTACAGTTTGTTCCAGGTTTACCCCCTGACAGAGGAACAGAAGGTCAGCATATTGACAGGGCAGTTAACTGGCGCAGCCCAAAGGGAGGTAAAATCATCGCCCACTGAGGAGAAAAGGACTGTGAAGGGTATTCTGGCCCGGCTGCGGGGTACCTTTGACACACGTACCTCCGCTGAGATTAAAATGAGGTTCTATGGATGTAAGCAGCGGCACAGGACAGCATCAGAGACTATGCCCTAAATCTGCAGGAAGCCTTGAGGGCTATTCAACAAACTGACCCTGGCAGTGTGCAGGAAACGGATAAGCTGCTAACAGAACAATTCATAGAAGGTCTGCTGTCTAGCGCCCAAAGGGCCCAACTGCGCCTCATGTTCTTTCAGAACCCCGACCTGACCTTTTCCCAATTTAAGGACAGGGCCATATGGGTGCTCCGTGAGTCTGCAACCAGTGGCGCTATAAACCCCCGGCGCCCTGCTCTCACCTACCACCAGGAGGCGGCGCCCTCCTCTATGGACCCCGTGGGGGCTGATGCACAGGCCCTGAACCAAGCCCCGTCGAAAGACCTGCACCACCAAGTCCAGGAGCTGACCAGGAGCGTCGCGGCGTTGACCAGGACCGTCCAGGCGTTGCAAGTGGACCCGTCAAGACCCATCGAGCTGGCTTCCAGTCCGGAGGATGTCCCGTGGCGTCGACAGAGGAGGATCCCGTCGTTCCGAGGGAGGCCCACAGACCGCTACGCAGAGGATGGACAGCCCATTTGCCGTCGATGCAACCAGCCCGGACACCTTTCCAGGTACTGTAATTTAAACGGGTCCAACCTGGGGCAGAGGGCCAACCCCCAGGCATAAGATCACCAGGCCCTTATAATTGGTGTGATAAGCACGTTGGGGGGCGCCCGGTTTTACCCGTGGTGCTGGACGGTATCCCCATGAGCGCCTTGCTGGATACTGGGTCGCAAGTAACCACTATCCCTTATGTACTTTTTAAGCAGTATTGGACTGATGCTGATATCACACGGTATCCAGACAGTAACTTGAGCATCATCGCCAGTAATGGCTTACCCGTGCCGCAGATGGGGTTCAAGGAGATGACCATTAAGATTGGTAAAGTTGAACTACCGACACAGGGAGTGATTATTGTGGACATTGACCGTCATGAAAGTCACCCTAAAATAACTGTGGGTACTAACGTAATTGAAAATTGTCTTTCAGAGGTAATTGTAATCTTACAACAGGTGGCGGTGAATGCTAGTTCCAGCCAACAGAGAGTCCTCAACAAGGAGATAAAAGCCCTGATGAGACGGCAGCAGGTAGAACTGTCTGGTGGTGAGATCGGTAGCGTAAGACTGAGTGACCCATTCCCCATTTCCATGCCTCCCAAAAGTGAAATGATGATCTGGTGTCGGACTGCAATCGGGTTGAGAGGTAGAGACTACCAAGCCATGGTAGAACCCGTGTACTCAGACAGCAGGCCCACCATTTTGACAGCCCGGGGGGTGGTTGATGTCCATCATGGGAGGGTGCCCGTCCGCATCCTCAACATTGGGGAGAGGAAGGTACACTTACCCAGGTACGCTACACTCGCCAAGCTGTTTGTGGTCGAACACAAAGCTATCAGGGCCGTGGAACCCTTGCCTCCATCTCGTCAGGCGGAGGGTAATGGCTCCCAGAAACAAAAGGAGGACTGGTGCCAGAAACTCCATGTGGGTGCTGACTCCACTCCCCTGCACCAAAAACAAGGAGTCTACCGGGTGGTACAGGAGTACGAGAGAGTCTTTAGTAAGCACCCGCTAGACTTCGGCAGAGTAAAGGGGATAGAAGACCACATCCCCACAGGGAGCCACCCACCAATAAAAGAGAGACACAGGCCTGTACCCCCTGCACATTATCAGAACGCCAAGGGCATGCTAAGAGAAATGAAAGAAGCTGGGGTCATTAGAGACAGCTGTAGCCCCTGGGCAGCCCCCTTGGTTCTGGTGAAAAAGAAAGACGGCACCATGAGAATGTGCGTCGACTATAGACAAATCAACCGTATCACCCACAAAGACGCATATCCGCTGCCTAGAATAGAGGAGTCTTTAGCCGCACTAAAATCAGCTAACTTCTTTTCTACTTTGGACCTTACTAGCGGGTAATGGCAGGTAGCCGGAAGCTGAGACCCACCGAGAGGAACCCGGAGAATTACAGCTCCTTCAAGCTAGAATTCTTGGCGGTGGTGTGGGCCGTGACGGAACGCTTCAAGCATTACCTGGCCTCCGCAAAGTTCACCGTGTACACGGACAACAACCCGTTGACACACCTGGACAATGCAAGACTGGGTGCCCTGGAACAGCGGTGGATGGCCCGT
This sequence comes from Phyllobates terribilis, assembly GCF_046119375.1. Lineage (NCBI taxonomy): Eukaryota > Metazoa > Chordata > Amphibia > Anura > Dendrobatidae > Phyllobates > Phyllobates terribilis. The sequence goes on along the minus strand of NW_027362795.1, from coordinate 11,994,516 downwards.
CTCTCCAACTATGACTTCGTGATCAAGTACCGGGCAGGCAAAACCAATGCCAACGCGGACGCCCTATCAAGAATGCCTCACTTACCTGAAGGTGACGAAGACCCAGAAGAGCTGGAGGAGGTAGAACTCCCCGCCTTTCACCGGTATGGAGCCGCTCAATACTCCCACCGCGTGAAGGAGGAGGATCTAACAACCGTGATGATCAATCCCCTACCTCACCACAGCTGGGCCGAGACCCAAGATAGTGACCCTGCCATCCGCCTGGTGAAAGATCTGTTGACCCAGGAAGACGCCCGCTTAGATCCAGATGCCCCAGAGGAAGCCAAGCAGCTATGGAAGGAGAAGAGCAAGCTGTTCCTCTACGAAGGCAAGTTGTGCAGAAGGATTGTCAACCACCGGACGCACGAGCTGACCTGGCAAGTCGTGGTTCCAAGGCGGGATGCAGCTATTGTCCTGGGGGCTTACCATGACAGAGTGGGGCACTTCGGTTGGAAGAAACTGGAGTTCCTGCTAAGAGGAAGGTTCTTTTGGGTCGGCATGAGAGGAGCTGTAGAAAAGTGGTGCAGAGACTGTGGCCCTTGTCACCTGAGGAGGAAGGACCGCACAAGCCAGAAGACACCCTTGAGGCCCATCGTCACCACGCAGCCTCTTGAGCTGGTAGCTCTGGACCACGTCAAATTGGCTCCAAGCCGGTCTGGATACATCTATGCCCTGACAATCGTGGACCACTATTCCCGTTTTCTAGTGGTGGTCCCGGTAAAGGACTTGACAGCCCAAACAGCGGCCAGAGCCTTCCAGCAATATTTCTGCCGTCCACACGGGTATCCGGAACAGGTCCTGACAGACCAGGGTCCAGCGTTCGAGGCTGAAATCTTCCAGGAGTTCTGCAACCTCTATGGCTGTAAGAAGATTCGTACAACGCCTTACCACCCCCAAACTAATGGGATGTGTGAGAAGATGAACAATATAGTCATTGATCTCCTGAAGATGTTGCCCCTGGAGGAACGCAGCCTGTGGCCAGAAAAACTGCCGGACCTGATAGACCTATACAACAATATCCCGGTGAATGCTACAAACTGCACCCCGGCTTACCTGATGCGAGCTAGACCAGGTAAGCTGCCCGTAGACCTGGAGATGGGAGTCCTAACACCTGAGGACACCTCCCCGGATGCAGACTGGGATACGGAAAGGCAACTGCAGTACAAGAAGGTACAGGAGAGTGTGGAGAAGAGCCTGGCCCAGGTGAGAGAGAGGCAAGAAAAACTCTTCAACCAACACGCCCCTGTTGGTCCCCTAGGACCTGGTGAGCAAGTCCTGAAGCGAAAAAGAAGTCTACATAAGTTGGATGACCAGTGGGAAAGGGAACCCTACACCGTACTGCAGTCTGACCACGACAACCCAAAGGTGTGCGTAATCACCAAGGACGGAGGAGAAATCACTAGTGTCGTCTCCAGAGACCACCTCAAAAGGTGCCCCGAGCAACTCCGTAGTGCAGAAGAGGATCAGAGTGACCTTGAACCCGCAGAGGACAAGGAAGAAATGATCAGCACCGTTCTCGGAGAGTTCCCTCAGTCCTGGACTCGCATAAATGATGCCATAGTGGTACCCGTCCTGGATTTCCTGCAACCGGCACAGCAACAACCAACACCAGAGCCGGAAGGTGAAGAGGAGCAAGCGGTTCCAGAGGCAGAAGAGCCTGTACCAGCAGCCCAGGAGAGTCAACCCTCTGCTGACAGTGAGCCTGCCATGCCTGCGGTAAGCCAAAGGACCCGCAGACAGCTGCCTGCCCTACCTGTACACCCAGCTGGTAGCTGTACCCCTAACGCTAGTGGGGAAAGCCAGGTCAGTCCACCACCAGACAGTGGGCTACGTAGGTCAACCAGGAGCACAAAGGGACAGATACCCGCTCGCTGGAGAATATAGAGTGCACTAAGATTGTAAATGACCCTGTTACCAACTGTTGAAATGTTTGCAAAGTTACATGCATGTTTGGTAATTCTGTGTTTCAGTTTCTTGCAGCTATCGTAAGGACTCAAAGGTTATGGACTTTTTATAACCGGGACCTTGTATGGACTGCGTTCGGAGCCTAACCCAGGAATGAACTAAGACTGTGAAGGACTTGGGGTAGGACAGACCCCCACCTGGTTAAGGCTCCCCGTTGTGTTGGTGATATGGACACCCGGTCACAGACCACACTGTGACCTTAAGAACTCAATCTGTGCGTCGCTTGTATACTAATGTTTTATGGTCATGCATATAATCCTTGTTTATTGTTTAGTCCTGGAGTACTAAATTTCACTAGGGGGGAATGTGTCACCCTGGCCTGGATGCCACAAAATGTAATAAAGCTGTGTCTGAGAGCAAGGGGGAGGTTCTCTAGTCAGGGGAACATTAGCATGCAGTACCTCCTGTCTCAGGCCAGTAGGGGGAGCAGGCTGCCCCTATAAAAGCTGGTGCTGGGGGCAGGGTTAGGGAGAACTTAAAGGCCTGTCTCAGGACTGAGATGTGTCCCAGAGCAGAGCAGGGACAGAAAGTTGTATTGCACCTAAGAGGAAGTGTGGCAGGAGGAGAGCCACAAGCCAGAGACAAGAGGCGAAGTGAGCCTGTCTTGGCAGATAAAAGACTTACTTTACCAGACTTTGGTGTCTGAGGCTGGGAGGATTCCACATCCCCCAGCAGAGAACCAGTCCGCAAGGGACTGTATATTCCTTGGCCTAAGAAGCCTGGAGGCCCTGCCACAACCGAAGGGACCAGTAAAGCCGTACAAGGCTGGGAGCAGAAAGGAACCCACGTCGCAGGCCATACAGGCGAGAATACACGGAAAGCTCGGAAACGTGGGCTGTTACCCTATAACGAGGAGATAGCCAGAAGGAGCGCAGGAAGCACGGTAGGCCTACACCCTCACCCTGACCAGGGCCAATTTCCCCATTGCTCTCAGACATCCAGGTCCCCTCATAGCTGGGACTGTTTATGGGTCAGTTCGCGCCTCCAGCACTACCGGTACTGGGACTCTCATCACCATCACTCCCACCATTCACTACACTGCCCTGGGGCCGCACTCTTCCCGTGGGGAGTCACACCATCCCAGCTGCACACCTCATCAGCCCCAGCGGTCTGCCTTGCAGCGGCGGTACCTAATGACCGCAAATCCACTGGTGGCGTAGTCGGACATAATCAATAGCACATAACGGACTACCACTGGCCTGACCACCCTGAGCCACGGAACCGGGTTGCCACTACTACTCCCATCGTTCCCTATTGCCCGGATCCGAGTGCCCCACGGCCCAGGGGGCGAGTCAATAACATTGAGACGTAAAAATAAAATTTTCACATTTTTCCCGCAAAAATGTTTTTCAGCCATCAATTTTGCATTTTCATAAGGGTGACAGGAGAAATTTCACCATACCATTTGTTGTGCAATTTCTCCTGAGTAAGCAGATACCCCATATGTGGGAGAAAACCACTGTTTGGGTGAACGGTAGGGTACGGAAGGAAAGAAGCGCCATTTGACTTTTTGAATGTAAAATTTGCTTGAATAATTAGCGGACGCCATGTCGCATTTGGGGAGCCCCTGATGGAGCTGTATGGCAGCCAAGATGACGTTTTCAGCGGTATAATTTTTATTTATATTTGTCTTTTTGATCACGTTTTATTCCACTTTTTGTTCGGCGGTATGATGATAAAGCACCATTTTTTGTTTAGTCTTTTATTTTTACTGTGTTCACTAAATGGGTTAACTAGTGGGACAGTTTTATAGGTCAGGTCGTTCCGGATGCAGCGATACCAAATATGTGTACTTTTATTGTTGTTTTTTTTTCCCACTTTTTTACTTAGTCCCACTATGGGGACTACTTATAGTACCAGTCTGATCGCAGCTATAATAAACTGCTCAAAAAAATAAAGGGAACACTCTAACACATCCTAGATTTGAATGAATGAAATATTCTCATTGAATACTTTGTTTTGTACAAAGTTGAATGTGCTGACAACAAAATCACTCAAAAATAATCAATGGAAATCAAATTTATTAACCAATAGAGGCCTGGATTTGAAGTCACCCCCAAAATTAAAGTGGAAAAACACACTACAGGCTGATCCAACTTTGATGTAATGTCCTTAAAACAACTCAAAATGAAGCTCAGTATTGTGTGTGGCCTCCACTTGCCTGTATGACCTCCCTACAACACCTGGGCATGCTCCTGATGAGGTTGCGGATGGTCTCCTGTGGGATCTCCTCCCAGACCTGGACTAAAGCATCCACCAACTCCTGGACAGTCTGTGGTGCAACGTGACGTTGGTGGATGGAGCGAGACCTGATGTCCCAGATATGCTCAACAGGATTCAGGTCTGGATAACGGGCGGCCATCTTGCAGGAACTGGTGACACACTCAAGCCACATGAGGTCTGGCATTGTCCTGCATTAAGAGGAACGCAGGGCCAACAGCACCAGCATATGGTCTCACAAGGGGTCTGAGGATCTCATCTCGGTACCTAATGGCAGTCAGGCTACCTCTGGCGAGCACATGGATGGCTGTGCGGCCCTCCAAAAAAATGCCACCCCACACCATTACTGACCCACTGCAAAACCCGTTATGCTGAAGGATGTTGCAGGTAGCAGATCGCTCTCCACGACTCTGTCACATGTGCTCAGTGTGAACCTGCTTTCATCTGTGAAGAGCACAGGGCGCCAGTGGCGACTTTGCCAATCCTGGTGCTCTGTGGCAAATGCCAAGCCTCCTGCACGGTGTTGGGCTGTGAGCACAACCCCCATCTGTGGACGTCGGGCCCTCATACCACCCTCATGGATTCGGTTTCTAACCGTTTGTGCAGAAACATGCACATTTGTGGCCTGCTGGAGGTCATTTTGCAGGGCTCTGGCAGTGCTCCTCCTGTTCCTCCTTGCACAAAGGAGGAGGTAGCGGTCCTGCTGCTGGGTTGTTGCCCTCCTATGGCTCCCTCCACATCTCCTGGTATCTGCTCCATGCTCTTGATACTGTGCTGACAGACATAGCTACCCTTCTTGCCACAGCTCGCACTGATGTGCCATCCTGGATGAACTGCACTACCTGAGCAACTTCTGTGGGTTGTACTGTAGACATCGCCTCATGCTACTGTATCTCTAGGGGTGAGAGCAATGGCAAAATGAAAAAGTGACCAAAACAACAGCCAAAAAGGATGAGAACAGAGAAATGGTCTGTGGTCACCATCTGCAGAACCACTCCTTTATAAGGGGTATCTCGCTAATTGCCTATCATTTCTACCAGTTGTCTGTTCCATTTGCACAACAGCAGGAGAAATTGATTCCCAATCAGTGTTTCTTCCTAACTGGACAGGGAGATTTCACAGAAGTGTTATTGACTTGGAGTTACATTGTGTTGTTTAAGTGTTCCTTATATATTATATAATCTCCAGCTTGGGTATAAATATATAATAATATGTGCAGTCATTTTTTTCAGAAAAATTAAAAAAAGTTATGAAATGTCCTATAAATGTCTGTTCCATTTAGGCTTTTAGTTGAGATTAATCTGTGCTGCACTGTATGCACATGTCATAGAGTTGGGAGTCAGGGAAATTGAGGAGTCTAAGTTGGTGGCGTGGCTTACTGACTCCACAGCACTGATTAGTACACAGTTTTGTCTCAGTTAGTCGTCGTTCTTACAGATATAAGAATATTGAATAGCACAGTGGCTCAGTGGTTAGGACTGCAACTTGCAGTGCTGGGGTCCTGGGTTCAAATCAAACGAAGGACAATATCTGCAAAGAGTTTGTATGATCTCCCCGTGTTTGCCTGCGTTTGCTCTGGTTTCATCCCACTGTCCTAAAGCCCCCTCTCACATAGCGAGATCGCTGCTGTGTCACGGTTTTGGTGACGCAACAGCGACCTCACCAGCGATGTCGCTATGTGTGACACTTTGCAGCGATCAGGCCCCTGCTGTGAAGTCGCTGATCGCTGCAAAGTGTCCTGGACCATTTTTTGGTCGTTGCCCTCCCGCTGGTCAGCACACATCGCTGTGTGTGACCAGCGATCAGGCTGGTAACCATGATAAACATCGGGTTACTAGGGGCACGCGCGCACCTAGTAACCCGTTGTTTATCATGGTTACGAGCCTGCTAAAGTGAGCGGTAACCTCCCGCTCACTGTAGCAGGCTCGTAACCATGATAAACATCGGGTTACTAGGGGGCACACGCGCACCTAGTAACCCATTGTTTATCATGGTTACGAGCCTGCTAAAGTGAGCGGTAACCTCCCGCTCACCGAAGCAGGCTCGTAACCATGATAAACATCGGGTTACTAGGGGCACACGCGCACCTAGTAACCAGTTGTTTATCATGGTTACGAGCCTGCTAAAGTGAGCGGTAACCTCCCGCTCACCGTAGCAGGCTCGTAACCATGATAAACAACGGGTTACTAGGTGCGCGTGTGCCCCTAGTAACCCAATGTTTATCATGGTTACCAGCCTGCTCCTGCTTCAGCAGGCTTGTAACCAGGAGCAGGACATCGTGGAAAGATTGTTTCCACGATGTCGCTGCTCCCCGATCGTTGGTGAGCCTGCCTGTTTGACAGCTCACCAGCGATCACATAGCGACGCAGCAACGATCCCTGACAGGTCGTATCGTTGGCGGGATCGCTGCAGCGTCGCTAAGTGTGACGGGGCCTTAAGACATACTGATAAGGAATCCAGATTGTGAGTAAAATAAATAAATATTTACATATATAAGGAATAGGAAGCGATAAAGCATCAGTAAGTTGTATAATAATTGTTACTAGTCAAAGCTGACCTTAATCATTAATATCAGACCTCAATAAAAGTGTAGGAGTACCCCTAATATTTTGGTGAGATTTCCCCATTTTTGTTTATTTTCTCCTATCATCCTTTTTGAAAATTGAAAACTTGAAGCCAATATAACATTTTAGTGGAAAAAATGGTAATTTTCCATTCACTCAGCCCAACGTTATACAACTCTATGAATTGCTTGAGGGTTAGAAATGCTCACTACACTGCTATATGAATTCCTTAAGAGGTATAGTTTACAAAATGGGGTCACTTGTGGGGGCTTCTGATGTTTTAGCATGTTAGGGGCTCTTCAAATGTGACATAGCATCCACAATCTGTTCCAGCCAAAATTGTGCTCCAGAATTCATTTGGCGCTACTTCCCTTCCAAGCCCTGCTATACACCCAACAGTAGTTTTCCACCACAAATGCGGTATTGGAATACTCAGGCGAAATTGCACAACAAATTGTATGGTCCATTTTCTCCTGTTACCCTTGTGAAAATTAAAAATTTGTGGCAAAAGGAACATGTTTTTGGGAAAAATTTATTTTTTAATTTTCAAGGCTCAACATTATTTTATAATGTGAAGCACCTGTGGGTTCAAGCTGCTCACTACTCCTCTAGATAAGTTTCTTTAGGGGTGTAGTTTTCAAAATGGGGTCACTTGTGGGAGGTTTGCTTCCACTGTTTAGGCACATCAGGAGTTCTGCAAATGCGACATATGCGCTATCTATTCCAGCCAATTTTGTGTTCCAAAGTCAATTGGAGTAAGCCTTGTTAAAATGCAAAGTTTGGGGCTAAATTAAGATTTTTGTGTGAAAAATGAAAATGTTAATATTTTACCTTCCATATTGCTTTAATTCTTGTGAAGCACCTAAAGGGTTAACAAACTTCTTGAATGTGGTTTTGAGCACTTTGAGGTGTGCAGTTTTTAAAATGGTGTCACTTTTGGCCATTTTCTGTCTTATAGACCCCTCAAAGTCATTTCAAATGTGATGTGGTCCCTAAAAAAAAAAACGGTTTTGTAAGTGTTTTTGGAAAAATAAGAAATTGCTGATAAACTTTTAATCCTTTTGACTTCCTAACAGAAAAAAAAAAAAAAAATGATGCAGATGTAAAGAAGACAGTTGGGAAATGTTATTTATAAATTATTTTCTACAGCATGACTAACTGGTTTAAAGGAGTTGTCCGGTCCAAATCGATAAGTCTGCAGAATTATAAATCCCCCCAGTGTGCACTGACTGTTTCAGACCCGGGACTGGAAGGTATGTTTGAGTTATACATACTTCCAGACAGTGGGCATGGCCTTGCTCCATACACTTGTATTGAGCGAGGCCGCCCCCCCCACTCGTGAAACGTTCAGCTAGTAGGCATGGTTGACTAGTGGACGCCGCCTCACTCCATACAACTGTATGGAAGTAAGGTTATACCCACTGACCGGCAGTATGTATAGCTCATACATACCCTTCAGTACAGAGTCTGAAACCTACAAATTCTCACAGCGCACAGTGACTGTAGATTTATTGATTTGGACCAGAAAATCCCTTTACAGACATAAAAATGGAAAGTTTGAAAATTGCAAAATTTTCGCCAAAATTCCGATATTTTCACAAATAAACTCCACTAATAAACTTCACAAATTTTCCACTAACAAAGTACAATGTGCCTCGAAAAAATTATCTCAGAATCACTGGGATTTGTTAAAGTGTTTCAGAGTTATTACCACATAAAGTGACACTGATCAGAATTGTAAAACAAATTCGGGGGTGAAGGGGTTAACAAGATACAATTTCCGGATAAAACATTTCCAACATTCTGAACATGAAAAAGGTTTTCTTCCCTGTGTGACTTCTCTGATGTGTATTAAGAGTATTTCGGTGTAAAACATTTCCCACATTAAGAACATGAAAAAGGCTTCTCCCCTGTGTGACTGCTTTGGTAACTAAGAAGAAATGATTTCTTCACAAAACATTTCCCACATTCTAAACAAGAAAAAGACTTCTCCCCTGTGTGAGTTCTCGGATGTTTAATAAGCTTAAGCTGCGATTTCTCTACGAAACATTTATCACATTCTAAACATGAAAAAGGCTTCTTCCCTGTGTGGGTTCTCTGGTGTCTATCAAGATGCGATTTCTGTGTAAAACATTTCCCACATTCTAAACATGAAAAAGGCTTCTTCCCTGTGTGGGTTCTCTGGTGTCTATCAAGATGCGATTTCTGTGTAAAACATTTCCCACATTCTAAACATGAAAAAGGCTTCTTCCCTGTGTGGGTTCTCTGGTGTCTATCAAGATGCGATTTCTGTGTAAAACATTTCCCACATTCTGAACATGAAAAAGGCTTCTCCTCTGTGTGGGTTCTCTTGTGCTTAACAAAATTGAATTTTTGGTTAAAACATTTTCCACATTCTGAACAGGAAAACGGCTTCTCCCCTGTGTGAGTTCTCTGGTACTGAACAAAACTTGATTTCTGTGTAAAACATTTCCCACATTCTGAACATGGAAAAGGCTTCTTTTCTGTGTGACTGCTCTGGCGTCTAGCAAGATGTAATCTCCAGTTAAAAAAATGTCCCACATTCTAAACAAGAATACAGTTTATCCCCTGTGTAAGTTCCTTGATGTGTGATAATATTTTATTTCTGTATAAAACTGTCATGCCTCGGGATTTGATCGGCGGTCCTGTTCTTTTCTGTTGCCGTCTTTGTCCACAAAGCCACAGCAGGTTCTGTACCTGTATGGGTGCTGATTACCATTTGCCTTTGTCCATTCATTTTGAATAGCAATTGTTTTTCATTTGTTATCTTGCCTGTCCTACTAGTTAAATCTTCCCCCTGCTGGTCTTCGCTGCTGGTGATAGTCTATAGTGGATTCTGCTTGGAGTTCTGGTCCTACTTCTGAATATCTAGGCCAGTCCAATAAGTGTACTGCTTGGGTTTCTTCCTATGCTGCACGGTTCCTTAGGAGGTACATGATACACTCAACAGCCTTTCAGGGAGCCAGGTCTCAGTTGTCTTCTCTAGTTTTACCTTCAAGATTTATACAGGTCTCCCCTGTGTGAAGTCTGTGGTGTTTAACAAGGTGTGACTTTACTACAAAACATTTTCCACATTCTGAACATGAAAAAGGCTTCTCCCCTATGTGAGTTTGCTGATGTTTAATAAGCTGTGATTTCTTTGCAAAACAATTCTCACATTCTAAAAAGGCTTCTCTTTTGTGTGGGTTCTCTGGTGTCTATCAAGATGCGATTTCTGGTTATAACATTTCCCACAATCTGAACATGAAAAAGGCTTCTCCCCTGTGTGAGTTCTTTGGTGGCTAACAAGATATGATTTATGGATAAAACATTTTCCGCATTCTGAACATGAAAAAGGCTTCTCCCCTGTGTGGGTTCTTTGGTGTCTATCAAGATGCGATTTCTGGTTAAAACATTTCCCACAATCTGAACATGAAAAAGGCTTTTCCCCTGTGTGAGTTCTTTTGTGACTAACAAGATACGATTTATGGTTAAAACATTTTCCACATTCTGAACATGAAAAAGGCTTCTCCCTTTTGTGGGTTCTCTGGTGTCTATCAAGATGCGATTTCTGGTTAAAACATTTCCCACAATCTGAACATGAAAAAGGCTTTTTCCCCTGTGTGAGTTCTTTTGTGACTAACAAGATACGATTTATGGTTAAAACATTTTCCACATTCTGAACATGAAAAAGGCTTCTCCCTTTTGTGGGTTCTCTGGTGTCTATCAAGATGCGATTTCTGGTTAAAACATTTTCCACAATCTGAACATGAAAAAGGCTTCTCCCCTGTGTGAGTTCTTTAGTGACTAACAAGATATGATTTATAGTTAAAACATTTCCCACATTCTGAACAGGAAAAAGGCTTCTCCCCTGTGTGACTTCTCTGGTGCAGAACCAAACTTGATTTCTGTGTAAAATATTTCCCACATTCTGAACAGGAAAAAGGCCTCTCCCCTGTGTGACTTCTCTGGTGACTAATAAGAGATGATGTATTCACAAAACATTTTCCACATTCTGAACATGAAAATGGCTTAACCCCTGTGTGAATTCTCTGGTGTTTAACAAGATATGATTTCCAGATAAAACATTTCCCACATTCTAAACAAGAATACAGTTCCTCCCCAGTGTGAATTCTCTGATGTGCGAGAAGAACTGATTTACCTACAAAACATTTCCCACATTCTGAACATGAATATGGCTTCTCCCCTGTGTGAAGTCTCTGGTGTCTAACAAGGTGTGATTTCTCTACAAAACATTTTCCACATTCTGAACATGAAAAAGGCTTCTTCCTTGTGTGACTTCTTTGATGTGTAGCAAGAGTTGATTTATCTACAAAACATTTACTGCACTCTGAACATGAAAAGAGCTTCTCCCCTGTGTGAGTTCTCTGGTAACTAATAAGTTGCGATTTCTTGTTAAAAAATCTCACACGTTCTGAACATGAAAATGGTTTCTTTGCTTTAAGAGCAGTTCGTTTTTTAATGGTTCTTTCATGGCTTGGATTTTCCTTAGTTGTCAGCAATGAATCAGAAGACAGGAGCTGTTTCGAAGGATCAGATGACAGATCGTTGCTGCAAAGGGATGATGGTATTTCAGGAGTAATGTCATTCATTTCAATTGTATCTTGTGGGATCTCAAGCTCAACTGATTTAAAAATTGAAGATGTCAGCTGTCCATCTGATCTCCTAGTACAGACAACTGCCAAGAATAAAACCAATGATTATTTTTTAATAAAATATCCTTGAAATTAATATTTTTAAACATTTCTACTCAAACTGTCCGTAAAAATGTCAAGTTATGTAAAATATTGAATTATGCACCAAGATGACAGATCACAGTCTAATAGAAAACCTCATAGGATGAACCAGTGGATCGTAGTGTTCAACTGTTTGTTCATTCTGCCTCCAAAATATGGAATAAAAAGCCAAACAATGTTATGTAGGCAAAAATGATACCAATAAAAACTTCTACTCATCTCATAAAAAACAAGACCCTATTCAAGTCCATCATCTGTCAGTGGAAAAACGGATGTTTCCTCATTATTAGTGACTCAAAGGCTCTTGAGAATCAACATGGCTTCCATAACCCAATCCAGCAATATCCGATCTCCCAAAGTCAAATCTCCCTCTCACTTCTGAGCCTTGCAGTGCGTCCAAACCACATTTAGCATCCATGTATTTGGCATTACTATAGTGAGAAAAACCCATTTAATTTACGGTGTGTGTCTCCTGGAGCACAATCTGGGCACTATGTGTTGGGTAATAAAATGGTATATTTCCAATTTTCATTCTCCAACATCCACTGTGTGCTAATTTCCGAAAATTGTCTGTGGAGTCAATATAGTCACTATTCCTACAGATGAATTCACAGAGGGTTATAATGTCCAAAATGGAGACATTATGGGAATTTCTACTGCTGTGTTTTTTTGCCATTTTGTCACATTAGGGCTTCTGCAAATGATGTGTCCCATCTCCTCTGGGATCTGCTGCTGTGACGACTGATTCAGTCACCAGGAGCCGCCTTATTCATCCTGCAGGCCGCGCTGGTAATGGAAGAGACATCTGAACCAAAGCTCTGGGTGACTCATGCTCTGTCTAGCCACTAAGATTAGGGTGCCTGCGACCTGTAGTACCATCCAGTCTGGCAGTATGGTGTGTGTGCTGTCCAGCTGAAGTAATCTGGTCTCTGCTTCAGCCAACTGGAAAGCACCGCACCCTACTAAAGCTGGAAGCATATTGCCGGAAGCTGCCAGATACAGCCTTGTTCTCCTCTGGTTCAGTCCTCTGTGCTCAGCTCCCGGCTTGTGTATTTGTTTCCTGTTGTGACCCCAGCCCGTTTACGGACTACTCTTGTGTCTTCTAATTTTGTATTTTCTCTTCCCCCCCTTGTTCTAACCCGGATACCTGACTATTCTTCTTCCCATCTCACTCCCCAGAACAGCAGGTAACACCTTAGCCCAAGCCTAAGAGTCTCTGTGTAAGTCCAGATCCATGTAGAGGGGATAAAGGGTAGTGAGTAATGATGAGCGAGCATGCTCACTACTGCTCGTTACTCGCCCGAGCATCAACCTGCTCGACATGCTTGGCGAGTATTTCCGGCTTGCTCGGGGGGAGCTCCGCCCCGCATGTTTGACGCTCTTTAGAGAGCCAACGAACATGCAGGGATTCCTGCCATGCACTGTAATGTCGTAGCCATGTTGGTTGTGGCATTACAGGGATTGGCTGGCCGCATAGCGTCATCAGGTCTATATAAGACCTGATAACACTAGGCTTGTCACAGTCTATCCCGGAAACAGGCAGAGTAGGGAGAGGTGCTGCTGTGTGAGGGACAGAATTGGCGGTGTAATAATTAGATATTGGTAGTGGTACTCCAGGAGTATATATATATTCATCTGAACTAACAGTCCTTCTGAGGACTAATCCAGCTGCATATATTCAGTGGTGATAGCAGGAGTTAGGCAATCAGGGTTTGTGGCAGTGTATACAGCACAAGAGGGTCCATTGCACGTTCCGTCTGCTGCTGCTGTTACAGATATCTGTAGATATAGCCCAAGGTATCAGGGGCCAGGGCTAAAAAAAATTTTATCTTGATTATTTGCTTAAAAAGTAATCCAGAGTACACCATTTTACTGCTCCATTTGCTTGTTCGCTGAATACAGCCAGATTTTTTTTATTTTATTCACATTACTGTATTGTGGAAGCAGAGAAACTTTTTTTTTCAATGATCAGACTATTTAAATTCAGACAGCTGTGTTTTGTTGAACCAATTGATAGTTGGTCGCTGACAAATACCATACTATTTGGCAACTACCGGAAACTGTGGCCATCAGACGTGATCCCATATGACTGCCCTAATAATCCAGCAATTTTTGTAAGCGTGTCAAATATTACACTCCATTTAAAGAATTGCAGTTGTGGGTTCAAACATATTCACAATTGGCCGCTGACAAACAATCTGTGAACAATATTGTCAGAGTATTATTACACCACTGACAAAAAAAAAAAACATACAAAAATAAGCTAAAATAGAAACAATTGTTAAGAAACATTCTTTCCAGGGTAATGACTTGTATATAAGGCCAAAGAAATACTAAAAAAAAAATGTATGGACTGTGGAAGACATTTATGCGACCAAAATGAACTCATCTGGAGCTGATGATACCACCAAGCAGCACCTGTCCCTATTGTAAATGCATCTAACAGCATTATCAATAGGGAGTAGAATAGATTTAAAAATTTTTGGGCAGCACACAGTATAAGGCAATAATACCTGGCTGGATCGGTGTAATACGCTATCCATACTGCGATTCCTCACCCGTAAATGAATTTCAGATAAGACAGTTAATATTCTAGAATATAGAATCTATTTGAATTGTCTTTCCCCTTATTAAAGAGTGTGTCTCCTATACTGTTATTGCATATGCAGCAATTTCAAGGGCTGCCAAAAATTAGGACGGAACCCAATACACATTTGAAATGTCGTAAAAAAAAAAAAATAAATAAAAACACAGTAGGATCTTTCATTAGTATAAAAACAAGACTCGCCAATGTACCCTCAATGTAATAACATTGTTCAGCTCATGCACCTCCTCCTCCTGTTCAGCCTCCATCTCCGAAATGACCACATCAGTCCCAAGTTGGAAGCTTGTAGCACTGCCTTGGCCAAGCGGCAAAAGGATGTGCTGAAGATAATATGCTTAATGCTTAGGTGACAAACCACACACCGGTGCAGTTGTTGAAAGCTGTAACACAGCAGCCTGATCTGTGGCTCTCACCGCTGAACATACAGCTAGGCATGGTCATGTGTGACAATGGCCAGAACCTGGTTGTGGGGAAATGACAGACGGGGTAGATACAGTTTCCCTATATGCCAGTCCTTTCATCCAACCTAAAGAATATGGATGTGGTGAAATACAACTCTCTCAGAGAAGCAGCCCTGGCTAAGAAAAGTCTGTGTGAAGGTTCCCTGGCACTCTATGGCTGCTATTTTAATGTGGATCGGACGTGCTTATGCATGTTATTTCTCAAACCGCATTACAGATGAGGCCATTGCCCAACCCTGTAGTCATGAAATTCAAGTCGCAAAGAAAGATCTTTGTGTGTCGAAGCACCACTGAGAAGTGTGAGCTGATGTTGGACGGGCTGCCGTTGCTTATGCAACAAGCTGCATGAGAGGACTTCCTGGGAGAAATGACAGCCGGACTACATACGGTTTCCCTCTATGCCAGTCCTTTCACCGAGCTAAAGAATATGGCTGTGGTGAAATACAACTCTCACCGAGAAGCAGTGTCAGACTGAAGAACATTGGGCCCACCAGAGGATTTGATTCTGAGGGCCCACCTTTCTCCCCAGCTCAAGAGCCCCATAGTAGCTGCAAAGTTTGCGCTATGAACTCTCCTGATGGAGCAGCCAGGGCCCACCGGAGGAGTCTCCTGTTCTCTGGTGGGCCCGTCCAACCCAGACAAGAAGCAGCCCCGGCTAAGAAGTCTGTGGGAAGACTCTCGCCTACTGTCGAAACCTTTAAAAGGAAGCTGAAGACCCACCTCTTCCGACAAGCCTACAACCCCCAGTAACCCTTGCTCCACCATATTGCTGCACGACCAGCTGTACCCTCACCCATCCCTTATAAACTGTTTGTGCACCCTCACGGGCTGGGTCCTCTCTCCTCTTGTACCAGTCCGTAACCTCTTTTCACATGTAAAGCGCCATGGAAAAAATTTCACTATAATAATAATTATTATACTACTTGTACTGTGGGTCAATTGATGGCACTTTCCTGTTGTCTGCCCCTAAATTGATGTGTTTTGCAGCTTTTGGTCCCGTTTGAAGGTGTTGTGTATGCGTTGGGTTTTGACCCCCATTGAATCCAATGGCGTTCGGCAATGTTCGGCGAATACTCGACAACCTATACCTGACTTTTACTAACCTGCCTTTCCTTTACCTGACTTTTACTAACCTACCTATATCTGACTTTTACTAACCTACCTATACCTGACTTAAAAATTTCCTTTTAGTTGGTGCCACCATAACTCCCACTCTGCACGCCTGCTGTCTTGGGTGTCATATTTGACACACAACTATCCTTTATTCAACGTGGAAAATCACTCACTTGCTCATGTCACCTGCACCTTAAAAACATCTCCAGAATTCAACCTTTTTTCACCTTTGATACTGCAAAAACTCTTACTGTCACTCTTATTCACTTCTGCAACACTCTTCTAATCAGTCTCCCTCTAAACAAACTGTCTCCTCTCAATCCCTTCTGAATGCAGCAGCCAAGGTCGTATTTCTATCAAGCTGCTTCACCGACACCTCTACCCTGTGCCAGTAATTGCACTGGTTAGGTTAAACAAGCACTACAGAATACAATACAAACTCATCTCTCTCACCCACCAAGCTGTCCACAGTTCTGCACCGCCCTATATCTCATCCCTCATTTCTGTGTATCATCCCTCCCGTACCCTCCATTCTGCAACTGATCTAAGACAGACATCCTCCTTAATCAAAACCTCACACCTCCGTCTCCAAGAATTCTCTCATGCCATGCCAGTTATCTGTAATGCCCAAAATGTACGGGTACAACATGATGGTTATGGTAAAGGTAGCGGAACATAAAGTCGGCCTTGTGTGCCAGACTGCCAACAGCCAAGACTTCCCTGTTCTCACCAAGAGGACGACTGTCCATGTTCTCCTCCTCCTCTTCCTCATTATCACCCAATCCACGTTGAGATGAGATGAGGCTGGGCTGAGTAGCATCACCCTGTATAGTTCCCTTCTCCGCTTGCAATGTCTCCTCTTTAATTGTGAGCAGTGAGCGTTTCAGTAGACAGAGAAGCGGGATGATGACGATAATTATTGCTTCATCGCCGCTCACCATCTTGGTGGAGTCCTCAAAGTTTTGGAGGGCGGCACAGATGTCAGACATCCATGCCCACTCATCAGCTCTTATGTGCGGAGGCTGACCTGAATGCCAACGGGCGTGTTGAAGCAGGTACTCAACAACTGCTCTCTGCTGCTCAAAATCATTCCAAACATCTGCAACGTTGATTTCCAAAGTGTAGTCACATCACACACCAGTCGGTGAGCTGGAAGCTGCAAACGCTGCTGAAACCCTGCCAGGGCAGTGGAAGCTGTAGCTGACTTTCTGAAATGGGCACACACGCGGAGTATTTTCAGAAGCCGCTCTGGCAGATCCAGGTAGGTTTTGAGAAACCCCTGAACCACTAAGTTGAGCACATAGACCAGGCATGGTACGTGTGCAAGCTTGCCTAGCATCAGAGCCACCATCAGGTTCTCTGATACAGCTTTCAACAACTCTGCAACGGTGAGCGGTTTGTCACCTAAGCATACAGTGCTGCTTATTGTTATTGGCACCCATGAAGTTTAAGTACATAATCTGGAACATCTCCTGAAAAAAATTAACCAAGTGATGGAGATGGAGGGCTGAGGAGGAGGAGGTAATGCAGGAGCTGTAGAATGTGGAGGCAACCATGATTGACCCATGACCCACAATCATCTGTCATGTGCCTGAGCATGCTGGTGGTGGTCAGGCTGTTAGTTTTGGTGCTCTTGCTGATGCTGGCCTGGCAGATGTTGCAAATGCTCTTTTTGGGGTTATCTAAACATCTTTAAAAAAGAACCAGACTCAGGAAGACCTAATATTTGTACTGGCAACTTCCATTGTGTTGGTGTTCCAGGGAACGGCTGCCCGTCTTGTGTCTGTGGCCACCACACTGCTTGTTCTTGCCTGTTGTGGTGCTACGCCTCATTCCCCCTGTGTGCTGCTTTCCTTGATCTGCATGTCCCCTTGCCAGGTTGTGTTAGTGACTTCATAGTCCACAGCTTCGTCTTCCACTTCCGCACCCTGGTTCTCCTACTGACTTTCTGTCCATTGTGCCTTATAATTATCCACCCCTTGCGACAATAATTGCACTTTCCCACTGTCACCTTCGGGTGACCATGGCTGCTCAAATCGCTACATGTGATCTTCTGTTGCCCTGCTTGAAGCTGGCCGGACGAGAGGCCCGAATCTAACAATAGAAAAGTGAACAGCTCTTGGGGTAATCCTGGACTGTAATCTCTCCATCAAACCACATATCCAAGCTCTTTCGACTTCCGAGCAGACCGTGCGAGAGGCCAGAATCTATAAATGGAAAGATGAACAAAACAGCTCTTCGAAGTGTCCAAGTGTGGGATCAGTTGTCTCAGGGAACTTGGAATGGTGGGAGGAAGGAGGATCAGGGTGAAGAAGATGCCGACTCCAAGTAAAAAAAAAGTCTCCCGGATCCGCACATTCCTCAACCACGAATCTACAAAAACACTAGTGCACGCCCTCATCATCTCCCGTCTCGACTACTACAACCTCCTGCTCTGTGGCCTCCCTTCAAACACACTAGCATTCCTCCAATCTATACTAAACTCTGTAGCCCGAAGAATCCACCTGTCCCCTCGCTATTCCCTTAACAAACAAAGTAGCACTCTGTAACGCTTAGTATATAATTAAGAAATATGAATAGCATTACTGCTGTAGAAAATATAAATAAATGAGACATTTTAGCGCATGTAACTATGAAATATGAATAGTATTACTGCTGTGGAATATAGAAATCAATGAGAAATCTTAGCGCATAAATTGGCCAATTCATGTGTACCTGACAGCCGCGATAAGGCGTTTCTCAATGTCAGGACCCTACCAATGTGAATACCTCTCTAAGGGACATCCGTCTGCTCATGTGTGGGAAAGTAAGATCCTACTGCAATTAAAACCACCTGCGGCATCAGGGTGAAGTGCTCAGTCAAACCTTAAACATAGAAACAGAAAAAACTGTCGGCACTTCCAATACAAGAAATAGGTGTGAACAGGTGCTTACTAGGAGGAGCTGCCTGACATCGAGAAATGGGTCCTGACATTGAGAAACGACTTATTGCGGCTGTCAGGTACACATGAATTGGCCAATTTATGCGCTAAGATTTCTCATTGATTTCTATATTCCACAGCAGTAATGCTATTCATATTTCATATTTACATGCGCTAAAATTTCTCATTTATTTCTATTTTCTACAGCAGTAATGCTATTCATAATTATATACTAAGCGTTACAGAGTACTACTTTGTTTATTAATTGTATATGAAGGTAGCTCCTCCTAGTAAGCACCTGTTCACACCTATTTCTTGTATTGGAAGCGCTGTCAGTTTTTTCTATCTCGCTATTCCCTGGCCTCTCCTCTCGGTCAATCCCTTCACTGGCTCCCCATTGACCTGAGACTCCAGTTCAAAACCCTAACCCCAGGAGACCTCCGCCGCCAGAAAAATGCTCGAGTTTCCCATAGACTTAGATTGGGCTCGTTGCTCGGGTTGAGCACTCGAGCATTCCAATTTGCTCAACTCGAGCAACAAGTACCCGAGCATTTTAGTTCTCACTCATCGCTAGTAATGAACAAGGCAATCTATGAAATCTGGAAAGGGAGTAGATAATGCCAAGACTGTTTGTGGTAGCCATCCTTTCTGACCCCAATACATTGAGTCTGCAAACTATTCCAGTAAGATCTACATTCAAATAGCTAAATGCTGCTCTTTCCCTTCTTCAATACCCAAAGTCATTTGAACAGTTTTGGGTGTTGGAGAATGTTGTGGTCTAGAGGCAAAATGGTGATCACACGATTGTGATATGGTCAGGATACACTACCAGCAAAGGTGAGAAGAATCTGTAACTTCTCTGCATTTAGTGGTTACTACTCACCTGGGTAGTCATATGTAAGAATCTCCTCTTTACACCACTCATCACCCCTCACATATATCTCTGTAGTATTAATATGGGTCACATCTTCACCCTGAAACAAATATTGTAAAAGTCACAGACATATGGAGAAGTCCCATCTATGATCAGCTCTAATCCTGCCATCTCCACCGTTCTCATTACACAAGTATAAAACATATAATACTGGTGGATAAAACAAGACTGAGCATAAGACCTTCACAGCCGTCTACACATCATAGGGGAGATCTCATGACACCTTCTCTCCATCTACCTGATGATCCTGAGGAACATTGGGATCTTCTTGTTTACAGTCATGTGGAAGAAGAGGACGGGGACATCTCTTTAGTGTTGTCCTCTTACTGGATAGATCTGGAGGAAACACATACAGGGACTGAATTCATTCTTTACATACAGATAATTATAGGCCGTGTGTATTTAGTCCTGTCTATTACCTGGTGATGTGAGGGGCTGGGGAACCTCCATCATGACGTCCTTGTACAGATCTTTGTGTCCTTCTAAATACTCCCACTCCTCCATGGAGAAATAGACGGCGACATCCTGACACCTACAATGATTCAGTCATCCCACCGATCCCTTCATAGCGTTACTGTATAATGTCCCAGCATTCCCAGCAGTGTCACCTCTCCAGTCAGCAGCTCAATCATCTTGTAGGTGAGTTCTAGGATCTTCTGGACATTGATGTTCTCATATATCAGTGGGTGAGGTGGAGGCCCCATGATTGGGCTCAGGGTTCTTCCCCATCCCTCAGACACAGGGTCCTGACAGCGCTCACTAGAGGTTTTCTTCACTACTGTGTAATCCTGGTTATGGAGAGACACATTAATAAATCTCCCTCCAGACATTTCCAGAGTCCTCACCTCTCCAGTTCTGTCCATCTGTTATTCCCATAGATAAGAATGATGTAATGTGACGTCATCAGAATCTCTCACCTCTCCAGTAAGACGGAAGAGGATCTCTAGGGTGAGGTGTAATATCCTCTCCGCCATCTTGTCTCTGTCCATATCCATCTTTGATGGGTAAATCGGGAAAATTCTCTTATATAGAAGATCTTCAGTGAGAGGATCTGATATTGTAGAGACCTGAATGAGAAGAAGATGAGCCAATGTAACATAACAATCCTGTGTAATAATACAATTACTGGAGATAATAAGGGAAACATATGAGGAGATTTATTATTTTACAGTATTTAGTTTTATTCTTTACATCTAGCAATAAAACCTATATATTTTAGCCCACAAACAATAAGTACTTTCTTCCTCGGAGTCTCCAGCTGAATACGTTTCTCATAAACTCATCTTCCATGACGCTAATTATCATTTTATTTACAGACACTGGAATCGGCATTAGTAATACTGCAAGAGATATTCATTACACGTGACATGAGAAATAACTACTTCATGAGGAGGACGACATATTCATCTTCTACTACGGCTCTAGAAACATATTGGGCCAGAGTCCATCACTGACTACATCACCACCGGCCGTCTATATGAATGTTTCCCGTCTTCCCCGGACTGTAATCTTCTATCACGTTAGATCTCATGTCTGATTCACATACAGAAGTTTGGGACATTTATAAAAGCTTTTTTCTTTCCACAAACACCTCGGACAGAAATTATTTGATACCAAAGTCTCCATATACAGTGTATTATGGGGTTTATTTCTGGCCTTAGGCTTTCCTATATTACAAGAGAAACGGCAGAAAAAAAGCAGATATTAAAATGCTTCAAAAGAAAACTGGCAACAAAAATTCTTGTAAAAAGAAAAAAACATGCAAAAGCATGAGACATATTTTCTTATTTTTTAATACGTTAAATACAAAAAAAATTAACTCGTTTGAGCACCAGAACATAGATGTACACTGCAGATGCAGCTGCAACAAAAACCCTGGCAGTTTAACCACTTGCTGCTGTCAAAAGCAAACATGGCATCTAAGAAGGTTTGGCAGAGTTATTCTGAATGCTTTTCCTCCCCCAAGGTTTTGATAAAATGGGGCTGCCTAGTTACTATGATATATAAATGCCTAATAATGGTGTCTGGCCCTGCAATGTACTAAATTCTATCAGGCCGGGCCAGAGGCAGCGTCCAATAAGTTACCTTTTAATGCCCCCTACATATTAGACTAAAGGTCATATTAGACTAAAGAAAGCACTATATTTTTTTTTGGGGGGGGGGGGGTTTAGACTATATAATGTATTTGGGGGCCTCCTGACAGATGATGTCAGGGCAGAGATAAATCTGGCATCATGAATTTCAGAGGTTAATCAGTTATTGTTCTTCCTGTAGATAATCCTCCGCTAGAGGAGTCTGGAGGTGACTCTCTCATACAGACCACAGGAAAGCTGGAATATTTCTGTGTATGGAGGAGTCAGGAGAGATAGCCGTCTGCCAAATGACCGTTCAGCCAACACTTATCTCATGTGTATGGGGCCGTTAGTATTACACTGACAGGCAGTGATAATACACGGCACTACAGTAGTACAGAGCATCACCGGAGCAATCAGAGGCTTGTATGTTGTATGATCGCACTAATGAGAGTGGTTTAAAAAAGGTTTAACGTAAAAAAAATATCACAGTTTTAGCAACAAGAAATATCCGTCACTATAGGGAAACCAGACACACTGCACAATGTTAGTTAAGTCACGTCCATAACAACTTTACTATACTCTATTATCCTATAGACATCCTACACACAGTGGAGTAGACTGAAATCACAGATCCCAATATAAAACATAAATATAACTATATAACGCAGACCAGATGGTATGGAGATGAATGAGGGAAACCAAAGTCTGAAAATAAACTTTTCTTTACTTTACAAGAACTTGATATACATCAGATGGCAGGCACAACATTTCATGGATGGTTCTTTTGCATTATGCAGAGTCAAGAACTTTCCGGTTACATTTGGCGGTACATAACTTTTGTTACAGGCTACAACAGTCCAAAAAATCATTATAGGTAGGTCCATCATCCTCTATGGGGACCATATGGGTGCCCTCTACTCCCAGTTGATTTGTCAGTACCTCACTGGCTGAGGTATATCGGTACGACTCCTCACTGGTACTCACAAACTACATTCAATACCTCCTTGCTGTGGCTTTTCATCTTCAGTTCTTCGTGGGAGAACTCATGTCCCAGTTTGGTAACACTGTAACTTCCTCTCTAGTATAGACAATTGTTTGCTTAAATGTTAGCCTAAGATAGGGAATCTGTTCTTACCTTATTCCCCTTTAACCCCTTAACGACCCAGGGCGTATTATTACACCCCGGGTCATCACACCCGGATCAGTGAGGGCTCCGGCACTGAGCCCGCACTGAACCGAGCACATGTCAGCTGGTTATTACAGCTGACATGTGCCCGCAACAGCCGCGGGTGGAATCGCGATCCACCTGCGGCTGTTAACATGTTAAATGCCGCTGTCAATCTCTGATCGCGGGTCACCGATGGGTGGTCATGACTACCCTGGGTCTGCAGCAGACCCCAGTGGTGGTCATGCACTGATCGCTATGAGCGCCACCTAGTGGTCAGCACTCATAGTACAGGAGCATTTCTGCTGCATACAGGGGATCTATTCGTCCCCTGTATGTAGCAGAGGAGATCGGACAGTTGCAGCTTGTAGACGCAAGCAAAAAGTGTTAAAAAAAAAAAAAAAAAGTTTTTAAAAATATTAAAAAAATGAAAAAAATATAAAAGTTTAAATCACCCCCCTTTTGCCCCATTCAAAGTAAAATAATAAAAAATACACATATTTGGTATCGCCGCGTTCAGAATCACCCGATCTATCAATATAAAAAAAGAATTAATCCGATCGGTAAACGGTGTAATGAGAAAAAAAATTCTAAACGCCAGAACTACGTTTTTTGGGTCGCCGCAACATTGCAATAAAATGAAATAACGGGCGATCAAAACATCGGATCTACCCCAAAATGGTATCAATAAAAACATCAGATTGGTGCGCAAAAAATAAGCCCTCACTCAGCCCCAGATCCTGAAAAGTGGAGATGCTACGGGTCTCGGAAAATGGTGCCATTTTTTTTTTTTTTTTTTTAGCAAACTTTGGATTTTTTTTTCACCATTTAAATAAAAAAGAACCTATACATGTTTGTTGTCTACGAACTCATAACACCTGGCGAATAATAATGGCAGGTCAGTTTTAGCATTCAGTGAACGTGGTAAAAAAAATCAAAAAAAAAAAAATCTGTGGTACTGCACTTTTTTTTGCAATTTCACCGCACTTGGAATTTTTTTTCCCGTTTTCCAGTACACGATATGGTAAAACCAGTGATGGCGTGTAAAAGTACAACTCGTCCCGCAAAAAATAAGCTCTCACATAGCCATATTGACCAAAAAATAAAAACGCTATGGCTCTGGTAACAAGGGGAGCAAAAAACGAAAATGCAAAAACGGAAAATCCCAAGGTCGAGAAGGGGTTAATTTCATTTCCATTCCGCTGACAACCCCACTATCATCATGGGTGACTTCATCATCCCCACTGATACTTCCCTCACAGCTGCCTCTAAGCTTCTATCTCTCACTTCCTCTTTCGGCCTCGCTCAATGGTCCTCCGCAGCCACTCACAAAGATGTCCACACACTGGACCTCATCTTCTCCCTTCTCTGTTCTGTATCTAACATCTCTAACTCACCTCTCCCTCTTTCTGACCACAACCTACTTACATTATCTTCCCTCTCCTCTCTAGGTCCACAATCCCCACTTCACAAACCTGCACACCCTCGCAGAAATCTTAACCGGTTCCCGACCGCCCACTGTAGATAAACGTCGGCGCTTGCCGGGCTCTGTGCAGTGCCGACGTTTAAAAACGGTGGGTGGTCTCGCAGTGCTCAGGACCCCCAGGGTCCTGCAAGCACTGCGATTCCGGTGCAGAGCGTTAGCTCTGACAGGGTACATCATCGGGACCTGATTAGATCAGGTCCCAGTGATGTTAACCCTTTGCTGTCTTCTATATGCTGTGATCTATAGTGATCACGGCATATAGGAGACAGCAGGAAGAGAGGGGGTCGTCTTACTTACCTCCGAAGACCTCCGTTTCGTTTGAGGACCTGGGGTTGCTATGGCAGCTGGAGGTCACATGACCGCCTCCAGCTCTGCCATATATGGTGTCCTTCCTGTCTGACTTCAGCCTGTATGTAGCTGATGCCAGACAGGAAACTGACTGAAAGTCAGTGAAGATCTCATATAATGTAATATATGTGTATTACATTACATGAGATCAGTGATCAGAAAAATAAAAATTAATGTCCCATACAGGGACTAAGTAAAAATGTAAAAAAAAGTAAAAAAAAAAGTTTTTAAACTATTAAAAAAAAAAATCACAAAATAAATAAAAATAAATAAATAAAATATTAAACCAATAAATCCGTAAATTATTACAAAACCAAAAAAAGTACACATATTTGGTATCGCCGCGTCCGAAACAACCCGTGCTATAAAACTGTCACACTAATTAACTCTTTCTGTGCACACCGTAATAAAAATAAATAAAAAACGAAGCAAAAAAATATGCTTTTTCATCATATCGCCAAACAAAAAGTGGAAAAAAATGCGATCAAAAAGTAGAATAGAAATAAAAATGGTACCACTGAAAACGTCATCTTGTTCCGCAAAAAAAAGCCGCCATACAGCTCCATCAGCCAAAAAATAAAAAAGTTATAGCGCTCAGAATAAAGCAATGCAAAAAAAATATTTTTTTTTCTATAAAATTGTTTTATTGTGTAAAAGCGCCAAAACATGAAAAAAATACAGTAAGTGTAGTATCGCTGTAAACGTACTGACCCGAAGAATAACGCTGCCTGATCACTTTTACCACACGCAGAACGGCATAAAAAAAAACTCAAAAAACAATTTCTGAATTGTTGGTTTTTGTTAATTTTACCTCCCAAAAAACGGAATAGAAAGCGATCAAAAAATGTCACGTGCCCAAAAATGGTTCCAATAAAAATTTCAACTCGTCCCGCAAAAAACAAGCCATCACATGACTCTATCGGCCGAAATATGGAAAAATTATAGCTCTCAAAATATGGTGATGCAAAAACTAGATTTTGCAAAAAAAGCGTATTTTAGTGTGTGACAGCTGTCAGTCATAAAAACCCGATATAAATCTGGTATCTCTGTAATCGCACCGACCCGAAGAATAAAGTAATCTAATCAGTTATATTACACTAGGAACGGCATAAAAAATAAATAAAACAAATATTATTCACCTGCTACTGATTTGTTTATTATGTCTCCCAAAGATCCCAGTAAGGCTCTGCTCACATTTATCCTGTGCTCTGCGCTGAGCACTTACACCAGAGTTTCCGTGTAAATCTCTGAAATACGTGATTCAGCCAGAACCCATGATGGAAGATTCCCTGTAATGAGGCAGATATAGGCCACTGTGGATGCCGTCTAGCCTGGGATCCCACGGTGTCATTTGTTTTAGGCGTGCATAAAAGTGCGGTTGGCCACAGTTTTGTGCACTTCTGAAAAAAAGGACACCACTAAACAGAGGCCAGACGGAGTCCAGAGTAACTCTGCTGCCTCATTACAGTGAATGGATCCTGCAGGGGTTTCATCTGAATTACATCACTTGGAAAATTAGATGGAAACCCCGATGTAAGTGCTCAGCCTAGAGCGCCGGATAAATGTTACGTAAAATGTTCCCAATAAAAGCTTCAACTCAGTCCTCAAAAAAAGCTAGTCCCCACTTAGGTCCATCATCTGTTAAAAATATAAGGGACTTCCAAGTTACTGGTAGCAGAAAGGCTCTGGAAAAGCAAAATGGTCCTTGCCCCCCAAAAGAAATTCAGAAAATTTTATGCTCCCAAATCCAAATGCCTATTCTACAATAATTTGTTCTCCAATTGTCAAATAGCGCTCCTTCCCCCTCAAATCTCACCGTATGGCTAAGTGGTACGATACAGCCACATATGGGGTATTGACACTTTTAGAAGAAATTGTGTGACACATTTCGGCACCATTTTTACCCATTGCCCTGTGTGAAAATGTAAAATCTGAGGGTAAAACATTTTTTTGTGGTAAAAATATAATTATGCTTTTTTCACTGCCCAATGGTATAAATTTAAAAATTAAAAAATGCTCACTACTTCCCTAGATGAATTCCTTGAGAGGTGTAGTTTACAAAATGGGGTCACTTGTGGGGGGTTTCCACTGTTTAGGCACATTAGGGGCTCCCCAAATGTGACACGGCGTCCGCTAATTATTCAAACAAATTTTACATTCAAAAAGTCAAATGGCGCTCCTTCCCTTTCAAACCCTGCCATGTGCCCAAACAGTAATTTGCCTCCACATATGGGGTATCGGCGTGTTCAGGAGAAATTGCACAACAAATTTCATGGTGCAATTTATCCTGTTACCCTTATGATAATACAAAATTAGGGAATGAAAAACATTTTTTGAGGGAAAAATGTGAAAATTTTATTTTTACGGCTCAATATTATAAACTTCTGTGAAGCAGCTGGGGGTGCAAGGTGCTCACCACACATCTAGATAAGTTCCCTAAGGGGTCTAGTTTCCAAAATGGTGGCACTTGTGGGGGGTTTCCACTGTTTGGGTACATCAGGGGCTCTCCAAACGCAACATGGCGTCCGCTAATTATTCAGACAAATTTTACATTCAAAAAGTCTAATGGCGCTCCTTCCCTTCCGAACCCTGCCGTGCGCCCAAACAGTGGTTTTCCCTCACATATGGGGTATCAGCACGCTCAAGAGAAATTGCACAAAAAAATTTGGGGTCCATTTTTTCATGTTACCCCTGTGAAAATAAAAAAATTGGGTCTAAAGTAACATTTTTGTGAAAAAAGTTAAATGTTAATTTTTTTCTTCCACATTCCAAAAATTCCTGTGAATCACCTGAAGGGTTAATAAAGTTCTTGAATGTGGTTTTGAGCACCTTGAGGGGTGCAGTTTTTAGAATGGTGTCACTTTTGGGTATTTTCTGTCATAAAGACCCCTCAAAGTGACTTCAAATGTGATGTGGTCCCTAAAAAAATGGTTTTGTAAATTTTGTTGGAAAAATGAGAAATCGCTGGTCAACTTTTAACCCTTATAGCTCCCTAACAAAAAAAAATTTGGGTTCCAAAATTGTGCTGATGTAAAGTAGACATGTGGGAAATGTTATTTATTAACTATTTTGTGTGACATATCTCTCTGATTTAAGGGCATGAAAATTCAAAGTTTGAAAATTGCAAAATTTTCAAAATTTTCGCCAAATTTCCGATTTTTTCACAAATAAACGCAAGTGATATCGAAGAAATTTTACCACTACCATGAAGTACAATATGTCACGAAAAAACAATCTCAGAATCAGGGGAATACGTTGAAGCGTTCCAGGGTAATTACTTCATAAACTGGCAGTGGTCAGAATTGAAAAAATTGGCCCGGTCACGAAGGCAAAAACAGGCTCTGGCGCGAAGTGGTTAAGCTCCTTGATCTACATTCACTTTCTGAGTCCCTTCTCCCTCTTTCAAATGTAAGTTTGAATCCTTACACAATGCAGATGCTGCTGCCGCTTTATATAACACCACATTATCTACAGCTCTCGAAGCGGCTGCCCCTCTCACACATACCAAAGCTCGTAAAATTAACAGGCAACCCTTGCACACCAGAGAGACTAGACCAGAGTTGCTGATCGGAGATGAAAAAGATCCCACATCAAAGAGGCACTTCAACGCATTCAAACTATCCCTCACTACTTTCAAGTCCACATTCCCTGCAGAAAAGCAAACATACTTCTCATCTCTCATATCCTCCCAGTCTCACAACCCTAAACAAATATTCAACACTATAAATTCTCTCCTCCGTCCCCAAGCACGTCCTCCCTCTCCACCCATCTTAGCTGAAGACTTTGCCTCATTCTTCAAGCAGAAGATTGATAACATTAGAGAAAGCTTTGGCCAACAACCCTCACAGCACCCGTTGCCTTCCCACCTCATCCCAAATCTCACAACAGAATTTACTCCAACCCTAACCCATTTCTTCAACCTATCACTAACAACTGGTGTCTTCCCCTCATACTTTAAACATGCCTCAATCACACCCCTCCCCAAAAAGCCCTCTGATGACCCATCCTCTCTGTCTAGCTATCGCCTCATATTTCTTCTCCTATATGCCTCAAAAAATTACTGGAACAACATGTCCATCATGAACTGTCCTTCCACCTCTCCTCCTGCTCCCTCTTCAACCGCTTTCAATCTGGCTTCCGACTACACCATTCCACTGAAACTGCCCTGACTAAAGTCACCAATGACCTACTAGCCACCAAATCCAAGCGACACTATTCTGTCCTCTGCTTTTGACATGGTGGACCATTCCCTATTACTACAGATTCTCTCATCACTTGGCATCACAGACTTGGCCGTATCTTGGATTTCATTATACCTAACTGATTGGACATTCAGAGTCTCACACACCACCTCTTCACCTCGGCCCCTATGTGTCGGTGTCCCGGAAGGTTCATGCCTAAAGCTCCTGCTCTTCTCCATTTACACCTTTGGCCTAGGACAGCTTGTAGAATCCCACAGATTTCAGTATCACCTCTATGCTGATGATACACAGATCTACCTCTCTGGACCCAATATCACCTCCCTACTAACCAGAATCTCACAATGTCTGTCCACTATTTCATACTTCTGCTCTGCTAGAATTCTAAAACTTAACATGGACAAAACAGAATTTATCATCTATCCCCCATCTCACTCAACTCCCTCAACAGACCTATCTGTTAAAGTAAATGACTGCTCACTCTCCACAGTTCCACAGACTCGCTGCCTCGGGGTAACCCTGTACTCTGATCTCCCCTTCAAGCCACATATCCAAGCCCTTTCCACTTCCTGCCGACTCCAACTCAAAAATATTTCCCGGATCCGTACTTTTTTTTATAGAAACTATTCACTAAGCAGTCCATAATTGACTGACCCTTTCTGAAAGTTATTGTGGGAGTAGATCCCACAGCACCCTCAGGTCCAAGTCAACCACAGGTATATCCCAGTGTTATCTGAGGATATTAAAGATATGGTCACTCTGATTGGCGTAAGTTCCTATTACTTGTGTTATCCCATCCTTTTCTTGATCTCTTGGTTAGGTATGGAGTGTCTCTCTCTCCTGTTTTTCTGCAAATGATCATGCGGAATCCAAAATGTACTGTGGATATCTTTTTTCCCTGAATCTGGTATTCATGTCTATTGCCTGCATATTAAAATCTGTGACATTAGAACAGTTCCTTCTCAGCCTTAAAAACTGTCCCTTTTGCATTCTTTTTTTTTTTTTTTTTTTTTTTTTTAGGGGGGATGGGGTGGTGGCTAACCCACTTGAATAGATTATTAGTGCTTTGTAGGTTTATGTTTCTAGGGTCCCATCCCGTTCTTTCTTGATTAGTATATCGAGGAACTGGTAATAATTAAACTTGGATATAAATCTAAAGCCCACTCTATTGATGTTGAGTTCCTTGACAAATTCAAGAAATTGTTCACTCGTCCTTGACTAGATGACAAAAATGTCATCAATATATCTATCTATACCATACCCCAATATATGGATGTCACCACTTATTATTCTCAATGATATTGTGGTTTCCTTTCACCAGTTACGCGCGCCATGGCAAATTTTGGTCATGCCCCTGGCCACACCCCAATCCACGCCCATTTACAATCCCCCCCCCCCCCCCCGTAGAAAGAGTTGTCAGAGGGGCGTTGGTAGTGAGGAGCCTGAGACTGTAGGGTGTAGACCCAAATCCGGGACTGTCCACTGTATCTGGGACAGAGATAAGCAGATGGATTCCTGGGTCTCTGGTCCAGAGTCCAGGTCAGTGCCACCTGGTGGGTCGATGAGAGGCCATGAGTCTTATCTTTCGGGGCAGCGCGACGTCATCTGTGTGTCTGCAGATGTCCGCACCAAACTACACAAGAACAATTTTCTTCCCCTTATTTGATGCGTTTTGGTGCAGATGTGAAGCCGTGTTTTTAAGGTGCTTTCTATAGGACAGAAAAGCTTTGATTTTGAACATAACGAAGTATCTGCATTTTTTAGGCTCCACATAGAAGCGTTTGAAGAGCGAGATGAGTGAGTGTGTATTGTTAGCACGCTTGGTATTAATCTTAGTGCCGTCACACACATGCAGCGGCTCAAACATAGATGCCAAACACGCTGAAAATACTCTGCAAGCACCAGAGCGTGCTTGCCGAAAGGGTTAACAATACACCCTCATCACTACTCTGCGGTTTTGGTGCATTTTCTCTATATGCTTCTTCTGAAAAAAACGGATGAAGAAAAAAAACTCAGCTGCGTTTTTAAGCGCAGAATCAAAGCTTTTCTGTACTATTAAAAAGCGTTAAAAACTCTGCTTCATATCCGCCCCAAAATCACATCAAATAAGCAGGAAAACGCATAATAGAAACGCAGCAAACACACAATAGTCAGAGAAGATTTTTATTGCGCCATTTACCGATCCCCATAAATAATCTGATCGCTGTGTTCTGCAGGTCGTTACGATTACAGGGACACCAAATATGTCCATGTTATGTGCGGATTTGTGATGTTCATTATTTTTTACAAAACTCATTAAAAATTACAATTTTTATTTAATTATCAAGTGTTTTTCTATATTATTTTTAAGAAATTTTATAGGATGAAAAAAATCTCGGGCAGGTGCGGTCACAGGAGAATGAAGAGGCGTGTACAATGTGAGTATAGAAATCCATTCATTCTGCTGTGTCTGTAATGTTTTGAGGTTGAGGGTTCAAAACCAGGGACTCTCAGAAAAAACATAATTTGTAATAGCTCATAAATTTACCACTTTTCATTTATAGGACCAAAATAATCATTTTCTTCTGCTCAGTATACAGGCACCATAAAAATACTGCTATACACAATGTATTTCTATGGAATTATATGAGCTGCTTCTGGATGCATTGACTGCACTGTAAAGTCAAGTTAACTAAATCCTCCTATGTTCACCATTTGGAGCTGTAGCTCAATGGTTAGATCTTCAGCCTCTGGATACTGAGTTCCTGGTTGGAGTCGCGGGCAGGTGTGGTCACAGGAGAATGAAGAGGCATCTACTGAGTAATATAATTTAACTTATTCACTGACACCCTCCCCCCATACCCCCACTGAGCAGGAGGAGCTACAGCCCAACATCGGAGCGGTGAGTATAAGAAGCCGGGAGAACAGCTGAGCCGTGACGGGACAGTCCCGCAGGAGAACAGCTGAGCCGTGACGGGACAGTCCCGCAGGAGAACAGCTGAGCCGTGACGGGACAGTCCCGCAGGAGAACAGCTGAGCCGTGACGGGACAGTCCCACAGGAGAACAGCTGAGCCGTGACGGGACAGTCCCGCAGGAGAACAGCTGAGCCGTGACGGGACAGTCCCGCAGGAGAACAGCTGAGCCGTGACGGGACAGTCCCGCAGGAGAACAGCTGAGCCGTGACGGGACAGTCCCGCAGGAGAACAGCTGAGCCGTGACGGGACAGTCCCGCAGGAGAACAGCTGAGCCGTGACGGGACAGTCCCGCAGGAGAACAGCTGAGCCGTGACGGGACAGTCCCGCAGGAGAACAGCTGAGCCGTGACGGGACAGTTCCGCAGGAGAACAGCTGAGCCGTGACGGGACAGTCCCGCAGGAGAACAGCTGAGCCGTGACGGGACAGTCCCGCAGGAGAACAGCTGAGCCGTGACGGGACAGTCCCGCAGGAGAACAGCTGAGCCGTGACGGGACAGTCCCGCAGGAGAACAGCTGAGCCGTGACGGGACAGTCCCGCAGGAGAACAGCTGAGCCATGACGGGACAGTCCCGCAGAATTCAGGACGGTTGGGAGCAGAGTAAGGCCTGCTCCCCTACATGCTGGAGGAACAAAAAAATAAAAAACAATATATCCAGCTCACTCACTATTTCTGATGAAGTCCATCGGTAGTGCCCGAGCTGAAAGCTTGTATCAGCCACAAGTAATTAGAGCAAAAAGAGGCAGGTGAATAATCCAGCACCATTCACGTGGAAATATCTGAAA
Source organism: Phyllobates terribilis (assembly GCF_046119375.1). NCBI lineage: Eukaryota > Metazoa > Chordata > Amphibia > Anura > Dendrobatidae > Phyllobates > Phyllobates terribilis. The sequence continues at coordinate 11,961,927 of NW_027362795.1, read as the reverse complement.
AATAAATAAAAACAACCTTTAATCCAAATGAAATTGCAATTCTAGGAGTAAGAACTTTATTGGTTCAAAACGAGTCAGTTGAATGCATCTGAATCAGCGCTTGTTTTAAGAACATGAATTTTTAATCCATTTGGAATAAAGGTTGTTTCTATATACATGCTTGAGGGTCTACATGTAGGGGAGCAGGCAGAGGGAAAACTATTTTCCAGAGATATTATTCCAACTGCAGGACTTCAGACGGAACATTATACTGTGGGGGGCATCATACATCCTGCATAAGGGGCATAATGGGGGCATTACACTGTGTGGGGATATCATACATTCTGCATAAGGGGCATAATGGGGGCATCATACATCCTGCATAAGGGGCATAATGAGGGCATTACACTGTGTGGGGATATCATACATTCTGCATAAGGGGCATAATGGGGGCATTACACTGTGTGAGGGAATCATACATCCTGCATAAGGGGCATAATGGGGGCATTACACTGTGGGGGGCATCATACATACTGCATAAGGGGCATAATGGGGGCATTACACTGTGTGGGGGCATCATACATCCTGCATAAGGGGCATAATGGGGGCATTACACTGTGTGAGGGAATCATACATACTGCATAAGGGGCATAATGGGTGCATAACACTGTGTGAGGGAATCATACATACTGCATAAGGGGCATAATGGGGGCATTACACTGTGTGGGGGCATCATACATCCTGCATAAGGGGCATAATGGGGGCATTACACTGTGTGAGGGAATCATACATACTGCATAAGGGGCATAATGGGTGCATAACACTGTGTGGGGGCATCATACATCCTGCATAAGGGGCATAATGGGGGCATTACACTGTGTGGGGACATCATACATACTGCATAAGGGGCATAATGGGGGCATTACACTGTGTGGGGGCATCATACATCCTGCATAAGGGGCATAATGGGGGAATTACACTGTGTGGGGACATCATACATCCTGCATTAGGGGCATAATGGGGGCATTACACTGTGTGGGGACATCATACATCCTGCATAAGGGGCATAATGGGGGAATTACACTGTGTGGGGGCATCATACATCCTGCATAAGGGGCATAATGGGGGAATTACACTGTGTGGGGGCATCATACGTACTGTATAAGGGGGGCATCACACTGTGTGGGGACATCATACATACTACATAAGGGGCATAATTGGGGCATTACACTGTGTGTGGGGCATCATACATACTACATAAGGGGCATAATGGGGCATTACACTGTGTGGGGGCATCATACATCCTGCATAAGGGGTATAATGGGGGCATTACACTGAGGGGGCAGCATATATACTGCATAAGGGGCATTACACTGTGTGAGGGCATCATACATCCTGCATAAGGGGTATAATGGGGGCATTACACTGAGGGGGCAGCATATATACTGCATAAGGGGCATTACACTGTGTGGAGGCATCATACATACTACATAAGGGGCATAATGGGGACATTACACTGTGTGGGGCATCATACATCCTGCATAAGGAGCATAATGGGGGCATTACACTGTGTGGGGGCATCATACATACTACATAAGGGGCATAATGGGGTCATTACACTGTGTGGGGGCATCATACATACTACATAAGGGACATAATGGGGGCATTACACTGTGTGGGGGCATCATACATTGTGCATAAGGGGCAATACACTGTGTGGGGGCATCATATATACTACATAAGAGGCATAATGGGGGCATTACACTGTGTGGGGCATCATACATACTGCATAAGGGGCATAATGGGGGCATTACACTGTGTGCGGCATCATACATACTACATAAGGGGCATAATAGGGGCATTACACTGTGTGGGGGGCATCATACATCCTGTATAAGAGGCATAATGGGGGCATTACACTGTGTGGGGGCATCATACATACTACATAAGAGGCATAATGGGGGCATTACACTGTGTGGGGGCATCATACATACAACATAAGGGGCATAATGGGGCATTATACTGTGGGGGCATCATACATCCTGTATAAGGGGCATAATAGGGGCATTACACTGTGTGGGGGCCTCATACATACTGTATAAGGGGCATAATGGGGCATTACACTGTGTGGGGGCATCATACATACTGAAAAAGAAGCATAATGGGGGCATTACACTGTGTGGGGGCATCATACATACTGCATAAGGGGCATAATGGGGGCATTAAACTGTGTGGGGCATCATACATCCTGCATAAGGGGCATAATGGGGCATTACACTGTGTGGGGGCATCATACATACTGCATAAGGGGCATAATGGGGGCATTAAACTGTGTGGGAGCATCATACATACTGCATAAGGGGCATAACGGGGGCATTACACTGTGTGGGGGGCATCATACAGACTGCATAAGGGGCATTACACTGTGTGGGGGCATCATACATACCACATAAGGGGCATAATGGGGGCATTACACTGTGTGGGGCATCATACATACTGCATAGGTGGCATAATGGGTTCATTACACTGTGGGGCATCATACATACTGCATAGGGGGCATAATGGGGGCATTACACTGGGGGCATCATACATTCAGCATAAGGGGCATAATGAGGGCATTACACTGTGTGGGGCATCATACATCCTGTATAAGGGGCATAATGGGGGCATCATACATACTGCATAAGGGGCATAATGAGGGCATTGCACTGTGTGGGGGGCATCATACATCCTGTATAAGGGGCATAATGGGGGCATTACACTGTGTGGAGGCATCATACATACTGCATAAGGGGCATAATGGGGGCATTACACTGTGTGGAGGCATCATACATACTGCATAAGGGGCATAATGGGGGCATTACACTGTGTGGGGGGCATCATACATCCTGTATAAGGGGCATAATGGGGGCATTACACTGTGGGGGCATCATACATACTGCATAAGGGGCATAATGGGGGCATTACACTGTGTGGGGGCATCATACATACTGCATAAGGGGCATAATGGGGGCATTACACTGTGGGGGGCATCATATATACTGCATAAGGGGCATAATGGGGGCATTACACTGTGGGGGCATCATACATACTGCATAATGGGGGCATTACACTGTGTGGGGGCATCATACATCCTGCATAAGGGGCATAATGGGGGCATTACACTGTGTGGGGCATCATACATCCTGCATAAGGGGCATAATGGGAGCATTACACTGTGGGGTCAGTAAAGGGGTCCTGTACTATGAGAACAATACGTTTCCTCCTTCCTGTCTCCATAGTTGGGTCTTATGTATCTATTACAGGAAACAGAACAAAAACCTTATGATTCTTATAAAGAGTCTCCGTGCTGAAGGGGTTAATGCCCCCTGCGCCCAGTAATGGGGTCTCCACATACCTCCACCTGCAGAGCCGCCACCACATATATGGCTGCTCTGTGCGCACAGGAGCTGTGATGAGGTCACAGGAGGGGAGGAGTCAGGGGTCACATGATCAGGGGCCTCAGTGGATGCAGGACTCTGCTGTGCTGGTTGTCATGGTGCTGGATGAGCTGAAGGTTATGTGTGGGGTCAGGAGGGGTTTACAGTGTGGATGTAGCGGAGCCGCGTGTGTACGAGGTGTACGGAGCAGAGCCGCGCGTGTACGAGGTGTACGGAGCAGAGCCGCGCGTGTACGAGGTGTACGGAGCAGAGCCGCGTGTGTACGAGGTGTACGGAGCGGAGCCGCGTGTGTACGAGGTGTACGGAGCAGAGCCGCGCGTGTACGAGGTGTACGGAGCGGAGCCGCGCGTGTACGAGGTGTACGGAGCAGAGCCGCGTGTGTACGAGGTGTACGGAGCAGAGCCGCGTGTGTACGAGGTGAACTTAGCAGAGCCGCGTGTGTACGAGGTGTACGGAGCGGAGCCGCGTGTGTACGAGGTGTACGGAGCAGAGCCGCGTGTGTACGAGGTGTACGGAGCAGAGCCGCCTGTGTACGAGGTGTACGGAGCGGAGCCGCCTGTGTACGAGGTGTACGGAGCGGAGCCGTGTGTCTACGAGGTGTACGGAGCAGAGCCGCGTGTGTACGAGGTGTACGGAGCGGAGCCGTGTGTGTACGAGGTGTACGGAGCGGAGCCGTGTGTGTACGAGGTGTACGGAGCAGAGCCGCGCGTGTACGAGGCGTACGGAGCGGAGCCGCGCGTGTACGAGGCGTACGGAGCGGAGCCGCGCGTGTACGAGGCGTACGGAGCGGAGCCGCGCGTGTACGAGGCGTGCGGAGCGGAGCCGCGCGTGTACGAGGCGTGCGGAGCGGAGCCGCGCGTGTACGAGGCGTGCGGAGCGGAGCCGCGCGTGTACGAGGCGTGCGGAGCAGAGCCGCGCGTGTACGAGGCGTGCGGAGCAGAGCCGCGCGTGTACGAGGCGTGCGGAGCAGAGCCGCGCGTGTACGAGGCGTGCGGAGCAGAGCCGCGCGTGTACGAGGCGTGCGGAGCAGAGCCGCGCGTGTACGAGGCGTGCGGAGCAGAGCCGCGCGTGTACGAGGCGTGCGGAGCAGAGCCGCGCGTGTACGAGGCGTACGGAGCAGAGCCGCGCGTGTACGAGGTGTACGGAGCGGAGCCGGGCGTGCGGAGCAGAGCCGCGTGTGTACGAGGTGTACGGAGCGGAGCCGCGTGTGTACGAGGCGTACGGAGCGGAGCCGGGTGTGTACGAGGCTTGCGGAGCCGGGCGTGTACGAGGTGTACGGAGCAGAGCCGCGCGTGTACGAGGTGTACGGAGCGGAGCCGGGCGTGCGGAGTAGAGCCGCGTGTGTACGAGGTGTACGGAGCGGAGCCGCGTGTGTACGAGGCGTACAGAGCGGAGCCGGGTGTGTACGAGGCTTGCGGAGCCGCGCGTGTACGAGGTGTATGGAGCAGAGCCGCGCGTGTACGAGGCGTACGGAGCGGATGCTGCCCCTCTCCAGGAGCGATCACAGCAGCACGGCATGAGACGTTCTTGTACTACACAGACTGTCTTGTCAGAACACAGCTCGTCAGGACATAGCCCCGACCTCCAGCGACAGCCGGACAGTCCCATTGGATCTGGGATGGTTGGGAGGTTTCTGTATATAAGTTGTGTGTGATAATTGTAGAATTATTAATGTCTTACATAAAAGGATGTACCGGAGTGTTTGTGCCGGGGTCCACATGCATGGAGGGGTTGAGGCGGTGCTGGCTGTATTATGCAGACGGCATCTGCCTGTAACAGTAGTAACCAGAAACTACTAGAAACTCTGCACCAAAATGAAGCAAATCCTTATTCTGGGAGCTTCGCCTTGTACGTAACACCCCCGGATCCGGTACAAGCCGGGCAGATGTTCTCATTCATGTCATTTTCTGCTTAAGGTTCTGCAGTTTTCTGGCCAACTATAAAAAAGAAAAAGCGTAAAACAATATTTGTTTCTGCTGCATTGACATAAGTACAATCTTTCATTATATATAAATCTATTACACGTCGGGTCAATGCTGTAAAGGACAGTAAAGTGCCATGGTTGTGGTTGTGGTTTTTGGGTCACTCTACTTCCCTCCCAAAAATGCAATCAGAAACTTGTAACTACTGATCTCTCCACAAGAAAAAGCCGACAACTCCATCAATGGGATCACTTTATAAAATTAGGTCTTCACAAGATGAAAATGGTCTCACAAACCACATTTTTTTTAAATGTTCATAAAAAAAACCAAAAAACCAAAAATAATAACCTTACTTTGATTTTTTCCCCATTTTTCAATACTTTATGTGGTAAATTGAATGTTCTCATTCCAGACAACAACTAGTCCCACAAAACACAAGCCCTCCGTCTGTTAATGAAAAAACAAAGTTATATTTTTTGGGAAAAGGGGAGGAAAAAAAAACAAAAAATTGGTCTTGTCAGAATACTATAATTGCTATATATATATTTTTTTTTAAATTGAATAATTTTACCCCAAAATTGTGATCTGTTATAATATTATCATTCTTCATGCGAGATTAATCATTAGTCTGTAAATAAATCCAAACATCTGGAAGATGTAGAACAATATATCTGTGATTCTCCTCTGCCAGGATAAGCGCCTCCTTTCTGTCCTTTCTGTGATGGAGAAAACGCTTGAAAGATTCAGAAAGTCCGATGAGTTTTTGGAGCTTATTGTAAAGGGCCTTAATGACGACCTGGGAAAGAAACCACCAGAAACAAAGGATCCAACCAGGTAAGTTCTAATGATCCCGTCTGATAAAATGATCAGCTTTATTTCCATGGGATTGTTCTGTAGAAGAGATGGGACCTGCAGCATTTTCATCCTGAACTTCACTATGTATAGATGTAGCAAAGCTTAATGTGACAATTCACACAGCGCATTGATAAACTGTCTCAGAAGGTTAGCTCTCATAACAGAATTAACATCACTTATAGTGGAACTAAACTTACAACTTATTTTCAGAATTGTGAAAATTCTGGCACTTTGCAAAGCACTTCATTAGTTTCTTTGGCGTCATATCCGTAAAATGATGATATTAAAGTGGCCTCCAGACCCTGCTTTTCCCCAGTGCAGGAGCGTTGCTGGGGTCCTAAGAGATCAGGGACCCCAGCCCCAAAGTACATGTTTCCCCATATAACCTACCCGCCACTTAAAAGAGGATTTATACATCTATAATTACAGTATACGACTGTTACTAATCTAAAATACACTATACAAAGACCAATATTCCCAAAATTTCTACTATACAAGGCCAAAATGATCCTCCTACACAATGTCCTCTACCATCACCACCACACAGCGAGTCCATATATGAAAGAAAACCCCGCAGGGTAAAAGACCATCAAAGGAGTCCAGGGAGTATAAAATCTATCATATTTATTCAGCAATAGAAGAATAGGATGATGGGGGAAGGGACACAACACATATGTGATTGTTAGACATGTAAGCGAAAAAAAGCAAGGCACGCAAGGAAGGGGCCATTCCAGGTATAATGGCTGTCTATAGTATCATCATGGGTGTACTAAAATATCCCAAAATAGACACCGCATATATTCCACTGGGGGCAACAGTCATCATATGCAGGTGCATCTCACTAAATTAGAATATCATCAAAAAGTTAATTTATTTGAGTTCTTCAATACAAAAAGTGAAACTCCTATATTATATAGAGTCATTACAGACAGAGAGATCTATTTCTAGTGTTTATTTCTGTTAATGTTGACGATTATGGCTTACAGCCAATGAAAACACTAAAGTCAATATCTCAGTAAATTAGAATAATTAACAAAAAGCACCTGCAACGGCTTCCTAAGTGTTTAAAAATGTCCCATAGTCTGTTTCAGTAGGCTCCACAATCATGGGGAAGACTGCTGACTTGACAAATGCCAAGAACGCAGTCATTGACACACTCCACAAGGTCCCAGAGTTCCAATTTTCCTTTGGAAATCAAGGTCCCAGAGTCTGGAGGAAGAGTGAAGAGGCCACAATCCAAGCTGCTTGAGGTTTAGTGTGAAGTTTCCACAATCAGTGATGGTTTGGGGAGCCATGTCATCTCCTGGTGGAGGTCCACTGTGTTTTATCAAGACCAAAGTCAGCGCAGCCGTCTACCAGGACATTTTACAGCACTTCATGCTTCCCTCTGCCGACAAGCTTTTTGGAGATGGAAATTTCATTCTCCAGCAGGACTTGGCACCTGTCCACACGGCCAAAAGTAAACCAATACCTGGTTTACACACAACAGTATCACTGTGCTTAATTGGTCAGCAAACTCACATGACCTTAACCCCATAGAGAGTCTATTATAGAGAATCTATGGGGTATTGTCAAGAGGAAGATGAGAGACACCAAACCCAACAAAGCAGACGAGCTGAAGGCTGCTATCAAAGCAACCTGGGCTTCCATAATACCTCAGCAGTGCCACAGGCTGATCGCCTCCATACCACACCGCATTGATGCAGTATTGATACAAAAGGAGCCCTGACCAAGTATTGAGTGCATTTACTGAACATACATTTCAGTAGGACAACATTTCGGATTTTAAAAACATTTTTCAAGCTGATGTTATGAAGTATTTTAATTTACTGAGATAATGACTTTTGTGATTTCATTGGCTGTAAGCCATAATGAGTGGCGTACCGCCAATGGTGGCAGGCCACACCACTGCTATGGTGCCCGTGAGCCTCGGGGGAGCAAGGAGGATAGGTGAGTATTGGGGGGGTGGGAGGTTGCGGCAGCGGAGGAGCGGGCACACGCAGTAGCGGCTGCTGTAGCTACCACGTGTGCCCGCTGCTAAAGGGACATGAATATTCCCTCTTCTCCACTTCCATGGGTGTGGAGAAGAGGGAATATTCATTCTCTTTAGTAGCGGGCACGGAGGAGCGCTGAGCCGTGGCTCCTGCTTACAGTGCCCGCTACTAAAGAGAATGCATATTCACGCTTGTCAACGCTCATAGTCCCGGCGTGGAGAGGAGTGAATATGCCGGCAGCAGGAGCAGCTCACCTCAGCAACTGAGAGCGCACGCTGCTCAGATACCAACATGAGCTGCTGGCAGACAAAACACAGCAGCTCTGGAGCAGAGGTGAGGAAGGAAGGTGAGTATAAGTGTTTATTTTTTGTGTGTGCAGTGATGGGGCCACACATACCAGGATTGGGGGGGTGAGGAGGCCATACATACCAGGATTGGGGGATGAGGGGGCCATGCATACCAGGATTGGGGGATGAGGGGGCCACACATACCAGGATTGGGGGATGAGAAGGCCACACATACCACTCCTGACCCCATTTCTGGCGATTGGATATTTCCCTGCATTTCCCTGTGTATCCTGCTGCATATTGCTGTATATAACATAGGCTTGCGTCATGTGAACAATGGCCAAATAGCTGTTGGCTGAGAACTCGTCCTGTATGATAAAATCTGCGATGGAGGTTCCTAATACGGCTTCCAACGAAGATGTGACATCATCCAAATGTGTATAAGAACTAGCGAGTGATAAAGGAGACAATGGCTGGTAGGTAATAAGTCATTACCTGTCTGCCAATATCTTCTTCTGGAAGACTTCAAGATATCATGTATTACATATTACATATTATTCTGAAAGAGCACCATGTAATACCACATGTGTCCTGGAGAGGCCACTACGTCCAGCAAAACACAGCTGATTGCTGAGGGTGGTCACTGCCAGACCCCCGACTATCAACTGATCGCCTGCAAGTCCTCATTTGGGGACAGGAGTTGTTCACACTTGGCATATTTTGTGATTCATGAGGGGGGGACAGTAGCCGGATATAGACTTTTTCTATAAAGTCAGATTAAAGGGGTTTTCAGGAATGTTTTTATGTAATATATAGGAGGGTCCCAGTGGTAGAGAAAACACACAGAGCTTTACTTTCTCCTGCTGCTCCAGCTCTGGATCTTCAGCGCTTCCTGTGCTCTATTGTGACAGGCTGCAGGGGTGATGGCTCAACTTCAGCACACATCATTGCTGCAGCCAATCACTGAGCTTAGAAGCTCTGTCAGCATGGCCCACTGAGCCAAGTGATTGGCTGCAGAGCTGCAGTCATGATGTCACCCTAGATGCCAGTGACTAAAGATCAGCGGCAGCGGTGAAGTGCTGGAACTGGAGCAGGAGGTAGTAAAGCTTCATCTCTTCTACTTAAGTGACGATTTATAGGATTTATATTTAAGTGATGAAAAAAAATTCTGAAATTTGTAAAAATAATAAAAATAATTTGCTTGTGTCGCCACTTTCCGAGATCTGAAAGCCGCGGCGTTTTCATGTTTCGGGAATGGGGCTGCGTGAGGGCTAGTTTTTTGCACCACAAACTGATGGTTATATTGATATCATTTTGGGGTATATACAATGTTTTGATTGCCTGTTATTATATATTTTTTTTAAAAAATTCTGTAATTCTGGCATTTTATGTAATGTTCTAGTTACGCCGTTTACTAAATGGATTAATTTATTTTATATTTTGATGGATCTGACTTTTACAAACGCAGCGATACCAAATATGTGTATTGTTTAAATGTTTTATATTTCTTAATTTTAAATGGGGGAAAACTGGGATGATTTGAACTTTTATACTTTTTTCAATTTTTTTTTACTTTTCACTGTATTTGTTCGTCTCTTTAGGGGACTTGAACCTGCAGTCATCTGATTGCTTGTGCTATATACAGCATTGCTATATATAGCAGAAATCACGGTCTCCTATGAACACTAGCAACAGGCTGGCTGTCACAGGAATACAGTGATGACAGACAGTGTGCAGTGATGGGGCCACACATACCAGGATTGGGGGGTGAGGAGGCCCCACATACCAGGATTGGAGGATGAGGGGGCCATGCATACCAGGATTGGGGGTTGAGGGGTCCACACACACCAGGGGATTGGGGGATGAGAAGGCCACACATACCAGGATTGGGGGATGAGGAGGCCACACATTCCAGGATTGGGGGATGAGGAGGCCACACATACCGGGATTGGGGGATGAGGAGGCCACACATACCAAGATTGGGTGATGAGGAGGCCACACATACCAGGATTGGGGGATGAGGGGGCCACGCATACCAGGATTGGGGGATGAGGGGTGCCATATGTACCAGGATTGGGGTATCAGGGGTGCCATACATACCAGGATTGGGGGATGAGGAGGCCACACATACCAGGATTGGGGGATGAGGGGTGCTATGCATACGAGGATTGGGGGATGAGGGGGGGCCATGCATACCAGGATTGGGGGATGAGGGGGCCACGCATACCAGGATTGGGGGATGAGGGGTGCCATATGTACCAGGATTGGGGGATGAGGGGTGCCATACATACCAGGATTGGTGATGAGGGGTGCCATACATACCAGGATGGTGAAATTTTCCAGTAGCTGCTGCATTTCCCACCCTAGGCTTATACTCAACTCAATACTTTTTCCCAGTTTTTTTGTGGTAAAATTAAGGGCCTCGGCTTATACTCGGGTCGTCTAATTTAAAACATACGGTATTTTAAAATCAGTGAGTACGTGGTGCCCATAATACTGCAGGACTGTGTGGTGCATTATACTATATGGGGGCTGCATTTTGCCCTTTGGGGTGTGAAATATACTGTATGGAGGACTATGGTGAGTGCATTATATTCTATCGAGGACCATGGGAAGTTCATTATACTATATGGAGGATTATGGGGGATGCATTATACTATATGGAGGATTATGGGGTGTGCATTATACTATATGGAGGATTTTGGAGGGTGCATTATACTATATGGAGGATTATGGGTGGCATATTATACTATATGGAAGTCTATGTGGGGCCATTATGATATTTTGAGGGCTATGTGGGGGGCCATTATACTGTATGAAAGCAATTATACGGTGTGAAGGTTTGTGTGGGGTCCATCATACTGTTTGGAGGGCTAGTGTTGGCCATTATAGTGTATGTAGGCCCATCATACTGTTTGGAGGGCTGTGTGGGGCCATTATACTGTTTGCAGGGCTAGTGTGGGCCATTATACTGTATGTAGGCCCATTATACTGTTTGGAGGGCTAGTGTGGGCCATTATACTGTATGTAGGCCCATTATACTGTATGGAGGGCTGTGTGGGGCCATTATACTGTATGGAGGGCTGTGTGGGGCCATTATACTGTTTGGAGGGCTAGTGTGGGCCATTATACTGTATGTAGGCCCATTATACTGTATGGAGGGCTGTGTGGGAGTCACAGTTGGGGGATCATACTGTGTTAGGGTCACCATACTTTGCCTTGGGAGTTGAAGTGGGGTACAATAAGGTCATTATACTGTTCATGTAGAGGCTAATGTGGAGGAATGCACCATGGGGGTATCATACTGTGTTTGGGGGGCACTTTTATTGGCATCATACTTCATGGGGGCAATGAAAGAGGGATCTAGGACTTCAGTAGGAGGAAAATTAGAAAAACGAAGTAAAGGCTGGAAAGTTGTGAGATCGGCTCTTCTGTGACACAGACAAATATTTCTTTATTTTTTTGGTGGGGGGGGTCCAATTAGAGCTTCTGCTATGGGGCCTCATGATTTCTATGTGCACCCCTGCCATAATCATCAACATTAACAGAAATAAACACTTGAAATAGATCACTTTGATTGTAATGACTTTATATAATATATGAGTTTCATTTTCTGCATTGAAGAACTAAAATAAATAAACTTTTTGCTGATATTCTAATTTAGTGAGATGCACCTGTATATATAAGGGGTGTGGGTGCCATCATACTATAAGGGGCTATGGGAGTCATCATGCTATATATAAGGGGCAGTGGGGCCATCATATTATATAAAATGGGGAGTGGGTGCCAGAATACAGTTTATAAGGGGCTGTGGGGCCATCATACAGTATAAAGGGAGCTGTAGGGGCCATCATACAGTATATATTGGGATGCGGGGCCATCATACAGTACTGTATATATGGGGCTGTGAGGGCCATTATACAGGATATAGGGAGTTGTAGGCACCATCATGCCAGTTATAAGGAGTTGTAGAGACCATCATACAGTGCATAAGGAGCTGTGGGGACCATCAGACAATGCATAGGGAGCTGTGGAGACCATTATACAGTGCATAGGGAGCTGTGGGGACCATTATGCAGTGCATAGGGAGCTGTGGGGACCATTATGCCGTGCATAGGTAGTTGTGGGGACCATCATACAGTGCATAGGGATATGTGGGGACCATCAGACAATGCATAGGGAGCTGTGGGGACCATTATGCAGTGCGTAGGGAGCTGTGGGGACCATTATGCAGTGCGTAGGGAGCTGTAGGGACCATTATGCAGTGCATAGGGAGTTGTGGGGACCATCATACAGTGCATAGGGAGTTGTGGGGACTATCATACAGTACATAAGGAGCTGTGGGGACCATCATACCGTGTATAAGGAGCTGAGGGGACCATCATTCAGTGTATAAGGAGCCGTGGGGACTATCATACAGAGCGTAGAGAGCTGTGGGGACCATCATACAGTGCATAGGGAGATGTGGGGACCATCATACAGGGCATAGGGAGCTGTGGGGACCATTATGCAGTGTATAGTGAGCTGTGGGTTCCATCATTCGGAGCGTAGAGAGCTGTGGGTTCCATCATACAGAGCGTAGATAGCTGTGGGGACCATCATACAGTGCATAGGGAGCTGTGGGTTCCATCATACATGGCATAGGGAGCTATGGGGACCATCATACAGAGCATAGAGAGCTGTGGGGACCATTATGCAATGCATAGTGAGCTGTGGGGACCATCATACAGTGCATGGGGGAGCTGTGGGGATCATCATACAGTGTCTAGGGAGCTGTGGGGACCCTCATCCAGTATCTAAGGAGCTGTGGGGACAATCATACAGTGTGTATGAAGCTGTGGGGACCATCATATAGTGTCTAGGGAGCTGTGGGGACCATCATACAGAGCATAGAGAGCTGTGGGGACCATTATGCAATGCATAGTGAGCTGTGGGGACCATCATACAGTGCATGGGGGAGCTGTGGGGATCATCATACAGTGTCTAGGGAGCTGTGGGGACCCTCATCCAGTATCTAAGGAGCTGTGGGGACAATCATACAGTGTGTATGAAGCTGTGGGGACCATCATATAGTGTCTAGGGAGCTGTGGGGACCATCGCACAGTATCTAAGGAGCTGTGGGGACCATCATACAGTGTGTAGGGAGCTGTGGGGACCATCATACAGTGTATAGGGAGCTGTGGGGACCATCATACAGAGCGTAGGGAGCTGTGGGGACCATGTTACCAGTGTATATGGAGCTGTGGGTACCATCATACAGTGCATAGGGAGCTGTGGGGACCATCATACAGTCCATAGGGAGCTGTGGGGACCATCACACAGAGCGTAGGGAGATGTGGGGACCATGATACAGTGCATATGGAGCTGTGGGTACCATCATTCAGGGCATAGGGAGCTGTGGGGACCATTATGCAGTGCATACGGAGCTGTGGGGACCATCATACAGGGTATAGGGAGCTATGGGGATCATCATACAGTGCGTAGGGAGCTGTGGGGACCATCATACAGTGTCTAGGGAGCTGTGGGGACCATCATGCAGTGTATAGGGAGCTGTGGGGACCATCATACAGTGTGTAGTGAGCTGTGGGACTATCATACCATATACAGGGTGCTATGGGGGCACTCAGGACATTATTTCTTTTAAATGGGTGCATCATCAGAAATTTCTTCTTTCACCTCCCAGAAATCATCGTCCATAGACTTGAAGAAGAACTTTGTAGTTGGGTGTAGTTTGATTGTGGCTTTAAGGGGGCATTATTACTTAAAGGGGATTCTCAACGGTATTTGTTGCTTGGAGGGAACACTTCAGATATTGAAACTTTCATAAGAGCATATCTGGCATTATTACTTGCTAGGTAGCACAGTGGGGTCTTTACTACTTTCTATGGGACGCTATTATTTTTATAGGTCCCCTCTATCTGGCACACAGTCTTTGTAGCATTAATTGGTGGAGGGTAATCATAGTAATGACATAATTTTTGAAGTATTGAGGTTCCTATTCCACATCGGAAGAGCAGGCAGCATGGGGAGGTTGTGCAGGGTGGGAATAGATGGGGACGGTGCTGGAAATGTGAGAAGTCAGATGGTCTTTGTACAGTGTGTTTTTTTATGTAGAGGCAATGGTCATATCATAATACTATGTACTCACTGTGTAGTGTTGATGGTAGAGGGCATTGTGTAGCGGGATTATTATTGCCTTGTATAGAAGTAATTTTGGGAATATTGGTCTTTCAGTTGTGTATTTTAGGTTGGCAACAATGGTGTACTGTAATTATATATGTATAGGTCCTCTTTTAAGTGGCGGGGAGGTTGTATGGGGAAACACCTACTTTGGGGCTTTGGCCCCTGATCTTTTAGGACCCTAGCAACGTCCCGGCATACAAGGGATATCGGGGGGCACAAAGTGTTCTGGAGGTTTCCTTTGCAGTATGAAGCATTTTCCACACAGTATCCTTCCTCTGTAATATACTCCAGGACTGGTGAGGCGCACTGTCGCTCCCTATTTCACCATAACTCGGCCTCAGCACTGCAGTGCTGATCAGCCGGTCTGCTTACTTGTTCTTCGGTTTCGCGCACTATGTCTTCCACTACTGGCGCCCTTGAACCCTTGCACTGGTGACTCCCACTAGTACATCATATTCAGTGCTGCTTTGGGGTCCGTAACTCGGCGTCCAATCCAAGGACCCTTTTCAGTAAGGCCACTCTGTCTCATCGGTCCAAAAAAGTCGGGCGCACTTCATGGCCGCCTCATATAGAATGAATGGAGCAGCATTTTAGCATGCGGACCACCGTTCCAATTTAAAGGGGATGAAGGTTCCTGTAGATTGGAGCTTGTTTTCATTGGACAACCCCTTTAATTTTTCACACCCTGTTTCTGCATTTAAGTCTATTTTTTGGTAAATATTCGATGACCTGGTGTAATTTGTGATGTGTTGTTCTTCACCTGAGGTTGTATTGACCTCATTTTATAACTTCTAAGGACCAGACTTTCTTTAATATTTCCTGAATAGAACACAATAGAATTGTACGGAAAACATTATTGTGTTCTTCACAATTCAAGGCAACGTGTCCTTATGAGATCTTTTTCTTGAAGGTATATGGCCCTCAGGTTCTTTATCACCAGGCAATCTGACGAGCCAACTTAGACTAAGAGTGGCCACCACTGGGCATACACCATGGTGCAGCAAGGGCTAGCAATCTGTCCCTCCAATTGTGTGGGTACTTATTGCTTAGGGAATGTCAGTCCAATTCTTCTTTTAAGAGGGTTCACTGTCTGTGCATCTCTGTGCCCGAAGAATATTAACCTGGTGTTACTGTATTGCTGCTGTTCCAAGTGGCAAGCACATGGTTCTCTTAGAGACAGGACCCTTGTTTAACCCCAAGTAGACTTGACTTGGAAAGGCCACTGGTCTGGACCAGGACTCTGGTTGTGTCCGGTGATGGCGGCATGCACGGTTTCTATGTACGTGTCTGTGTGTAGTCAGAAAAGAATTTCAGTGGTGGCCTAATAACTGCAAGGAGCGACGGAGGTGTTGGACAAAGGTAAACGAGTGGCTGCAGAACGGTTGGTAAATGTGGCCACTTCATGGGAATATTGGCCACTGATGACTGAGGCCTCCCTCCTGGTTTGGTCCTGGAGCCCCCCGGCCACTTGTTGAACATCTTTCCTGTTTTTTACTGTTACACAAGACCCTGTGTCTCCTGTATTCTGCGGCTGCGTCCCGTTCTTCAGTCTTCTTTCTGTAGCATGGTGTGTACGACGTCCTGGATACAATGTTACTGCTCCATCACAGACTGAACCCCAGAACAATTGTCATGGAATTTGGTACCAGAGTTCTCTCTGTGTATGGAGCCCCCATATTTTGTGATTACTCTTATCATTCTCACTGTGTAAGGTGAAATCCAGGAAAAAAAAAACACACAAAACAATATATATATATAATTAATTTTTTTATTGAAATAGCAATAAGCAACATTGTAATGAAAATATTACTGGTCCTTTAAGAAATTAAACTATGGTCACAGTCACTCTCAGATTGGCCCCGGTGGAGACCACAAAACGAGCTGCGGTCATTGGGGACCACCTGAGAGTCATTGGACCTAAAGATCCAGAAGAAGGCAAAGAAACCCCCCCAAAAGAATTCTGATTCAGGGGGGAAAAAAATTCCTTCCTGACCCCATTTCTGGCGATTGGATATTTCCCTGGATCTCGTGTATCCTGCTGCATATCGCTGTATATAACATAGGCTTACGTCATGTGAACAATGGCCAAATAGCTGTTGGCTGAGAACTCGTCCTGTATGATAAAATCTGCGATGGAGGTTCCTAATACGGCTTCCAACGAAGATGTGACATCATCCAAATGTGTATAAGAAGTAGCGAGTGATAAAGGAGACAATGGCTGGTAGGTAATAAGTCATTACCTGTCTGCCAATATCTTCTTCTGGAAGACTTCAAGATATCATGTATTACATATTACATATTATTCTGAAAGAGCACCATGTAATACCACATGTGTCCTGGAGAGGCCGCTACGTCCAGCAAAACACAGCTGATTGCTGAGGGTGGTCACTGCCGGACCCCCGACTATCAACTGATCGCCTGCAAGTCCTCATTTGGGGACAGGAGTTGTTCACACTTGGCATATTTTGTGATTCATGAGGGGAGGACAGTAGCCGGATATAGACTTTTTCTATAAAGTCAGATTAAAGGGGTTTTCAGGGATGTTTTTATGTAATATATAGGAGGTTCCCAGTGGTAGAGAAAACACAAAGAGCTTTACTTTCTCCTGCTGCTCCAGCTCTGGATCTTCAGCACTTCCTGTGCTCTATTGTGACAGGCTGCAGGGGTGATGGCTCAACTTCAGCACACATCATTGCTGCAGCCAATCACTGAGCTTAGAAGCTCTGTCAGCATGGACCACTGAGCCAAGTGATTGGCTGCAGAGCTGCAGTCATGATGTCACCCTTGAAGCCAGTGACTAAAGATCAGCGGCAGCGGTGAAGTGCTGGACCTGGAGCAGGAGGTAGTAAAGCTTCATCTCTTCTACTTAAGTGACGATTTATAGGATTTATATTTAAGTGATGAAAAATAATTTTCTTGTGTCTCCACTTTCCGAGATCTGAAAGCCGCGGCGTTTCCATGTTTCGGGAATGGGGCTGCGTGAGGGCTAGTTTTTTGCACCACAGACTGATGGTTATATTGATATCATTTTGGGGTATATACAATGTTTTGATTGCCTGTTATTATATATTTTTTCTTGTTGCAACAAATGTAAATCTGTAATTCTGGCATTTTATGTAATGTTCTAGTTACGCCGTTTACTAAATGGATTAATTTATTTTAGATTTTGATGGATCTGACTTTTACAAACGCAGCGATACCAAATATGTGTATTTTTTAAATGTTTTATATTTCTTAATTTTTAATGGGGGGAAAACTGGGATGATTTGAACTTTTATACTTTTTTAATTTTTTTTTTACTTTTCACTGTATTTGTTCGTCTCTTTAGGGGGCTTGAACCTGCGATCATCTGATTGCTTGTGCTATATACAGCATTGCTATATATAGCAGAAATCACGGTCTCCTATGAACACTAGCAACAGGCTGGCTGTCACAGGAATCCAGTGATGACAGACACAGGGATCTTCAGTGATCAAGTCACGGGTGCGCCAATGAAGAGATGGAATGGTGCACCCCCTGCTGGCGCACATTAAATGCCGCTGTCACACACTGATAGCAAGATTTAATAGGCTAAGTGTCGTGGGCAGAGCTCCGCTCAACCTGCGACTGTTAGAGGCATATGATTGCTGAATAACACAGCCATCATCTGCCGAGAAAGATGCAGACTCGGCGTGAGAGCCTGCAAGAAATGCGGGGAGCAGAATTATGACGGATATAGTCCTTCATAAGTTAAGATGCATTTCTTAGTTAAAGAGTGACCGTCATTAACTGTATTTTCTAGACTATATGACGCACTTTTTAACAACAAAAAATCTTGCTCAGTATTGTGTGCGTCCTATAGACCAGAAGCAGCGTCCTATCAAGTATGCTTATCATGTGTCTGGCACCTGCCGGAGCAGATTTCAGCTGATCGTGGGGGTGCCAGGTGTCAGACCCTCCGATCTCATACTGATGAGCTATATTACAGATAGGTCATCAATTCTTAAGTCCCAAATAACCCTTTAAGGGGACTGGGAATGAAATCACCACCAAGGCACCAACAGAATAATAAATATGTCCTTGTATAAACTGTTGGTTCATTATAAGCTCATTTTCTACACAATGCAGAAATGAATGATTTATACAGGGGCATCTTTATAAACTCATTACACAGTGGTATTTCACAATGGTGGTGGTTTAGGGGCCTGAAATGAAGTGATGGGTTACCTTTAATACATCCATGAACATTCACACACATACACACTCACCTCAACACACACATACATACACACACAGACACAAATACACACTCACCTCTATACACATACAATAAACACACGTGCACACACCCCTTCAGTGCTGCAGTGCTCGGTAGACAAACACACAGACCAGGGACACACAAACCATCACACAGCCAATAACCCCGTTATTGATGGGGTCACAGACACACACATCTTCAGTGCTGGGGTCACAGACACACATCCCTTTGGTGCTGAGGTCACACAAACAGACACAGACACACACCTTCAGTGCTGGGGCCACACACACAGCCCTTCAGTGCTGCATTTCAGGGGACATGTACACTTGTGCCAAACACAAGTGCACACACCCCTTCAGTGTTGCAGTGATGAGGAAACAAGCACACACCCCATTAGTGCAGGGACACGCAAACCATCACACAGCCTCCCCGTTATTGATGGGGCCATAGAGACACACATCTTTATTGCTGGGGTCACAGACACACATCCCTTTGGTGCTGAGGTCACACAAACTGACACAGACACACACCATCAGTGCTGGGGCCACACACACAGCCCTTCAGTGCTGCATTTCAGGGGACATGTACACGTGTGCCAAACACACGTGCACACACCCCTTCAGTGCTGCAGTGTTGAGGAAAAAAGCACACACCCCATTAGTGCAGGGACACGCAAACCATCACACATCCACCCCTTTATTGATGGGGTCACAGAGACACCCCTTCATTTCTGGGATCACAGACACACATCCCTTTGGTGCTGAGGTCACACAAACAGACACAGACACACACCTTCAGTGCTGGGGCCACACACACAGCCCTTCAGCGCTGCATTTCATGAGACATGTACACTTGTGCCAAACACACGTGCACACACCCCTTCAGTGCTGCAGTGTTGAGGACACAAACACCCACCCCATTAGTGCAGGGACACACAAACCATCACACAACCATCCCTTTTATTGATGGGGCCATAGAGACACACCCCTTCATTGCTGGGGTCACAGACACACATCCCTTTGGTGCTGAGGTCACACAAACAGACACAGACACACACCTTCAGTGCTGGGGCCACACACACAGCCCTTCAGTGCTGCATTTCATGGGACATGTACACGTGTGCCAAACACACATTCACACACCCCTTCTGTGCTGCAGTGTTGAGGAAACAAGCACACACCCCATTAGTGCAGGGACACGCCAACCATCACACATCCACCCCTTTATTGATGGGGTCACAGAGACACCCCTTCATTTCTGGGATCACAGACACACATCCCTTTGGTGCTGAGGTCACACAAACAGACACAGACACACACTTTCAGTGCTGGGGCCACACACACAGCCCTTCAGTGTTGCATTTCTGGAGACATGTACATGTGTGCCAAACACACGTGCACACACCCCTTCAGTGCTGCAGTGTTGAGGACACAAACACACACCCCATTAGTGCAGGGACACACAAACCATCACACAGCCACCCCTTTATTGATGGGGCCATAGAGACACACATCTTTATTGCTGGGGTCACAGACACACATCCCTTTTGTGCTGAGGTCACACAAACAGACACAGACACACACCTTCAGTGCTGGAGCCACACACACAGCCCTTCAGTGCTGCATTTCAGAAGATATGTACACGTGTGCCAAACACACATGCACACACCCCTTCAGTGCTGCAGTGTTTAGTAAACAAGCACACACCCCATTAGTGCAGGGACACGCAAACCATCACACAGCCACCCCGTTATTGATGGGGTCACAGAGACACCCCTTCATTTCTGGGATCACAGACAGACATCCCTTTTGGTGCTGAGGTCACACAAACAGACACAGACACACACTTTCAGTGCTGGGGCCACACACACAGCCCTTCAGTGCTGCATTTCTGGAGACATGTACATGTGTGCCAAACACACTTGCACACACCCCTTCAGTGCTGCAGTGTTGAGGACACAAACACACACCCCATTAGTGCAGGGACACACAAACCATCACACTGCCACCCCTTTATTGGTGGGGTCACAGGCACACATCCCTTTATTGGTGGGGTCACAGACACACATCCCTTTATTGGTGGGGTCACAGACACACATCCCTTTATTGGTGGGGTCACAGACACACATCCTTGTAGTGCTGGGGTCACAGACACACTTCCCTTTAGATCTGGGGTCACACAAACCTTCAATGCTGTGCCTACACACACACTCACATGCACGTACACCTACCTTCTTGCTGAATCCCAAAAAGTCTTCTCAGTTGATAGTTACTCCACAGATCTCAGAACAGCCTTGAGGAAGGTCAGGAAGAAAGAAAACAATGCAGCTAATAATCACTGGAAATATCATGGGGATGAGGACACAGTCCATACAGCACACACTGCAGATCTCTTCCTGATCTTGCTCTGCTGTTTGTGCTGTGACACAATGCTGTGCAGCCAGTCCTCCTCCCTTTCCGATGTGACCCGATCCCCAGCGTTCAGTGATGAGCTACTTACCTGGACTGGTCCTCTTCAAGCTGTGACACAAGATGGCTCAGGAATAGAACTTTATACATTCTGTAGCAGTTATGATGTCATGTGAGGTCTATGATGTCATGTTCTCGGTGCTGTCATGTGCTTTGTGATGTCATCATAACGGACACTGCTGTTTTATGTATCAAGTTTACACTTCAGGAAATAAATTACTAAACAAAAAAGTCACAGACTGCAAATATCCCACAGCCCCATGTTATAATTCATGACAGCTATTTAAATGAACCTTTATTTTAATCCATATAACCTAGTGCTATATGAAAAAAACCTCGAGACCTGAACTGGAATTTAAATTGTCATGCATGCAGCATGTAAGAGCATGTTCACACATGGCCACTAACCAGAAAAAAACTAAGACAGAAATACAATACTCAAACACCCTGCAGTAAATAAATCGCGATAGTGCATGAAAATAATAAAGCGTACTTAGTTAACATAATTTTGATCTAAATAATGCGAAAGCCATCCCGCCTCGTAACGGTGACCCTTATGGGACAGTCCTAACTCTAATATTTAAAACTTTACCGTTATTTGTGTATTGTGTTTCTGTCTTTGTCTTCTACTGCTATGTGAGTTACAGGAAAACACTGGACTAAAATCACTGACTGCGGTGGATTCCCCAATAAAATGTACATTTTATTTCCTTAAATAACATTTTCCTATACACACCTTACCTAATAATCGTGACATTTTGTGGAGCGTGCCAAATATTACCCTCCATTTAAAGTCTGCCAGTTGTGTTTTGTTGAACCTATTCACACTTGGTCGCAGACCAATACCACACTACAAGACCAGTGCCGAAAACCGTGATTTATACAGCTGACATGTGCCCCCAACAGCCGTGGGTGGAATCGCGATCCACTTGCGGCTGTTAACATGTTAAATGCTGCTGTCTGTAGCGTCGGCGTCCCTGCCTCCAGCTAGGCAGGGACGCCGTTTCCCTCACCTCTCCGCTCCGTGCCCGGCAGCTTCCTCCCACTCTGCTGGCAGCGCGCTCTGCTTCCCAGCCTCTGTGCTTAGGGCACGCGCGCGCGCGCTCTCCCTCTCTTAAAGGGGCCGCGCGCACCGTCCTAAGGAGTCCCCGGCCAATGGCCGGAGGACCTCACCATATATAATGCACCTCCTCCAAAATGGAGGTGCCCGAGCAATGTTGTTGCAAAGCCTTTCAACTCAGCCCTCAGGTCCCGTTACCAGATACCTGCCAGTTACCTGCCAGATCTCTGCTTGATACCTACCTGATTCCTGTCTATCTGCTTGCATTCCTGCTGTCCGACAGTCTGCCTTCCAACACCTGTCAGTCTGTCTATGGATCTGCCCGCCTGCTCACCTGGGAGCGCTCACCTGCTACCTGCCTGCTAGCCTACCTGGAGGCTCTGCCGTCACTTGCCGTGACCACCTGCCTGTCCAGAGACTCCTGCCCGCTCACCTGGGAGCGCTCACCTGCTACCTGCCTGCTAGCCTACCTGGAGGCTCTGCCGTCACTTGCCGTGACCACCTGCCTGTCCAGAGACTCCTGCCCGCTCACCTGGGAGCGCTCACCTGCTACCTGCCTGCTAGCCTACCTGGAGGCTCTGCCGTCACTTGCCGTGACCACCTGCCTGTCCAGAGACTCCTGCCCGCTCACCTGGGAATGCTCACCTGCTACCTGCCTGCTAGCCTACCTGGAGGCTCTGCCGTCACTTGCCGTGACCACCTGCCTGTCCAGAGACTCCTGCCCGCTCACCTGGGAATGCTCACCTGCTACCTGCCTGCTAGCCTACCTGGAGGCTCTGCCGTCACTTGCCGTGACCACCTGCCTGTCCAGAGACTCTTGCCCGCTCACCTGGGAGCGCTCACCTGCTACCTGCCTGCTAGCCTACCTGGAGGCTCTGCCGTCACTTGCCGTGACCACCTGCCTGTCCAGAGACTCCTGCCCGCTCACCTGGGAGCGCTCACCTGCCACCTGCCTGCTAGCCTACCTGGAGGCTCTGCCGTCACTTGCCGTGACCACCTGCCTGTCCAGAGACTCCTGCCCGCTCACCTGGGAATGCTCACCTGCTACCTGCCTGCTAGCCTACCTGGAGGCTCTGCCGTCACTTGCCGTGACCACCTGCCTGTCCAGAGACTCCTGCCCGCTCACCTGGGAGCACTCACCTGCTACCTGCCTGCTAGCGAACCTGGAGGCTCTGCCGTCACTAGCCGTGACCACCTGCCTGTCAAGAGACTCTTGCCCGCTCTCCTGGGAGCGCTCACCTGCTGCCTGCCTGCTAGCCTATCTGGAATCTCTGCCGTCACTTGCCGTGACCACCTGCCTGTCCAGAGACTCTTGCCCGCTCACCTGGGAGCGCTCACCTGCTACCTGCCTGCTAGCCTATCTAGAGACTCTTATCCTGCTGTCGCTTGCCGTGACCACCTGCCTGTCTAGAGACTCTTACCCTGCTGTCACTTGCCGTGACCATCCGCCTGTCAAGAGACTGTCCCTGTCACTTGCCGTGACCTCCTGCCCTTCTACCCAGAGACTGTCCCTGTCACTTGCCGTGACTACCTGCCCGCCTTCCCTGGGAGCCACCCGCTTCCTTACAAGGACTGCCCCTTTGTATAGTTGCTCTGAGGTTCCACCTCCCAGACCCGTTACACTGTCAATCTCTGACAGCGGCATTTAACAGCGCCGCGCCGGAAGCGCGTCACTTACCCCGCCCATCTGTGACCCCGTCACGTAATCGCGGGTCACTGATGGGTGGGCATGACAACCCTGGGTCTGCAGCAGACCCCAGTGATTGTCATGTACTGACTCTATGAGCTCCACCTAGTGGTCGGCGCTCATAGCACAGGAGCATTTCTGCTACATAGAGCTGATCTGCTCATCCCCTGTATGTAGCAGAGGTGATTGGACAGTTGCTGTTTCTAGCCTCCTAATGAGACTATAGAAGCAAGCAAAAAGTGTAAAAAAAAAAATGTTTTTAAAAATATAAAAAAAAATTAAAAATATATAAAAGTTTAAATCACCCCCCTTTCGCCCCATTCAGAATAAAATTCTAAAAATACCACCCACACACACATATTTGGTATTGCCGTGCTCAGAATCGCCCGATCTATCAATATAAAAAAATAATTAATCCAATCGGTAAACGGCGTAACGAGAAAAAAATTCTAAACGCCAGAATTACGTTTTTTGGTCGACGCAACACTGCAATAAAATGCAATAACGGGCGATCAAAACATCGGATCTACCCCAAAATGGTATCAATAAAAACTTCAGCTCGGCGTGCAAAAAATAAACCCGGCCCCAGATCCCGAAAAATGGAGACGCTACGGGTCTTGTAAAATGGCCCCATTTTATTTTTTTAATTCTGGCACTTTGCAAAGCACTTCATTAGTTTCTTTGGCGTCATATCCGTAAAATGATGATATTAAAGTGGCCTCCAGACCCTGCTTTTCCCCAGTGCAGGAATGTTGTTGGGGTCCTAAGAGATCAGGGACCCCAGCCCCAAAGTACATGTTTCCCCATATAACCTCCCTGCCACTTAAAAGAGGATTTATACATATATAATTACAGTATACCACTGTTACTAATCTAAAATACACTATACAAAGACCAATATTCCCAAAATTACTACTATACAAGGCCAAAATGATCCTGCTACACAATGTCCTCTACCATCACCACCACACAGTGAGTCCATATATGAAAGAAAACCCCGCAGGGTAAAAGACGATCAAAGGAGTCCAGGGGGTATAAAATCTATCATATTTATTCAGCAATAGGATGATGGGGGAAGGGACACAACACATATGTGATTGTTAGACATGTAAGCAAAAAAAAGCAAGGCACGCAAGGAAGGGGCCATTCCAGGTATAATGGCTGTCTATAGTATCATCATGGGTATACTAAAATATCCCAAAATAGACACCGCATATATTCCACTGGGGGCAGCAGTCATCATATGCAGGTGCATCTCACTAAATTAGAATATCATCAAAAAGTTAATTTATTTGAGTTCTTCAATACAAAAAGTGAAACTCCTATATTATATAGAGTCATTACAGACAGAGAGATCTTTTTCAAGTGTTTATTTCTGTTAATGTTGACGATTATGGCTTACAGCCAATGAAAACACTAAAGTCAATATCTCAGTAAATTAGAATAATTAACATAAAGCACCTGCAACGGCTTCCTAAGTTTTTAAAAATGTCCCATAGTCTGTTTCAGTAGGCTCCACAATCATGGGGAAGACTGCTGACTTTACAAATGCCAAGAAGGCAGTCATTGACACCATCCGCAAGGTCTCAGAGTTCCAATTTTCCTTTGGAAATCAAGGTCCCAGAGTCTGGAGGAAGAGTGGAGAGGCCACAGGACATTTTACAGCACTTCATGCTTCCCTCTGCCGGCAAGCTTTTTGGAGATGGAAATTTCATTCTCCAGCAGGACTTGGCCCCTGTCCACACTGCTAAAAGTACCAATACCTGGTTTAAAGACAACAGCATCACTCTGCTTAATTGGCCAGCGAATTCACCTGAACTTAACTCCATAGAGAAACTATGGGGTATTGTCAAGAGGAAGATGAGACACCAGACCCAACAATGCTGTCGAGCTGAAGGCTGCTATCAAAGCCACCTGGGCTTCCATAACACCTCAGCAGTGCCACAGGCTGATCCCTCCATGCCACATTGCCGCATTGATGCAGTAATTGATGCAAAAGGAGCCTGACCAAGTATTGAGTGCATTTACTGAACATACATTTCAGTAGGCCAACATTTCGGATTTTAAAAACATTTTTCAAGCTGATGTTATGAAGTATTTTAATTTACTGAGATAATGACTTTTGTGATTTCATTGGCTGTAAGCCATAATCAGTGGCGTACCGCCAATGGTGGCAAGCCACACCACTGCTATGGGGCCCGTGAGCCTCGGGGGAGCGAGGAGGATAGGTGAGTATTGGGGGGGTGGGAGGTTGCAGCGGCGGAGGAGCGGGCACACGCACTAGCGGCTGCTGTAGCTACCACGTGTGCCTGCTGCTAAAGGGACATGAATATTCCCTCTTCTCCACTTCCATGGGCGTGGAGAAGAGGGAATATTCATTCTCTTTAGTAGCGGACACGGAGGAGCGCTGAGCTGTGGCTCCTGCTTACAGTGCCTGCTACTAAAGAGAATGCATATTCACGCTTGTCAACGCTCATAGTCCCGGCGTGGAGAGGAGTGAATATGCTGGCAGCAGCAGCTCACCTCGGCAACTGAGAGCGCGCGCTGCTCAGATACCAACATGAGCTGCTGGCAGACAGAACACAGCAGCTCTGGAGCAGAGGTGAGGAAGGAAGGTGAGTATAAGTGTTTATTTTTTGTGTGTGCAGTGATGGGGCCACACATACCAGGATTGGGGAGTGAGGAGGCCATACATACCAAGATTGGGGGATGAGGGGGCTATGCATACCAGGATTGGGGGATGAGGGGGCCATGCATACCAGGATTGGGGGGATGAGGAGGCCACACATACCATTCCTGACCCCATTTCTGGCGATTGGATATTTCCCTGGATCTCGTGTATCCTGCTGCATATTGCTGTATATAACATAGGTTTACTTTATGTGAACAATGGCCAAATAGCTGTTGGCTGAGAACTCGTCCTATATGATAAAATCTGCGATGGAGGTTCCTAATACGGCTTCCAACGAAGATGTGACATCATCCAAATGTGTATAAGAACTAGCGAGTGATAAAGGAGACAATGGCTGGTAGGTAATAAGTCATTACCTGTCTGCCAATATCTTCTTCTGGAAGACTTCAAGATATCATGTATTACATATTACATATTATTCTGAAAGAGCACCATGTAATACCACATGTGTCCTGGAGAGGCCACTACGTCCAGCAAAACACAGCTGATTGCTGAGGGTGTTCACTGCCAGACCCCCGACTATCAACTGATCGCCTGCAAGTCCTCATTTGGGGACAGGAGTTGTTCACACTTGGCATATTTTGTGATTCATGAGGGGAGGACAGTAGCCGGATATAGACTTTTTCTATAAAGTCAGATTAAAGGGGTTTTCAGGAATGTTTTTATGTAATATATAGGAGGTTCCCAGTGGTAGAGAAAACACACAGAGCTTTACTTTCTCCTGCTGCTCCAGCTCTGGATCTTCAGCGCTTCCTGTGGTCTACTGTGACAGGCTGCAGGGGTGATGGCTCAACTTCAGCACACATCATTGCTGCAGCCAATCACTGAGCTTAGAAGCTCTGTCAGCGTGGCCCACTGAGCCAAGTGATTGGCTGCAGAGCTGCAGTCATGATGTCACCCTTGAAGCCAGTGACTAAAGATCAGCGGCAGCGGTGAAGTGCTGGAGCTGGAGCAGGAGGTAGTAAATCTTCATCTGTTCTACTTAAGTGACGATTTATAGGATTTATATTTAAGTGATGAAAAAAAATTCTGAAATTTGTAAAAAAAATAATAAAAATAATTTGCTTGTGTCGCCACTTTCCGAGATCCGAAAGCCGTGGCGTTTTCATGTTTCGGGAATGGGGCTGCGTGAGGGCTAGTTTTTTGCACCACAAACTGATGGTTATATTGATATCATTTTGGGGTATATACAATGTTTTGATTGCCTGTTATTATTTATTTTTTTCTTGTTGCAACGACTGAAAATCTGTAATTCTGGCATTTTATTTAATGTTCTAGTTACGCCGTTTACTAAATGGATTAATTTATTTTATATTTTGATGGATCTGACTTTTACAAACGCAGCGATACCAAATATGTGTATTTTTTAAATGTTTTATATTTCTTAATTTTTAATGGGGGGAAAACTGGGATGATTTGAACTTTTATACTTTTTTGATTTTTTTTTTTTACTTTTCACTGTATTTGTTAGTCTCTTTAGGGGGCTTGAACCTGCGATCATCTGATTGCTTGTGCTATATACAGCATTGCTATATATAGCAGAAATCACGGTCTCCTATGAACACTAGCAACAAGCTGGCTGTCACAGGAATACAGTGATGACAGACAGTGTGCAGTGATGGGGCCACACATACCAGGATTGGGGGGGTGAGGAGGCCCCACATACCAGGATTGGGGGGTGAGGGGGCCATGCATACCAGGATTGGGGGTTGAGGGGTCCACACACACCAGGGGATTGGGGGATGAGGAGGCCACACATTCCAGGATTGGGGGATGAGGTGGCCACACATACCGGGATTGGGGGATGAGGAGGCCACACATACCAAGATTGGGGGATGAGGGGGCCACGCATACCAGGATTGGGGGATGAGGGGTGCCATATGTACCAGGATTGGGATATGAGGGGTGCCATACATACCAGGATTGGTGATGAGGGGTGCCATACATACCAGGATGGTGAAATTTTCCAGTAGCTGCTGCCTTTCCTACCCTAGGCTTATACTCAACTCAATACTTTTTCCCAGTTTTTTTGTGGTAAAATTAGGGGTCTCAGCTTATACTCGGGTCGTCTTATTTAAAACATACAGTATTTTAAAATCAGTGAGTACGTGGTGCCCATAATACTGCAGGACTGTGTGGTGCATTATACTATATGGGGGCTGCATTTTACCCTTTGGGGTGTGAAATATACTGTATGGAGGACTATGGGGAGTGCATTATATTCTATCGAGGACCATGGGAAGTTCATTATACTATATGGAGGATTATGGGTGGTGCATTATACTATATGGAGGATTTTGGAGGGTGCATTATACTATATGGAGGATTATGGGTGGCATATTATACTATATGGAAGTCTATGTGGGGCCATTATGATATTTTGAGGGCTATGTGGGGGGCCGTTATACTGTATGAAAGCAATTATACGGTGTGAAGGTTTGTGTGGGGTCCATCATACTGTTTGGAGGGCTAGTGTGGGCCATTATACTGTATGTAGGCCCATTATACTGTATGGAGGGCTGTGTGGGAGTCACAGTTGGGGGAATCATACTGTGTTAGGGTCACCATACTTTGCCTTGGGAGTTGAAGTGGGGTACAATAAGGTCATTATACTGTTCATGTAGAGGCTAATGTGGAGGAATGCACCATGGGGATATCATACTGTGTTTGGGGGGCACTTTTATTGGCATCATACTTCATGGGAGCAATGAAAGATGGATCTAGGACTTCAGTAGGAGGAACATTAGAAAAGCGAAGTAAAGGCTGGAAAGTTGTGAGATCGGCTCTTCTGTGACACAGACAAATATTTCTTTATTTTTTTGGTGGGGGGGTCCAATTAGAGCTTCTGCTATGGGGCCTCATGATTTCTATGTGCGCCCCTGGCCATAATCATCAACATTGTAACGGATCTGGGAGGTGGAACCTCTGAGCAACTATACAAGGAGGCAGTCCTTGTAAGGAAGCGGGTGGCTCCCAGGGAAGGCGGGCAGGTAGTCACGGCTAGTGACGGGGACAGTCTCTGGGTAGAAGGGCAGGAGGTCACGGCAAGTGGCTGGGACAGTCTCTAGACAGGCGGGTGGTCACGGCAAGTGACGGCAGAGCCTCCAGGTAGGCTAGCAGGCAGGTAGCAGGCGAGCCCTCCCAGGTGAGCGGGTAAGAGTCTCTGGACAGGCAGGTGGTCACAGCACGTGACGGCGGAGCCTCCAGGTAGGATAGCAGGCAGGTAGCAGGTGAGCGCTCCCAGGTGAGCGGGCAAGAGTCTCTGGACAGGCAGGTGGTCACAGCACGTGACGGCGGAGCCTCCAGGTAGGCTAGCAGACAGGTAGTAGGTGAGCGCTCCCAGGTGAGCGGGCAGGCTGGTCCATAGACAGACTGACAGGTGTCGGAAGGCAGACCGTCGGACCGCAGGCTTGCAAGCAGGTAAGCGGATATCAGGCAGGTATCAAGCAGGAATCTGGCAGGTGACTGGCAGGTAACAAGCAGGAATCTGGCAGGTAACTGGTAACGGGACCTGAGGGCTGAAGCAGAGTGAAGGCTTTGCAACAACATTGCTCGGGCACCTCCATTTTGGAGGAGGTGCCTTATATATGGGAGGTCCTCCGGCAATTGGCCGGGGACTCCTTAGGACGGCGCGTGCGGTCCCTTTAAGAGAGGGGGAGCGTGCGCGCCCTAAGCACACTGCCGGGGAAGGAGCGCGTGCCGGAAGCAGCGGGGAGAGAAGCGCTGGAGGATGCCGCGCCTGGAGCGGGGAGGTGAGAGGGACGGCGTCTCTGCCTAGTACGGGGCAGAGACGCCGATGCTACAGTACCCTCCCTTTAGGCCCCCTCTTTTTTTGGCCAGAAAGAAATTTTTCAAGGAGAAGCGGGGCGTTGATGTTCTCCCTGGGTTCCCAAGTTCTCTCCTCAGTACCAAACCCCTTCCAATCCACCAGAAAAAAGGTTTTTCCTCTTACCCTCTTGGAGGCCAGAATACTCTCTACCTCAAAGACGTCATCAGCGGAAACCGGAGCAGGAGGGGCACCTGGATTATTGGAAAAAGAGTTAAAGACAACGGGTTTGAGGAGAGATACGTGGAAGGAGTTGGGAATCCGTAGGGTGGCCGGGAGTTTTAATTTGTAGGCCACAGGGTTAATTTGCCTGAGGACTTCGAAGGGACCGATGAATCGAGGGCCCAACTTGAAGGAGGGTACTTTGAGCCGCACATGTTTGGACAAGAGCCAAACCTTGTCTCCCGGACGGAATTGAGGCGGATCCAGACGTCTCTTATCAGCATATCTCTTCATCCGCTCAGAGGACAGAAGAAGAGCGGACCTGGTTCTCTCCCAAATAGTAGAAAATTCGCTGACAAGAGACTCCGCAGCAGGGTTGTCCACAGAAACGGAGACAGGAAGTGGAATCCGGGGATGTTGGCCACCGACTATAAAGAACGGGGATTTGGAAGAGGATTCGCTCTCATGGTTATTGTAAGAGAACTCGGCCCATGGTAGGAGATCCACCCAGTCCGAATGGTGTGCATTAACGAAGTGCCGGAGGTAACTGGTCAGGATCTGATTGATCCGCTCCACTTGACCATTGGACTGTGGGTGGTAAGCGGAGGAGAAGTCCAAGGTGATGTCAAGCAGCTTACATGTGGCTCTCCAGAAGCGTGAGGTGAACTGAACCCCACGATCCGACACGATGTCGAGGGGCAGGCCATGGAGACGGAAGATGTGGCGGATAAAGTCTTTAGCCAGCTCGGGTGCAGATGGGAGACCAGGCAGGGGAATGAAGTGGGCCATCTTAGAAAAGCAGTCAGCGACAACCCAAATGACTGTACAACCGGCAGAAATAGGAAGATCGGTGATAAAGTCCATAGCAATGTGCTGCCAAGGAGCAGCAGGTACGGGAAGGGGCAGGAGATGGCCGGCTGGAAGATGTCTGGGAACTTTGTTACGGGCACAGGATGAGCAGGCCGCGACGAAGTCTACCACGTCCTTACGCAGGGTAGGCCACCAGTAATGCCGGGTAATGAGTTGGAAGGTCTTCTTTTGGCCAGCATGGCCAGCTAGGTTAGAAGAATGTCCCCAGCGAAGAACCCTCTCCCGATCTGGTACAGCTACAAACGTCTTACCGGGTGGGAGACGAGTCTGATCCAAGGGGGCCACATTCATCACCTTGGAGGAGTCGATGATGTGCGTAGGCTCCTCCTCTTGATCGGAGGACAGGAAGGACCGGGACAAAGCTTTGACGTTCTTGTCCGCCGGACGGAAATGAAGAATGAAGTCGAAGCGGGCAAAAAACAACGACCACCGGGCCTGGCGAGGATTGAGTCTCTGGGCATTTTGGAGATATGCCAGGTTTTTGTGATCCGTGTAGATAATTACCGGGTAGAGAGCCCCTTCAAGCAGATAGCGCCACTCCCCCAGTGCCAATTTGATGGCTAGCATTTCACGGTCTCCTATGGAGTAGTTGCGCTCAGACGAGGAGAAGATTTTGGAGAAGAAGCCGCAGGTTACCATTCTCCCGGTAGAAGATTTTTGGGTGAGTACCGCTCCGGCTCCGGAGGAGGAGGCATCAACCTCCAGGTAGAATTGTTTATTACAGTCCGGACGGTGCAGGACGGGAGCAGAGGCGAAGGCTTTCTTTAAGGAAAGGAAGGCCTCCTCGGCTTCAGGCGACCATGTCCTGGGATTAGCCCCCTTACGGGTGAGTGCTGATATGGGAGCAGTCCGAGACGAGAAGTGTGGGATGAAAAGACGATAGTAATTAGCGAAGCCCAGGAATCGCTGTATCGCCTTCAAACCTTCAGGACGAGGCCATTTTAGAACAGAAGAGAGCTTCTCAGGATCCATTTGCAGACCTGTCTGGGAGATGACATAGCCCAAGAACGGTAGGGAGGTCTGGTCGAAGAGGCACTTCTCGTATTTGGCATAGAGGTGGTTCTGCCGAAGCCTAAGCAGGACCTGACAAACATCCCTTCGGTGTGTGGGGAGATCCGGAGAGAAGACCAAGATATCGTCCAGGTATACCACTACGCAGGAGTACAGGAGGTCACGGAAGATGTCGTTGACTAGTTCTTGAAAGACAGCGGGAGCATTACAGAGACCGAAGGGCATCACAAGGTACTCATAATGACCGTCCCGGGTATTGAATGCCGTCTTCCGCTCGTCTCCTTGACGGATACAGACCAGGTTATATGCTCCTCGTAGATCCAGCTTGGAGAAGATCCTGGCGCCCTTGAGACGGTCAAACAGTTCGGAGATGAGCAGCAGGGGGTATCGAGCAGGATGGTCTCCGAGAGAAGTCTTCCATCCACGGAGGTGACTGACAATGGTTCAGCCAGGGGCTTGCTGGGAATACGGTATCTCTCTACCAGAGACTGGGAGATGAGGTTTCCAGCAGCTCCAGAATCCAGGTGGGCGAGTTCAAAGTGACGGTTTTCTCCCCAAGCAATAGAGACCGGTAAAGTCAGAGACGGAGAGGGCTTACTTTTGTCTAGGACGACCTCTCTGAGCGGTCCTAGACACTGGCGTTTCCCAGCTTTTCCGGGCAGGAACGGATGAAGTGCTCCATACTGCCACAATAGAAACAGCTTCCCTCGGCTCGGCGAGATTCTTGGCGAGATCTGACCATCTTGGTCTGGTCGATCTGCATAGGTTCAGGCGAGGGCGCCCGCGGAGTGACTGGTTGAGAGGCAGGTCTCAGGGAAGTAGGAGCAGAGCAAGAAAAGTCTTTCTCCCAGGCAGTCTCTTTGGCACGTTCTTGGAACCGGATGCCAATCCGGGTAGCTAGTGACACCAGGTCATCCAGAGTGGTAGGAATGTCCCGACCAGCTAACTCATCCTTAATCCGACCGGAAAGACCCTCCCAGAAGAAGGACACGAGCCTCATTTTCCCAGTTAAGCTCAGAAGCGAGGGTGCGGAACCGTATGGCATATTGGCCCACGGTGAGACTCCCTTGGCGGAGATGTAGCAGAGAGGAGGCAGAAGAGGTTTTCCGTCCAGGTTCATCGAAGACTTTCCGGAAAGCAGCGAGCAAAGACGGCAGGTCGGACACCAGGGGATCCCCTCTCTCCCACAGGGGATTTAGCCATGCCAGTGCCTCCCCAGTGAGATGGGACATGATGAAGGCCACCTTGGCCCGGTCGGAGATGAACTGGTATGCCAATAGCTCAAAGTGCAAGGTGCACTGGTTTATGAAACCCCGAGCTAAAGTAGGTTCGCCGGCAAAGCGTGGAGGTGCCAGAAGCCGAGATCCATAGTCGGGTACCATGAAGGGACTGGATTGCGGTACCGCAGGAATGGGCACGGCTGGACCAGAGGTAGACAAAGACGAGTCACACAATGCGCCTAGACGAGAGTTAACGGACCGTAGATAGGACAGTACCACCTCCTGCTGAGTTTTCTGACGTAAGACTTCCTGGTGCAGATCGGAGATCTGGGGACCACCGGGTTCCATGGCCCGAGCAAACTGTATCGGATCTGGGAGGTGGAACCTCTGAGCAACTATACAAGGGGGCAGTCCTTGTAAGGAAGTGGGTGGCTCCCAGGGAAAGCGGGCAGGTAGTCATGGCTAGTGACGGGGACAGTCTCTGGGTAGAAGGGCAGGAGGTCACGGCAAGTGACGGGGACAGTCTCTAGACAGGCGAGTGGTCACGGCAAGTGACGGCAGAGCCTCCAGGTAGGCTAGCAGGCAGGTAGCAGGTGGACGCTCCCAGGTGAGCGGGCAAGAGTCTCTGGACAGGCAGGTGGTCACAGCACGTGACGGCGGAGCCTCCAGGTAGGCTAGCAGGCAGGTAGCAGGTGAGCGCTCCCAGGTGAGCGGGCAAGAGTCTCTGGACAGGCAGGTGGTCACAGCACGTGACGGCGGAGCCTCCAGGTAGGCTAGCAGACAGGTAGTAGGTGAGCGCTCCCAGGTGAGCGGGCAGGCTGGTCCATAGACAGACTGACAGGTGTCGGAAGGCAGACCGTCGGTCCGCAGGCTTGCAAGCAGGTAAGCGGATATCAGGCAGGTATCAAGCAGGAATCTGGCAGGTGACTGGCAGGTAACAAGCAGGAATCTGGCAGGTGACTGGCAGGTAACTGGTAACGGGACCTGAGGGCTGAAGCAGAGTGAAGGCTTTGCAACAACATTGCTCGGGCACCTCCATTTTGGAGCAGGTGCCTTATATATGGGAGGTCCTCCGGCAATTGGCCGGGGACTCCTTAGGACGGCGCGCGCGGTCCCTTTAAGAGAGGGGGAGCGCGCGCGCTCTAAGCACACTGCCGTGGAAGGAGCGCGTGCCGGAAGCAGCGGGGAGAGAAACGTTGGAGGACGCCGCGCCTGGAGCGGGGAGGTGAGAGGGACGGCGTCTCTGCCTAGTACGGGGCAGAGACGCCGATGCTACAAACATTAATAGAAATAAACACTTGAAATAGATCACTTTGATTGTAATGACTTTATATAATATATGAGTTTCATTTTCAGCATTGAAGAACTAAAATAAATAAACTTTTTGATGATATTGTAATTTAGTGAGATGCACCTGTATATATAAGGGGTGTGGGTGCCATCATACTATAAGGGGCTATGGGAGTCATCATGCTATATATGAGGGGCAGTGGGACCATCATATTATATAAAATGGGGAGTGGGTGCCAGAATACAGTTTATAAGGGGCTGTGGGGCCATCATACAGTATAAAGGGAGCTGTAGGGGCCATAATATAGTGTACAAGTGGGTGTGGGGGCCATCATAGAATATATATTGAGCTGCGGGGGCCATCATACAGTACTGTATATATGGGGCTGTGAGGGCCATTATACAGGATATAGGAAGTTGTAGGGACCATCATGCCAGTTATAAGGAGTTGTAGAGACCATCATACAGTACATAGGGAGCTGTGGGGACCATCAGACAATTTATAGGGAGCTGTGGAGACCATCATACAGTGCATAGGGAGCTGTGGAGACCATCATACAGTGTATAGGGATCTGTGGGGACCATCATATAGTGCGTAGGGAGCTGTGGGGACCATCATACAGAGCATACGGATCTGTGGGGAACATCATACAGTGCGTAGGGAGCTCTGGGACTATCATACAATATACAGGGTGCTTTGGGGGCACTCAGGACATTATTTCTTTTAAATGGGTGCATCATCAGAAATTTCTTCTTTCACCACCCCAAAATCATCGTCCATAGACTTGAAGAAGAACTTTGTAGTTGGGTGTAGTTTGATTGTGGCTTTAAGGGGGCATTATTACTTAAAGGGGATACTCAACGGTATTTGTTGCTTGGAGGGAACAGTTCAGATATTGAAACTTTCATAAGAGCATATCTGGCATTATTACTTGCTAGGTAGCACAGTGGGGTCTTTACTACTTTCTATGGGACGCTATCATTTTTATAGGTCCCCTCTATCTGGCACACAGTCTTTGTAGCATTAATTGGTGGAGGGTAATCATAGTAATGACATAATTTTTGAAGTATTGAGGTTCCTATTCCACGTCGGAGGAGCAGGCAGCATGGGGAGGTTGTGCAGGGTGGGAATAGATGGGGGCGGTGCTGGAAATGTGAGAAGTCAGATGGTCTTTGTACGGTGTGTTTTTTTATGTAGAGGCAATGGTCATATCATAATACTATGTACTCACTGTGTAGTGTTGATGGTAGAGGACATTGTGTAGCGGGATTATTATTGCCTTGTATAGAAGTAATTTTGGGAATATTGGTCTTTCAGTTGTGTATTTTAGGTTGGCAACAATGGTGTACTGTAATTATATATGTATAGGTCCTCTTTTAAGTGGCGGGGAGGTTGTATGGGGAAACACCTACTTTGGGGCTTTGGCCCCTGATCTTTTAGGACCCTAGCAACGTCCCGGCATACAAGGGATATCGGGCACAAAGTGTTCTGGACGTTTCTTTTACAGTATGAAGCATTTTCCACACTGTCTCCTTCCTCTGTAATATACTCCAGGACTGGTGAGGCGCACTGTCGCTCCCTATTTCTCCATAACTTGGCCTCGGCACTGCAGTGCTGATCAGCAGGTCTGCTTACTTGTTCTTCGGTTTCGCGCACTAGGTCTTCCACTACTGGCGGCAGGAACCCTTGCACTCGTGACTCCCACCAGTACATCATATTCAGTGCTGCTTTGGGGTCCGTAACTCGGCGTCCAATCCAAGGACCCTTCTCTGTAAGGCCACTCTGTCTCACCGGTCCAAAAAAGTCGGGCGCACTTCATGGCCGCCTCATATAGAATGAATGGAGCAGCATTTTAGCATGCGGACCACCGTTCCAATCTAAAGGGGATGAAGGTTCCTGTAGATTGGAGCTTATTTTCATTGGACAACCCCTTTAATTTTTCACACCCTGTTTCTGCATTTAAGTCTATTTTTTGGTAAATATTCGGTGACCTGGTGTAATTTGTGATGTGTTGTTGTTCACCTGAGGTTGTATTGACCTCATTTTATAACTTCTAAGGACCAGACTTTTTTAATATATCCTGAATAGAACACAATAGAATTGTATGGAAAACATTATTGTGTTCTTCACAATTCAAGGCAACGTGTCCTTATGAGATCTTTTTCTTGAAGGTATATGGCCCTCAGGTTCTTTATCACCATGCAATCTGAAGAGCCAACTTAGACTAAGAGTGGCCACCACTGGGCATACACCATGGTGCAGCAAGGGCTAGCAATCTGTCCCTCCAATTGTGTGGGTACTTATTGCTTAGGGAATGTCAGTCCAATTCTTCTTTTTAAGAGGGTTCACTGTCTGTGCATCTCTGTGCCCGAAGAATATTAACCTGGTGTTACTGTATTACTGCTGTTCCAAGTGGCAAGCACGTGGTTCTCTTAGAGACAGGACCCTTGTTTAAACCCAAGTAGACTTGAATTGGAAAGGCCACTGGTCTGGACCAGGACTCTGGTTGTGTCCGGTGATGGCGGCATGCACGGTTTCTATGTACGTGTCTGTGTGTAGTCAGAAAAGCATTTCAGTGGTGGCCTAATAACTGCAAGGAGCGACGGAGGTGTTGGACAAAGGTAAACGAGTGGCTGCAGAACGGTTGGTAAATGTGGCCACTTCATGGGAATATTGGCCACTGATGACTGAGGCCTCCCTCCTGGTTTGGTCCTGGAGCCCCCCGGCCACTTGTTGAACATCTTTCCTGTTTTTTACTGTTACACAAGACCCTGTGTCTCCTGTATTCTGCGGCTGCGTCCCGTTCTTCAGTCTTCTTTCTGTAGCATGGTGTGTACGACGTCCTGGATACAATGTTACTGCTCCATCACAGACTGAACCCCAGAACAATTGTCATGGAATTTGGTACCAGAGTTCTCTCTGTGTATGGAGCCCCCATATTTTGTGATTACTCTTATCATTCTCACTGTGTAAGGTGAAATCCAGGAAAAAAAACACACAAAACAATATATATATATATATAATTAATTTTTTTATTGAAATAGCAATAAGCAACATTGTAATGAAAATATTACTGGTCCTTTAAGAAATTAAACTATGGTCACAGTCACTCTCAGATTGGCCCCGGTGGAGACCACAAAACGAGCTGCGGTCATTGGGGACCACCTGAGAGTCATTGGGACCCAAAGATCCAGAAGAAGGCAAAGAAACCCCCCCAAAAGAATTCTGATTCAGGGGGGAAAAAAATTCCTTCCTGACCCCATTTCTGGCGATCGGATATTTCCCTGGATCTCGTGTATCCTGCTGCATATTGCTGTATATAACATAAGGTTACATCATGTGAACAATGGCCAAATAGCTGTTGGCTGAGAACTCGTCCTGTATGATAAAATCTGCGATGGAGGTTCCTAATACGGCTTCCAACGAAGATGAGACATCATCCAAATGTGTATAAGAACTAGCGAGTGATAAAGGAGACAATGGCTGGTAGGTAATAAGTCATTACCTGTCTGCCAATATCTTCTTCTGGAAGACTTCAAGATATCATGTATTACATATTATTCTGAAAGAGCACCATGTAATACCACATGTGTCCTGGAGAGGCCGCTACGTCCAGCAAAACACAGCTGATTGCTGAGGGGGTTCACTGCCAGACCACCGACTATCAACTGATCGCCTGCAAGTCCTCATTTGGGGACAGGAGTTGTTCACACTTGGCATATTTTGTGATTCATGAGGGGGGGACAGTAGCCGGATAGAGACTTTGTCTATAAAGTCAGATTAAAGGGGTTTTCAGGAATGTTTTTATGTAATATATAGGAGGTTCCCAGTGGTAGAGAAAACACACAGAGCTTTACTTTCTCCTGCTGCTCCAGCTCTGGATCTTCAGCGCTTCCTGTGCTCTATTGTGACAGGCTGCAGGGGTGATGGCTCAACTTCAGCACACATCAATGCTGCAGCCAATCACTGAGCTTAGAAGCTCTGTCAGGGTGTCCCACTGAGCCAAAGATCAGCGGCAGCGGTGAAGTGCTGGAGCTGGAGCAGGAGGTAGTAAAGCTTCATCTCTTCTACTTAAGTGACGATTTATATAATTTATATTTAAGTGATGAAAAAAATTCAGAAATTTGTAAAAAAAAAATAATAAAAATAATTTGCTTGTGTCGCCACTTTCCGAGATCTGAAAGCCACGGCGTTTTCATGTTTCGGGAATGGGGCGGCGTGAGGGCTGGTTTTTTGCACCACAGACTGATGGTTATATTGATATCATTTTGGGGTATATACAATGTTTTGATTGTCTGTTATATATTTTTTTCTTGTTGCAACGACTGAAAATCTGTAATTCTGGCATTTTATGTAATTTTCTAGTTACGCCGTTTACTAAATGGATTAATTTATTTTATATTTTGATGGATCTGACTTTTACAAACGCAGCGATACCAAATATGTGTATTATTTAAATGTTTTATATTTCTTAATTTTTAATGGGGGGAAAACTGGGATGATTTGAACTTTTATACTTTTTTCATTTTTTTTTTTACTTTTCACTGTATTTGTTCGTCTCTTTAGGGGGCTTGAACCTGCGATCATCTGATTGCTTGTGCTATATACAGCATTGCTATATATAGCAGAAATCACGGTCTCCTATGAACACTAGCAACAGGCTGGCTGTCACAGGAATCCAGTGATGACAGACACAGGGATCTTCAGTGATCAAGTCACGGGTGCGCCAATGAAGAGATGGAATGGTGCACCCCCTGCTGGCGCACATTAAATGCCGCTGTCACACACTGATAGCAAGATTTAATAGGCTAACTGTCGTGGGCAGAGCTCCGCTCAACCTGCGACTGTTAGAGGCATATGATTGCTGAATAACACTGCCATCATCTGCCGAGAAAGATGCAGACTCGGCGTGTGAGCCTGCAAGAAATGCGGGGAGCAGAATTATGACGGATATAGTCCTTCATAAGTTAAGATGCATTTCTTAGTTAAAGAGTGACCGTCATTAACTGTATTTTCTAGACTATATGACGCACTTTTTAACAACAAAAAATCTTGCTGAGTATTGTGTGCGTCCTATAGACCAGAAGCAGCGTCCTATCAAGTATGCTTATCATGTGTCTGGCACCTGCCGGAGCAGATTTCAGCTGATCGTGGGGGTGCCAGGTGTCAGACCCTCCGATCTCATACTGATCAGCGATCTTACAGATAGGTCATCAGTTCTTAAGTCCCAAATAACCCTTTAAGGGGACTGGGAATGAAATCACCACCAAGGCACCAACAGAATAATAAATATGTCCTTGTATAAACTGTTGGTTCATTATAAGCTCATTGTCTACACAATGCAGAAATGAATGATTTATACAGGGGCATCTTTATAAACTCATTACACAGTGGTATTTCACAATGGTGGTGGTTTAGGGGCCTGAAATGAAGTGATGGGTTACCTTTAATACAGCCATGAACATTCACACACATACACACTCACCTCAACACACACATACATACACACACAAACACACAGACACAAATACACACTCACCTCTATACACATACATACACACACACATACACACACACACAGACACAAATACACACTCACCTCAACACACACATACATACACACACACACACAAATACACACTCACCTCTATACACATACAATAAACACACAGGCACACACCCCTTCAGTGCTGCAGTGCTCGGTACAAAAACACACAGACCGTTAGTCCAGGGACACACAAACCATCACACAGCCACCCCTTTATTGAAAGGGTCACAGAGACACACCCCTTCATTTCTGGGGTCACAGACACACATCCCTTTGGTGCTGAGGTCACACAAACAGACACAGACACACACCTTCAGTGCTGGAGCCACACACACAGCCCTTCAGTGCTGCATTTCTGGGGACATGTGCATGTGTGCCAAACACACGTGCACACATCCCTTCAGTGCTGCAGTGTTGAGGACACAAACACACACCCCATTAGTGCAGGGACAGACAAACCATCACACAGCCACCCCTTTATTGATGGGGCCATAGAGACACAGCCCTTCATTGCTGGGGTCACAGACACACATCCCTTTGGTGCTGAGGTCACACAAACAGACACAGACACACACCTTCAGTGCTGGAGCCACACACACAGCCCTTCAGTGCTGCATTTCAGGGGACATAAACACATGTGCCAAACACACGTGCACACCCCTTCAGTGCTGCAGTGTTGAGGACACAAACACACACCCCATTAGTGCAGGGACGCACAAACCATCACACATCCACCCCTTTATTGATGGGGTCACAGTGATACCCCATCATTTCTGGAATCACAGACACACATCCCTTTGGTGCTGAGGTCACACAAACCGACACAGACACACACTTTCAGTGCTGAGGCCACACACACAGCCCTTCAGTGCTGCATTTCTGGAGACATGTACATGTGT
The DNA here is from genome assembly GCF_046119375.1 of Phyllobates terribilis. Classification (NCBI taxonomy): domain Eukaryota; kingdom Metazoa; phylum Chordata; class Amphibia; order Anura; family Dendrobatidae; genus Phyllobates; species Phyllobates terribilis. Next base: position 11,920,296 of record NW_027362795.1, on the reverse strand, counting down.
GCCAAACACACGTGCACACACCCCTTCAGTGCTGCAGTGTTGAGGACAGAAACACACACCCCATTAGTGCAGGGACACACAAACCATCACACAGCCACCCCTTTATTGATGGGGCCATAGAGACACAGCCCTTCATTGCTGGGGTCACAGACACACATCCCTTTGGTGCTGAGGTCACACAAACAGACACAGACACACACCTTCAGTGCTGGAGCCACACACACAGCCCTTCAGTGCTGCATTTCAGGGGAGATGTACACATGTGCCAAACACACGTGCACACACCCCTTCAGTGTTGCAGTGATGAGGAAACAAGCACACACCCCATTAGTGCAGGGACACGCAAACCATCACACAGCCTCCCCGTTATTGATGGGGCCATAGAGACACACATCTTTATTGCTGGGGTCACAGACACACATCCCTTTGGTGCTGAGGTCACACAAACAGACACAGACACACACCTTCAGTGCTGGGGCCACACACACAGCCCTTCAATGCTGCATTTCAGTGGACATGTACGTGTGTGCCAAACACACGAGCACAAACCCCTTCAGTGCTGCAGTGTTGAGGAAACAAGCACAAACCCCATTAGTGCAGAGACACGCAAAGCATCACTCAGCCACCCCTTTATTGATGGGGTCACAGAGACACCCCTTCATTTCTGGGGTCACAGACACACATCCCTTTGGTGCTGAGGTCACACAAACAGAAACAGACACATACTTTCAGTGCTGGGGCCACACTCACCGCCCTTCAGTGCTGCATTTCTGGAGACATGTACATGTGTGCCAAACACACATGCACACACTCCTTCAGTGCTGCAGTGTTGAGGAAACAAGCACACACCCCATTAGTGCAGGGACACGCAAACCATCACACAGCCTCCCCGTTATTGATGGGGCCATAGAGATACACATCTTTATTGCTGGGGTCACAGACACACATCCCTTTGGTGCAGAGGTCACACAAACAGACACAGACACACACCTTCAGTGAAGGGGCCACACACACAGCCCTTCAGTGCTGCATTTCAGGGGACATTTAGACGTGTGCCAAACACACGTGCACACACCCCTTCAGTGCTGCAGTGTTGAGCACACAAACACACACCCCATTAATGCAGGGACACACAAACCATCACACAGCCACCCCTTTATTGATGGGGCCATAGAGACACAGCCCTTCGTTGCTGGGGTCACAGACACACATCCCTTTGGTGCTGAGGTCACACAAACAGACACAGACAAACACCTTCAGTGCTGGAGCCACACACACAACCCTTCAGTGCTTCATTTCAGGGGACACGTACACGTGTGCCAAACACACGTGCACACACCCCTTCAGTGTTGCAGTGATGAGGAAACAAGCACACACCCCATTAGTGCAGGGACACGCAAACCATCACACATCCTCCCCGTTATTGATGGGGCCATAGAGACACACATCTTTATTGCTGGGGTCACAGACACACATCCCTTTGGTGCTGAGGTCACACAAACAGACACAGACACACACTTTCATTGCTGGGGCCACACACACAGCCCTTCAGTGCTGCATTTCTCGAGACATGTACATGTGTGCCAAACATACGTGCACACACCCCTTCAGTGCTGCAGTGTTGAAGACACAAACACACACCCCATTAGTGCAGGGACACACAAACCATCACACAGTCACCCCTTTATTGATGGGGCCATAGAGACTCAGCCCTTTATTGCTGGGGTCACAGACACACATCCCTTTGGTGCTGAGGTCACACAAACAGACACAGACACACACCTTCAGTGCTGGAGCCACACACACAGCCCTTCAGTGCTGCATTTCATGGGACATGTACACGTGTGCCAAACACACGTGCACACACCCCTTCAGTGTTGCAGTGTTGAGGAAACAAGCAACACCCCATTAGTGCAGGGACACGCAAACCATCACACAGCCTCCCCGTTATTGATGGGGCCATAGAGACACACATCTTTATTGCTGGGGTCACAGACACACATCCCTTTGGTGCTGAGGTCACACAAACAGACACACACCTTCAGTGCTGGGGCCACCCACACAGCCCTTCAGTGCTGCATTTCAGGGGACATGTACACGTGTGCCAAACACACGTGCACACACCCCTTCAGTGCTGCAGTGTTGAGGACACAAACACACACCCCATTAGTGCAGGGACACACAAACCATCACACATCCACCCCTTTATTGATGGGGTCATAGAGACACCCCTTCATTTCTGGGGTCACAGACACACATCCCTTTGGTGCTGAGGTCACACAAACAGACACAGACAAACACCTTCAGTGCTGGAGCCACACACACAACCCTTCAGTGCTTCATTTCAGGGGACATGTACACGTGTGCCAAACACACGTGCACACACCCCTTCAGTGTTGCAGTGATGAGGAAACAAGCACACACCCCATTAGTGCAGGGACACGCAAACCATCACACAGCCTCCCCGTTATTGATGGGGCCATAGAGACACACATCTTTATTGCTGGGGTCACAGACACACATCCCTTTGGTGCTGCGGTCACACAAACAGACACAGACACACACCTTCAGTGCTGGGGCCACACACACAGCCCTTCAGTGCTGCATTTCATGGGACATGTACACTTGTGCCAAACACTCGTGCACACACCCCTTCAGTGCTGCAGTGTTGAGGACACAAACACCCACCCCATTAGTGCAGGGACGCACAAACCATCACACATCCACCCCTTTATTGATGGGGTCACAGTGATACCCCATTATTTCTGGAATCACAGACACACATCCCTTTGGTGCTGAGGTCACACAAACCGACACAGACACACACTTTCAGTGCTGAGGCCACACACACAGCCCTTCAGTGCTGCATTTCTGGAGACATGTACATGTGTGCCAAACACACGTGCACACACCCCTTCAGTGCTGCAGTGTTGAGGACAGAAACACACACCCCATTAGTGCAGGGACACACAAACCATCACACAGCCACCCCTTTATTGATGGGGCCATAGAGACACAGCCCTTCATTGCTGGGGTCACAGACACACATCCCTTTGGTGCTGAGGTCACACAAACAGACACAGACACACACCTTCAGTGCTGGAGCCACACACACAGCCCTTCAGTGCTGCATTTCATGGGACATGACCACATGTGCCAAACACACGTGCACACACCCCTTCAGTGTTGCAGTGATGAGGAAACAAGCACACACCCCATTAGTGCAGGGACACGCAAACCATCACACAGCCTCCCCGTTATTGATGGGGCCATAGAGACACACATCTTTATTGCTGGGGTCACAGACACACATCCCTTTGGTGCTGAGGTCACACAAACAGACACAGACACACACCTTCAGTGCTGGGGCCACACACACAGCCCTTCAGTGCTGCATTTCAGTGGACATGTACGTGTGTGCCAAACACACGAGCACAAACCCCTTCAGTGCTGCAGTGTTGAGGAAACAAGCACAAACCCCATTAGTGCAGAGACACGCAAAGCATCACTCAGCCACCCCTTTATTGATGGGGTCACAGAGACACCCCTTCATTTCTGGGGTCACAGACACACATCCCTTTGGTGCTGAGGTCACACAAACAGAAACAGACACACACTTTCAGTGCTGGGGCCACACTCACCGCCCTTCAGTGCTGCATTTCTGGAGACATGTACATGTGTGCCAAACACACATGCACACACCCCTTCAGTGCTGCAGTGTTGAGGAAACAAGCACACACCCCATTAGTGCAAGGACACGCAAACCATCACACAGCCTCCCCGTTATTGATGGGGCCATAGAGATACACATCTTTATTGCTGGGGTCACAGACACACATCCCTTTGGTGCTGAGGTCACACAAACAGACACAGACACACACCTTCAGTGAAGGGGCCACACACACAGCCCTTCAGTGCTGCATTTCAGGGGACATGTAGACGTGTGCCAAACACACGTGCACACACCCCTTCAGTGCTGCAGTGTTGAGGACACAAACACACACCCCATTAGTGCAGGGACACACAAACCATCACACATCCACCCCTTTATTGATGGGGTCACAGAGACACCCCTTCATTTCTGGGGTCACAGACACACATACCTTTGGTGCTGAGGTCACACAAACAGAAACAGACACACACTTTCAGTGCTGGGGCCACACTCACAGCTCTTCAGTGCTGCATTTCTGGAGACATGTACATGTGTGCCAAACACACATGCACACACCCCTTCAGTGCTGCAGTGTTGAGGACACAAACACACACCCCATTAATGCAGGGACACACAAACCATCACACAGCCACCCCTTTATTGATGGGGCCATAGAGACACAGCCCTTCGTTGCTGGGGTCACAGACACACATCCCTTTGGTGCTGAGGTCACACAAACAGACACAGACAAACACCTTCAGTGCTGGAGCCACACACACAACCCTTCAGTGCTTCATTTCAGGGGACATGTACACGTGTGCCAAACACACGTGCACACACCCCTTCAGTGCTGCAGTGTTGAGGACACAAACACCCACCCCATTAGTGCAGGGACACACAAACCATCACACATCCACCCCTTTATTGATGGGGCCATAGAGGCACACCCCTTCATTGCTGGGGTCACAGACACACATCCCTTTGGTGCTGAGGTCACACAGACAGACACAGACACACACCTTCAGTGCTGGGGCCACACACACAGCCCTTCAGTGCTGCATTTCAGGGGACATGTACACATGTGCCAAACACACGTGCACACACCCCTTCAGTGCTGCAGTGTTGAGGACACAAGCACACACCCCATTTGTGCAGGGACACACAAACCATCACACATCCACCCCTTTATTGATTGGGTCACATAGACACCCCTTCATTTCTGGGGTCACAGACACACATCCCTTTGGTGCTGAGGTCACACAAACAGACACAGACACACACTTTCATTGCTGGGGCCACACACACAGCCCTTCAGTGCTGCATTTCTCGAGACATGTACATGTGTGCCAAACACACGTGCACACACCCCTTCAGTGTTGCAGTGTTGAGGAAACAAGCAACACCCCATTAGTGCAGGGACACGCAAACCATCACACAGCCTCCCCGTTATTGATGGGGCCATAGAGACACACATCTTTATTGCTGGGGTCACAGACACACATCCCTTTGGTGCTGAGGTCACACAAACAGACACACACCTTCAGTGCTGGGGCCACCCACACAGCCCTTCAGTGCTGCATTTCAGGGATCATGTACACATGTGCCAAACACACGTGCACACACCCCTTCAGTGCTGCAGTGTTGAGGACACAAACACACACCCCATTAGTGCAGGGACACACAAACCATCACACATCCACCCCTTTATTGATGGGGTCACAGAGACACCCCATTCATTTCTGGGGTCACAGACACACATCCCTTTGGTGCTGAGGTCACACAAACAGAAACAGACACACACTTTCAGTGCTGGGGCCACACTCACAGCCCTTCAGTGCTGCATTTCTGGAGACATGTACATGTGTGGCAAACACACATGCACACACCCCTTCAGTGCTGCAGTGTTGAAGACACAAACACACACCCCATTAGTGCAGGGACACACAAACCATCACACAGCCACCCCTTTATTGATGGGGCCATAGAGACACAGCCCTTCGTTGCTGGGGTCACAGACACACATCCCTTTGGTGCTGAGGTCACACAAACAGACACAGACAAACACCTTCAGTGCTGGAGCCACACACACAACCCTTCAGTGCTTCATTTCAGGGGATATGTACACGTGTGCCAAACACACGTGCACACACCCCTTCAGTGTTGCAGTGTTGAGGAAACAAGCAACACCCCATTAGTGCAGGGACACGCAAACCATCACACAGCCTCCCCGTTATTGATGGGGCCATAGAGACACACATCTTTATTGCTGGGGTCACAGACACACATCCCTTTGGTTCTGAGGTCACACAAACAGACACACACCTTCAGTGCTGGGGCCACCCACACAGCCCTTCAGTGCTGCATTTCAGGGGACATGTACACATGTGCCAAACACACGTGCACACACCCCTTCAGTGCTGCAGTGTTGAGGACACAAACACACACCCCATTAGTGCAGGGACACACAAACCATCACACATCCACCCCTTTATTGATGGGGTCACAGAGACACCCCTTCATTTCTGGGGTCACAGACACACATCCCTTTGGTGCTGAGGTCACACAAACAGAAACAGACACACACTTTCAGTGCTGGGGCCACACTCACAGCCCTTTAGTGCTGCATTTCTGGAGACATGTACATGTGTGCCAAACACACATGCACACACCCCTTCAGTGCTGAAGTGTTGAGGACACAAACACACACCCCATTAGTGCAGGGACACACAAACCATCACACAGCCACCCCTTTATTGATGGGGCCATAGAGACACAGCCCTTCGTTGCTGGGGTCACAGACACACATCCCTTTGGTGCTGAGGTCACACAAACAGACACAGACAAACACCTTCAGTGCTGGAGCCACACACACAACCCTTCAGTGTTTCATTTCAGGGGACATGTACACGTGTGCCAAACACACGTGCACACACCCCTTCAGTGTTGCAGTGATGAGGAAACAAGCACACCCCATTAGTGCAGGGACACGCAAACCATCACACAGCCTCCCCGTTATTGATGGGGCCATAGAGACACACATCTTTATTGCTGGGGTCACAGACACACATCCCTTTGGTGCTGAGGTCACACAAACAGACACAGACACACACCTTCAGTGCTGGGGCCACACACACAGCCCTTCAGTGCTGCATTTCATGGGACATGTACACTTGTGCCAAACACACGTGCACACACCCCTTCAGTGCTGCAGTGTTGAGGACACAAACACCCACCCCATTAGTGCAGGGACACACAAACCATCACACAACCACCCCTTTATTGATGGGGCCATAGAGACTCACCCCTTCATTGCTGGGGTCACAGACACACATCCCTTTGGTGCTGAGGTCACACAGACAGACACAGACACACACCTTTAGTGCTGGGGCCACACACTCAGCCCTTCAGTGCTGCATTTCAGGGGATATGTACACGTGTGCCAAACACACGTGCACACACCCCTTCAGTGCTGCAGTGTTGAGGACACAAGCACACACCCCATTTGTGCAGGGACACGCAAACCATCACACATCCACCCCTTTATTGATTGGGTCACAGACACCCCTTCATTTCTGGGGTCACAGACACACATCCCTTTGGTGCTGAGGTCACACAAACAGACACAGACACACACTTTCATTGCTGGGGCCACACACACAGCCCTTCAGTGCTGCATTTCTGGAGACATGTACATGTGTGCCAAACATACGTGCACACACCCCTTCAGTGCTGCAGTGTTGAGGACACAAACACACACCCCATTAGTGCAGGGACACACAAACCATCACACAGCCACCCCTTTATTGATGGGGCCATAGAGACACAGCCCTTTATTGCTGGGGTCACAGACACACATCCCTTTGGTGCTGGGGTCACACAAACAGAAACAGACACACACCTTCAGTGCTGGGGCCACACACACAGCCCTTCAGTGCTGCATTTCAGGGGACATGTACACGTGTGCCAAACACACGTGCACACACCCCTTCAGTGCTGCAGTGTTGAGGAAACAAGCACACACCCCTATAGTGCAGGGACACGCAAACCATCACACAGCCTCCCCGTTATTGATGGGGCCATAGAGACACACATCTTTATTGCTGGGGTCACAGACACACATCCCTTTGGTGCTGAGGTCACACAAACAGACACAGACACACACCTTCAGTGCCGGGGCCACACACACAGCCCTTCAGTGCTGCATTTCATGGGACATGTACACTTGTGCCAAACACACGTGCACACACCCCTTCAGTGCTGCAGTGTTGAGGACACAACTTACACCCCATTAGTGCAGGGACACGCAAACCATCACACAGCCACCCCTTTATTAATGGGGCCATAGAGACACAACCCCTTTGTTTCTGGGGTCACAGACACACATCCCTTTGGTGCTGAGGTCACACAAACAGACACAGACACACACTTTCAGTGCTGGGGCCACACACACAGCCCTTCAGTGCTGCATTTCTGGAGACATGTACATGTGTGCCAAACACACGTGCACACACCCCTTCAGTGCTGCAGTGTTGAGGATACAAACACACACCACATTAGTGCAGGGACACACAAACCATCACACAGCCACCCCTTTATTGGTGGGGTCACAGGCACACATCCCTTTATTGGTGGGGTCACAGACACACATCCCTTTATTGGTGGGGTCACAGACACACATCCCTTTATTGGTGGGGTCATAGACACACATCCCTTTATTGGTGGGGTCACAGACACACATGCTTTTAGTGCTGGGGTCACAGACACACTTCCTTTTAGATCTGGGGTCACACAAACCTTCAATGCTGTGCCTACACACACAGTCACATGCACGCACACCTACCTTCTTGCTGAATCCCAAAAAGTCTTCTCACTTGATAATTGCGGGACGTATGATAGTTACTCCACAGATCTCAGAACAGCCTTGAGGAAGGTCAGGAAGAAAGAAAACAATGCAGCTAATAATCATGTGGAAATATCATGGGGATGAGGACACAGTCCATACAGCACACACTGCAGATCTCTTCCTGATCCTACTCTGCTGTTTGTGCTGTGCCACAATCCTGTGCAGCCAGTCCTCCTCCCCTTCCGATGTGACCCGATCCCCAGCGTTCAGTGATGAGCTACTTACCTGGACTGGTCCTCTTCAAGCTGTGACACAAGATGGCTCAGGAATAGAACTTTGTACATTCTGTAGCAGTTATGATGTCATGTGAGGTCTATGATGTCATGTTCTCGGTGCTGTCATGTGCTTTGTGATGTCATCATAACGGACACTGCTGTTTTATGTATCAAGTTTACACTTCAGGAAATAAATTACTAAACAAAAAAGTCACAGACTGCAAATATCCCACAGCCCCATGTTATCATTCATGACAGCTATTTAAATGAACCTTTATTTTAATCCATATAACCTACTGCTATATGAAAAAAACTTCGAGACTTGAACTGGAATTTAAATTGTCGTGCATGCAGCATGTAAGAGCATGTTCACACATGGCCACTAACCAGAAAAAAACTAAGACAGAAATACAATACTCAAACACCCTGCAGTAAATAAATAAATCGCAATAGTGCATGAAAATAATAAAGCGTACTTAGCTACCATAATTTTGATCGAAATAACGTATATTCCAAATATTGTACTCTATTTAACCCCTTTAAAGCATGGGGCGTAATAGTACGCACTAGGCTATCACCCCCGGTTCAGTGAGGGCTCCGGCGCTGAGCCCGCACTGAACCGGGCACATGTCAGCTGATTTATACAGCTGACATGTGCCCCCAACAGCCGCGGGTGGAATCGCGATCCATCAGCGGCTGTTAACATGTTAAATGCCGCTGTCAATCTCTGACAGCGTCATTTAACAGCGCTGCACCGGAAGCGCGTCACTTACCCCGCCCATCGGTGACCCCGTCACGGAATCGTGGGTCACTGATGGGTGGGCATGACAACCCTGGGTCTGCAGCAGACCCCAGTGATTGTCATGTACTGACGCTATGAGCGCCACCTAGTGGTCGGCGCTCATAGCACAGGAGCATTTCTGCTACATAGAGCTGATCTGCTCATCCCCGGTATGTAGCAGAGGTGATTGGACAGTTGCTGCTTCTAGCCTCCTAATGAGACTATAGAAGCAAGCAAAAAGTGTAAAAAAAAATGTTTTTAAAAATATAAAAAAAAATTAAAAATATATAAAAGTTTAAATCACCCCCCTTTCGCCCCATTCAAAATAAAATTCTAAGAATACCACCCAGATACACATATTTGGTATCGCCGCGTTCAGAATCGCCCGATCTATCAATATAAAAAAAGAATTAATCCGATCGGTAAACGGCGTAACGAGAAAAAAATTCTAAACGCCAGAATTACGTTTTTTGGTCGCCGCAACATTGCAATAAAATGCAATAATGGGCGATCAAAACATCGGATCTACCCCAAAATGGTATCAATAAAAACTTCAGCTCGGCGTGCAAAAAATAAACCCGGTCCCAGATCCCGAAAAATGGAGACGCTACGGGTCATGTAAAATGCCGCCATTTTATATTTTTAATTATGGCACTTTGCAAAGCACTTCATTCGTTTCTTTGGCGTCATATCCGTAAAATGATGATATTAAAGTGGCCTCCAGACCCTGCTTTTCCCCAGTGCAGGAGCGTTGCTGGGGTCCTAAGAGATCAGGGACCCCAGCCCCAAAGTACGTTTCCCCATATAACCTCCCTGCCACTTAAAAGAGGATTTATACATATATAATTACAGTACACCACTGTTACTAATCTAAAATACACTATACAAAGACCAATATTCCCAAAATTACTACTATACAAGGCCAAAATGATCCTGCTACACCAGAGGTCCCCAACCGCCGGTCCGCGAACCAGGACCGGGCCGTTGGGGTTTTTCAGCCGGTCCGCGGCGCCGCTGACCAGGGCCGGCGTCAGCACCCGGGCAAATGCCGGGGCTCTGAGCAGGCAGAGGGGCCCACTGGCGGTCGCGCACCCCGCTGGGCTATGGGCGGAGGAGAGCGGTGTCAGCGCCCGCCGTTCTCCGCCGCTTGCTCAGGGCCCCGGCAGCCCGATACTTACCTCTCCCCGTGCCTCCGCAGATCAGCTGTCTTCCTGCTCTGCGCTCCCTGTGACGTGTGAGGTCAGAGGGCGCGGTGACGTCTTTACACCGCGCCCTCCCCTGAGCCGTCACAGGGAGCGCTGAGCGGGAAGAAACGACAACGCTGGAGTTCGGAGCCGAGCAGCGAGCGGCGGGCAGCAGGTAGCAGGTGAGGAGAAGGGAGGTGAGTATTTGATTTTTTTTTTTTTTTAATGTATGGAGGCATGGGGCATTATAAAGAGGAGGGGTGACAGCCTGCATGGGGCATTATAAGGTGGGGAACAGCCTGCATGGGGCATTATAAAGAGGAGGGGTGACAGCCTGCATGGGGCATTATAAGGTGGGGAACAGCCTGCATGGGGCATTATAAAGAGGGGGGGATTCCTGCTTGGGGCATTATAATGAGGAGGGGTGACAGCCTGCATGGGGCATTATAAGGTGGGGACCAGCATGCATGGGGCATTATAAAGAGGGGGGGATTCCTGCTTGGGGCATTATAATGAGGAGGGGTGACAGCCTGCATGGGGCATTATAAGGTGGGGACCAGCCTGCATGGGGCATTATAAGGTGGGGAACAGCCTGCACGGGGCATTATAAAGAGAGGGGGGGACATCCTGCATGGGGCATTATAAAGAGGAGGGGTGACAGCCTGCATGGGGCAGTATAAAGAGGAGGGGTGACAGCCTGCATGGGGCATTATAAAGAGGGGGGGCAGCCTGTATGGGGCATTATGTGGGGGGTAACAGCCTGCATGGAGCATTAAAAGGGGGGGGCCTGTATGGGGCATTATGTGGGGGGGAACAGCCTGCATGGAGCATTATAAGGGGGGGGGGCAGCCTGTATGGGGCATTATGTGGGGGTAACAGCCTGCATGGAGCATTAAAAGGGAGGGGCCTGTATGGGGCATTATGTGGGGGGTAACAGCCTGCATGGAGCATTATAAGGGGGGGACAGCCTGTATGGGGCATTATGTGGGGGGTAACAGCCTGCATGCAGCATTATATGGGGACCGGTATCCTGTATGGAGCGTTATATGGGGGCCAGTATCCTGTATGGAGCGTTATATGGGGGCCAGTATTCTGTATGGAGCCTTATATGGGGGCCAGTATTCCGTATGGGGTCTTATATGGGGGCCAGTATTCCATATGGGGAATTATATGGGGGCAAGTATTCCGTATGGGGCCTTATATGGGGGCAAGTATTCCGTATGGGGCCTTATATGGGGGCAAGTATTCCGTATGGGGCCTTATATGGGGACCAGTATTCCGTATGAAGCGTTATATGGGGGCCAGTATTCCGTATGGGCGTTATATGGGGACCAGTATTCCGTATGGAGCCTTATATGGGGGCCACTATTCTGTGTGGAGCGATTCACCGGTTTCTGAGCTATTGTAGAATTTACAATAGATATCACTCATGAAGTGAAATCTTTGCATTGTACTATATATATATATTTCTCTGCGGTATCTGTGCATCATGAATCGTGGTATGTGTTAAAGGGGCTCACTGAGACTCTTTCGTCCGGGGCCCAGAAAAACCTGGAGCCGGCCCTGCCGCTGACAGCTAGCTCCGCGGCCCTGCGCCTGGTCAGAACTCGCTCTGTGTGGATTTATAATGTTTTCTGCCATAGCCGTGACAGCTCGCAGCTCCCGGCAGAGAACATTATGCAGGACGGGGTGGGGCGTCGGGCGGGTCTTAGTGACGCAGCCCTCCACAGCACAGCATGGTACCTGTTGTACGTCACGGGGCGGGTCTTAGTGACGCGGCCCTCCTGCACAGCATGGTGTGTTCCTGACGGGGTGGGGCGGCAGGCTCTCCTCACTGACACGCCCCCGGCAGAACATGTTATGTGGGGCGTGCTGGGGCAGCAGACTGGCTTCAGTGACGCGGCTCCCGGTACCGGTGTTCAGTGTGTAGCGCTGCTAAGCAGCAGCGCTGTATACACTGACGCTCAATGTACAATGCTGCTACTTAGCAGCGCTGTACACCGAGGTCCCGCCAGCATCCTCCCCATACAGCTCCACCCCTCCATAACCCCACCCCCATATGACCAAAGCCCCGCCCCCACCCCCACCGGGCCATGGAAAACTGGTCTTGCTTATAGCCGGTCCCTGGTGCAAAAAAGGTTGGGGACCTCTGTGCTACACAATGTCCTCTACCATCACCACCACACAGTGAGTCCATATATGAAAGAAAACCCCGCAGGGTAAAAGACCATCAAAGGAGTCCAGGGAGTATAAAATCTATCCTATTTATTCAGCAATAGAAAAATAGGATGATGGGGGAAGGGACACAACACATATGTGATTGTTAGGCTATGTGCCCACGATGCAGAAATGAAGCAGAAAATTTCTGCAGCATTTCTGCATCTCCCTGGCAGAAAAAACGCATGCAGATTGTACATGCAGATTGTGCATGCGTTTTCCCTGCAGAATACATGCGGACTGACAAGCACTTTCCAGGCGATATATAGCATCACTTGGAAAGTGCATGACAACTAGGTCACACTGTATGAATCCATGCAGCCAGCATGGATTTATATAGTGTGACCGTGAAAATAAAAAAATAAAGCTATACTTACCTCCGATGCCGCCGCGTGTGCTGCCGCGCTCCTTCCTGGTTCCTTCCTGGCTTGCTGGCATCTCGCGAGACAGCCTGCGGTCACATGACCGCGACGTCATCTCAGGTCCTGGAAGGAGAAGCGCTGCGGGGGCCGCCGGACAGGTGAATATAAACTTTATTTTTTATTTTATTCTTTTTTTTCACAGGTACAATGGTACCCAGGTCTGGATGAGAGTCTTCTCTCCTCCAGAACTGGGTACCATCCGCACATTGAAACGCATAATATCCCTGTGTACAAATGTACAGACACGGATTATATGCGTCTCAATGCAAGTCAATGGCGGCAATTCCGCTGCACTTCCGCAAAATTAATGAACATGCTGCGGATTTTTGAGCGCAGCATGTGCATTGACATTGCGGAATGCCATTGAGGACCATGTGGTGCGGATTACCATGCGTTTTTGATGCGTTTCCGCTGCCTTTAGACGTGTAAGCAAAAAAAAGCAAGGCACCCAAGGAAGGGGCCATTCCAGGTATAATGGCTGTCTATAGTATCATCATGGGTATACTAAAATATCCCCAAATAGACACCGCATATATTCCACTGGGGGCAACAATCATCATATGCAGGCACATCTCACTAAATTAGAATATCATCAAAAAGTTATTTTATTTGAGTTCTTCAATACAAAAAGTGAAACTCCTATATTATATAGAGTCATTACAGACAGAGTGATCTATTTCAAGTGTTTATTTCTGTTAATGTTGATGATTATGGCTTACAGCCAATGAAAACACAAAAGTCATTATCTCAGTAAATTAGAATAATTACCAAAAACACCTGCAACGGCTTCCTAAGTGTTTAAAAATGTCCCATAGTCTGTTTCAGTAGGCTCCACAATCATGGGGAAGACTGCTGACTTGACAAATGCCAAGAAGGCAGTCATTGACACCATCCACAAGGTCCCAGAGTTCCAATTTTCCTTTGGAAATCAAGGTCCCAGAGTCTGGAGGAAGAGTGAAGAGGCCACAATCCAAGCTGCTGGAGGTCTAGTGTGAAGTTTCCACAATCAGTGATGGTTTGGGGGGCCATGTCATCTGCTGGTGTAGGTCCACTGTGTTTTATCAACACCAAAGTCAGCTCAGCCGTCTACCAGGAAATTTTACAGCACTTCATGCTTCCCTCTGCCGACAAGCTTTTTGGAGATGGAAATTTCATTCTCCAGGAGGACTTGGCACCTGTCCACACTGTCAAAAGTACCAATACCTGGTTTAAAGACAACAGCATCACTGTGCTTGATTGGCAGCAAATTCACCTGAACTTAACCCCATAGAGAAACTATGGGGTATTGTCAAGAGGAAGATGAGAGACACCAAACCCAACAAAGCAGATGAGCTGAAGGCTGCTATCAAAGCCACCTGGGCTTCCATAACACCTCAGCAGTGCCGCAGGGTGATCGCCTCCATGCCACGCCGCATTGATGCAGTAATTGATGCAAAAGGAGCCTGACCAAGTATTGAGTGCATTTACTGAACATACATTTCAGTAGGCCAATATTTCGGATTTTAAAAACATTTTTCAAGCTGATGTTATGAAGTATTTTAATTTACTGAGATAATGACTTTTGTGATTTCATTGGCTGTAAGCCATAATCAGTGGCGTACCGCCAATGGTGGCAGGCCACACCACTGCTATGGGGCCCGTGAGCCTTGGGGGAGCGAGGAGGATAGGTGAGTATTGGGGGAGGGGTGGGAGGTTGCGGTGGCGGAGGAGCGGGCACATGCAGTAGCGGCTGCTGTAGCTACAACGTGTGCCCGCTGCTAAAGGGACATGAATATTCCCTCTTCTCCACTTCCATGGGCGTGGAGAAGAAGGAATATTCATTCTCTTTAGTAGCGAGCAAGGAGGAGCGCTGAGCCGTGGCTCCTGTTTACAGTGCCCGCTACTAAAGAGAATGTATATTCACGCTTGTCAACGCTCATAGTCCCGGCGTGGAGAGGAGTGAATATGCCGGCAGCAGCAGCAGCTCACCTCGGCAACTGAGAGCGCGCGCTGCTCAGATACCAACATGAGCTGCTGGCAGACAGAAGACAGCAGCTCTGGAGCAGAGGTGAGGAAGGAAGGCGAGTATAAGTGTTTATTTTTTGTGTGTGCAGTGATGGGGCCACACATACCAGGACTGGGGGGTGAGGAGGCCATACATACCAGGATTGGGGGATGAGGGGGCCACACATACCAGGATTGGGGGATGAGGGGGCCACACATACCAGGATTGGGGGATGAGGGGGCCACACATACCATTCCTGACCCCATTTCTGGCGATTGGATATTTTCCTGGCTCTCGTGTATCCTGCTGCATATTGCTGTGTATAGCATAGGCTTACGTTATGTGAACAATGGCCAAATAGCTGTTGGCTGAGAACTCGTCCTGTATGATAAAATCTGCGATGGAGGTTCCTAATACGGCTTCCAACGAAGATGTGAAATCATCCAAATGTGTATAAGAACTAGCGAGTGATAAAGGAGACAATGGCTGGTAGGTAATAAGTCATTACCTGTCTGCCAATATCTTCTTCTGGAAGACTTCAAGATATCATGTATTACATATTACATATTATTCTGAAAGAGCACCATGTAATACCACATGTGTCCTGGAGAGGCCGCTACGTCCAGCAAAACACAGCTGATTGCTGAGGGTGTTCACTGCCAGACCCCCGACTATCAACTGATCGCCTGCAAGTCCTCATTTGGGGACAGGAGTTGTTCACACTTGGCATATTTTGTGATTCATGAGGGGAGGACAGTAGCCGGATATAGACTTTTTCTATAAAGTCAGATTAAAGGGGTTTTCAGGAATGTTGTTATGTAATATATAGGAGGTTCCCAGTGGTAGAGAAAACACACAGAGCTTTACTTTCTCCTGCTGCTCCAGCTCTGGATCTTCAGCGCTTCCTGTGCTCTATTGTGACAGGCTGCAGGGGTGATGGCTCAACTTCAGCACACATCATTGCTGCAGCCAATCACTGAGCTTAGAAGCTCTGTCAGCGTGGGCCACTGAGCCAAGTGATTGACTGCAGAGCTGCAGTCATGATGTCACCCTTGAAGCCAGTGACTAAAGATCAGCGGCAGCGGTGAAGTGCTGGAGCAGGAGGTAGTAAAGCTTCATCTCTTCTACTTAAGTGACGATTTATATCATTTATATTTAAGTGATGAAAAAAAATTCAGAAATTTGTAAAAATAATTTGCTTGTGTCGCCACTTTCCGAGATCTGAAAGCCGCGGCGTTTTCATGTTTCGGGAATGGGGCAGCGTGAGGGCTAGTTTTTTGCACCACAAACTGATGGTTATATTGATATCATTTTGGGGTATATACAATGTTTTGATTGTCTGTTATTATATATTTTTTTTCTTGTTGCAACGGCTGAAAATCTGTAATTCTGGCATTTTATTTAATGTTCTAGTTACACCGTTTACTAAATGGATTAATTTATTTTATATTTTGATGGATCTGACTTTTACAAATGCAGCGATACCAAATATGTGTATTTTTTAAATGTTTTATATTTCTTAATTTTTAATGGGGGGAAAACTGGGATGATTTGAACTTTTATACTTTTTTCATTTTTTTTTTACTTTTCACTGTATTTGTTAGTCTCTTTAGGGGGCTTGAACCTGCAGTCATCTGATTGCTTGTGCTATATACAACATTGCTATATATAGCAGAAATCGCGATCTCCTATGAACACTAGCAACAGGCTGGCTGTCACAGGAATACAGTGATGACAGACAGTATGCAGTGATGGGGCCACACATACTAGGATTGGGGGATGAGGGGGCCATGCATACCAGGATTTGGGGTTGAGGGGGCCACACATACCAGGGGATTGGGGGATGAGAAGGCCACACATACCAGGATTGGGGGATGAGGAGGCCACAGATACCAGGATTGGGGGATGAGGAGGCCACACATACCAATATTAGGGGATGAGGAGGCCACAATACCAAGATTGGGGGATGAGGAGGCCATACATACCAGGATTGGGGGATGAGGAGGCCACACATACCAGCATTGGGGGATGAGTGGGCCACGCATATGAGGTTTGGGGGATGAGGGGGCCACGCATACCAGGATTGGGGGATGAGGGGGGGCACGCATACCAGAATTGGGGGATGAGGGGTGCCATGCATACCAGGATTGGGGATGAGGGGGGCCATATATACCAGGAATGGGGGATGAAGAGGTCATGCATACCAGGATTGGGGAATGAAGAGGCCATACATACCAGGATTGGAGGATGAGGAGACCATCATATTAGGATTGGGGGATGAGGAGACCATGCATACCAGGATTGGGGGATGAGGGGGGGCCATGCATGCAGGATTGGGGGATGAAGGGTGCTATGCATACCAAGATTGATGGATGAGAGGTGGCCATGCATACCAGGATTGGGGGATGAGGGGGGCCATGCATACCAGGATTGGGGGATGAGGGATGCCATATGTACCAGGATTGGGGGATGAGGGGTGCCATACATACCAGGATTGGTGATGAGGGAGCCATACATACCAGGATGGTGAAATTTTCCAGTAGCTGCTGCATTTCCCACCCTAGGCTTATACTGAACTCAATACGTTTTCCCAGTTTTTTTGTGGTAAAATTAGGGGCCTCGGCTTATACTCGAGTCGTCTTATTTAAAACATACGGTATTTTAAAATCAGTGAGTACGTGGTGCCCATAATACTGCAGGACCGTGTGGTGCATTATACTGTATGGGGGCTGCATTTTACCCTTTGGGGTGTGAAATATACTGTATGGAGGACTATGGGGAGTCCATTATATTCTATCGAGGACCATGGGAAGTTCATTATACTATATGGAGGATTATGGGGGTCCATTATACTATATGGAGGATTTTGGAGGGTGCATTATACTATATGGAGGATTATGGGTGGCATATTATACTATATGGAAGTCTACACTGTGTGCAGAATTATTAGGCAAGTTGTTTTTTAGAGGATTATTTTTATTATTGATCAACAACTATGTTCTCAATCAACCCAAAAGACTCATAAATATCCAATCTTAATATTTTTGGAAGTTGGAGTGGTTTTTTTTTAGATTTGGCTATTTTAGGAGGATATCTGTTTGTGCAGGTAACTATTACTGTGCCGAATTATTAGGCAACTTAATAAAAACCAAATATAATCCCATCTCACTTGTTTATTTTCACCAGGTAAACCAATATCAGTGCACAAAATTTAGAAATAAACATTTCTGACATGCAAAAACCAAAAAACTAGTGATCAGTACAGCCACCTTTCTTTATGATGAGACTCAACAGCCTTCCATCCATAGATTCTGTCAGTTGCTTGATCTGTTTTCAATCAACATTGCGTGCAGCAGCCACCACAGCCTCCCAGACACTGTTCCCAGAGGTGTACTGTTTTCCCTCCCTGTAGATCTCACATTTTATGATGGACCACAGGTTCTCTATGGCATTCAGATCAGGTGAACAAGGGGGCCATGTCATTATTTTTTCTTCTTTTAGACCTTTACTGGCCAGCCACGCTGTGGAGTAGTTGGATGCATGTGATGGAGCATTGTCCTGCATGAAAATCATGTTTTTCTTGAACAATACCGACTTCTTCCTGTACCACTGCTTGAAGAAGTTGTCTTCCAGAAACTGGCAGTAGGTCTGGGAGTTGAGCTTCACTCCATCCTCAACCCGAAAAGGTCCTACAAGTTCATCTTTGATGATACCAGCCCATACCAGTACCCCACCTCCACCTTGCTGGCGTCTGAGTCGGAGTGGAGCTCTCTGCCCTTTACTGATCCAGCCTCTGGCCCATCCATCTGGCCCATCAAGAGTCACTCTCATTTCAGCAGTCCATAAAACCTTTGAAAAATCAGTCTTAAGATATTTCTTGGCCCATTCTTGACTTTTTATCTTATGTTTCTTGTTCAAAGGTGGTTGTTTTTCAGACTTCCTTACCTTGGCCATGTCCCTGAGTATCGCACACCTTGTGCTTTTTGAAACTCCAGTAACATTGCAGCTCTGATATATGGCAAAACTGGTGGTGAATGGCATCTTGGCAGCTTCACGCTTGATTTTCCTCGATTCATGGGCAGTTATTTTGCGCCTTTTTTGGCCAACACGCTTCTTGCGACCCTGTTGGCTATTTGCCATGAAACGCTTGATTGTTCGGTGATCACGCTTCAAAAGTTTGGAAATTTCAAGACTGCTGCATCCCTCTGCAAGACAACTCACAATTTTGGACTTTTCAGAGCCAATCAAATCTCTCTTCTGACCCATTTTACCAAAGGAAAGGAAGTTGCCTAATAATTAAGCACACCTTATATAGGGTGTTGATGTCATTAGTCAACACCCCTCCTCATTACAGAGATGCACATCACCAGATTTACTTAATTGGTAGTTGGCTCTCAAACCTATGGAGCTTGGAGTAGGACGACATGTATAAAAAATATCATGTGATCAAAATACTCATTTGCCTAATAATTCTGCACACAGTGTATGTGGGGCCATTATGATATTTTGAGGGCTATGTGGGGGGCCGTTATACTGTATGAAAGCAATTATACGGTGTGAAGGTTTGTGTGGGGCCCATCATACTGTTTGGAGGGCTGTGTGGGGTCATTATACTGTATGGAGGGCTGTGTGGGGCCATTATACTGTTTGGAGGGCTGTGTGGGGTCATTATACTGTTTGGAGGGCTAGTGTGGGCCATTATACTGTATGTAGGCCCATTATACTGTATGGAGGGCTGTGTGGGGCCATTATACTGTTTGGAGGGCTGTGTGGGGCCATTATACTGTTTGGAGGGCTAGTGTGGGCCATTATACTGTATGTAGGCCCATTATACTGTATGGAGGACTGTGTGGGAGTCACAGTTGGGGGGATCATACTGTGTTAGGGTCACCATACTTTGCCTTGGGAGTTGAAGTGGGGTACAATAAGGTCATTATACTGTTCATGTAGAGGCTAATGTGGAGGAATGCACCATGGGGGTATCATACTGTGTTTGGGGGGCACTTTTATTGGCATCATACTTCATGGGGGCAATGAAAGAGGGATCTAGGACTTCAGTAGGAGGAAAATTAGAAAAACGAAGTAAAGGCTGGAAAGTTGTGAGATCGGCTCTTCTGTGACACAGACAAATATTTCTTTATTTTTTTGGTGGTGGGGGGGGGTCCAATTAGAGCTTCTGCTATGAGGCCTCATGATTTCTATGTGCGCCCCTGGCCATAATCATCAACATTAACAGAAATAAACACGTGAAATAGATCACTTTGATTGTAATGACTTTATATAATATATGAGTTTCATTTTCACCATTGAAGAACTAAAATAAATAAACTTTTTAATGATATTCTAATTTAGTGAGATGCACCTGTATATATAAGGGGTGTGGGTGCCATCATACTATAAGGGGCTATGGGAGTCATCATGCTATATATAAGGGGCAGTGGGGCCATCATATTATATAAAATGGGGAGTGGGTGCCAGAATACAGTTTATAAGGGGCCCTGGGGCCATCATACAGTATAAAGGGAGCTGTAGGGGCCATAATATAGTGTACAAGTGGGTATGGGGGCCATCATACAGTATATATTGGGCTGCGGGGGCCATCATACAGTACTGTATATATGGGGCTGTGAGGGCCATTATACAGAATATAGGGAGTTGTAGGGACCATCATACAATGCATAGGGAGCTGTGGGGACCATTATGCAGTGCATAGGGAGATGTGGGGACCATCATACAGGGCATAGGGAGCTGTGGGGACCATTATGCAGTGCATAGGGAACTGTGGGGACCATTATACAGTGCATAGGGAGTTGTGGGGATCATCATACAGAGCGTAGGGAGCTGTGGGGACTATCATACAGTACATAAGGAGCCGTGGGGACCATCATACAGTGTGTAAAGAGCCGTGGGGACAATCATACAGTGTATAAGGAGCCATGGAGACCATCATACAGTGCACAAGGAGCTGCGGGGACCATCATACAGTGCGTAGAGAGCTGTGGGGACCATCAGACAATGCATAGGGAGCTGTGGAGACCATCATACAGTGCCTGAGGAGCTGTGGGGACCATCATACAGTGCATAGGGAGATGTGGGGACCATCATACAGGGCATAGGGATCTGTGGGGACCATTATGCAGTGCATAGGGAGCTGTGGGGACCATCATTCCAAGCGTAGGGAGCTGCGGGGACCATCATACAGTACATAAGGAGCCATGGGGACCATCATTCAGTACATAAGGAGCTGCGGGGACCATCATACAGTGCGTCGAGAGCTATGAGGACCATCATACAATGCATAGGGAGCTGTGGAGACCATCATACAATGCATAGGGAGCTGTGAAGACCATCATACAGTGCATAGAGCACTGTGGGGACCATCATACAGAGCGTAGGGAGCTGTGGGGACCATCATACAGAGCATAGGGAGCTGTGGGGACCATCATACAGAGCATAGGGAGCTGTGGGGACCATCATACAGTGTCTAGGGAGCTGTGGGGACCCTCATACAGTATCTAAGGAGCTGTGGGGACCATCATACAGTGTGTAGGGGGCTGTGGGGACCATCATACAGTGTATAGGGAAGTATGAGGACCATCATACAGTATCTGAGGAGCTGTGGGGACCATCATACTGTGCATAGTGTGCAGTGGGGACCATCATACAGAGCGTAGATAGCTGTGGGGACCATCATACAGTGCATAGGGAGCTATGGGTTCCATCATAAAGAGCGTAGATAGCTGTGGGGACCATCATACAGAGCATAGAGAGCTGTGGGTTCCATCATACAGGGCATAGGGAGCTGTGGGGACCATCATACAGAGCATAGGGAGCTGTGGGTTCCATCATACAGAGCATAGGGAGCTGTGGGTTCCATCATACAGGGCATAAGTAGCTGTGGGGACCATCATACAGTGTGTAAAGAGCCGTGGGGACAATCATACAGTGTATAAGGAGCCGTGGAGACCATCATACAGTGCACAAGGAGCTGCGGGGACCATCATACAGTGCGTAGAGCTGTGGGGACCATCAGACAATGCATAGGGAGCTGTGGAGACCATCATACAGTGCCTGAGGAGCTGTGGGGACCATCATACAGTGCATAGGGAGATGTGGGGACCATCATACAGGGCATAGGGATCTGTGGGGACCATTATGCAGTGCATAGGGAGCTGTGGGGACCATCATTCCAAGCGTAGGGAGCTGCGGGGACCATCATACAGTACATAAGGAGCCATGGGGACCATCATACAGTGTATAAGGAGCCGTGGGGACCATCATTCAGTACATAAGGAGCTGCAGGGACCATCATACAGTGCGTCGAGAGCTATGAGGACCATCATACAATGCATAGGGAGCTGTGGAGACCATCATACAATGCATAGGGAGCTGTGAAGACCATCATACAGTGCATAGAGCACTGTGGGGACCATCATACAGAGCGTAGGGAGCTGTGGGGACCATCATACAGATCATAGGGAGCTGTGGGGACCATCATACAGAGCATAGGGAGCTGTGGGGACCATCATACAGTGTCTAGGGAGCTGTGGGGACCCTCATACAGTATCTAAGGAGCTGTGGGGACCATCATACAGTGTGTAGGGGGCTGTGGGGACCATCATACAGTGTATAGGGAAGTATGAGGACCATCATACAGTATCTGAGGAACTGTGGGGACCATCATACTGTGCATAGTGTGCAGTGGGGACCATCATACAGAGCGTAGATAGCTGTGGGGACCATCATACAGTGCATAGGGAGCTATGGGTTCCATCATAAAGAGCGTAGATAGCTGTGGGGACCATCATACAGAGCATAGAGAGCTGTGGGTTCCATCATACAGGGCATAGGGAGCTGTGGGGACCATCATACAGAGCATAGGGAGCTGTGGGTTCCATCATACAGAGCATAGGGAGCTGTGGGTTCCATCATACAGGGCATAGGTAGCTGTGGGGACCATCATACAGTGCATGGTGGAGCTGTGGGGATCATCATACAGTGTCTAGGGAGCTGTGGGGACCCTCATACAGTATCTAAGGAGCTGTGGGGACAATCATACAGTGTCTAGGGAGCTGTGGGGACCATCGTACAGTATCTAAGGAGCTGTGGGGACCATCATACAGTGTGTAGGGAGATGTGGGGACCATAATACAGTGTATAGGGAGCTGTGGGGACCATCATACAGAGCGTAGGGAGCTGTGGGGACCATGATACCAGTGCATATGGAGCTGTGGGTACCATCATACAGTATCTGAGGAGCTGTGGGGACCATCATACAGTGCATAGGGAGCTGTGGGGACCATCATACAGAGCGTAGGGAGCTGTGGGGACCATGATACAGTGCATATGGAACTGTGGGTACCATCATACAGGGCATAGGGAGCTATGGGGACCATTATGCAGTGCATACGGAGCTGTGGGGACCATTATGCAGTGCATATGCAGCTGTGGGGACCATCATACAGGGTATAGGGAGCTGTGGGGATCATCAGACAGTGCATAGGGAGCTGTGGGGACCATCATACAGTGTCTAGGGACCTGTGGGGATCATCATGCAGTGTATAGGGATCTGTGGGGACCATCATACAGTGCATAGGGAGCTGTGGGGACCATCATACAGTGTGTAGTGAGCTGTGGGACTATCATACAATATACAGGGTGCTATGGGGGCACTCAGGGCATTATTTCTTTTATATGGGTGCATCATCAGAAATTTCTTCTTTCACCACCCCGAAATCATCGTCCATAGACTTGAAGAAGAACTTTGTAGTTGGGTGTAGTTTGATTGTGGCTTTAAGGGGGCATTATTACTTAAAGGGGATACTCAACGGTATTTGTTGCTTGGAGGGAACCCTTCAGATATTGAAACTTTCATAAGAGCATATCTGGCATTATTACTTGCTAGGTAGCACAGTGGGGTCTTTACTACTTTCTATGGGACGCTATTATTTTTATAGGTCCCCTCTATCTGGCACACAGTCTTTGTAGCATTAATTGGTGGAGGGTAATCATAGTAATGACATAATTTTTGAAGTATTGAGGTTCCTATTCCACGTGGGAAGAGCAGGCAGCATGGGGAGGTTGTGCAGGGTGGGAATAGATGGGGACGGTGCTGGGAATGTGAGAAGTCAGATGGTCTTTGTACAGGGTGTTTTTTATGTAGAGGCAATGGTCATATCATAATACTATGTACTCACTGTGTAGTGTTGATGGTAGAGGGCATTGTGTAGCGGGATTATTATTGCCTTGTATACAAGTAATTTTGGGAATATTGGTCTTTCAGTTGTGTATTTTAGGTTAGCAACAATGGTGTACTATAATTATATATGTATAGGTCCTCTTTTAAGTGGCGGGGAGGTTGTATGGGGAAACACCTACTTTGGGGCTTTGGCCCCTGATCTTTTAGGACCTCAGCAACGTCCCGGCATACAAGGGATATCGGGGGGCACAAAGTGTTCTGGACGTTTCCTTTACAGTATGAAGCATTTTCCACACAGTATCCTTCCTCTGTAATATACTCCAGGACTGGTGAGGCGCACTGTTGCTCCCTATTTCGCCATAACTCGGCCTCAGCACTGCGGTGCTGATCAGCAGGTCTGCTTACTTGTTCTTCGGTTTCGCGCACTATGTCTTCCACTACTGGCGCCCTTGAACCCTTGCACTCGTGACTCCCACTAGTACAGGGGTCTCAAACTCGATAGAGTAAATGGGCCGCACATAAAAAACAATTTAAGCTGGCGGGCCGTATTCCTTTCCAATTTAATACAGTACAAAATTATAGTTAAACAATTATCTATTTGAACTACTATAACAATTCTCCATTACGTTACTATAATACTGCTAGGTTTAAACTTAACGGAAATTTGCCGGCTTACTCCACATGCTTATTTTAACAATCCAGTTTTCCACTTCAAGTGTCGCAGAATTCAATCTGGCTGCTCAGTTGTCAGCGTTTGCCAGATACGAGAATGTCAAGATTGGGCTTGAAATCATGAGCGTTGGCCAATCGCAATGTTGCACGAAGATGTTCATCTGTAAGTCTTGACCGTAATGCTGATTTGTTCAGCTTCATTGAAGAGAAAAACTGTTCGCATACGTATGTACTTCCGAACATGGCCATGATCCTGGCAGCGGCTTTAAGAAGATTTGGAAATTTTTCTCGTGCGACAAACGTATAGAAATCTGGGACAGCAGTGTCCATATACTTCTGTTTAAGAACAGCGTCGCATTGCAAGTCCACAATCTCCATCTGCAGATCTTCTGAAACACAAGCAATGTCTACCGTAAATGGAGTGGCGAAGAGTGTAAATTCAGCTTCAAGATCCTGAAACTCATGAAAACGTCTATCAAACTCTTGTAGTAACTGAGAAATTATATTGGAAGAGTAGTTCAAGCGTTCTGGTTCAGCTCGTACCAGCGACTGCACAGCTGAGAAATGAGACAAATTGCCAGACTGCAGCTGCTGGGCCACATAGACAGCTACATCTGATTGCTTTTATACCAGCAATCATCATTGTAATCATCTGCTTTGGGCCCCGGAGCTTCAAGTTGAGTGCGTTGAGGTGTTCTGTGACATCTGTTAGAAACACTAAGTCAGATAGAAAAGCTGGGAAGGAAAGTTGGAAAGCGTCTTTATCTTTCAGCGCCATAAAAATCTATCTCCTGTCTCAAAGCAAAAAATCTTTTCAACCCTCTTCCCCGACTCAACCATCTGACCTCGGTATGCTACAGCTAGTCTCCATATTCACTGTCCATATCAGACAGGAATGAAGTGAACGGCCTATGGTTAAGACCTCTTGCCCGTATAAAGTTACCAGTCTTAAGCACAAAGTCCATAACTTCTTTCATTTGTACACTTTTTCCGCACAGCGCCCCCTGATGCAGAATGCAGTGTATAGCACTGAAAGGACCTGACAATGAACGCTGGCCTCGTTTTGCGTCCAATAATCCCACAACACCAATGTTTTCAGAGCACATTGCTGGTGCCCCATCCGCTACCACAGACACCAGTTTATCCCATGGCAGTCCTGCTGGGTTAATACAACCTTCAAGTTCTTTAAAAATGTCTCGACCGGTCGTTGTGCCTTTCATTGGTAATAAATCCAATAATTCCTCGGTTATGTTTAGGTTTTCATCAACCCCACGAATGAACACAGCACAGTATGGAGTATCTGTTACCCTCAGTAAATGGTCGTGAATGTTTTGCTCTCATGTTACTGAGTAACTCGCTTTTCCAGAAGCTTCACTTGACCCGTTAATACTTGGGAAGAAGTTTCGCTGTTTTTGAAGAGACGCTTTCAGCTGCTGAAGCTTTTCCTCTCTGTTTGCCAGACATTGCTCCATGCTGTCCTCCATGCTGCGTCATGTAATGTCCACGCACATTGTAGTCCTTAAGCTGCGACAAACTGAAGACAAATCAGACTCTGGGCTCTCTCTCCGACCTCTGTGACAAAATATAAGTTTTCACACTTTTCCTGAAATATTAGTTTTTCATCAGCAATCTTGCTCTTTTTTGATGACGATGCCATTTATGATGTTAAACTGGTGCTCTGTGTATTGAAAAATATGTCTGTTAGCAACTCCGTCCTGCTCCCATAGAAATGCATCATAGTCTGCGGGCGTATGCAGAGTATGGACTATAATGGTGCTGGCAGAGCGAACATGTGCTCTGTCGTGCGTCGTCTACTTGAGACAGACACTCGGACATAGTAGACTGCGTCCAGTAGGTGTATACGCCCGAAAATGATGCAGGACAGAGCACACATTGAGTCTGTCAGCACCATTATATATTCTATGGCCCTCGTCGGCACATACGTCCAAATCCCATTTTATATTGGTGCGGACATAAGCCCCGACGGGACCAACACACATGGGCAAGAACACAATGTGAAAGGGGCATCAGCAATATATGAGGCTGCTGTGTTCTGCCCATACATTGCTTAGTTCACTGCCAGAGCAGTTTTCAACTGATAAAGGGATGTGTCGGGCGCCCGCACCCCACTGATCTCGTATCACTGATTTATTCAATGAAGTGGCCATTTAATCATTAAAGGGGTTGTCAGACAATTTTATTTTGATGGCCTATCATTAGGACAGGTGATCGATATCTGATCGGTGGGATGCAACATCCAGCTCCCCCCACTGATCAGCAGTTCCCGGTGCCCGTGGTATGTGCTCACTTGCGGAGGGAACTACACAGCTCCATCAACTGCATAGTGGGCACGGCTGGGCACTTCATATCCACTCTTATTGAGGCGTAGATTTGCATTACCCATTTGCAGCCATTATAAAGGATAGCCCATCAATATAAAAGCAATGGACAATCCCTTTAAGTCCTGCAGAATCTCTTTATGTAGTTTCTCACCATAGCAATGCCATACATGTCAATATTAAAGAGAACCTGTAATGTCAGAAAACACTATTTACCTGGTGATATAGGGTTAATCTGCAGGTAAATATCTTTACAATGCTACATGGCCGTGTTACTGTAAGTGCAGCTACCAGGAAAGAATTAACTTATTTCCTCCCGGGAGCTATGGGCTTTCAGTCATAGAAGTTACATTCATCGCTCACAGCACTGCTCACTATACTGTAAGCACGCCCCAGACCTTTTGATTTTCTCCGCACAGATGCGCTGCACACTGAGCTGGCAATCCAAGTGCTGGAGCGTGCTTACAGCAACTACTCATAGTGTAGTAAGCCGGCTTAAGCAACTCCTTGCATGACTGAAAGCCAATGGCTCTTGAAAGAAATATAGTTCAGTTTCCCAGTAGCTGAACTTTTAGTAAAGCTGCCAGGAAACGTCGTAACACTATTTACCTGCAGATTATTCCTGTATCTGACGTTTTCAGCTATACCATTTTTGGTATATGGCTTTTTGATAATTTTTTATTCTACTTTCTGTCAGTATGATGGAAAAGCTACATTTTTGGTGCATTTATTATTTTTTATTCATCATAAGGCTATGATCACACATTACGTTTTTGCAGTGTTTTTTTCTGCAACCAAAATTTGCTCTTGCTTATAAGGGCTCTTTCACATGTCAGTATCTCCAATGCTGGAGACATTGATACAGGTAGACCCATTCAAATGAATTGGTCTGTGCACATCTCAGTGTGTTTCCACAGACCGTGTGTCCATGTGCTCCACATACTGACATGTCTGTTTTTTTGCAGATGCACGGTCCGCAAAATGTACCACACTGATGACATCCGTGTGTCATCCGTGTGACACGTACCGGTGCCTGGGAATCAGTGCTACAGTTAGCGCTGTTCCCAAACACTGGGTGCTGAATGCTGCCCTCATCATGGTTCCCTGCCGGCGCAGCGATCAGCACCAGCAGGGACAATGATGACTGTAGTAGTGTCTGATCTCGCAGTGTCCACCTATAAAAATAATGAAATCCATATACTCACCTCTCCTAGGTGTCCCCCGCTGTAATCCACTGACCGATGTTGCCAAGGAGCAGGGGAGATTGAGCTGCTCCAGAGCTGCGCTCAGTGAGTGACAGTACACGGCTTCTGAGCTCAGCTCTGGAGCCACACATCTCCCCGGCTCCTCGGTATCAGAGGATTACAGCGGGGGACACCTAGGAGAGGTGAGTATATGGATTTTATTGTTTTATTCTTAGTTTTATACAGGGACACATTGGGAGCAGACACTACCACTACCCTCATCCTTGTCCCTGCTGGTGCTGATTGCAGCACAGGCAAGGAATCATGATGAGGGCAGCATTCAGCACCCGGCGCTTGGGAACAGCGCTAGCTGTACGCTGATTCCCTGGTGCCGGTATGTGTGATCCTGATGCAGCACATGGGCCGCACACGGATGCAACATGTAAAACGGATATCTCCAGTAACGGAAATATATGCGAAACCGGCCTAAAAAACAGGTTTTGTGGCGTTTTTTGGTGGAGATCATAGGAATCTACAGTACCAATAAAGTCAGTTTTATTCACCAAAAAAACTGCAAAATCAGTGTTTTCCCACTTTCATATTGCTATGGGTAAAAAACGCTGCAAAAACGCTTTTGTTCAGTGTCCCCGTTGGGGCATACGTTTGAACCCTACAAGAAAACGGGATACGGATATTTGTGTCTACAGGGCCATAGACTGTAATGATGCCGGCAGAGCAAACGTGTGCTCTGCATAATTTTCGGGAGTGCACGCCTACAGGAGGCGGACACTCAGACATAATAGACTGCATCTGAATGTCTGCTTCCAGTATGTGTACACTTCCGAAAATGATGCAGGCAGAACGTACGTTCGCTCTGTCGGCACCATTACAGTATATGGCCCCATGGGCACATATGTCTGAATCCCGTTTTGTGGGGGGGTCCGGACGTATGCCCCGATGGGGACATTGAGCGTAATGTGAAGGCACAGTAAGCCAGGGATATGGTACAGATTTATACCACAAATGTGTACTTTTTTTTTTTTCACTTTCAAGTTTAGTAGCAGAATACTTTTATTTCATATTTTATTTAGATTTTTTTTATGTAGCTTTTAACTTTTACTTTATAGTCACTGATCTAATATCCTGCAATACTTCTGTACTGCAGAATATTAGGTCTGTCTGTCTTATATTGACAGTTCACATGTAGGACCCTGCATATTCCAGGCCCCAAAGATGGCTAACCTAAAGCCATTACTTGGCCTCAGGTTACCATAGGCTTAAGAGTAAACCCCTCCCCTGAAATAGCCATCTAAATTCCGCTGTCACAATTGATGGCGGTATCTAAAGGGTTAAACGGCCGCGATCGGTGTTAATACCAAGCGTGGCCGTTAAAGTAGGTTGTCAGCTGTGATGTACAGCTTACCTCAGCGGATGATAGTGTCAGCTCTGCATGTGAGCCGGCACTATCATCTTGCTGTACACGCACAGCCACAGCGTATGTCACCTGAAAAATCCAGCAATGGGGGGGGGAGTCACGCCTCCGCTCTCTGTGCGCTGGTGTGATGTCATCATGCTGCGCCAGAGGGATGTCATAATGCAGGGCCACAGCCACTACGGAGCGGCGCACTCCTCCTCTCTGCTAGGGTCAGACATGTGGTGCACCGCGGGCCGCAGATGCCTGCCTCAGGGGCCGCATGCGGCCCGCAGGCCGCGTGTTTGAGACCATTGAGTTAGCCAGATGTAATGCACAGACAAACACATACCCTCTAATCGTATGTTACTTTATCTACTGACAAGAGTAACGGACACATATAGGCCATTATGCTCTGCGGTGTGGAACACATAACTACGGGAATGCGCAGTCACGGGTACGAGTGGCGCGGAGGCAATCAGTTTATCTGGCGTTTCAGTGTAAAGCACGTCACTTCCGGACATGCACACTAGGGGACGGACATTATAGGACCTCTAGCTCATGAGAAGTTGCGCAGGCGCTGTACATTATTGTAGACAGACTCCATTCTATATGTCCTATGACAATTCACCTCTAGGAATGGGAATGGGTCTCCTAGTCTGGGAGGGGTTTTTTGCATGAAGTGGGATATTTAAACATGGACACCTGGCTATTAGGCACACTATACTGAACATCATGAATTATCATCTCTGTATCAAGCCTCCTGATGAACCTGTTGAGGAAAAACGTTGAGACGGATTATTGAAACATTCTTTGATGAGTACCATACCCTTTCCTTTATATATACCCTGAGATATATCTGGTTTTATTTAATGTATCAGTGTATTTTTTTATATAGACTACCGTTCAAAAGTTTGGTGTCATTTAGAAATTTCATTATTTTTTAAAGAAAAGCACTTTTTTTTTCAATGAAGATAACATTAAATGAATCAGAAATACACTCTATACATTGTTAATGTGGTAAATGACTATTCTAGCTGCAAACGTCTTGTTTTTATTGCAGTATCTACATAGGTGTATAGTGGCCCATTTCCAACAACCACCACTCCAGTGTTTTAATGGTACATTGTGTTTGCTGTGTAAGAAGGCTAATGGATGTTTAGAAAACCCTAGAAAACCCTTGCACAAGTATGTTAGCCCAGCTGAAAACGGTTTGGCTGATTTGAGAAGCTATAAAATTGACCTTCCTTTGAGTTAGTTGAGAATCTGGAGCATTACATTTGTTTGTTCTATGAAACTGTCAAAATGGCCAGAAAAAGAGAACTTTCGTGTGAAACTCGACAGTCTATTCTTGTTCTTACAAATAAAGGCTATGCGAGAAATTGCCAAGAAACTGAAGATTTCCTACAACTGTGTGTACTACTCCCTTCAGAGGAGAGCACAAACAGGCTCTAACTAGAGTAGAAAGAGAAGTGAGAGGCCCCACTGCACAACTGAGCAACAAGACAAGTACATTAGAGTCTCTAGTTTGAGAAATCAACGCCTCACAGCTCCTCAACTGGCAGCTTCATTAAATAGTACATGCAAAACGCCAGTGTCAACGTCTACAGTGAAGAGGCGACTCCGGGATGCTGGCCTTCAGGGCAAATTCGCAAAGAAAAAGCCATAGCTGAGAGTGGCTAATAAAAGGAAACAATTAATATGGGCAAAAGAGCACAGACATTGGACAGAGGAAGATTGGAAAAAAGTTTTATGGACAGACAAATCAACATTTAAGGTGTTTGGATCACACTGAAGCACATTTGTGAGACGCAGAACAACTGAAAAGATGCTGGAAGAGTGCCTGACGCCATCTGTCAAGCATGGTGGAGGTAATGTGATGGTCTGGAGTTGCTTTGGTGCTGGTAAAGTGGGAGATTTGTTCAAGGTAAATTGGATTTTGAATAAGGAAGGCTATCACTCCATTTTGCAATGCCATGCTATACCTTGTGGACAGCGCTTGATTGGAGCCAATTTCATCCGACAACAAGACAATGACCCAAAGCACACCTCCAAATTATGCATGAACTATTTAGGGAAGAAGCAGGCAGTATTCTCTCTGTAATGGAGTGGCCAGCGCAGTCACCAGATCTCAACCCCATTGAGCTCTTGTGGGAGCAGCTTGACCGTATGGTACGCAAAAAGTGCCCATCAAGCCAATCCAACTTGTGAAAGGGACTTCAGGAAGCATGGGGGGGAAATTTCTCAAGATTACCTCAGCAAATTAACAGCTAGAATGCCAAAGGTCTGCAATGCTGGAATTGCTGCAAAGGGACGAAAGCAAAGTTTGAAGGAGAAAATTATTATTTTTAATAAAAATCATTATTTCTAACTTTGTCAATGTCTGGACTATATTTTCTAATCATTTTGCAACTCATTTGATAAATAAAAGTATGAGTTTTCATGGAAAACACAAAATTGTCTGGTTGACCCCAAACTTTTGAACGGTAGTGTATATCACAGTTAACTAGGGCTTCTGAGGTACAGCCACCAGTGAGCGGGGGCACCATTATCGTCCCTTAGGGTGCCAACCTCCGCAGCTAGGCAGTATCCGCTTTGTTTAGGTATGGGGTAGGGTAAGGTAGTGACTGTACCAATTATTCAGCAGCATCATTGTGTACATCTGTTTATATACATCCACAGGAAGCCATTGAGCTTGTAATTTTGCTTTTATATATATATTTATATAATAATGTTGTTAGTCCAGTTTTCAATGCATATATGTAAAAAAGGTTTAAGATTTCATTTTAGAGGGGTTTTCCCACAGTATTGTCCCCTACACACACAATATGGTACCATCCACCCCACCGACTACCCCACAGCTAATGAATAAATACTCACTGAGCCCCATTCTTGGTGTAGATACTAATGAACCCAGGACCTATGAGATATTTACCACACAATAGGTAGCAGGGCCGTATCATCCATAGTGGCAGCCCTTGCGGCCGCTATGGTGCCCATGAATTGAGACGGCTCAGCACCGAGCACGCTCTCCTTACCCATCATCACAATTTCAGTGATATCCACTTTCCCATGATGGGGATACCATTGAATAGAATAGTAAATCAGGGAGTTGAAAGCTCGCCGATCCGCCATTCACCCTTCTCCTGTGAGTCTGAGGCTCCGTGCACTGCAGGCGCAATGGCGTCACTACATCACACCTGTAGTATGGAGCCTCAGTACTCACACTGCACAGAACGGAGCAGCGCATCTCCGGAAAGGGGTTGGTTGAGTAATGTGTGTGGTTTTGTTTTTTTTTGTTTGTTTTTTAATATCAGTAATTGGGGGGGGCAATCATACTTTGTAGTGTCTGTGGGGGCAATCATACTGTCTGGGAGCCCTCATTCTGGGCTAGATGGGCACACATGAGAACAATTTCCTGGTGATGAGTCAGATAGGGATAAGTAAGTGAGTTCAGTCAGTTCATTCGGTCCATATGGTTGCAGACTTGAATTGATATGGTGTTGTGTGCAGGAGGGAGACATCAAATAGTATGTTCTGAAGGAAAGCAAAGATATAATGGCAGTGTGAATCTGGATTCCAGGCAGAGAGCATAGCAGAGATGAAGAGCAGGATAAGGTCCTTAACTCAGGCCAGGAGGCCTACTTAGATGGTACAGAACTTTGCCCTGAGTGGACAGTAGGCCTATTTAAAGAAGATTAAGTTAAGGAAGGATTCCATATCTTAAGCAATCAATTGTCTATACTAGAGAGGAAGCCACAGTATGGAGAACTGAAGATCCAGTGACATAGAAAGGAGTATGTGGCCCTCATCGAATGGACTTTCACATTACTAGTGAGGAGTCGTACCGATGCACCTCAGCCAGTGAGGTCTTCACAAATCAACTGGGAGCTGAGAGTAGGTCTGAGGGCCCATAGCGACACATCTCAACCTGTATGGTCCCCACAAGGGATGATGGGCCTTCCCATAATAGTTTACTGGACTGTTGTAGCTTGTAACAAAGTTATGTACCGCTACATGTAACCGTAAAGTTCCTGACTCTGCATAATGCAAAAGAAGCATTCATAAAGTGTTGAAAAGTTTAGTTTTGAACTTTGGTCTCCCTCATTCATCTCCATACTGTCTGGTCAGGGCCTGCCAAATACAAAAGCAGCGTGCGGCCTGCAGAGTTGGAGATATGACAAATATATATGTGTGTGTGTCTGTGTATATATATACTGCTCAAAAAAATAAAGGGAACACTCAATTAACACATCCTAGATCTGAATGAATTAAATATTCTCATTGAATACTTTGTTCCGTATAAAGTTGAATGTGCTGACAACAAAATCACACAAAAATCATCAATGGAAATCAAATTTATTAACCAATGGAGGCCTGGATTTGGAGTCACCCCCAAAATTAATGTGGAAAAACACACTACAGGCTGATCCAACTTTGATGTAATATCAAGTCAAAATGAGGCCCAGTATTGTTTGTGGCCTTCACGTGCCTGTATGACCTCCCTACAATGCCTGGGCATGTGCCTGATGAGGTTGCGGATGGTCTCCTGTGGGATCTCCTCCCAGACCTGGACTAAAGCATCCGCCAACTCCTGGACAGTCTGTGGTGCAATGTGACGTTCGTGGATGGAGCGAGACATGATGTCCCAGATGTGCTCAATCGGATTCAGG
This sequence comes from Phyllobates terribilis, assembly GCF_046119375.1. Classification (NCBI taxonomy): domain Eukaryota; kingdom Metazoa; phylum Chordata; class Amphibia; order Anura; family Dendrobatidae; genus Phyllobates; species Phyllobates terribilis. The sequence goes on along the minus strand of NW_027362795.1, from coordinate 11,885,460 downwards.
TCTGGGGAACGGACGGGCCAGTCCATAGCTTCAATGCCTTCATCTTGCAGGAACTGCTGACACACTCCATTCACATGAGGTCTGGCATTGTCCTGCATTAGGAGGAACCAAAGGCTAACCGCACCAGCATATGGTCTCACAAGGGGTCTGAGGATCTCATCTCGGTACCTAATGGCAGTCAGGCTACCTCTGGCGAGCATATGGAGGGCTGTGCGGCCCTCCAAAGAAATGCCACCCCACACCATTACTGACCCACTGCCAAACCGGTCATGCTGAAGGATGCTGCAGGCAGCAGATAGCTCTCCATGGCGTCTCCAGACTCTGTCACATGTGCTCAGTGTGAACCTGCTTTCATCTGTGAAGAGCACAGGGCGCCAGTGGTGACTTTGCCAATCCTGGTGTTCTGTGGCAAATGGCAAGTGTCCTGCACGGTTTTGGGCTGTGAGCACAATCCCCATCTGTGGACGTTGGGCCCTCATACCATCCTCATGGAGTCAGTTTCTAACCGTTTGTGCAGACACATGTGTGTCACCCTGGCCTGGATGCCACAAGTGTAATTAAAGCTGTGTCTGAGAGCAAGGGGGAGGTTCTCTAGTCAGGGGAACATTAGCATGCAATGCCTCCTGTCTCAGGCCAGTAGGGGGAGCTGGCTGCCCCTATAAAAGCTGGAACTGGGGGCAGGGTTAGAGAGAACTTGAAGGCCTGTCTCAGGACTGAGACTTGTCCCAGAGCAGAGCAGGGACAGACAGTTGTATTGCACCTAAGAGGAAGTGTGGCAGTAGGAGAGCCACAAGCCAGAGACAAGAGACGAAGTGAGCCTGTCTTGGCAGATAACGGACTTAATCTACCAGACTTTGGTGTCTGAGGCTGGGAGGATTCCACATCCCCCAGCAGAGAACCAGTCCGCAAGGGACTGTATATTCCTTGGCCTAAGAAGCCTGGAGGCCCTGCCACAACCGAAGGGACCAGTAAAGCCGTACAAGGCTGGGAGCAGAAAGGAACCCACGTCGCAGGCCATACAGGCGAGAATACACGGAAAGCTCGGAAACGTGGGCTGTTACCCTATAACGAGGAGATAGCCAGAAGGAGCGCAGAAAGCACGGTAGGCCTACACCCTCACCCTGACCAGGGCCAATTTCCCCGTTGCTCTCAGACATCCAGGTCCCCTCCTAGCCGGGACTGTTTGTGGGTCAATTTACCTGTTCTAGTAAAGACCCTGGACTGCAACCTGTTGTCTGCGTGCTCCTTGCTCCTCCAGCACTATCAGCACTGGGACTCTCACTACCATCACTCCCAACATCCACTATACTGCCCTGGGGCCGCACTCTTCCCGTGGGGAGTCACACTACCCTAGCTGCACACCTCATCAGCCCCAGCGGTCTGCATGCAGTGGCGGTTCCTAATAACCGTAATGCACGGGTGGCGTAGTCGGACATAATCAATAGCGCATAACGGACTACCACTGGCCTGACCACCCTGAGCCACGGAACCGGGTTGCCACTACTACTCCCATCGTTCCCCTATTGCCTGGATCCGAGTGCCCCACGGCCCAGGGGGTGAGTCACATGCACATTTGTGGCCTGCTGGAGGTCATTTTGCAGGGCTCTGGCAGTGCTCCTCCAGTTCCTCCTTGCACAAAGGTGGAGGTAGTGGTCCTGCTGCTGGGTTGTTGCCCTCCTACGGCCCCCTCCATGTCTCCTGGTGTACTGGCCGGTCTCCTTTATTGAGGGTGTCTTGATAGAACATTTTTCAAGATGATAATGCATCCTGCCATAGAGAAAAAACTGTGAAAACATTCCTTGAAAGAAGACACATAAGGTCAATGTCATATCCTGCAAATTGAAAATCTTTGGTGGAAGTTGAAGAAAATGGTGCATGACAAGGCTCCAACCTGCAAAGCTGATCTGGTAACAGCAATCAGAGAAAGTTGGAGCCAGATTGATGAAGAGTACTGTTTGTCACTCATTAAGTCCATGCCTCAGAGACTGCAAGCTGTTATTAAAGCCAGAGGTGGTGCAAAAATACTAGTGATGTATTGGAGTGTTCTTTTGTGTGTTTGTTTTTCATGATTCCATAATTTTTTCCTCAGAATTGAGTGATTCCATAATTTTTTCCCTCTGCTTGGTCTGAACAAAATTACCCTTACTGAGTACCACAATCTTGATTTATTTTAGTGTTTCTTAACCCCTTTAATGCCCATAACATATTAATATGCATCAGTGCCCTGGGCTTTAAGAGCCTGACCCGTATTAGTACGTCATGGCGATCGCGCACGCACACAGGCTGTGCGGGCGCGATCGCCGCCGGTTGTCAGCTGATTGTCACAGCTGACACCCGGTACTATGTGCAGGGAGCGGTCCCGCACCGCTCCCGGCACATTAACCTCCACAATGCTGCGATCGAAGTCGATCGCAGCATTGCGGTGGCTAATTGGAGGTGATCGGTATACTCACCTCCTCTTCCGGCCTCCAGCTCTGTCTGCCGCGGCTTCCCGGATGTTGCCATGACGACCCGATGTTGTCATGACAACATCCGGGTCACCAGACAGCAGGAAGATTTTTAGGTCATGCGCAGTACATGACCAAACTATCTTCTCACTGTGCAGCGCTGACAGCCTGCATAGCACAGGGATGGTGCTCCATCCCTATGCTATGCCGGCGATCAGAATAAAAAAAGTGAAAGTCCCATAGTGGGACAAAGTAAACAAATAAAAAAACTGTCAGAAAGTAAAAAATAAAAATTTTTTTTAAAAAAAAAAATATTAAAAAATAAAAAATAAAAAAATAATCCACCAAAAATAAAAATATAATGTAACCATCAATAAATATTATTATGAAAATAAAAAAAACAATAAAAGTACACATGTTTGGTATCGCCGTGTCCGGAACGACCTGACCTATAAAATAGTTCTACTAGTTAACGCCTTCAGTGAACTCGGTAAAAAAAAAAAATAAAGCATTGTTTTTTGCTTCATTTTTTATCATCATACCGTCAAACAAAAAATGGAATAACACGCGATCAAAAAGACAAATATAACTAAAAATAGTACTGCTACAAACGTCATCTTGTCCTGCAAAAAACAAGCCGCCATACAGCTCCATCATCTGAAAAATCAAAAAGTTATAGCTCTCAGAATAAAGCGATGCAAAAAAATAATGTTTTTCTATAAAATAGCTTTTATTGTGCGCCAAAACATAGAAAAACAATATAAATGTGGTACAGCTGTAAACGTACTGACCCAAAGAATAAAGCTACCTTATCAATTTTTACACACGCGGAGTAGAATAAAAAAATTAAAAAAAAACAATTCCTGAATTGTTGTTTTTTGTTTATTCTGCCTCCCAAAAGCTGGAATAGAAAGCGATCAAAAAATGTCACGTGCCTTAAAATAGCACAAATAAAAACGTCAACTCATCCCGCAAGAAACAAGCCATCAGATGACTCTGTCGGCCAAAATATGGAAAAATTATAGCTCTCAAAATATGGCGATGCAAAAACTAGATTTTACAAAATATGTGTATTTTAGTGTGTGCCAGCTGTCAATCATAAAAACCCGTTATGATTCTGGTATCTCTGTAATCGCGCCGACCCGAAGAATAAGGTCGTCTAATCACTTATACCGCACTAGGAACGGCGTAAAAAATAAACGCTAGGGCTGGGGTTGGGGTTAGGGTTGTTTTGTTTTTTTTTTTTTAAAAAGATGACGATATGGCAACTAGTGTTGAACGCAAGTGCTCGCTACTTGAGTTTGCATCGGGTACTCGGGTATGCACTGAGTATCGCGGGTGCTCGAGTCTCCACCCCATATGCTTCGCGGCCAAAAACACCTTGCGGGGATTGCCTGCCATGCACGAGCGATCCCCGCATGTTTTTTTTGGAGTGTCTAATAACCGTGAAACATGCAGGCGGGGACTCAAGCATTTCACTTGAGCACCCGTGATACATGGTGCATACCTGAGTACCCGATGCAAACTCAAGTAGTGAGCACTTGCGCTCAAGACCAATGACAACTTATTCAATATGATGACCTAATGTCATCAAATTCTGTGTCGTACCTCTGGGTTCAAAATGTTCACTACACCCCTTGATAAAATCCTTGAGGGGTGTAGTTTCCAAAATGGGGTCACTTGGGGGGGGTTTCCACTATTTAGGCACATCGGGGGCTCTCCAAACGCGACATGGCGTCCGCTCTGTATTCCAGCCGATTTTGCGTTCAAAAAGTCACACAGTGCTCCTTCCCTTCTGAACTCTGCCATGCGCCCAAACACTGTATTTTCCCCACATATGGGGTATTGGCGTACTCAGGAGAAATTGCACAATAGTTTTTGGGGTCCATTTTCTCCTGTTACCCTTGTGAAAATAAAAAAATGGGGCTAAAACATAATTTTTGTGGAAAAAGTTAGATTTTTTTATTTTCACGGCTCCATGTTATAAACTTCTGTAAAGGACTTGGGGTTTCAAGGTGCTCACCACACATCTAGATAAGTTCCCTGAGGGGTCTAGTTTCCAAAATGGTGTCACTTGTGGGGGGTTTCCACTGTTTAGGCACATCAGGGGCACATCCGCTAATTATTCAAGCAAATTTTACAATCAAAAAGTCGAATGGTGCTCCTTCCCTTCCGAACCCTGCCGCGCACCCAAACAGTGGTTTTCCCCCACATATGGGGTATCTGCTTACTCAGGAGAAATTGCACAACAAACTGCATAGTGCAATTTCTCCTGTTACCCTTATGAAAATGCAAAAGTGGGGGCTGAAAAACATTTTTGTGGGAAAAATGTGAAAATGTTATTTTTACGGCTCAATGTTATAAACTTCTGTGAAGCACCTGGGGGTTCAAGGTGCTCACCACACATCTAGATAAGTTCCCTGAGGGGTCTAGTTTCCAAAATGGTGTCACTTGTGGGGGGTTTCCACTGTTTAGGCGCATCAGGGGTTCCCCAAATGCAACATGGCGTCCGCTAATTATTCAAGCAAATTTTACATTCAAAAAGTCAAATGGCGCTCCTTCACTTCCGAACCCTGCCGTGCGCCCAAACAGTGGTTTTTCCCCACATATGGGGTATCTGCATGCCCAGGGGAAATTGCACAACACATTTTGGGGTCCATTTATTCCTGTTACCCCTGCGAAAATAAAAAAAATTGGGTCTAAAGTAACATTTTTGTGAAAAAAGTTAAATATTAATATTTTTCTTCCACATTCCAAAAATTCCTGTGAAGCACTTGAAGGGTTAACAAAGTTTTTGAATGTGGTTTTGAGCACCTTGAGGGGTGCCGTTTTTATAATGGTGTCACTTTTGGGTATTTTCTGTCATAAAGACCCCTCAAAGTGACTTTAAATATGATGTGGTCTCTAAAAAAATGGTTTTGTAAATTTTGTTGGAAAAATGAGAAATCGCTGGTCAACTTTTAACCCTTATAGCTCCCCAATAAAAAAAAAAAAATTGGTTCCAAAATTGTGCTGATGTAAAGTAGACATGTGGGAAATGTTATTTATTAACTCTTTTGTGTGACATATCTCTCTGATTTAAGGGCATAAAAATTCAAATTTTGAAAATTGCAAAATTTTCAACATTTTCGCCAAATTTCCATTTTTTTCACAAATAAACGCAAGTGATATCGAAGAAATTTTACCACAATCATGAAGTACAATATGTCACGAAAAAACAGTTTCAGAATCAGGGGGATCCGTTGAAGCGTTCCAGAGTAATTATTTCATAAAGTGACGGTGGTCAGAATTGTAAAAAATGGCCTGGTCATTAACGTGCAAACCACCTTGGGTTGTAAAGGGGTTAAAAATGATGGTAATCCTAATTGACCTAAAATGGGAAAGGTTTATTCTGATTTCATGTCAGATATTGAGTAAAACATGCAGATGTGTCTTTTTATGTAGTGTATGTAAACTTCTGGTTTCAAATGTATATATCCAGAGGTGGGTTAAGGATAGCCAGGCCCCGGGCAGTTCAGACTGTGTGGACCCCCGACGGGTCACTTGACGGGTCATCATATACCTGAAACAGATTATTTCTGAAAAAATAGCTGCTGAGTGAAACTATAACAAAAAAAACATCAATTAACATAAAATTTACCTACAGTTAAAAGATTGTTTAAGCCATAGGATTGAACAGACCAATTGTAATATGTAACAAGTCTCTTTCCAATTGTCAGAAGCTTCTCATATCGATAGTGCAGCACAAACACATAATACTGTAGAAAACATTTACAGGATCTCGTTTCCACTACAATAGAAACATCAGTCATTATACCAATAATAAAGTGTCAAATGTATAATGTAAAATAAATCTATATATATTTCATAAAGCTGCCAGGACCATAAACTGTAGAAAGTGTCCTCTCACTAAGCCTAAGCTCAAGCTCAGCAGATAGTTTGGGGTTTGTTACTTGTTACATTTTATAGGTTAATTTGACCTTCAACCAAGGGGACTTAGTAGAGATTTGTCTCTGGAAGCGTTACCCTTTTCCCCTGTATGATGCTGACCAATCATAAACTGGAGGCAACATGGAGGAAAGAAAACCCCCCCAAATTAGGTAAGACCTGACCTTTTCTGTGTAATAGAAGGCTTGTGTTTGAAGCACTACTCCAGGAACTTCGTTTAGTTGCACCATTCCAGCACTGAAATAATAAAAAAAAAAAACACTAGACCGTAGCTTTAACCAGGTCACAAAACTCTCACTAGCGGTGATTACTGTGCAGGGGAGGAGAGCGGAGGTGTGTGATTCCATGTACTGCTCTGTATCTATCCCAGGCTGTGTGGAGTAATGTCCTGGGACCTGGGGTAAACGCTGAGCGCTGTATGTGACAGGTGCTGATCGGACACTGCAGCTCTCATCTCAGTCCTGTCCTGCTGCTGTGAGACTAGAGCTGTGGTGTGCGATCAGCATTTATCCCAGGTACCGGGAAGTTATTCCCCAAAGCCTGGGACGGATGCAGAGCAGTATATGGAATCTCACATCTCTGCATAGTAATCGCTGGAAGTGAGATTTTTTTTAACTAGTTAGACGTGTATTATATCAGATACAGAGAAAGCCAGTTCTGATATTCTCTGGGAGTGTGCTCTTTATCCTCTGCCTGACACCTCTTGCATATTATTGGACAATACAGGGGAAAAGTAAACGCCCCCTTAGTTGAAGGGGAAATTGGCGTAAAGTGTACAAGTTAATATCTCTGCAATGGAGATGAGAAATAAAAGAAACCATGTTCTATTCATATCTTCAGCAACTTGAATGTGAAGTAACTAGTTCCTTTTTAAAGGGAATCGTTTAATAATATGAACCTGGCCCAAACCACATATATAGGCATGCAGGTCCTTGAAACCTAAATCCAATGACACCTTTATGACGCACCCCCTGGGCCGTGTGTGGGGGAATACCCAGAGCCGGGTCTCTGTGTAATGCTGGGGGTTGTAGTCTCCGTGGCTCAGGATGGTCAAACCAGTGGCGGATCTGTTTATTTGGTTTTTAATGTTTAAATGTCCGACTACGCCACCCGTGGATTGCGGTCACTGAGAACCGCCGCTGCGGGGCAGACCGCTGAGGCTGATGTTGTGTGCGCAGCAGAGGGTAGTATAACTCCCCACGGGAGGAGTATAGCCTCAGGGCAGCGTGTGTAGATGGTGAGGGTTGTGGTGCATGGGAGCAGCAGAAATGACTCAGAGTCTGTGCAGTGCAGTTCAGGGTCTTTACTGTTGGTAATGACGAAGGCCCTGCCGGGAGTGCTGGCTGACATTAGAGGCCTGGTCAGTCTCTGAGCGAACAAGAGTCCCCCTGGCCAGGTGGAGTTGTAGGCCTTCCCGTCTGACTGCACTCTTCCTGGCTACCTTGCTGTAGTCGTGTAGTAGCCCACGTCCCTGAGTGTGCCGTGTGGTGCTCACCCGTATGGCTGGTGACTTGGGGCCTTTGGTAGCTTCCGCTCCTCGATGGCGGTGCCGGTCCCTTGCGTGTGACTGAGCCTCCGGGCTTCCTATGGCCAGAGGACCTGAAATCTCCTGCCAGGTGGTTTCTGCTGCTGGATGTGGAAATCCTCACAGCCTCGGACTCCAGTGTCCGGTTCTCTGCGTCTTCGGCCAGGACGAGCTCTGCTTAGCTCCAGTCCCTGGCTTTCAGTTCCTGTCTCCTACAGAGCTCCTTGCTGCTGCTCTGTCCCTTTCTCTGGAACTATCTGAGCTAACCCCGCCCCAGATCCAGTTTATAAAGGGCAGGTTCCTTACCTCTCTGGGATGGAGCAGGAGGTGTTGCATGTTAAAGTGCTCCTGACCAGTAAAACCCATGCTTGCTCTTAGACATGGTATTTCTACCACTGTGGCAACCAGACCCCTGGGGTGCCACATTTATATATTTTATCTGTTGCAGCATACTCAAGAAATCGGTTTTGTAACTGGGCAATATGATAACTAGTGGGTGAGTGGTCTGGTGGGCGTTGTTTTCCTTAGACTAATTGTTGCACAGTCCCACTAATCATGTTACCATGCCCTGTGGGTTTGAGTGACAATAATTGCAAGAGCGGTGCCACTAACAGCTCTTTGTAAATTTCAGCATCTCTGATATTGCACAATAAGCCAGGTGTGCACCTTGGCTTCATGGGAACACTGAGCATGCCGGGTATGCAGCACGGACGCAGGACACAGCCAGCTGTGGAATTTGCAGAGAAGCGTCTGTGAAAGCTGGCTGTGTCCTGTCATCATTGCCTGCAGTTAATACACTGTGCCCCAATAAAGTTGGGGTGCATACGCCTGACTTACTGCGCAAAGTCAAAGAGCCAGTGGTAACAATACTCTTGTAACTAATGTGACTCATGCTCAAAGGGGGAATAACGTGATTAGTGGGACAATTAGTCTGGGGAAAACAAAGCCCCCACAACTAGTCCCCCACTACTTAGCAAATTGCAAGCCCTGTTATAAAACTGATTTTATACATAGGCAGCAATTAATAAGCCCAAAAAAAGCCTTGTAAGAAGGGTATAAAGGGATCAATAAATAAGTGGTTACAGATTAGAGATCCTGATCGGTTCCCTTTAACCCCTTTACAACCCAAGGTGGTTTGCACGTTAATAACCAGGCCAAATTTTACAATTCTGACCACTGTCACTTTATGAGGTAATTACTCTGGAACTCTTTAACGGATCCCCCTGATTCTGAGACTGTTTTTTCGTGACATATTGTACTTCATGATTGTGGTAAAATTTCTTCGATATCACTTGCGTTTATTTGTGAAAAAAAAACTGAAGTTTGGCAAAAATTTTGAAAATTTTGCAATTTTCAAACTTTGAATTCGTATGCCCTCAAATCAGAGAGATGACATGTGGGAAATAACATTTCCCACATGTATACTTTACATTAGCACAATTTTGGAACCAACATTTTTTTTTTATTAGGGAGCTATAAGGCTTAAAAGTTGACCAGCGATTTCTCATTTTTTCAACAAAATTTACAAAACCATTTTTTTAGGGGCCACATCACATTTGAAGTCACTTTGAGGGGTCTTTATGACAGAAAATACCCAAAAGTGACACCATTATAAAAACTGCACCCCTCAAGATGCTCAAAACCACATTCAAGAACTTTATTAAACCTTCAGGTGCTTCATAGCAATTTTTGGAATATGGAAGAAAAAAATTAACATTTAACTTTTTTCACAAAAATTTTACTTTAGACCCAATTTTTTTTATTTTCGCAGGGGTAACAGGAAGAAATGGACCCCAAAATTTGTGGTGAAATTTCCTCTGAGCACACAGATACCCCATATGTTTGGAAAAAACACAGTTTAGGTGCACGGCAGGGTTTGGAAGTGAAGGAGCGCCATTTAACTTTTTGAATGTAAAATTTGCTTGAATAATTAGCGGACGCCATGTTGCATTTTTTGGAGCCCCTGATGTGCCTAAACAGTAGAAACCCCCCACAAGTGACACCATTTTGGAAATTAGACCCCTCAGGGCACTTATCTAGATGTGTGGTGAGCATGTTGAACCCTCAGATGCTTCACAGAAGTTTAGAACATTGAGCCGTAAAAATAAAATGTTCACATTTTTGCAACAAAAATGTTTTTCAGCCTCCAATTTTGCATTTTTATGAGGGTAACAGGAGAAATTGCACCATGCAATTTGTTGTGCAATCCCCCCTGAGCACGCCGATACACAATATGTTGGGGAAAACCACTGTTTGGGGGCACGGCAGGGTTCGGAAGGGAAGGAGCGCCATTTGACTTTTTCAATGTAAAATTTGCTTGAATAATTAGCGGACGCCATATTGCATTTGGGGAGTGCCTGATGTGCCTAAACAGTGGAAAACCCCCACAAGTGACACCATTTTGGAAACTAGACCCCTCAGAGAACTTGGCTAGATGTGTGGTGAGCACCTTGAACCCCCAGATACTCCACAGAAGTTTATAACATGCAGCCGTGAAAATAACATTTTCACATTTTTCCCACAAAAATGTTTTTCAGCCCCCAGTTTTGCATTTTCATAAGGGTAACAGGAGACATTGCACCATGCAACTTGTTGTGCAATCTCTCCTGAGTAAGCCGATACCCCATATGTAGGGGAAAACCACAGCTTGGGCATACGGCAGGGTTCGTAAGGGAAGGAGCACCATTTGACTTTTTGAATGTAATATTTGCTTCAATAATTAGCGGATGTGCCTAAACAGTGGAAAACCCCAACAAGTGACACCATTTTGGAAACTAGACCCCTCAGGGAACTTATCTAGATGTGTGGTGAGCACCCTGAACCCCCAAGTGCTTTACAGAAGTTTATAACATGGAGCCATGAAAATAAAAAAATCTAACTTTTTCCACAAAAATGATGTTTTAGCCCCAATTTTTTTTATTTTCACAAGGGTAAGAGGAGAAAATGGACCCCAAAAACTTTTGTGCAATGTCTCCTGAGTACGTCAATACCCTACATGTGGGGAAAATATAGTGTTTGGGCGCACGGCAGAGTTCAGAAGGGAAGGAGCACTGTGTGACTTTTTGAACGCAAAATTGGCTGGAATTGAGAGCGAACGCCATGTCCCGTTTAGAGAGCCCCTGATGTGCCTAAATAGTGGAAACCCCCCACAAGTGACCGCATTTTGGATTCTACACCCCTCAAGGATTTTATCAAGGGGTATAGTGAACATTTTGAACCCAGAGGTATGACACAGAATTTGATAACATTAGGTCATCATATTGAATAAGTTGTCAATAGTCTTGAGTGCAAGTGCTTGCTACTTGAGTTTGCATCAGGTACTCGGGTATGCACCATGTATCGCGTTTGCTCGAGTGACATGCTGGAATCCCCGCCCGCATGTTTCACGGTTATTAGACACCCAAAAAAATACATGCGGGGATCTCTCGTGCATGGCAGGCAATCTCCGCAAGGTTTTTTTGGCCGCAAAGCATATGGGGCGGAGACTCGAGCATGTCCCTCGAGCACCCGCGATACTCAGTGCATACCCGAGCACCTGATGCAAACTTAAGTAGTGAGCATTTGCGCTCAACACTAGTTGCCATATCGTCATCTCTTTTTTTTTTTTTACTTTTGAAAAAAATCCCACCCCTAACCCCAACCCTAATACAACCCCAACAATAACCCTAGCCCAACCCTAACCCCAATCCTAACCCTAACCCTAGCACAACCCTAACCCTAGAGTTTATTTTTTACGCCGTTCCTCGTGTGGTATTTGTGATTAGATGACTTTATTCTTTGGGTCGGTGCGATTACAGCGATACTAGAATCATATTGTTTTTTATGATTGACAGCTGTCACACACTAAAAGACGCATTTTTTGGTAAAATCTAGTTTTTGCATCACCATATTTTGAGAGCTATAATTTTTCCATATTTTGGCCAACAGAGTCATGTGACAGCTTGTTTTTTGGGGGATGATTTGACGTTTTTATTGGTATCATTTTTAGGCACATGACATTTTTTGATCGCTTTTTATTCCGATTTTTGGGAGGCAGAATAAACAAAAACCAACAATTCAGGAATTGTTGTTTTTTTTTTAAATGTTATGCTGTTCCGCGTGTGGTAAAATTGATAATGCAGCGTTATTCTTCGGGTCAGTACGTTTACAGCGATACTACATTTATATTGTTCTTTAATGTTTTGACGCTTTTACACAATAAAAACTATTTTATAGAAAAAATTAATTTTTTGCATCGCTTTATTCTGAGAGCTATAACTTTTTTAATTTTCGGATGATGGAGCTGTGTGTCAGCTTGTTTTTTGCGGGACAAGATGACGTTTTCAGCGGTATCATTTTTATTTATATTCGTCTTTTTGATCGCCTGTTATTCCATTTTTTGTTTGGCAGTATGATGATAAAGCATTGTTTTTTGCTTCGTTTTTTATTTTTATTTTTTACCGTGTTCACTAAAGGGGTTAACTAGTGGGACAGTTTTATAGATCAGTTCGTTCCGGATGAGGCGATACCAAATATGTGTACTTTTATTGTTTTGTTGTTTTTTTTTTCCATAATAATATTTATTGATGGGTACATTATATTTTTATTTTTGGTGGATTATTTTTTTTATTTTTTTTTTTTTATATTTTCTACAATTTTTTTTTTTACATTTTTTAACACTTTTTTTACTTTTATACTTTGTCCCACTATGCCCAAAGCATCTTCCTGCTGTCTGATGACCCGGATGTTGTCATGATGACATCGGGTCGTCATGGCAACATCCGGGAAGCTGCGGCAGACAGAGTTGAACGCCGACAGGAGAGGTGAGTATCGCGATCACCTCCCCTTGCCCCCGCAATGCTGCGACCGACTTCGATCGCAGCATTGCGGGGGTTAATGTGCCGGGAGCGGTGCGGGACCGCTTCCTGCACATAGCACCGGGTATCAGCTATGACAATCGGCTAACACCCGGCGGCTATCTCGCCCGCACACAGAAATCAACAGGGCGTACTAATACGTACCTGGCTCTTAAAGCCCAGGGTGCAGGTACATATTAGTACACCTTGGGCTTTTAAGGGGCTAAAGTTAAAATTTCTTACAAATAATAGACCTGAATATTAGTGATGGGCGAGCACTAAAATGCTCGGGTACTCGTTGCTCGGGTCGAGCAAATTGGGATGCTCGGGTGTTCGACCCGAGAAATGAGCCCAATGAAAGTCTATGGGAAACTCGAGCATTTTTCAGGCGGCTTCCCTCGGTGGTCTGCAAAGAGCCTAAAAATTGCCCAAATCGATGGGAACAGTGCTCAAATGGCATGGGAACAGCATGGGGAAGACCCCTGGAAGTATTTCTGACTCCCCGGTCACTGCTGTGAACAACGTTGTCAGAGGTATTACGCCACTTTTAAGGACTTACTATAAAACATACAAAAACTAAACCAAAATGGATTTTCCTGGAAAATATGTTAAGGAACATCCTTTCCAGGGTAATGACTTGTATATAAGGCAAAATAAATAACCAAAACCAAAAATACTCCTCCACACCTTGGGCTATGTTCACACGTAGTGTTTTTGATGCGTTTTTGCACTTTTGGACTGCTTTCAACCGTGACAAATACATTCACCGGGAAATGTCATTTTAACATTTTACAACCTTATCTGGCCATGTGGTGTGTGAGACATGATCAGACACATCCTGTTTCATTTATGAAGGAGGGACTCTGAAGGTCACAAAGCCTATTTTTATAGGGCCATCAGGCGGCCTTTACTATTCTTAGAGAGCCATTAGCTAGCTATGCTTTGTTGTTCCCATTACTAAAGAGTGGGTTTCCTATACTGTTATTGCATATGCAGTGAGTGGCAGGGCTGCCCAAAATTTGGACGCACCCCAATACCCCTTTGAAGAGACGTAGAGGAGGGCCTCCTGAAAAAAAATGTTCCCATTATTAGGAAGTGGGTCTCCCATTGTGTTTGCCTATGCAGTGAATGCAAGGGTTGCCAAAAAATTGGAGGCACTCCAATGCCCCTTGGAAGAGACGTGGAGGTCAGAGGGCCTCCTGAAAACAATGTTCCCATTATTAGGAAGTGAACCTCCCATTGTGTTTGCCTATGCAGTGAATGCAAGGGTTGTCAAAAATTTGGAGGCACTCTAATGCCCCATGGAAGAGATGTAGAGGGCCTCATGAAAAAATATTCCCATTATTAGGAAGTGGGTCTCCCATAGTGTTGGCCTGTGCAGTGAATGCAAGGGCTGCCAAAAATTGGGAGGCACTCCAGTGCCCCTTGGAAGAGACGTAGAGGGCCTCATGAAAAAATATTCCCATTATTAGGAAGTGGGTCTCCCATAGTGTTGGCCTATGCAGTGAATGCAAGGGCTGCCAAAACTTGGGAGGCACTCCAATGCCCCTTGGAAGAGACGTAGAGGGCCTCATGAAAAAATATTCCCATTAGAAAAGAGCGGGTCTCCTATACTTGTGACGCCCATGCACTAAGTGTATGGGCTGACAAACATTTACCTTTGGGGGGTATACATGAACATACTGTATAATTTTTTTTTTACAGGCATCATAAACACCCTTTAAAAATTTTACGGGCATCATAAACACCCTTTAAAAAAAGTATGTGGGTGTTGCATCATGGACCACGGTCACCCTGGTGATATGGTGGTGGAGGATGAGGAGAAGGAGGAGGACAAGAGGAAATAGCCAAAATCAGGAAGCGTATACCCATGTGTGGGTCTGAAAAGATGCATGGGAATACACCTCCCAAAAAAAGACACTGGATTTGAGTTTATGTTACGCTTCTATCATTCGGTGGTGTTGAGAAGTCTGGCCCAATCCAGCCCTTGTTCATTTTTAGAAGAGTCAGCCTGTCAGCATTTTCAGTTGACAGGCGGATGTGCTTATCAATTATAATTCCACCAGAGATAAAAAAAACCCGCTCTGATAAAACGCTGGCGGCAGGGCAGCCAGGACCTCCAAGGCGTAGAGCCAGTTCATGCCACGTGTCCAGCTTGGATACCCAGTAATTATAAGGCCCAGAGGAATCATGGAGGACGTCGGTACGGTCGGCAAAGTACTCCTTCAGCATCTTCCCAAACTATGCACTCCTTGTGAGAGTAACCCAGCACATCAGGGCCTGTGCGATGGGAGGGGCTGAGAAAACTCTCCCAGAACTTTGAAAGTGTTCCCCTGCCTCTGCTGGATTGGAGTTGTGTCTCTCTCGGCTGTACTCCTTGGTTGTCCAACGAACTGTGGCCTCTGCCATCAGCGTTTTCAGATGGGAATTTTTTTAATAGTTCCGCAACAAGGGCCTTCTGGTACTGCCCCATTTTTGTAGACCTGTCTGCCTCAGGAATAAGAGATATAAAGTTCTCCTTGTAGCGTGGGTCTAGAAGTGTCACCAACCAGTAATGACTGTCACCCAAAATTTTGAGAACGCGAGGGTCATGGGAAAGGCAGCGTAACATAAACTCAGCCATGCGTGCCAGACTGCTCACAGTCAAGACTTCCGTCTCCTCACCAAGAGGACGACTGACCATGCTCTCCTCCTCCTCTCTGTCCTCATGCCATCCACGCTGAACAGACGGTATGACAGTTGTGCAGGTAGTACCATCTATAGCGCGTGAAACTAGCTCCTGTTCTTTCTACTCCTCCTCCTCTTCCTCATTGTCACCCAATCCACGTTGGGAGACGAAATGAGGCTGGGCTGTGTGTAATCACCCTGTATGGTTCCTTGCTCCATCTCAACGTGCTGCACCTACAATGCATTCTCTTTGATTGTGAGCAGATAGCGTTTCAGAATACAGAGAAGTGGGATGGTGTTGCTAATTATGGCGTCATCGCTGCTCACCATCTTGGTGGAGTCCTCAAAGTTTTGGAGGATGGTACAGATGTCTGACATCCATGTCCACTTCTGAGGTCTTATGTGTGGAGTCTGAACTCCGACAGCCTTGTTGATGCTGGTAGTCAACAACTGCCCTCTTCTGCTCACAAATCCTTCCCAACATCTGCAGTGTAGAGTTCCAACGTGTTGGAACATCACACACCAGTCAGTGAGCTGGAAGCTGCAAATGCTGCTGAAGCACGGCAAGGGCGGCGGAAGCTGTAGCTGACTTTCTAAAATGGGCACACAGGCGGTGTACTTTGACAAGCAGATCTGGGAGCTCCGGGTAGCTTTTGAGAAACCGCTGAACCATGAGATTAAAACACATGGGCCAGGCATGGTACATTTGTGAGCTCGCCTCGCCTCAGAGCCACCACCAGGTTCCGGCCATTGTCACACACGACCATGTCTGGCTGTAGGTTCAGCAGTGTCAGCCACAGATCAACCTGCTCTTTCAGAGCTGTCCACAACTCACCATTGTGCAGTTTGTCACCTAAGCATATTAGCTTCAGCACAGCCTGTTGCCGTTTGGCCGAGGCAGTGCTTCCAGCTTGTGACTGATGTGGTCATTTCGGAGATGGAGGCTGAGGTGAAGGAGCTGTAGACTGTGGGGGCAACCCTGATTGACCTAGGACCCGCAATCCTCGGCGTCGGGAGGATGTGTTCCGTCCCAAGGTCCGACTGGGTCCCTGCTTCCACTATGTTAACCCAGTGTGCAGTCAGAGAGATGTACCGTCCTTGCCCACAAGCACTTGTCCACATGTCCATGGTTAGGTGGACTTTCCCTGTAACTGCTTTGTTGAGGGCATGGCTCATGTTGTGAGACACGTGCTTGTGTAAAGCGGACAGCACACCGGGAGAAATAGTTTCGACTGGGGACCGAGTACAGAGGGACGGCCACCGCCATCAGGTTATGGAAAGCTTCTGTCTCCACGAGCCTAAAAGGCAACATTTCGAGCGAAAGCAGTCGCGAAATGTGGGAATTTAGTAGTGTGGCCTGTGGGGCGTTGGCTGTGTATTTGCGCTTGCGTTCCAAGGACTGGAGTATGGACAACTGAACGCTGCGCTGGGACAAGGACGTGCTTGATGATGGTGCTAGTTGAGAGTGTGCAATGACAGGTGCTGGGCAGGAGGCATCTTCACATACACTATGGACAGAGGATTGGCTTGCACTCACAACAGCAGAAGAAGCAGTGGTGTCACCCGCAGACAATGTTCCTGGACCCTGGGGTTCGGCCTACAAAGTCGGGTGCTTTGCTGCCATATGCCTGATCAAGCTGGTGGTGGTCAGGCTGGTAGTTTTGCTACCCCTGCGGATGCTGGCCTGGCAGGTGGTGCAAATGGCTTTTTTGGTGTTATCAGCAGTCTTTAAAAAACAACCAGACTCGGGAAGACCTAACAGTTGTACTGGCATCTTCTGTCGTGTTGGTGTTACGGGGAACAATTGCCCGCCTTCTGTCTGTGGCCAGCACACTGCTTCTTCCTGCATGTTGGGAGGCTCTGCCCCCCTCCCCCTGTGTGCTTCTGTCCTTGCTCTGCATGTCCTCCTGCCAGGTTGGGTCAGTTACTATGTCATGCACCACCTTGCCTTCCACTTCCGCACCCTGGTCCTCCTCCTGACTTTCTGGCAATTGTGTCTCATCATCGTCCACCTCTTGTGACACTTACCTACTGTCGCCTTTGTATGACCGTGGCTGCTCAAATATTTGAGCATTGCTACATGCGATCTCCTCTTGCCCTGCTTCAAGTGGACCAGGTGAGGCGCCCGAATCTACAAATGGAAAAGTGAACAGCTCTTCGGCATGTCCAAATGTGCAATTAGTTGTCTCTGGGCACTCGGCATGGTGGGAGGAAGGAGGATCAGGGTGAAAAATATGCGCTCCAGATTCTCGGCTACTGACACTTGACCATGTGGAAGACAGGGTGGTGGTGGTGGTGGTGGCTAAGTGACTGAAAGCATTATCTGTTATCCAACCAATAACCTTTTCACACTGCTCTGTGTTCAATAGTCGTAAACTGCAGTCCCCTATTAATTGGGACAGGAAGGTTGAGCAAGAAGATGTGGGTGTTTGTTGTGGCACAATTTCAGCTTGCCCAAGGCCTTGGCCTCTGCATGCACCATCACGATCACCATCATGTCCAGTTCCTCATCCGTTGCCACGTGCCTTGCCCATTTTAAAGGGAGGACAATATCTTCCATGCTCACTACAAATGGTTGAATTTGGAGCAAACTTATATGTGATCTGTGTGATGGACAAACCACAGTTTTAAATAGCTGGCCTGTAGGTAACTATTTTTAACAGCACTGACCTCCTGTCAATAAGTTCACTGACACACTGAAACAAAATTTCAATGGAGGCCAGAAATGGCTGTATTTTCAATGCAATTATATGTGATCCGTGTGTCGGACAAATGACAGTTTTAAGTAGCTGGATTTTTAGCGCTGTAATATGGAAAGGACCTGGCTGTATTCTGCAGTGCCAACAAGCAAATGGCCAAGATAAACAGTGTTCTCTGGATTGCTTTTTAAGCAAATAATCAGGATTAAGATAAAAAATAAATTATTCCTGGCCCCTGATACCTGGGCCTATTTCTACAAATATCTGTAAAAGCACCAGCAGACAGAACTGGAATGGACCCTCTTGCTATGTGCACTGTAGTCTGCTATATACCCTGCCAGCCTGCCTAGCATGGCGGCGCTAGGTCTGATATAGACCTGATGACGCTGTGCGGCCAGCCAATCACTGTAATGCCACAACCTACATGGCTGTAGCATTACAGTGTGTGGCAGACGATCACTGCATGTTGATTGGCGCTCTAATGATCGCCAAACATGCAGTGAGGGGATCCGAGCTCCCGCCGAGCAACCCCGGAAATAATCGGCGAGCGCCGAGCATCTCAAGCAGTGAGATGCTCGGGCAAGCAGTGAGATGCTCGGGCATGCACCGAGCAGTAGCGAGCATGCTCGCTCATCAGTAGTTACGGTTCATTACAACATTCCACTCTAAAGCGACAGAATTACGTGACTGTCTTATCAAATCATGGCCCATCTTAATGGCTGACCCCATATTGGCAAAATATCTACCAGAGAGACAGCAAATCACTTTCAGAAAGGCAAAAAATCTCTGTGATCACCTTATGAGAAGCCACTATTATTCTACCACTCCCCCTAATTTTCAGAAAAGACCACCTCCAGTAAATGGATGTGTACCATGTGGTAGATGTGTGGCGTGTCCTAATGTTGAACAAGCTAACTCTTTCACATATTCCCAGGGCTCTAGGACCTATTACACCACTAAACCTATAACTTGTACCTCTAAAGCTATGGTCTATTATGCGACATGCCTGTGTCCTAAAATCTATGTAAGGCTCACAACTAGACAACTTAAGACAAGAATACGTGAACACGTCCTAGGTATTGAAGCGGCGGTAAATGAAACTGATATTTCTACGTTAAAAACTATTCCCAAGCATTTTAGAATACACCATAAGTGTGACGCATCTAAACTTAAAGTTCGGTGTATTGACATGATCACCACTAATATTAGGGAAGGTAGAGTGAGCAAACTATTAGCCCAGAAAGAGAGCACATGGATTTGGACTTTAAAAGCACTCCATCCATTGGGCTTGAACGAAAATATTAGTTATGCCCCATTTCTCTGCTCACCTATATCCACATTGTTTTAGCTATTTTGTCTTACCTTTTTATCTAGTATGGTTGAGTATTTTTTTTAATTTAAACTTTTTCCTATTTCTTTAGTGTTCTCCTATGAGAGTTCGTCGTCTTTTTCTACCAAATTTTCATAAAGGCATTACATGGTGATTGGCATGTTTGTATACATGATCTCTCCATTTCTACCAGTCAATGACGTTGAGGACTTCCATTCTGCTATTGGATAACATGGACATAATTGCCGGCACTATTTGGCTCTCAAGATCTGTAACTTTTTTTCTCTGTGCACATTTTTGATCCATACAGTTAATATTGTATATCTTTCGCATTTATAGATCGATATTTTGAGAGATATTTTCTTATATCTTATTATGCATTTATACTATGATCTCATATAATCATGTTATACTTCAAGCTTTTCTTAAAGATATACTTTGTTTTGTCATTGCCAATTAACTTCTCATACTTATATATAATTGGCTATTGCCTATACCCTATATTTTTAACATACAGCACAGACCAAAAGTTTGGACACACCTTCTCATTTAAAGATTTTTTTGTATTTTCATGACTATGAAAATTGTACATTCACACTGAAGGCATCAAATCTATGAATACATGTGGAATTATATACTTAACAAAAAAGTGTGAAATAACTGAAAATATGTCTTATATTCTAGGTTCTTCAAAGCAGCCACCTTTTGCTTTGATGACTGCTTTGCACACTCTTGGCATTCTCTTAATGAGCTTCAAGAGGTAGTCACCGGAAATGGTCTTCCAACAATCTTGAAGGAGTTCCCAGAGATGCTTAGCACTTGTTGGACCTTTTGCCTTCACTCTGCGGTCCAGCTCACCCCAAACCATCTCGATTGGGTTCAGGTCTGGTGACTGTGGAGGCCAGATCATCTAGCGTAGCACCCCATCACTCTCCTTCTTGGTCAAATAGCCCTTACACAGCCTGGAGGTGTGTTTGGGGTCATTGTCCTGTTGAAAAATAAATGATGGTCCAACTAAATGCAAACCGTATGGAATAGCATGCCGCTGCAAGATGCTGTGGTAGCCATGCTGGTTCAGTATGCCTTCAATTTTGAATAAATCCCCAACAGTGTCACCAGCAAAGCACCCCCACACCATCACACCTCCTCCTCCATGCTTCACGGTGGGAACCAGGCATGTAGAGTCCATCCGTTCACCTTTTCTGCGTCGCACAAAGACACGGTGGTTGGAACCAAAGATCTCAAATTTGGACTCATCAGACCAAAGCACAGATTTCCACTGGTCTAATGTCCATTCCTTGTGTTCTTTAGCCCAAACAAATCTCTTCTGCTTGTTGCCTGTCCTTAGCAGTGGTTTCCTAGCAGCTATTTTACCATGAAGGCCAGCTGCACAGTCTCCTCTTAACAGTTGTTGTAGAGATGTGTCTGCTGCTAGAACTCTGTGTGGCATTGACCTGGTCTCTAATCTGAGCTGCTGTTAACCTGCGATTTCTGAGGCTGGTGACTCGGATAAACTTATCCTCAGAAGCAGAGGTGACTCTTGGTCTTCCTTTCCTGGGGCGGTCCTCATTTGAGCCAGTTTCTTTGTAGCGCTTGATGGTTTTTGCAACTGCACTTGGGGACACTTTCAAAGTTTTCCCAATTTTTCAGACTGACTGACCTTCATTTCTTAAAGTAATGATGGCCTCTCGTTTTTCTTTACTTAGCTGCTTTTTTCTTGCCATAATACAAATTCTAACAGTCTATTCAGTAGGACTATCAGCTGTGTATCCACCAGACTTCTGCACAACACAACTGATGGTCCCAACCCCATTTATAAGGCAAGAAATCCCACTTATTAAACCTGACAGGGCACACCTGTGAAGTGAAAACCATTTCCGGTGACTACCTCTTGAAGCTCATCAAGAGAATGCCAAGAGTGTGCAAAGCAGTCATTAAAGCAAAAGGTGGCTACTTTGAAGATCCTAGAATATAAGAGATATTTTCAGTTGTTTTACACTTTTTTGTTAAGTATATAATTCCACATGTGTTAATTCATAGTTTTGATGCCTTCAGTGTGAATGTACAATTTCCATAGTCAAGAAAATACAGAAAAATCTTTAAATGAAAAGGTGTGTCCAAACTTTTGGTCTGTACTGTATATACATTTGGGTTATGCTGTTATTGACAGTTTACCCCATTATGCTAGTTTCCTTTTCTCTCCGGTTGTATTTGACTATATATGTCTGTGGACTGGGCGGTACGCATGGCTTCACTGTTCTCTGTGGTGTCCTCACTGGCCGTAACAATATCTGCTCCATGATGCGCGGTCACGTGGTTCACCACGTGCTTGCTGCGTCATGGTGATGTTGCCGTGGATGCGGCGGTGATTGCCATGTGTCATGCCACTCCCTCCCCACACCCATTGGCAGAGAGACTACACACCCCCTTTTCTATTGGCTCAAGGGTTTCTAAACCCTACCCACCTTCATTGACGCCACCTCCTGACGAAGGCAGCCGTGCCGAAACGCACATTAGGGTGAGTGCCATTGAGGACTGTGTTCACATCCACTGTGGCTGTAAGTATACTATAGGATTCATGCTACACTCTTTTTGGTGCCATTCTTTAATCTTTTTTCCTACTTAGGTGCATTTTCTAGGCTTTAATATGTATTAGGATATACTTTTACTCTGTAGCCTAAGGGGTCCAGGCACTGATACCACTTATAAAGATCTGCTACCCCCAGTATGAGCTATCTAGATTAGTACCTATATATAGACAGCGGTATGACTAACCTCTTATATAGCAACTACTTCTGACCTACCTCATAAGAACCTGCACTTTTATTGAATGCTTCACTGCATTTTAACAATATATACTTATTTTTTTGGCAGCCCAATTATGTATTTACATCAGAAAATAATCATGTTAATTTGTCTCATGCTCCTCATTAGTGCTCCTCCATTATTTTACTATTAACTGCCTCTGTTTCTGCAATTCATATTTTTTTCCTGTATTAATTATAATTAATAAAATTTTGTAATTTTTTCAGTATTATATGGGACTCTGACTTGAAGTTTTTTCCTCTTGCTTCTTATGTATGGAAGACTTTGTGGGGCCCATTATTCTGTATGGAGGACTATGTGGGGCCCATTATACTGTATGGTGGACTATGTGGAGCCCATTATACTGTATACTAGTTGGCCCACGACTTTGTCCACGTTTTTCATTTTGTCCCTCTGCATGTTTTGAGTTTTATATCCCTGATGTAAAATCAGTCTGGGTAAATGTACACGGAAATGGCAATAATGCAAAGCTGCTAATTGGACTTTGCTACAAGCCTCCTAATATAGCTAAACAAGTAGAGGATGATATGCTGCAACATATTAAAAAGGCAACAAAAACAAGTCATGGTCAAGGTGCTGGCTCCCTTGAAATTGTTCCAGAAAATGAAGTAATTCTCCCTGAAAATGATTGAAATTACACTTTTTGCTATAAACGTTTATTTCCTTTGCATGTATTGGAACAACACAAGAAAACAGAGAAAAAAAGGCAAATTAAACATAATTTCACACAAAATAGGCCGGACAAAATTGTTGGCACCTTGCCAAAATTATGGGTAAACAACTTTGTTTCAAGCATGTGAAGCTTGTTCAAACGCAATTGTGGCAAGTAACAGGTGTGGGCAATATGAAAATCACAACTAAAACCAGATAAAAATGGGAGAAATGAATTCAATCTTTGCATTGTGTGCATATGTGTGGCACACTAAGCATGGAGAAAACAGAAAAAGTAGAAAAGAACTGCATAATCAATAAATTTACAACCCATACAGTCAAATATGGTGGAGGTTCAAAGGTGTTTTGCTGCCTCTGACTGTGTGCAAGGCATCATGAAATCTGAAGATTAGCAAAGGATTTTGGGTCACAATGTAGTGCCTAGTGTCAGAAAGCTGGGTTTGAGTCCTAGGTCATGGGTCATCCAGCAGGACAATGACCCCAAACATACTTCAAGAAGCACCCAGAAAATGGATGGAAACAAAGTACTGCAGAGTTCTGACCAGCAATGAGTCTGGATCTAAATCCCATTGAAAACCTGTGGAGAGATCTTAAAATTGCTGTATGGAGAAAAATATTAAAATTTGAGAGTCCTTAGTGGTTGATACCATCTTTTCAGTTAGCCATTAGTCAGTAAGCTTTCGAGACTACTCAGGTCTCTTCATCAGACAAAGAATAACACAAAATCTGAAGAGTCAAATATTTATACATAATAGGGCTCAGGAATAATGCAATAGATAAGACAAGTGACGTGAAGCAGAACTATCAGTTTGGGAAAAGGATAAGCAGTTGTGGCCGTAAAAATGTGTGGCCACAAGTAGATCTATTCTTTTTTTGTGTGGCGATGAGAATTCATCCAAGTTTTTGCCCTGTCTCCCCTACATACAGACCCCCAGTTGGACATTTGCTACATATAATTAAGTACATTTCATTAGATGTGATGCAGCTGAAAGTACCTGGGATCTTGTGGTCCTGATGTGAGTTGGGAATCTTTATCTTGTCCGTGGTCATTATAAACGGACAGGTTTACATTTACAGTTGGTGAGGATGAATTTTATAAGTTTCACCACAAAGGTGAAAATATCCTCCCGGTCAGTTTGCTTTCCCTCCCAGTACCTTTTCATTCTAGCAATGTTAGGTTTCTAGGAGATTATACTCGTTCCTTTTATTTTTGGTTCTCCTTAGCTTGCCTTCTTTGCCCTATATGAATGTGTTTTTGTTTCTCATTCAGGTTTTTTGTATATTACTTCATACTTTCCTTTCCCCTTGTTGACAGTGTGTTGCAGCCTCCCCTCTGGTTCCTCAGGAGGTACGAGAAACTCCTCAACGGCTTATTAGGGAGTTAGGTCTGTGGTGGTGTTTTTAGTTGTGCAGCTAGGGCCTTTCTTGTCTGTACAGAGACTAGTTGGGTGTAGTTGCGGCATTCTCCCCAGTGTGGTTATCAAAATGCGCTTTCTGGTTAAAACATTTCCCACATTTTGAACATGAAAAAGGCTTCTTCCCTGTGTGAATTCTCTGATGTTTGTTAAGATGTGATTCCTGTACAAAACAGTTCCCACAATCTGAACATGAAAAAGGCTTCGCCCCTGTGTGGGTTCTCTGGTGCTCATCAAAATCAGAATTCTGTTTAAAACATTTTCCATATTCTGAACATGGAAAAGGCTTCTCCCCTGTGGGAGTTCTTAGATGTTTGGTAAGAGTTGATTTCTCTGTAAAACATTTCCCACATTCTGAACATGAAAAAGGTTTCTCCCCTGTGTGAGTTTTGTGATGTTTGATAAGATTAGATTTTGCTGTAAAATATTTCCCACATTCTGAACATGAAAATGGCTTCTCTCCTGTGTGAGTTCTCTGATGGTTGATAAGAGTTGATTTCTCTGTAAAACATTTTCCACATTCTGAACAAGGAAAAGGCTTCTTCCCTGTGTGAGTTCTCTGATGTTTGAAAAGATATGATTTATTTGCAAAACATTTCCCACATTCTGAACATGAAAATGGCTTCTCCCCTGTGTGAGTTGTCTGATGTATATTAAGATAGGATTTCTGTACAAAACATTTTCCACAATCTGAACATGAAAAAGGCTTCTCCACTGTGTGGGTTCTCTTGTGCTTATCAAAATCAGATTTCTGGATAAAACATTTTCCACATTCTGAACATGGAAAAGGCTTCTCCCCTGTGTGAGTTCTCTGATGTTTGATAAGAGTAGATTTCTCTGGAAAACATTTCCCACATTCTGAACACGAAAAAAGCTTCTCCCCTGTGTGAGTTTTGTAATGTTTGATAAGATTTGATTTCTTTGCAAAACATTTCCCACATTCTGAACATGAAAATGGCTTCTCTCCTGTGTGAGTTCTCTGGTGGCTGCTAAGAGTTGATTTCTCTGTAAAACATTTCCCACATTCTGAACATGAAAATGGCTTCTCTCCTGTGTGAGTTCTCTGATGGCTGATAAGAGTTGATTTCTCTGTAAAACATTTTTCACATTCTGAACATGGAAAAGGCTTGTCCCCTGTGCGAGTTGTCTGATGTTTGAAAAGATTTGATTTCTGTACAAAACATTTCCCATACTCTGAACATGGAAAAGGCTTCTCCACAGTGTGGGTTCTCTGGTGCTTAAGAAAACTAGATTTCTGGTTAAAACATTTTCCACATTCTGAACATGAAAATGGCTTCTCTCCTGTGTGAGTTCTCTGATGGCTGATAAGAGTTGATTTCTCTGTAAAACATTTTCCACATTCTGAACAGAAAAATGGCTTCTCTCCTGTGTGAGTTCTGTGATGTCTGATAAGAGTTGATTTCTCTGTAAAATATTTTCCACATTCTGAACATGAAAATGGCTTCTCTCCTGTGTGAGTTCTCTGATGTTTGATAAGAGTGGATTTCTCTGTAAAACATTTTCCACATTCTGAACAGGAAAATGGCTTCTCTCCTGTGTGAGTTATCTGGTGCCTAACAAGACTTGATTTCTGATTAAAACATCTCCCACACTTGGAGCAAGAAAATCTATTCTTTGCTGTGTGAATTTTTTGATGTTTAAGAAAAGACTTTTTGAGAGGAAAACTATTTCTATATTCTGAATGTGAAAATGGCTTCTTAGCTTTACCAGTAGTTTGTTTTTTAATGCTTATTTTGTGACTTTGATTTTCCTTATTAGTCGGTAATAAATCAGAAGACGGGACCTGTTTCAAAGGATCAGATGACAGATCTTTTCTGTGAAGGGATGATGGTAAATCTAGAGTAATGTCATTCATTTCAATTGCATCCTGTGGGATCTGAAAATTATCTGATTTGAAAATTGAAGATGTCAGCTGTCCCTCTGATCTCCTGGTACAGACATCTGCCAAGAATAAAACCAATTATTATTTATTAATAAAAAATCCTTCAATTTTATATTTTTGAACATTTCTACTTAAATTGTCTATAAAAAAGGCAAGTTATATTAAAAAATTCACTTATTCACCAGGACAATGACCATCTAATAGAAAATCTCATAGGATGAAGCAGTGGAGCGTGGTGTTCAACTGTTTGTTCATTCTGCCTCCCAAATATGGAGTTAAAGGCTCAGGCTCTGTCCAGCCACTAAGATTACGGTTGCTGGGACCAGTAGTACCATCCAGTCTGGCAGTATGGGTGTGCTGTCCAGCTGGATTAATCTGCTCCCTGCTTAAGCAATTTGGAGAGCACCGCACCCTACTAAAGCTGGAAGCATATTGCTGGAAGCTGCCAGATACAGCCTTGTTCTCCTCTGGATCAGTCCTCTGTGCTGAGCTCCTGGCTTGTGTATTTATTTCTGTTGTGACCTTGGCCCGTTTACTGACTACTCTTGCGTCTTCTGATTTTGTATTTTCTCTGCCCTCCTGGTTCTGACCCGGCTACCTGACTATTCTTCTTCCCATCTCACTCCACCGAATAGCAGGTAACACAGTGGCCCAAGCCTAGGGGTCTCTGTGTAGGTTCAGATCCATGTAGAGGTGTTAAAGGGTGATGAGCAAAGTAATTTGAGAAATCTGTAAACAGGGTAGATAGTTATAAGCCTGTTCGTGGTAGCCATCTTTCGAGCATTCCTAATAGCTAAATGGCGCTTCTTCCCTTCTTAACCTGCCATGTGCCCAGACAGTAGTGTACAACCGTATATAGGGGATTGTCAGATTCAAAATAAGTTGGAAAATAATTTGTAAGGTCCATTTGTTTCCTATTATCCTTTGTGAAGAATTCCAAAGATATCACCACATAAAGGGACACACGTCAGATTTGAAAAATGGGGCCTGATTAGAAACATAAAACTGGCTGCAGGAAGAGGTTAAATCAGAGGATTACTGAAGTCAAAAACTGTGAGTATAGACAATAACACATCTACTGAAATGATAAAACTGAACTGTCTCCATCAGAGAAAAATGAGTAACTAGTGGTGAAACCTCTCTGGGGTAATTAGAGTATGCGGCTCGGTGGCTCTTGGCAATCTAAACTATCGTAAGGGACAATATTTTCTGTCAGATGAGTTTCAAGAAGAAATATTAGACATTTAAAGTGAACTTTTTATAATAGTGCAGAGCTGAGGTGTCTTAAATATAGATCTCTGGCATTTGGAAGAGGCAAATGGAGATCTTTTTGAAAGACTACCAGGGAGTTACAGACTCACATAAGTGAGGCCGGCCGATCCCACCACAATCAAACTAACATACAGAATGAACTTGTAAAAAAAAGAATATATAAACATGTAACATCCCCAACAACAACGTATGTATGAAGGGAGAAATCCAACACTAAACTGGAGTCACACTCATTTATGGTTGACCATTTGGGCCGAACAAGCCGGAACCCCGAACACGAACCTGAATCTGAAATGCCGAACAAATTCGCTCAATACTATTTATGATGTGGAGTGAATCCATGAAACCAGGGCTCGAGCCATGCCAACACATCTCCTGCAGGCGTGAATAAATGTATATTACAGCCATCAGCCGCGCACAGCTTAGAGAGATATCATGGCACAGGTGTAATGTTTTCTGTATAGCTTATCACAATCCTGTTTGAAGTTAGTTGGTTTTAAAAGAAATTGAAAAGTCAGGATGAAGGGAAACTCTGTTGTTATTGTACAGAAATTCACACGTGTCCCTCAGTGGACATTTAATGTTGTCGATCATAAAAGTGAAGTTTGGCCAGAAAGACTGGACCTGGTCTTGTAGGGACCATATGAGCACATTCAGCAGCACAGAAGGGAGAGAAGGTAGATTCATCCAATAAGATATCAGGGATCTAGGAAGCCAACAGCATCATTACCCTCCGCTTTCTCTTACAGGCTCATCATAATAGTTTTCTTCAAGTGATTTTTTAATTTGTCAGGACAATCTACATACGCTGACATTTGGCTTTGTAGTTTACAGAACTGGGCAGGTAACGGTCAGCGTCTCCTAATCCCAGGGGGTAGGTGGATCCTCCAGGTTGTAAGTTCTATAGAAAAGGGCTTTCACAATTTCCCAAAGTAATTTGAATATTTTCGGATGGAGGAGAATGTTGTGGTCTAGCGGCAAAATGGTGATCACACGATTGTGATACGACTACACCACTGATAAAGAAGCCACAGCCGGTGTCTGAAAAGAATCTGTGACTTCTATGTATTCAGTGGTTACTACTCACCTGGGTAGTCATATGTAGGAATCTCCTCTTTACACCACTCATCACCCCTCACATATGTCTCTGTAGTATTAATATGGGTCAGATCTTCACCCTGAAACAAATATTATAAAAGTCAAAGACAGATGGAAAAGTCACAAGTTTGATCGGCTCTAATACTGTAATCTCCACCGTTCTCATGACACAAATATAAAACATAATAATGGTGGATAAAACAGAACTGAAGACATGACCTTTACAGCCGTCTACACATCATAGGGGAGATCTCATGACACCTTCTCTTCATCTACCTGAGGAACATTGGGATCTTCTTGTTTACAGTCCTGTGGAAGAAGAGGATGGGGACATCTCTCTGGTGTTGTCCTCTTACTGGATAGATCTGGAGGAAACACATACAGGGACTGTATTCATTCTTTACATACAGATAATTATAGGCCGTGTGTATTTAGTCCTGTCTATTACCTGGTGATGTGAGGGGCTGGGGAACCTCCATCATGATGTCCCTGTACAGATCTTTACGTCCTTCTAAATACTCCCACTCCTCCATGGAGAAATAGACGGTGACATCCTGACACCTTATAGGAACCTGACACATACAATGATACCGTCATCCCCCAATCCCTTCACAGCGTTACTGTATAATGTCCCAGCATTCCCACCTCTCCAGTCAGCAGCTCAATCATCTTGTAGGCGAGTTCTAGGATCTTCTGGTCATTGATGTCCTCATGTATCAGGGGGTGAGGTGGAGGCCCCGTGATTAATCTCTGGTTATGGAGAGACACATTAATAAATCTCACTACAGACATTTCCAGAGTCCTCACCTCTCCAGTTCTGTTCATCTGTTATTCCTATAGATAAGAATGATGTAATGGGACGTCATCAGAATCTCTCACCTCTCCAGTAAGCCGGAAGAGGATCTCTAGGGTGAGGTGTAATATCCTCTCCACCATCTTGTTCATCATTTTCCTGGATAAATCAGGAAAATTTATATTATATTATATAATTATAGACGATCGTCACTGAGAGGATCCGGTATTTTAGAGATCTGAATGAGAAAAAGATGAGCTGATGGACCATTTTTCTGCAAACGATGATTCGGAATCCAAAATGTACCACAAGTACCCTTTATCCCTTAATCTGGTGTTCAGGTCTATTGCCGGTATATTAAAATCTGTGACATTCGAGCAGTACCTTCTCAACCATAAAAATTGTCCCTTGGGTTTTCCTCTTTTTATGGGGATGGGGGTGGTGGTTATCCCACTTCAATAGTTTATTAGTGCTTGAAGGTTTATGGTAGATGAGTGTCCCTAGGGTCCCGTTACAATCCTTCTTGATCAGTACATACAGGAAAGGCAACTGGTAATAATTGGTGTTGGTCTGCTCCTTTAAACAAAATGTACTTTTCAGGTTATATCCCCAGTACCCTCACTTTTCATCCCTTCTTTTGAGGCCCACACAGTCAGACTCTACCGGCCCTTCTCCCTGCGAGTGGCGGTTGTGTATCGCCCTCCGGGACCCTCCTGTCAGTTTGTGGATCACTTTGCCACTTGGCTTCCAAACTTTCTATCCTATGACATCCCCACCCTCATCATGGGAGACTTTAACATCCCAATAGGCGATTCCCTCTCCCCATCTGCCGCTCATCTTTTATCGCTAACTTCCTCCTTCGGCCTTTCACAGCTTACTAATTCTCCTACACATAAAGATGGAAATACTCTTTGACCTGATCTTCGACCGGCTCTGTTCAATACATGACTTAACTAACTCTCCTGTTCCGCTCTCTGATCACAACCTTCTTTCATTCTCTGTCAAGAACTGTCACCCTGCTCAAGACACCTCCACTTTCCACACTTATAGAAATATACATGCCATTAACACCCAGAAATTTATGAAAACGGTGCAATCATCATTGGCCCCAATCTCCTCCCTCTCATGCCCTGACTTTGCACTGAAGCATTATAACGAAACATTGCAATGAGCCCTGGATGAAGGCGCAGCTCCTACACAGAGAACCACTCGGCACAGACGGCGACAATCCAGGAACACGCTGCAAACACGTTTTCTCCAGCGGGGCTCCAGGTGTGCCGAACGGCTGTGGACAAAATCTAATCTGGCCGAAGATTTCCTCCATTATAAATTTATGCTTAAAACCTATAACTCCGCCCTTCACCTCTCCAAGCAAACCTACTTTAACAACCTCATCATCTCATGGTCCAATAATCCTAAACACCTGTTTGACACTTTTCATTCTCTCCTTAATCAAACAGCACAGTCCCCAACCACCAACCTCAGCACTGACGATCTGGCCAATTATTTCAAAGAAAAAATTGACCATATCCGACAGGAAATTTTCTCTCAATCCCCAAATGTTATGCATGCTCCTCCCTCACACATTGTATATTGCTCATTTTCTGACTTCGAACC
Source organism: Phyllobates terribilis (assembly GCF_046119375.1). Taxonomy (NCBI): domain Eukaryota; kingdom Metazoa; phylum Chordata; class Amphibia; order Anura; family Dendrobatidae; genus Phyllobates; species Phyllobates terribilis. The sequence continues at coordinate 11,854,413 of NW_027362795.1, read as the reverse complement.
AGTCACGGAAGAAGAAGTGACAAGGCTCCTTGCTTCCTCTCGCTCTACCACCTGCACATCTCCTTCAGTCCCTTTCTCCAGCTGTCACCACTCACCTAACTAAAATATTCAACCTCTACCTCTCATCTTGTATTTTTACCTACTTTTTTAAACACTCCAGCATACATCCATTACTTAAAAAAACATCCCTGGACCATAACTGTGCTGCTAACTACAGACTTGTTTCCAATTTTCCCTTTATCTCTAAACTCCTGGAAAGCCTGTTCCACTCCTGTCTAATATGCTATCTCTCAGATAACTCCCTTCTTGACCCTTTACAATCTGGTTTCTGCTCTTTACATTCTACTGAAACTGCACTCACTAAAGTTTCTAATGATCTACTAACAGCCAAATCTAATGGTCACTACTTCCTGCTGATTCTTCTGGATCTCTCTGTGGATCTACCTCTTTGACCGCTCCTTCACTGTGTCTTTTGCTGGCTCCTCTTCTTCTCCCCTCCCCCTTATTGTCGGGGTTCCTCAAGGATCAGTCCTAGACGCCCTTCTTTTCTACTTATATATCGCTCCTATTGGACAAACAATCAGCAGATTCGGTTTTCAGTACCATCTCTATGCTGATGACACCCAATTATACACCTCTTCTCCGGACATCACCCCTGCATTATTACAAAATACCAGTGATTGTCTTTCCGCTGTCTCTAACACTATGTCCTCCATCTATCTAAAACTGAATCTGTCAAAAACTAAACTACTCCTATTTCCTCCCTCCACTAACCTATCTATGCCCGATATAGCCATTTCTGTTTGTGGCTCCATCATTACTCGCCAGCAACATGCCCGCTGTCTTGGGGTCATACTTGATTCAGATCTTTCCTTCACTCCTCACATCAAATCACTCGCTCGCTCGTGTCATCTACACCTCAAAAACATCTCTAGAATTAGAAATTTTCCTATCTTTGACTCGGTAAAAACTCTTACTGTAGCTCTTATTCATTCTCGTCTGGACTATTGCAACTCTTTACTTATCGATTTCCCTCTTTCTGAACTTTCCCCTCTCCAATCCGTCCTGAACACAGCAGTCAGGGTCATATTCCTCGCCAACCGACACAACGATGCCTCTTCCCTGTGCCAGTCATTGCACTGATTGCCCATCCAATACAGAGTTCAATATAAACTTATCGCTCTTACCCACAAAGCTATCCACGATTCAGCACCACTCTACATCTCCTCCCTCGTCTCAGTCTACCACCCTACCCGTGCCCTTCGTTCTGCTAATGACTTAAAACTAAAATCCTCCGTAATCCGAATCTCCCATTCCCGTCTACAAGATTTCTCGCATGCTGCACCAATTCTATGGAATGCACTACCCAGGACAATTCGATTAATTCCCAATACTCACAGTTTTAAGCGTGCCCTAAAAACCCATTACTTTAGACTGGCCTATCACCTCAACATACTTATCTAACTGTCCCAGTTTGGCCCATATTAAAATTTTCTTCAAAATCGTGCTCCTACCATCCATGCACTGATTAGCCTCTGTCTGTACTGTACACATACTGGCTGGAGACCAGTTCATGTAGTGTTATATAGTTACCCTATTTAGTATATTAAGGCAGTATTATACAATATATGTACATTTTACCTTTTGTGTCTCCCCTATTTCCTTACAGACTGTAAGCTTGTGAGCAGGGCCCTCACTCCTTTTAATATCTGAGTTATGCTTATTCTGGAAAGTCTGTATTGTCTGTATAAGTCCCCCCTAAAATTGTAAAGTGCTGTGGAATATGTTGTCTCTATAAAAATAAAAATTATTATAATAAATTCAGATGTAAATCTAAGGCCCACTCTATTGATGTTGAGTTCCCCGACAAATTAAAAAGATTGTTCACTCGTCCCTGACCAGATGATAAAAATGTAGTCAATATATTTGTACCATACCCCAATATATGGATGCCATCACTTATGATCATCCCTGAATATTGTGGTTTCCTCCCACCAGTCCAGGGATAAGTTAGCATATGAGGGAGCACAGAGGCTCCCCATCGCAGTACCCCTGAGCTGGAGGAAGTACTTCCTGTCAAAAAGAAAGAAGTTCTGCGTAAGAGTGAATTTTAGAAGATCCTCCATGAAGTCATTATGTCTGCTACACTCTCGATCTCGATTTCAAGAAATGTCTTACTCCTCTGATACCATCCTCATGTGGTATATTACTGTACAAAGCCTCGATATCTAGTAAGGCCTGCTCCCCTACATGCATGTATACATCCTCAAGGGTCTACATGTAGGGGACCAGCCAAAGGGAAAACCATTTTCCAGACGGATTATTCCAACTGTAAAATCTCAGGTGGTACTGGGGGAACATTATACTGTGGAGGGCATCATACATACTGCATAAGGAGTACAATGGGGGCATTACACTGTGTAGGGGCATCATACATCCTGCATAAGGGGCATAATGGGGGCATTACACATCCAGCATAAGGGGCACAATGGGGGCATTACACTGTGTGGGGGCATCATACATCCTGCATAAGGGGCATGATGGGGGCATTACACTGTGTGGGGGCATCATACATACTGCATAAGGGGCATAATGGGGGCATTACACTGTGTGGGGGCATCATACATACTGCATAAGGGGCATAATGGGGGCATTACACTGTGTGGGGGCATCATACATACTGCATAAGGGGCACAATGGGGGCATTACACTGTGTGGGGGCATCATACATCCTGCATAAGTGGCATAATGGGGGCATTACACTGTGTGGGGGCATCATACATACTGCATAAGGGGCATAATGGGGGCATTACACTGTGTGGGCATCATACATCCTGCATAAGGGGCACAATGGGGGCATTACACTGTGTGGGGGCATCATACATCCTGCATAAGGGGCATAATGGGGGCATTACACTGTGTGGGGGCATCATATATCCTGCATAAGGGGCATAATGGGGGCATTACACTGTATGGGGGCATCATACATACTTCATAAGGGGCATTATGGGGACATTACATTGTGTGGGGGCATCATACATACTGCATAAGGGGCATAATGGGGGCATCATACATCCTGCATAAGGGGCACAATGGGGGCATTACACTGTGTGGGGGCATCATACATCCTGCATAAGGGGCACAATGGGGGCATTACACTGTGTGGGGGGCATCATACATCCTGCATAAGGGGCATAATGGGGGCATTACATTGTGTGGGGGCATCCTACATCCTGCATAAGGGGCATAATGGGGGCATTACACTGTATGAGGGCATCATACATACTGTATAAGGGGCATAATGGGGGCATTACACTGTGTGCGGGCATCATACATACTGTATAAGGGGTATAATGGGGGCATTACACTGTGTGGGGGCATCATACATACTGCATAAGGGGCATAATGGGGGCATTACACTGTATGAGGGCATCATACATACTGTATAAGGGGCATAATGGGGGCATTACACTGTATGAGGGCATCATACATACTGTATAAGGAGCATAATGGGGGCATTACACTGTGTGGGGGCATCATACATACTGCATAAGGGGCATAATGGGGGCATTACACTGTGTGGGGGCATCATACATCCTCCATAAGGGGTATAATGGGGGCATTGCACTGTGTGGGGGCATCATACATCCTGCATAAGGGGCATAATGGGGGCATTACACTGTGTGGGGGCATCATACATACTGCATAAAGGGCATAATGGGGCATTACACTGTGTGGGGGCATCATACATCCTGCATAAGGGGCATAATGGGGGCATTACATTGTGTGGGGGCATCATACATCCTGCATAAGGGGCATAATGGGGGCATTACACTGTGTGGGGGCATCATACATACTGCATAAGGGGCATAATGGGGGCATTACACTGTGTGGGGACATCATACATCCTGCATAAGGGGTATAATAGGGGCATTACACTGTGGGGGGCATCATACATACTGCATAAGGAGCATAATGGGGGCATTACACTGTGTGGGGACATCATACATCCTGCATAAGGGGCATAATGGGGGCATTGCACTGTGTGGGGGCATCATACATCCTGCATAAGGGGCATAATGGGGGCATTACACTGTGTGGGGGGCATCATATATCCTGCATAAAGGGCATAATGGGGGCATTACACTGTGGGGGCATCATACATCCTGCATAAGGGGCATAATGGGGGCATTACACTGTGGAGGGATCATACATCCTGCATAAGGGGCATAATGGGGGCATTACACTGTGTAGGGGCATCATACATCCTGCATAAGGGGCATAATGGGGGCATTACACTGTGGGGTCATCATATATCCTGCATAAGGGGCATAATGGGGGCATTACACTGTGGGGCCAGTAAAGGGGTCCTGTACTATGAGAACAATACGTTTCCTCCCTTCCTGTCTCCATAGTTGGGTCGTATGTATCTATTACAGGAAACAGAACAAAAACCTTATAAAGGGGCAACACAAGACCCCAAAAGAGTCTCGGTGCTGAAGGGGTTAATGCCCCCTGCGCCCAGTAATGGGGTCTCCACATACCTCCACCTGCAGAGCTGCCACCACATATATGGCTGCTCTGTGCGCACAGGAACTGTGATGAGGTCACAGGAGGGGAGGAGTCAGGGGTCACATGATCAGGGGCCTCAGTGGGTGCAGGACTCTGCTGTGCTGGTTGTCATGGTGCTGGATGAGCTGAAGTTTATGTGTGGGGTCAGGAGGGGTTTACAGTGTGGATGTAGCAGAGCCGTGTGTACGAGGTGTACGGAGCGGAGCCGCGCGTGTACGAGGTGTACGGAGCGGAGCCGCGTGTGTACGAGGTGTACGGAGCGGAGCCGCGCGTGTACGAGGTGTACGGAGCAGAGCCGCGCGTGTACGAGGTGTACGGAGCGGAGCCGTGTGTGTACGAGGTGTACGGAGCGGAGCCGCGCGTGTACGAGGTGTACGGAGCAGAGCCGCGCGTGTACGAGGTGTACGGAGCAGAGCCGCGTGTGTACGAGGTGTACGGAGCGGAGCCGCGCGTGTACGAGGTGTACGGAGCGGAGCCGCGCGTGTACGAGGTGTACGGAGCGGAGCCGCGCGTGTACGAGGTGTACGGAGCAGAGCCGTGTGTGTACGAGGTGTACGGAGCAAAGCCGTGTGTACGAGGTGTACGGAGCGGAGCCGCGTGTGTACGAGGTGTACGGAGCGGAGCCGCGTGTGTACGAGGTGTACGGAGCAGAGCCGTGTGTGTACGAGGTGTACGGAGCGGAGCCGTGTGTGTACGAGGTGTACGGAGCAGAGCCGCGTGTGTACGAGGTGTACGGAGCGGAGCCGCGTGTGTACGAGGCGTACGGAGCGGAGCCGCGTGTGTACGAGGCGTACGGAGCGGAGCCGCGTGTGTACGAGGCGTACGGAGCGGAGCCGCGTGTGTACGAGGCGTACGGAGCGGAGCCGCGTGTGTACGAGGCGTACGGAGCGGAGCCGCGTGTGTACGAGGCGTACGGAGCGGAGCCGCGTGTGTACGAGGCGTACAGAGCGGAGCCGCGTGTGTACGAGGCGTACTGAGCGGAGCCGCGTGTGTACGAGGCGTACTGAGCGGAGCCGCGTGTGTACGAGGCGTACGGAGCGGAGCCGCGTGTGTACGAGGCGTACGGAGCGGAGCCGCGCGTGTACGAGGCGTACGGAGCGGAACGAGGCGTACGGAGCGGAGCCGCGCGTGTACGAGGCGTACGGAGCGGAGCCGCGCGTGTACGAGGCGTACGGAGCGGAGCCGCGCGTGTACGAGGCGTACGGAGCGGAGCCACGCGTGTACGAGGCGTACGGAGCGGAGCCGCGCGTGTGCGAGGCGTACGGAGCGGAGCCGCGCGTGTGCGAGGCGTACGGAGCGGAGCCGCGCGTGTACGAGGCGTATGGAGCGGAGCCGCGCGTGTACGAGGCGTGCGGAGCCGCGCGTGTACGAGGCGTACGGAGCGGAGCCGCGCGTGTACGAGGTGTACGGAGCGGAGCCGCGCGTGTGCGAGGCGTACGGAGCGGGGCCGCGCGTGTGCGAGGCGTACGGAGCGGGGCCGCGCGTGTACGAGGCGTACGGAGCGGAGCCGCGCGTGTACGAGGCGTACGGAGCGGAGCCGCGCGTGTACGAGGCGTACGGAGCGGAGCCGCGCGTGTACGAGGCGTACTGAGCGGAGCCGCGCGTGTACGAGGCGTACGGAGCGGAGCCGCGCGTGTACGAGGCGTACGGAGCGGAGCCGCGCGTGTACGAGGCGTACGGAGCGGAGCCGCGCGTGTACGAGGCGTACGGAGCGGAGCCGCGCGTGTACGAGGCGTACGGAGCGGAGCCGCGCGTGTACGAGGCGTACGGAGCGGAGCCGCGCGTGTACGAGGCGTACGGAGCGGAGCCGCGCGTGTACGAGGCGTACGGAGCGGAGCCGCGCGTGTACGAGGCGTACGGAGCGGAGCCGCGTGTGCGAGGCGTACGGAGCGGAGCCGCGCGTGTGCGAGGCGTACGGAGCGGAGCCGCGCGTGTGCGAGGCGTACGGAGCGGAGCCGCGCGTGTACGAGGCGTGCGGAGCCGCGCGTGTACGAGGCGTACGGAGCGGAGCCGCGCGTGTACGAGGCGTACGGAGCGGAGCCGCGCGTGTGCGAGGCGTACGGAGCGGAGCCGCGCGTGTGCGAGGCGTACGGAGCGGAGCCGCGCGTGTGCGAGGCGTACGGAGAGGGGCCGCGCGTGTGCGAGGCGTACGGAGCGGGGCCGCGCGTGTGCGAGGCGTACGGAGCGAGGCCGCGCGTGTGCGAGGCGTACGGAGCGGGGCCGCGCGTGTGCGAGGCGTACGGAGCGGGGCCGCGCGTGTGCGAGGCGTACGGAGCGGAGCCGAGCGTGTGCGAGGCGTACGGAGCGGAGCCGAGCGTGTGCGAGGCGTACGGAGCGGAGCCGCGCGTGTGCGAGGCGTACGGAGCGGAGCCGCGCGTGTACGAGGCGTACGGAGCGGAACCGCGCGTGTACGAGGCGTACGGAGCGGAGCCGCGCGTGTACGAGGCGTACGGAGCGGAGCCGCGCGTGTACGAGGCGTACGGAGCGGAGTCGCGCGTGTACGAGGTGTACGGAGCGGAGACGTGCGGAGCAGAGACGCACGTGTACAACTTGTAGGGAGCAGAGCCGCGTGTTTACGAGGTGTACGGAGAGGAGCCATGTGTGTATGAGGTGTACGGAGCGGCCAAAATCAAAGCCCTCGAGGTGTGAAGAACATACGACCCCCTAAAGTGACCCCATTTCAGACACTGTACCCACGAGGGAAGTCATCTGAGGGTGTAATGGGCGTTGTTATCCCACAGGTGTCTCACTGATTTCTTTACCACTCGTTTGTGTGTAAATAATATTACATTTGCTCATAGCCGCAGCGAGGGGTTCAGCCAGGGGCGGACACACCACCGATGCACCCGGGCCCAGAGGTGAAGGGGAGCCCATGCAGGAAGGGGCGCAGTGCTCAGGCAGTAGACCACGCAGCTGCTATGGTGCCCTTGACTGAGGGCTGATGCTGCTTAACCCCGTCCACTCCCACCCGTAATGATTTTGATACCCTGGGCAGAGTGCGGGCATTGAAAAATGGGGCATGTCATGCAGGAGAGAGGCCGCTGGCCAATGAATGCTTTCCCATCAGACTATTGAGAGCGCTCATTGACTGCTGTGTCTGTCCTCCTGCAGGGACTTAGGCTAAGTGCCCCGATAGCGTTTTTCAAGCGTATATGCTGCGGACTGCATATTACCACCACATAGTGACCAAATAATGCCACATACAAAGAATACTGACACACGATGACTAGACCACATATCACCACATAGTGACCAAATAATACTACATACAAGGAGCAAATACCACCACACCATGGCCGGACCACATTTTACCACCACATAGTGACCGAACAACACCACATACAAGGAACAAGTACCACCACACCATGACCAGACCACATATTACCACCAGATAATGACCAAATAATACTACATACAAGGAACATAGAATTAAACCTCATACTCTTGTTCATGCATATTTGTATCCCACCCTGTATATAAACTGTTTATTGCAGGAAATTTGTGTGAAAACCACCGATGTTAGGAAATACACCCGCATCTGATCTGGTGCAAAGCATAATATCCTGGCAAAGGATCATAGAGCCGCAGATATTCCAAGCATTATCAATCATATCAACGGGAGGCAAATAGATGCATCATTGTAAAACAGACAAAAACAAGTATGTACAAAACACTGGTGAGATTACTGTAGAACATTGCAATGGCGAATCAGATTAGATGGAACGTACAAATCCATGCTATCCAGGAGTTGGATGTATAACAGATCAATTGCAATGGGACAGGTCTGCATAGAGTCTGATGCAAAACCTGATCGTAAGGCTATAGGTATAGCAAGCATTTCTATCTGTATCAATGAAAAACAGATTGTAAAGGAAATATTGAAAATCTTTTCTTCTCCCCTGTCATAGATATTAAGAAGTCTCTCTCAGACTCCTCTTCCCTCCTCCCCTATAGTAATTGTCCACGGGAGAAGAGCTGACACTTTGGCCAGTGGCCTCTATGCAAATCAACACATATGAGAAGGGCCTTGTAAGCAAAAGCTGGCCCAAAAGCTGCTACCAAACTCAACACAGGCTTGTGATAGATTTACAGCTAACTGGCTAACTGAGAAGGTTGTATTCCCAGTGCTTCAAAGGGAATGTAACAAAGGCCTGCAGACGGCCCGAAGACAATATGGAATAACTAAAGTTCCATATGTCCGATAATAATGGGGCCTATATTTTGGGTGGCAGGGTCAGCTAAGGAACAATATGGATATTTAACCGTCACTGTAAGCCCCTCTGGGGAGCTGTGGCGCAAAAGTAACAAAATAGCAGACGGTGTGGTCTTTGGAGAAAGGTAAAATCATAACGGAAAATATGGTATCACTTTTGGGGCTCTACGATCAACCCACGATAAGTTATTGCAAAAAACAGATATCTAATAAAAATATGAAGGCTGGAGACTAGCCCCCGTGATGTCATCACAGGGGGTATGTGGGCAGGTCTCCCCTTAGGCATAAAAGAATCCACGGAGGATGGATCAGCACTTATGTTGGAAGTTACATATTTTGTGTAGCACGGGTTACATTCGCTGAACGGCATCGGAGTGCTTCTCTCCAACTATACTGAGTGGTCCCTGCGAACAGTATAGAGTAAGTTGAGAATTGGAAGACAACAGTAATGTGTTGCCTGACAGAGGTTTTCTATAGAGTGTGGTGTCCACTTTATAAGATGTTACTATCCCTGTCAGGAAAATATCCAGAAATGGAGTGGAAAAATCAAAGGTTCACTGACAGTTAATTTGTATTTGAATTCCTATTCCTTAAATTTCAAAACAAATTGTGACACTAACTGGGGGTCACCTCTCTATACTAAAAGTACATCATCAACATATCTACCAAGCCAAAAAATGTGCTCATAAATGGATTATCATCAGAAAATATGTAAATTTCTTCCCACCACGACATGTACAGCATAGCCAAAGATGATGAGAATTTGGAGCACATGGGGGCTCCAAGTACTTGTAAATAATATTTAGAATCAAACATAAAATTGTTGTGGGACAACAAATATTTTATGTTATAATGAACCTTTTTAAATTCACAGAATATCCACTATATTTATTTAAATGGTGTTGAACGGCAATGATGGCCAATGCATGAGGGATGGAGGAATACAGGTTTACAACATTGCTGGTGACAAACCTATATTCTTCTTGCCACACGAACCTGTCAAAAACCCTCAGGACAGACGTAGTATCTTTCACATAGCTGGTGTTTGAATAACCAGAGGATACAAATGTTCACCAGCCATTGTCTTAAATTCTCATTCAATGAACCCATACCCGAGATAATAGGGCGAAGGGTGGGGGGGAGATACCCTTTTGTGTTTTGGGGAGCCCATGAAAAATGGGATAATCAGGTAACAGCCAGCGCTGAATTTTGTTATTAAACACTGACAAATAAATGCCTTCCTCCAGAATAGTGGACAACATTGTTTTATACAAATTGGTAGGATTCATAGAGACCACCGGAGCAGATTTCATATATCAATAGTTCTAATAGCACATACTCCGGGGCATGAAAACATTTTGTGTCCATACAGAATAATGATCTCACACATTTTTCTTTCTTTGGTCTTGTAAAAGTTAATTATCCTGTAAGGGGTGGAAACAGACAGAAACACCTTAATATGTGTGAAGCCTTCTGGATCTGACGTGTAAATACTAAATAACCTTCGGGTAATGAATTTCCGCAATGACCTGTTTTACATCTATTGATGAAATTCATACTGGTTTATTCCCAGCAGACATCTATATGGTGACATTCCAGGTTTTCTGAATTTATTTTGTGCTTTTTCCGGTTATTATTTGCTGGTGTACTTATTTGCCTTTCTGTATATTGCGCTATCATTGCTGATTCATCTTCGCAGAACGCACATAAATGATGCAAATATCTTAAAGATTTTTCAGCAATGACGGAGTATTTCCATTGCAATGTTCTGCAGCTTATTTATCTTCCATTTCTCATATATTTATTTTTGTCCGTTTTTTCGCAATATAATTCAATGATTTGTTTTTCCTTGATACAGATAGAAATTCCCGCTACATCCACAGCTTCACGATTAAGTTCTGCATCAGATATTTGTTTTTGTCAGTTTTATTATAATGTAATTACCTGTTTTTCGTTGATACAGATAGAAATGCTTGCTACATCTATAGCCTCACGATCAGGTTCTCCATCAGACTCTATGCAGACGTCTCCCATTGCCATTGATCTGTTATACATCCAGCTCTTGGATATCATGGATTTGTACGCTCCATCTAATCTGATTCGCCATTACAATGCTCCCTCTAATCTGATTCGCCATTACAATGCTCCACAGTAATCTGATTCGCCATTACAATGCTCCACAGTAATCTGATTCGCCATTACAATGCTCCACAGTAATCTGATTCGCCATTACAATGCTCCACAGTAATCTGATTTGCCATTACAATGCTCCACAGTAATCTCACCAGTGTTCTGTACTTGTTCTCGTCTGTTTTACAATGATGCATCTATTTGCCTCCCGTTAATATGACAGATAATGCTCGGTATATCTGCTTCTCTATGATCCTTTGCCAGGATATTATACTTTGCACCAGATCAGATGCGGGTGGATTTCCTTGTAAATTTTCTACTATCTATTCAATTTTGATTTGCATATTTTTTTCCCCCTTTATATGTTCATTGTTATAGGTTTATAGTTTCTCCATATTGGTTATTGTGCATATTATTTTATATTATATTTTTACGTGTGTCAGATCGATAAGAACAATATTTTTATTCACAATTTAGACATTGATATGCATTTTATCTGTTTATTGGACATTGTTATTGCGATGCTCTATACTGAATCTATCATCCATCTCATGTATACATGTTCCTGTCCCTCTATAATCAGTATATCCTCCCACCTTCCGTTGCTATAGTTGATGGCATTTGTGATGTTCGGACCCTGTGATCTCACACCTGTACACTTAATCCCGGTGTTGTGTTCCTATATGGGATAATCCCCTGGCAACTAACAATGGTGGTCTTCACACAAATGTCCTGCAATAAACAGTTTATATACAGAGGGGGATACGGATATGCATGAATAAGAGTATGAGGTCTAATTCTATCTTATTTTTCAACATCATGGTGTTTTGCATTTCTGGCTTGTTGTGTGACGCTTGTAATGATCATCTTGTCTGTATTTGATCTCGTTGCCTTCAATGTGAACTGTGGCCGGGATTTTCTTCACACCTTTTGCATTTCTAATTGATTTCTCATTTCGTGTCATGTGACTCCATTGTGCTTGTATATATATGACTTCATTGTCCTTTTCTCATCTGCTATGACTAAGGGCGCAACCCTAGCGCCAGAAATGTGTAAGAATTTTACATTTTTTGTTTTTTTAAATGATCCAATACATTTCTGTCATATTTTACCTGTTGGAGTGCTGATTTTCTCCTTTTCGTTTTCTTCATATGTCTGTGCTCATCAGCGGGACCGGCACCCTTCAGTGGACTATCTTCACCCTGTTTGGATTCAGCGTTGCAGCTCCCTAACCCTCCCTCCTGTTTCTTCACAATATTGTAACCCGTATGCTAGGCCTCAATGTTCCCCATACAAACTTGCTGTTCGAATTGTTGAGACGGGAGAAAAAGGTCTGAGGAACGCAGACCGGAACGGTCTGAAATATATAAAGAAGATCTGGTAAAATGTCTATTTTGATCACACTAATACGACCAAACCAGGACAATGGTTTCAGGTTATAATTCATTCGATTTTTAACCATTTGTTCAAGGATGGGGGATATAATTTAAAAGATACAGATCATCCACGTTCCCCAGAATTTGTATACCCAGGTACTTAATTGTGTCTGTCTGACACTTAAAGGGAAAGTTAGAAATTAGTTATTGTGTCAGTTCAGAGTTAAAAGTTATGTTCATGGCTTCTGTTTTAGAGTAGTTGACTTTAAAATTGCTTACTTGGCCGAGTTATTCGAATTCCTTTATTATAGAGAGAAATGAGATCACTGGGTTTGAAACATAGAGCAACAAGTCATCTGCGTATAGAGCTAGTTTATAGTGATGTGAGTCTATAGTAACTCCACTAATATCTGGATTTGTGTGTAATGCTGCCGCTAAATGTTCCATCACCAATATGTATAGGAGAGGTGATAAGGGACACCCTGGTCTCGTCCCCTTTTTAATAGAAAATGTGTCAGATAGAAGGCCGTTTACCCTATCGCTTTAGGGTCAGTGTATAAGGATAGAATTTTAGATAACAAGAAAGAGTCCAACCTAATTTGTGGTAGGGTGCTCTTCAAGAAAGTCCAATCCACTGTGTCAAATGCTTTTTTAGCGTAGACAGAAACAAGGCACATTGGGATCCCCTGTTTTTTGCATGTGAAATTAACGTTTTATTTTTATTATCACGAGCTTCTCTGCCCTTAATGAAGCCAACCTGATCGTTGCTGACAATTGAGGGTAGATAGTGGGAGAGCCGTGGTGTAATCACTTTAGAGAATATTTTGACGTCTACATTATTTAATGATATTGGATGAATATTAGGGTCGGTATTTGGTCCTTTTCCAGGCTTTGATAAAACCGTTATATGAGCCTTAAGTGACTGGGGGGCAAAAGGGGGAGTCTTCTGAGATATTATCGAACACTTTGGCTAAAAATGGTAATAACTGGGGGGAAAACATCTTATAAAATCTATTATTGAATCCATCTGGCCCAGGGCTCTTCCCGATAGGGAATGATTTAATGGCCTGTCCTGTCCGTTGTTCAGTGAAAGCTTTGTCTAGTATCTCCTGCTCAGGGGTCTGTAAGGAAGGAACGGCAGTGTCCATAATATATTTGACATTTTTAGTTTCAAGAATATTAGGTGGCATGTCGTGGTATTGTCCATGAATATTATATAGCGAACTATAAAAGAAACTAAATGCTTCCGCTATGTCAGAGGAGTTATGAGTTTCTGGCTTGGGTGCCCCTTTTATTTTGGATACTTATGTCCTTTACACGTGTGGATGTAACCTCCTTGCCAATAAGCAACCACATTTATCTGTGAATTCGTACGAGTACCTTCACATGTGATCTTGATATTTTGTATATGTTTGATCTAGTAAAGACCTTCGCTCCTTTCTTTTTTTCAATCAGATCATTTTTATTTAACAAAACAAAGAATTAACAACATTTTCTTTTTTTAAATAAACTTTGTGACAAAAAAAATAAAAAGAAAGAAAAACCAGTAACAATACAAGAACCGGTTTACAATGATATAAATCCCAATATCGCTCTATAGTACAATGTTTTGGAATAGTAATTTTACATTTGTACATAAATATCTGAATACTTCCTGACGGCTTTTTTTTCCCTATTGAGACATCAAAAGAAAAAGAAGCTATCTAAGAAGGGGCAATTGTGTGGACAGAGACAATTATTATTTGCTGACACCTTAGGTATAAGGATATACATTCCTGGTTTACTGTAAGGAAATGGACAAACGATCCAGGATAGTATTTCTGTGAAGTTTCTTTGAAGCAATACCTGGGGTAATTACCATTGTTCCCATATGTGTATGGATTTCTTGAGAGCGTTCCTTTTTATATAAGCTCCACTTTCCAAGCATAGAGTGTTATTTATCCTGGATTTTAGTTCTGTTATCGTTGGGGGAGAATTGTCTATCCAATGTAGTGCCAACAACTTTCTGGCTTGGAATAATATTCTTGAGCCACCTATTGCCATATGGGAGTCTAAGTCTACGTCCTCTCCCAGGAGTCCTAGGATACAGATTTTAGGTTCCAACTGAAGTTGTATCCCAAATACAGATAGTACAAGAGCGATCACCCCCTTACAGTAGTCGCCAATATTTACACATTCCCACGTCATATGCATCAGGTGGGCGCGTCCTTTTGACCACATCTAAGACATGTGTCATCCGTTTGTATTTCAATTTTAAATAAAATACCTGGGGATCTATATACTCTATGAATGAGAAGAATTCGGGACAATCTTTGTGACTGACAATGAAAGTTTCGGCGTCAAATCCAGTATTTTCCCCTCCCCCATGACAGCACACCTTGAGAGAGAGGATCCGCCCCACCAAGGACAGGAAACCGTCTGAAATAAAAGGGCGGTACCTCTCCCTCGCTTCAGTTGGTTTCCTGTCCTTGATGGGGAACCTGTCTGGAAGAAAGAAGACTTACCTGGGGCTGTCCCGGTGTGGAAGAGCGGGCACTGGCCTGTGCACCGGGTTCAGTATCCCAGAAGCGCCGTCCGCAGCTTCCCCTGGGGTCTCTGCGCCGAGCGGGGCGCACGCGGTGAGGCAGGCTCTGTCCTCCCGGAGACCGCGGCGCCGTCCTCCCCCTGCAGTGTGGAACGCTTCCGGGTGTGACGCGCCTGACGTCACGGCGCAGGGCACGCTGGGAGCGGCGCGCTGGGTGACGTCAGGAGGCGGCGCCGATCCAAGATGGCGGCGCCCATCGGAGCGTCCCAGGCCGGTTTTTTTCAACGGAGCTCCGGCCTGGCGAAGGGGGAGGACCCACAGACCGGAGGAGGCTGGATGGCCCTATATTTAAGGGGGGGGAGCTTTCCTGGAAGCGTGGTGCGCTTCTGAGACATGGCTGATCCAGATAGCCAGGAGCAGCAGCTTACCCCCCCACCTCAGCAACAGAAGCAGAGGGATGCATCGTATACAGACAGCCGCTCGAGTAATCGTAGTGGCAGCCGCAGGAGTAAGGCTTCGAGCGCCTCGGGACCATCCAGAATGGAATCATCAGTTCCGCGTCAGCCTCCGAATCCGGTACCCGTTTGTGACCTCCGAGGGTGAGTGAGCTTCGTGAATGTCACTGATTAGTAACGGGAAGTCTCTTATGTGCTTCCTTTTTTTAGGAGCCTAAGAAGAGTAGTGCCAAGCAAAAGCATAGGATGTGTGCCCTTTGCCAAGCTTCTCTCTCAGTAGAGTGGCAGAAACCACTTTGCCAGGGCTGTGTGACCAAAACCATAGCTGAGAATTCCCAGGATTTTGCTGCAAATTTAAAGTCCATAGTACATGCAGAAGTTCAGGGGTCCCTGAAGGGGTTCCTTAGAGGGAAGAAAAGGCCCCGTAGAGAGGTTTCCTCCGTCTCTGATTCCTCCCAGTCCGAGGAGCAGTGGGATTCATCGTCCTCTTCCTCATCGGGGGGCGGTAGACCCTGCTTCCCCATTGAGAATACAGACAGACTGGTTAGGGCAGTAAGATCAACCATGGGTCTGGAGGAAGAGAGAGCATCTAAATCCCGGGAGGACATCATGTTTGCGGGCTTGGGAGAGCGGAAGAGACGCTCATTTCCGGTGAACAGTAAGATTCAGGGCCTCATTGACCGGGAGTGGAGGAGACCTGAGAGATCAGGGGCTTTACCCTCCTTCTCCAAAAGAAGGTACCCCTTCGAAGAGAAGGATGCGGAACCTTGGGATAAGATCCCCAAGGTGGACGGGACTGTGGCAAGGTCATCAAAGAGATCTTCCCTGCCCTTGGAGGACTCTGGCGTCCTAAAAGATGCCCTGGATAAAAGAGCTGACTCCTTCCTGCGCCACACGTGGGAGGCGGCAGCAGGTGGCCTAAAACCAGCGGTGGCTAGCACCTGTGTGGCGAGGTCCTTGATGGTGTGGCTTCAACAGCTGGAAGACCAGCTTAAAGATAAAAAGGTCTCCAGACAGGCAATACTTGCAGAGCTACCTTTAATTCAAACAGCATCGGCCTTCCTGGCCGACTCTTCAGCTGACTCGGTCAGACTGTCAGCTAGGGCAGCGGGACTATCCAACGCAGCCAGGCGGGCCTTGTGGCTCAAGGGTTGCCCAGGCGACCTACCTTCGAAACAGAAACTGTGCTCCCTCCCGTGTGACGGTAGACTCCTGTTTGGCCAAAAGTTAGAGGACCTGTTAGAAAAAGCAGGCGATAAAACCAAAGGGTTCCCGGGATTTTCGGGGGAACCAAGAAGATTTAGTTTTCGGAGGAGAAAATTTAACCGGGGTCGTCCTCCGGGAGACAAAAAGAAATGGGAAGCCAAGTCCAAAAAAGAATCGGGCTACATGTTTGGAGGACCATCCTCGAGTTCGAAGAGATCCTCCCAATGACGCCAGGCTGGAAGTGGGTGGAAGGCTTTCCCACTTTTTTCCAGCTTGGGACGTGATAACAACAAACCCATGGATTCTGAAAATTATCAGTGGGGGCCTGAAGATCCAGTTCAGCCAGACCCCCTGGCGGACCTTTGTGGTTACCCCCCTACGAAAGGTCCAGGAAGAACAATTAGCCCTGGAAACAGAAGTGTTAGAGTTAGTAGGAAAGCAGGTCCTTCTCGAAGTACCAGCAACACAGAGAGGGAGGGGGTTCTATTCCCCACTATTCCCCAATATTTGGGGGTTTACCTGGATAGCAAGCTAGACTGGAAGTGCCACGTGGAGAAGGTCTACAAGAAGGGGATGAGTAGATTGTACTTCCTAAGGAAGTTAAGGTCTTTTAATGTGTGTGGCAAAATGCTTGAGGTGTTCTACCAATCCATTGTGGCTAGTGCCACCTTTGCGGCAATAATTTGCTGGGGTAACAGTGTGCGTGTTGCTGACGCCAACAAGCTCAACAAACTTATAAAGAAGGCTAGCGCGACGGTGGGCCTACAGCTTGGGACTTTTGAAGAGGTGGTAGAGGAAAGGATTAAGAAGAAGTGCAGAGCTATAATGGGCAACAACACACACCCGCTTTATGAACTGTTTGCGAAACAGAAGAGCACATTCAGCAATCGCCTAATACAACTAAGGTGTAAAAAGGAAAAATACAGGAGATCGTTTGTTCCAACAGCTATGGGGGTGTTTAACAAATGTCTGAAAAGCAATGTCTAAAGTATTCCAAATGTTATGTTATCATATGTGTCATGTTCGAGATCTGTGTTCTGCTGCTGTGATACCGCAATTTCCTACGGGATAAATAAAGTATATCTTATCTTATCTTATCTTATCTTATCTTATTCATGATAAAAAAAACAAACGGGTCCTTAAGGACCATCATCAACCTCAGGAGTCTGAACCAAGTAGTAGAAAACCAGACTTTCAAAATGGAGTCAGTAGGCTCGGCAGTGAAGCTCTTACATCGCAACTGCTTTATGGCTGTAATAGACTTGAAGGACGCATATTATCACGTCCCAATCCATCCAGAGTATCAGAAGTATCTGAGAGTAGCCCTGTTTATTCAGGGGAAGCTGAGGCATTTTCAGTTTGCTGCCCTACCCTTTGGCCTCTCCATTGCCCCGAGAATATTTACGAAACTAATAGCAGAAGTGACAGCCTTCCTACGGATCAAGAATGTAGTGATCGTGCCATATTTAGACGACTTCTTGATAATAGGGAAAACAGAAGCCCACTGCTCCAGTCAGCTCCTAGTGGTCACGGAAGTGTTGCATCAGCTGGGGTGGTTAGTAAATTTCCAAAAATCAAGACTAACCCCCTCCAGGACTCAGACCTTTCTGGGTCTAATCCTAGACTCTCGTCGTCAAACCTGCTTCCTCCCAGAGGACAAAATCTGCAGGTTAATTGCATTAGTCTCGAAGGCCATTCAAGCTCCAGAGATGTCTCTGAGAGGCAATGTCCCTCCTGGGTTCTATGACGGCCTGTCTCCCAGCAGTAATGTGGGCCCAGGGGCATATGAGGCGGCTTCAGTGGGAGGTCCTGTCAGCACAGAGGTCCTGCAACGGGCGTTTAGAAGGCAGGCTCTCTCTCTCCCCAGAAGTAGTAGATTCTCTTTCGTGGTGGACAGTCAGGGGAAATCTGACCACAGGCGTTCAATGGTCCAGATCGATAGATTGGGTAGTTACGACCGACGCAAGCAGTTCCGGATGGGGGGGTCATCTGGCAGAACTCTCAATACAGGGTCACTGGGCTTACCACGAGAGGGGATCATCCTCAAACTTAAAGGAGCTTTGGGCAGTAGAAAGATCCCTCAGGGGCTTCCTCCCTCACATCCAAAATCACCATGTCCAGGTCAGGTCCGACAACCGGACCGCAGTAGCCTATGT
Organism: Phyllobates terribilis; assembly: GCF_046119375.1. Taxonomy (NCBI): domain Eukaryota; kingdom Metazoa; phylum Chordata; class Amphibia; order Anura; family Dendrobatidae; genus Phyllobates; species Phyllobates terribilis. The sequence goes on along the minus strand of NW_027362795.1, from coordinate 11,835,781 downwards.
GAATCACCAAGGAGGGACAAGGTCACGCCCTCTGATGGTGGTGGCAGACAGGATCCTTGGTCTAGCAGAGCGAAACCTCCTATCCCTCAGCGCCCTTCACATAAAGGGGATAGAAAACGTGAAGGCAGATTTTCTAAGCCGCCATACCCTAAGACAGGGGGAGTGGGGGTTGAACCCGGAGGTCTTCCATCAGATTGTCCAGTTATGGGGGCAGCCAGACATAGACCTGTTCGCCACAAGGGCAAACAGAAAGGTGCAGAGATTTTGCTCCCTAAATCCGGCAGAAAATCCCCATGCCATAGATGCCCTCCAGATTCCTTGGGGGTTCAGGAAGGCCTATGCCTTTCCGCCATTAGTGATGATTCCAGTAGTGGTGAGGAAGATCCGGGAGGAAGGCGCCAGGGTGATTTTGATAGCCCCTTTTTGGCCCAAGAGGCCTTGGTTCTCTCTGCTTCGGCTAATGTCGGTGTCAGATCCCTGGATTCTACCAGAGAGGCCGGACCTTCTCATGCAGGGACTAGTATTCTATGCCCAGGCCAGGGGATTCCATCTTTCGGCATGGAATTTGAGAGGTCGCTATTGAGTAGCAAGGGGTTTTCACCAGGCTTAGTTTCTACTTTATTGGGGAGCAGAAAACCGATTACAACTAAGATTTATAGCAGGGTTTGGGGTAAATTCCTAGAGGTTATAGATATTCCGCTATCGAGCAAACCTCCGATCAGAGGGATCCTGGAATTTCTGCAAAAGGGGCGGGACCTGGGTCTAGCTACAGGGACCCTTAAGGTTCAAGTTTCAGCTTTGGGAGCACTCTACAATTGTAATCTGGCTGGGAATAGGTGGATCTCGAGGTTTATCAAGTCCTGTGCCAGAGCTGGACCGGTTAGGTCCATGGGTGTTCCTCCTTGGGACCTGAATTTAGTCTTGAACGCTCTTACTAGTGAACCATTCAAACCCCTACACAAGGTTTCTCCAAAAATTCTCACCCTTAAGACCATCCTTCTAGTGGCCTTAACATCAGCCCGTAGGGTGGGGGATCTGCAGGCCCTCTCGGTTAATCCTCCTTACACACAAATCTTTGAGGATAGGGTCACCTTGCGGCCAGATCCAGCATACCTTCCCAAGGTGGTATCTAGTTTTCACCGTAGTCAGGAGATTGTGCTACCCTCGTTCTGCAGCAATCCCAAGAACCCAGGGGAAGTCAGGTTCCATAGCCTAGATGTTAGGAGGTCCCTGCTACAGTACATTCACATGACTAGTCTGTGGAGGAAAGACTGTTCTCTGTTCCTGGCCTTTCAAGGGTGTAGGAAAGGTCATGGGGTGTCCAAGGGTACCATCTCTAGGTGGCTCAGGGAGGCCATTTGCTTAGCCTATACGTCCACAGGGGTTCCAGCCCCGGACAATGTGAGGGCTCATTCCACCAGAGCCATTGCAACCTCCTGGGCAGAGAGAGCAGAGAGAGCAGACGTCTCGATCGAGCAGATATGTAGGGCTGCTACTTGGTCTACACCATCCACCTTCTTTAAGCACTATCGGTTGGATCTATCCTCTTCTGATCTCACCTTTGGGAGAAGGGTACTTCAGGCGGTGGTCCCTCCCTAGGGTGCTCATAAATTCTCCAAAATTCTCTCAAGGTGTGCTGTCATGGGGGAGGGGAAAACACCATCATGCTCATATATTTGAAGGAGTCTATAGTCTCAAGAAGGTCTGAGACACAGAGTGAGTCTTTCGGCAGATTATCATTTAGGTTCCAACATCTGAAGCCTTTGTGGAGTCCGGCATAGTCAGATCTATAATACAACGGGAGATGCGTGTCTCGGTCTGAAGCCTTTATAGACAGCACAAGCGCGACAAGCCTGCGCAGTCCGGCTCCAGACAGAAGCAGGCATGGAGCAGTTACAGGTAAGAGAAGCGTATATGGCGCCGGAGATCACAGTATGCGTAGACACTGAACGCATACCGCGATCTCCGGCGCTGTACTTACATACTTACCTGACCGGGAGGAGCGTTGCCGCGGCGGCTCTCTTCGCCGGAGACCGGGGCAGGAGTGAAGGTGTCGGAATCAGCACATGCACGTAGCGCTATTTGCAGTGTCTTCAGCAAAATGGTGCCAGACAGCGCGGTATGGGCATGCGCGTACTCTGGCGCCGCACTCCTCCCCCAGCCTCCGGCAAAACAGAACACCGCAGTGCTGGAGCACAGAGAAGAAAGGTGAGATTAAGTGTTTATTTTTTTGCATGTGTGCAACGTCAAAGGGATGAGGGGTGCCATACATACCAGGATTGGGGGGGTGAGGGGGCAACACATATCAGGATTGGGGGATGAGGGGTACCAAGCATACCAGGATTGGGGGATGAGGGGTACCATGCATACCAGGATGAGGAATGGGGTGCCATGCATACTAGGATGAGGGGTACCACACATAGCAGGATTGGGGGGGTGAGGGGTGCCATACATACCAGTATAGGGATGAGGAGTGTCATGCATACAAGGATTGGTGGGTGAGGGGACCATGCATACCAGGATTGGGGGGTGAGGGGTGCCATGCATACCAGAATAGGGATGAGGGGTACCATACATACCAGGATAGGGATGGGGTACCATGCATACCAGGATAGGGACGAGAGGTACCCTATATACCAGGATAGGAATGCGGGGTACCATGCATACCAGGATAGGGATGGGGTACCATGAATACCAGGATAGGGATGAGGGGTACCATAAATACCAGGATAGGAATTCGGGGGTTACCATGCATACCAGGATGAAGGGTACCATGCATACGAGAATAAGGATGAGGGGTACCATACATACCAGTATAGAGATGAGGGGTGCCATACATACCAGGATAGGGGATGGGGTGCCATGCATACCAGGATAGGGATGAGGAAGCCATATATACCATGATTGGGGATGAGGCGTGCCATGCATACCAGGATAAGGGATTGGGTGCCATGTATACCAGGATAGGGATGAGGAAGCCATACAAACCAGAATTGGGATGAGGGGTGCCATGTATACCAGGATGAGGGATGTGGTGTCATGCATACCAGGATAGGAATGAGGGGTACCATGCATACCAGAATGAGGGGTACCATGCATACCAGAATAGGGATGAGGGGTGCCATACATACCAGTATAGGGATGAGGGGTGCCATACATACCAGGATAGGGGATGGGGTGCCACGCATACCAATATAGGGATGAGAGAGCCATATATACCAGGATTGGGGATGAAGCGTGCATTGCATACCAGGATAAGGGATTGGGTGCCATGCATACCAGGTTTCTGGGATGAGGCCATACATACCAGAATTGGGATGAGGGGTGCCATGTATACCAGGATGAAAGATGAGGTGCCATGCATACTAGGATGAGAGGTACCATACATACCAGAATAGGGATGAGGGTACCATGCATACCAGGATAGGAATGAGAGGCACCATGCATACCAGGATGAGGGGTGGGGTGCCATGCATACCAGGATTGGGGGATGAGTGGTGCCATGCATACCAGGATGAGGGATTGGGTAACATACATACCAGGATTGGAATGAGGGGTGCAATGTATACCAGGATGAGGGGTACCATACATACCAGAATAGGGATGAGGGGTACCATGCATACCAGGATAGGAATGAGAGGCACCATGCATACCAGGATGAGGGATGGGGTGCCATGCATACCAGGATTGGGGGATGAGTGGTGCCATGCATACCAGGATGAGGGATTGGGTAACATACATACCAGGATTGGGATGAGGGGTGCAATGTATACCAGATTTGGAATGAGGGGTGCCATGCATACCAGGATTGGGGGATAAGGGGTGCCATACATACCAGGATGAGGGATGGGGTGCCATGCATACCAGGATTGGGGGATTAGTGGTGCCATGCATACCAGGATGAGGGATTGGGTACCATAATACCAGGATTGGGATGAGGGGTGCAATGTATACCAGATTTGGAATCAGAGCTGCCATGCATACCAAGATTGGGGATGAGGGGTGCCATGCATACCAAGATTGGGGATGAGGGGTGCCATGCATACCAAGAATGGGGATGAGGGGTGCCATGCATACCAGGATTGGGGATGAGGGGTGCCATGCATACCAGGATTGGGGGTGAGGGGTGCCATGCATACCAGGATTGAGAATGAGGGGTGCCATGCATACCAGGATGGGGATGAGGGGTGCCATGGATATCAGGATGGGGATGAGGGGTGCCATGCATACCAGGATGGGATGGTGGGGACAGGATGGGGGCAGCAGAAATACCAGGAGGGGGGCAGCATATACCAGCATGGGAGACCATATACCAATAAAAATGCTCGCCACCCAGGCATAGAACGGGTTCAATAGCTAGTTACAATATACAGGAGCATGATCTGACCATACAGCAGTTCCTACCTGAGATGTAGGTTGCCATGTAGGCAAGTGACGGCTAATTAAGAAAAGGACTATATGGCTATGCATATTGTGTAAAGGAGAATAATAGGTATAATCCTTTACGTCTGGATGTAGTATCTTCCATACATCAACTGGTTGAGACCAAAGCACAATTAGCAAAGCTTTTGTTTGTGTTTTAGATTGGTGACTCCAGCCCAGGGAGGCGTCTAAAGAAGGATCCAAGACAAAATTAACCCCTTTACAACCCAAGGTGGTTTGCACGTTAATGACCAGGCCAATTTTTACAATTCTGACCACTGTCACTTTATGAGGTAATTACTCTGGAACGCTTCAACGGATCCCCGATTCTGAGACTGTTTTTTCGTGACATATTGTACTTCATGATTGTGGTAACATTTCTTCAATATCACTTGCGTTTATTTGTGAAAAAAATGGAAATTGGGTGAAAATTTTGAAAATTTTGCAATTTTCAAAATTTGAATTTTTATGCCCTTAAATCAGAGAGATACAGTACAGACCAAAAGTTTGGACACACCTTCTCATTTAAAGATTTTTCTGTATTTTCATGACTATGAAAAGTGTACATTCACACTGAAGGCATCAAAACTATGAATTAACACATCTGGAATTATATACTTAACAAGCAAGTGTGAACCAACTGAAAATATGTCTTATATTCGAGATTCTTCAAAGTAGCCACCTTTTGCTTTGATGACTGCTGTGCACACTCTTGGCATTCTCTTGATGAGCTTCAAGAGGTAGTCACCGGAAATGGTCTTCCAACAATCTTGAAGGCGTTCCCAGAGATGCTTAGCACTTGTTGGCCCTTTTGTCTTCACTCTGCGGTCCAGCTCACCCCAAACCATCTCGATTCTGTTCAGGTCTGGTGACTGTGGAGGCCAGGTCATCTGGCGTAGCACCCCATCACTCTCCTTCTTGGTCTAATAGCCCTTACACAGCCTGGAGGTGTGTTTGGGGTCATTGTCCTGTTGAAAAATAAATGATGGTCCAACTAAACGCAAACCGGATGTAATAGCATGCCGCTGCAAGATGCTGTGGTAGCCATGCTGGTTCAGTATGCCTTAAATTTTGAATAAATCCCCAACAGTGTCACCAGCAAAGCACCCCCACACCATCACACCTCCTCCTCCATGCTTCACGGTGGGAACCAGGCATGTAGAGTCCATCCGTTCACCTTTTCTGCGTCGCACAAAGACACGGTGGTTGGAACCAAAGATCTCAAATTTGGACTCATCAGACCAAAGCACAGATTTCCACTGGTCTAATGTCCATTCCTTATGTTCTTTAGCCTAAACAAGTCTCTTCTGCTTGTTGCCTGTCCTTAGCAGTGGTTTCCTAGCAGCTATTTTACCATGAAGGCCTGCTGCACAAAGTCTCCTCTTAACAGTTGTTGAAGAGATGTGTCTGCTGCTAGAACTCTGTGTGGCATTGACCTGGTCTCTAATCTGAGCTGCTGTTAACCTGCGATTTCTGAGGCTGGTGACTCGGATAAACTTATCCTCAGAAGCAGAGGTGACTCTTGGTCTTCCTTTCCTGTGGCGGTCCTCACGTGAGCCAGTTTCTTTGTAGCGCTTGATGGTTTTTGCAACTGCACTTGGGGACACTTTCAAACTTTGCCCAATTTTTCGCAAAGGTGAACGGATGGACTCTACATGCCTGGTTCCCACCGTGAAGCATGGAGGAGGAGGTGTGATGGTGCTTTTCTGGTGACACTGTTGGGGATTTATTCAAAATTTAAGGCATACTGAACCAGCATGGCTACCACAGCACCTTGCAGCGGCATGCTATTTCATCCGGTTTGCGTTTAGTTGGACCATCATTTATTTTTTAACAGGACAATGACCCCAAATAAACCTCCATGCTGTGTAAGGGCTATTTGACCAAGAAGGAGAGTTATGGGGTTCTACGCCAGATGACCTGGCCTCCACAGTCACCAGACCTCAACCCAATTGAGATGGTTTGGGGTGAGCTGGCCCGCAGAGTGAAGGCAAAAGAGCCAACAAGTGCTAAGCATCTCTGGGAACTCCTTCGAGATTGTTGGAAGACCATTTCCAGTGACTACCACTTGAAGCTCATCAAGAGAATGCCAAGAGTGTGCAAAGCTGTCATCAAAGCAAAAGGTGGTTACTTTGAAGAACCTAGAATATAAGACATATTTTCAGTTGTTTCACACTTTTTTGTTAAGTATATAATTCCACATGTGTTAATTCATAGTTTTGATGCCTTCAGTGTGAATGTACAATTTTCATAGTCATGAAAATACAGAAAAAATGTTAAATGAGAAGGTGTGTCCAAACTTTTCGTCTGTACTGTATGTGAGCAATTATATGCGTTTTCCATTGAAATCACCAGGACCCAACTCCCCTGCTTTCCTCACAATGGCCTCTTTTACATTGAAAAAATGTATGCGACAGATAATGTCCCTTGGACGCTCAGGATCTGGGCCATGATTGCCTATTGTACGGTGCGCTTTTTCAATCTCCAGCTCCTTATCAATATAATCACCAAGGATATTATTGAATAATGATCGCAGTGTTGGCATAATCACTTGTGCATTGATGCTTTCAGGTATACCCCTTATCCAGATATTATTGTGATTTTCTTGATCATTAACCATATTAAACAGATGGTTTATTTACTGGCTGTGAAGATCCAGTGTTAGTTTCTGAGCATTATGATGGCCTCTAACTTGGACGACATTATCCTCTAATCTCTGTACCTTGTCAGTAAGCTGTGACAGGATAGAAGTGAGGGGAAGTATTTCAGTATTGTATGTGGTCTCCAGCCTCTGAATATATTGCTCCATATCTTCTTTAGTAGGGATAGACACAATCTGATATACAAATAAGTTATGTTGTTCCCCATATCAGAATCCCCTGTGGCTGGGGGGTAAATGTTCCTGTGAAGCAAGCACTGCTCAGCATGGGGGCTTTGGTGAGAGTACAGGGAGATTTGTGGAGCTGTTTTCTTGTGAGGCTTACATTAAGAGAGAAGTTGGTGCAGAACTTACAGTCTGGAACTGTCTGGCATCATGAGGGTTAAGACTGCTTCTTTTTCCACGCTGAGGTGAGGCAGTAATAGCTCTGGAGCAAGAAGATAAGACCTTCCATAAGAAACGCTGCATACCAGACATGCTGACAGAGGTGGAGGACCTCAGATGAACCTCTGATCTCTTCTTTCTTTCCCATATCGAAAGTCATGTTTGAGGCTGTAAATTGATTATAATTCCCCCAAGAACACGGTCTGAAGAGAGTGCTCTCAGTGTGTGCGTTCGCTTGGTGCTATGTCCAGGCCATGTCCTTCCTGTTGATGTACAATACGTCTGAAGTTGGCGTTGATTGGCAGCAGGATTGTGTGATGTAACAATCTTGTGTGATGTAACATCCTTACAGAAACGCAAGTTGTGACACCAATGGAACGGCGCCAGAACAGTAAGTGCTCAATTTCGGGAAGTGAAGTGACCGGTATACAGCTTACACAGAAAGACTGGAGAAAAGGTAACTACATCAATCAGATGTCAAGAAATGAAACGAAATGGATATATGAAATGGACTCTTTGAAACCAAGAGGTCTCAACTGCGGTGTAGAATTGTTTGCCTTTGATTAACTACACCTGCCAATCGTTACTCTCTGATTGAGAGGATACTTAAACAGGACCAGGAGACCAAAGGCTATCCCTGATGAAGGATACCGCGTATCCGAAACGCGTAGGAAAAGCCTTTTTGGTCCTCTCTGCTCTGGTAGCACGTGATCGCTACCCGTGACGTCACACAAGGCCCTGCACGAAGGTCCTCGCTCTCTTTCAGCGCGTCCTCCAGGAAGCGCTCGCTGCACGCTGCATCGTGGTGTCGGAGTCTCCGGCCGGGACCCCGACACCTCTCTTCTCCTGCATCTCATTCTCTCTCCTCTCACCCAGCAAGAAACCAGCGGAAGATAAGTACGTTCTCCTCAACTGAGTGACCAGAACCACTGGATACCACAAGGCGACCATCAGACGCCCTGGCTATACATTAAGGTACTGAACTGTATCACCAACGGGTGTTGAACCTTGAACCCTAAGGACACATAGAGGATTCTCCTCTTATATACTTCACCCCCTAATTCCCTTCCCATTATACATGCTTTTGAACTCATGTTTATTAAATAACCCTTTTTTTCACTAGCTACCTGCACCAGCCACCAGCTGGCAGCTCAACCCACAGCTACTCCCTCTGGTTTTAGGGTTCATCTGACGGGGATTACCACCTACCACACAGGTTGCTGCTCTAACTCTACAGAACTAATAAACACCCCAATCAGGTTTCTATGTATCCACCAGCTTACCTGCACTATACCAGGTAAACCCCTGTTCATTTATTAAGAGCCCCATATACTTCATAATTTTAATTATAATCCTAATTTCTATTTATCGATCCAAACCACAGGCTCTACCAGCTTTTTTAACCCAAATTAAGCTTCCATAACCCCACAGAAGCATATACTCAACCGAAGACACATCCCTGGGTATCTAATTAATATCTAGGATTACGCTCTTTTATGTAAGCCATCACTATAGAGGTATCTATAGTAAGATATAACTGGTGATTAAATATAAAATTCTTTTTATTACAGTAATCGCTTCAATATTTTATCTAATAAGAAGATCTATTATTCCGCTCCTATTCTCCTCATCTTCCAATAAGATCCTCCTGCCATCCCAGGTAAATACATGCACAGTAGTTCTACAGAAAATCAACCAACTTATACAGGTCAGTAATTACAGTCCTTATCTATCCCACTACAGGTCCCAAACAGCTCTGGATCCCTGGAGGAACTACCCAATGCTCTATTTTTAACCCTTGTTTTAATGCTAATATGTAGCGATAACATTTTTACTATTGGTTCACAAAATAAAAATAAAATATTAATATTCATCAACGTTTGTATATTCTTCCATTACTACCCCCAGTAATCCTTACCTACTCCTCTCAGTACATCAGCGCAGTGGTTTTATATATTTTTGGTTTTATTTTCTATAGTGGTCTATGGTGACACATACCATCTGCAGCAGATATACTGAGCTTACCTACCAGCGCCCCTGATTTTATATTTAATTCCCCTACCTCAGAACAGTAAGTGAGTATGAGTGTTTTTATTTTAACAAGGCCAAACATGAGAAATGAGAAGGAGTTGTCCTAGTAGTGGACAACCCCTTTATGAAGATACAATTTTCGGTTAAAAATGTAAAAGGCTTCTCCCCTGTGTGACTTCTCTGAAGTTTGTTAAGAGTTGATATCCGTGTAAAACATTTCCCACATTAAGAACATGAAAATGGCTTCTCGTCTGTGTGAGTTCTCTGGTGACTAAGAAGTGATGATTTCTTCACAAAACATTTCTCACATTCTGAACAGGAAAAAGGCTTCTCCACTGTGTGATTTCTCTGGTGTATAACTAAACCTGATTTCCAGCTAAAATACTTCCCACATTCTGAACAGGAAAAAGGCTTCTCCCCTGTGTGAGTTCTCTGGTGATTAACCAAACCTGATTTCCAGCTAAAATACTTCCCACATTCTGAACAGGAAAAAGGCTTCTCCCCTGTGTGAGTTCTCTGGTGATTAACCAAATCTGATTTCCAGCTAAAACATTTCCCACATTCTGAACAGCAAAAAGGCTTTTCCCCTGTGTGAGTTCTGTTGTGCTTAACCAAATCTGATTTCTGGATAAAACATTTCCCACATTCTGAACAGGAAAAAGGCTTCTCCCCTGTGTGACTTTTCTGGTGATTAATCAAAACTGATTTCCGGCTAAAACATTTCCCACATTTTGAACAGGAAAAAGGCTTCTCCCCTGTGTGAATTCTCTTGTGCTTAACCAAAACTGATTTCCAGCTAAAATATTTTCCACATTCTGAACAGAAAAAAGGCTTCTCCCCTGTGTGTATTCTCTGGTGCTTAACCAAACCTGATTTCTGGCTAAAACATTTTTCACATTCCGAACAGAAAAAAGGCTTCTCCCCTGTGTGAGTCCTCTGGTGATTAACCAAATCTGATTTCTGGTTAAAACATTTCTGACATTCTGAACAGCAAAAAGGCTTCTCCCCTGTGTGAGTTCTCTGATATTTGATTAAACTTGATTTCTCTGTAAAACATTTTTCACTTTCTGAACAAGAAAATGGCTTCTCCTCTGTGTGAGTTCTCTGGTGATTAACAAGATTTGATTTCTGGTTAAAAAATTTCCCACACTTGAAACAAAAAAATCTATTCTTCGCTTTGTGAATTTTTTGATGTTTAAGAAAAGACTTTTCGAGGGAAAAACTATTTCCATATTCTGAACATGAAAATGGCTTCTTTGCTTTAGGAGCAATTTGTTTTTTAATGCTTATTTTGTGACTTTGACTTTCCTTAGTAGTCGGTAATGAATCAGAAGACAGGACCTGTTTCAAATGATCAGATGATAGATCTTTCCTGTGAAGGGATGATGGTATATCTGGAGTAATGGTATTCCCTTCAATTGTATTTTGTGTGATCTCAAGATCATCTGATTTAAAAATTGAAGATGTCAGCTGTCCCTCTGATCTCCTGGTACAGTCATCTGCCAAGAATAAAACCAATTATTATTTATGAATAACATATCCTTAAAATTTATATTGTTGAATATTTTTACTTAAACTCTCCATAAAAATGTATTTTATGTAAAAGTATCATTATCTACCAAGAAAACATCACAGAAAAATCAGCCTTACCAACACCAAATCAGATAACAAATGCATTAGCATTTTAGTGTTGGTTGGGTGTACTGGGGTGTCTGTCCATATGGGGTGCACTTATATAGTGCTGGGCACCCCTCCTGATCTAATAGTATGGGCATCATTAGGCTAAGCCAGACACTGTGCATCACGCCTACCTGTGTGACTGGCGTCCTATGCAAGCTTCATCTGTGTGCATCTTGAATACAAGTCAACCACCCTCTCCATGAATTGGTACGATTGTGAGTGGTTGCTCCATAAGTATTTTTCAGCTGCGCTGCCCCCACCTTTATCATGGGGGTCTGCGGCATCCTGCTAGTGCATTTGTTATATGATTTGGTGTTGGTAAGGCTGTATCTTTTTCTGTGATTTTCTGGAGTCACTTTATGGGGATTTCTACTGCTCTGGTTTTCTGCAATTTGGTCACATTAGGGCTTCTGCAAATGGTGGGTCCCATCTCCTCTGGGATCTGCTCCTGCGACGTCTGCTTCTCTCACCAGGAGCCGCCTTATTCATCCTGCAGGTGGCGCTGGTGATGTAGGAGACATCAGAACCAGAAGCTCTGGACGGTGCAGTCTCTGTCCAGCCACTAAGATTAGGGTGCCTGGGACCAGTAGTACCATCCAATCTGGCAGTATGGGTTGTGTGCTGTCCAGCTGGAGTAATCTGCTCCCTGCTTCAGCCATGTGGAAAGCGCCGCACCCTACTAAAGCTGGAAGCATATTGCCGGAAGCTGCCAGATACAGCCTTGTCCTCCTCTGGTTCAGTCCTCTGTGCTCAGCTCCCGGCTTGTGTATTTGTTTCCTGTTGTGGCCTCGGCCCATTTACTGACTACTTTTGTGTGAATTTGTATTTTCTCTGACCTCCATGTTCTGACCCGGCTATCTGACTATTCTTCTTGCCATCTCACACCACAGAACAGCAGGTAACACTGTGGCACAATCTTAGGGGGTCTCTGTAAGTCCAAATCCATGTAGAGGTGTTAAAGGATGATGAGCAAGGCAAACCCGGGGATCTGGATAATGGAGTAGATAGCGCCAAGCCTGTTTGTGGTAGCCATCTTTTGAGCTGCCAGGTGACTATGAACAGCGCCCCCAATACATTGTGTCTGCAAACTATTCCAGCAAGATCTGCATTCAAATAGCTAAATGTCGCTCCTTCCTTTCTTAACCTGCCATGTGCCCAGACAGTAGTGTACAACCGTATATAAGGGATTGTTGGATTCAAGAATAGGTGGAAAATAATTTGTAAGGTCCATCTGTTTCTTATTATCCTTTGTGAAGAATTCCAAAGCTATCACCATATAAAGTGACACACATCAGATATAAAAAAATGGGCCCTGATAGGAACAGAAAACTGGCTGCAGGAAGAGGTTAAATCAGAGTATTTTGGGAACTAACCACTGTAGTCAAAAACTGTGAGTATAGACAATAACACATCTACTGACATGATCAAACTAAACAGTCTCCATCAGTAAGTAATGAGTAACTAGTGGTGAAACCTCTCTGGGGTAATTAGAGTATGGGGCTCGGTGGCTCTTGGCAATCTAAACTATCGTAAGGGACAATATTTTCTGTCAGAGGAGTTTCAAGAAGAAATATTAGACATTCAAAGAGAACTTTTTATAATAGTGCAGAACTGAGGCGTCTTAAATTTAGCTTAGAGATATATCATGGCACAGGTGTAATGTTTTTTCTGTAGTTTATCACAATCTGGTTTGAAGTTAGTCGGTTTTATAAGAAATTGAAAAGTATAAAGGGAAACTCTGTTGTTATTGTACAGAAATTCACACTTGGCCTCACTGCACATTTAATGTTGTCGATCATAAAAGTGAAGTTTGGCCAGAAAGACTGGACCTGGTCTTGTAGGGACCATATGAGCACATTCAGCAGCACAGAAGGGAGAGAAGGTAGATTCATCCAATAAGATATCAGGGATCTAGGAAGCCAACAGCATCATTACCCTCCGCTTTCTCTTACAGGCCCATCATAATGTTTTTTTCAAGTGATTTTCTGGCTTTGTGGTTTACAGATCTGGGCAGGTAACGGTCAGCGTCTCCTAAATCACAGTGAGTAGGTGGATCCTCCAGGTTGTAAATTCTATGGAAAAGGGTTTCAATGCCCATAATTATTTGAACAGTTTTGGGTGGAAGAGAATGTTGTGGTCTAGAGGCAAAATGGTGATCACACGATTGTGATACGACTGGACTACACCACCGATAAAGCAGCCACAGCCGGTGACTGAGAAGAATCTGTGACTTCTCTGCATTTAGTGGTTACTACTCACCTGGGTAGTCATATGTAGGAATCTCCTCTGTACACCACTCATCACCCCTCACATATGTCTCTGTAGTATTAATATGGGTCAGATCTTCACCCTGAAACAAATATTGTAAAAGTCACAGACAGATGGAGAAGTCCCATCTATGATCAGCTCTAATCCTGCCATCTCCAACGTTCTCATTACACAAGTATAAAACATATAATACTGGTGGATAAAACAAGACTGAACACAAGACCTTCACAGCCGTCTACACATCATAGGGGAGATCTCATGACACCTTCTCTCCATCTACCTGATGATCCTGAGGAACATTGGGGTCTTCTTGTTTACAGTCCTGTGGAAGAAGAGGACGGGGACATCTCTCTGGTGTTGTCCTCTTACTGGATAGATCTGGAGGAAACACATACAGGGACTGGATTCATTCTTTACATACAGATAATTATAGGCCGTGTGTATTTAGTCCTGTCTATTACCTGGTGATGTGAGGGGCTGGGGAACCTCCATCATGACGTCTTTGTACAAATCTTTGTGTCCTTCTAAATACTCCCACTCCTCCATGGAGAAATAGACAGCGACATCCTGACATCTTATAGGAACCTGACACATACAATGATACAGTCACCACCCCGATCCTTTCATAGCATTACTGTATAATGTCCCAGCCTTCCCAGAAGTGTCACCTCTCCAGTCAGCAGCTCAATCATCTTGTAGGTGAGTTCTAGGATCTTCTGGTCATTGATGTCCTCATGTATCAGGGGGTGAGATGGAGGCCCTGTGATTGAGCTCAGGGGTCTTTCCCATGCCTCAGACACAGGGTCCTGACAGCGCTCACTAGAGGTCTTCTTCACTACTGTGTAATCCTGGTTATGGAGAGACACATTAATAAATCTCACTACAGACATTTCCAGAGTCCTCACCTCTCCAGTTCTGTCCATCTGTTATTCCCATAGATAAGAATGATGTAATGTGACGTCATCAGAATCTCTCACCTCTCCAGTAACCCGGAAGAGGATCTCTAGGGTGAGATGTAATATACTCTCTGCCATCTTGTCTCTGTCCATATCCATCTTTGATGGGTCAATAAGGAAATTCTCTTAAATAGAAGATCTTCACTGAGAGGATCTGATATTGTGTAATAATACAATTACTGGAGATAATAAGGGGAAACATATGAGGAGATATATTATTTTACAGTATTTAGTTTTCTGCTTTACATCTAGTAATAAAACCTATATATTTTAGTCCACAGATAACAAGCAGTTCCTTCCTTGGAGTCTGTAGCTGAACACGTTTCTCAAAGACTCATCTTCCATAGCGCTAATTCTTGTCTCATTTATCGACACTGGAATCGGCATTAGCAATACTGCAGGAGATATTCATTACACGTGACATGAGAAATAACTACTTCATGATGAGGACGACATCTTCATCTTCTACTACGGCTCTAGAAACATATTTAGCCAGAGTTCTTCACTGACTACTAGTGTTGAGCGATACCTTCCGATATCAGGAAATATCGTATCGGATTGGATCGGACCGATACCCAAAAAGTGTCGGATATCGCCGATTCCGATACCGGAAACCAATGCAAGTCAATGGGACACAAATATCGGAATGAAAATAAACCCTTTCTTTCCTTGTAGTTTAATTCTACATGAAGTAAAACAACTAAGAATAATGTAGAATGTATTACGCGAAAAGCCGGCAATTCATCAGCGGCATACACCGGTACCCGACAATTTACAACAGAAAGAATAGAGCTTCACACATAGATTAGATAGATAGAAACATGTCAGTCACATATATATGAAGTACAGTGACAGTGTTGCTTACTGTACTTGTCATTTAGTGTTAAAATAAAGGATTTATTTAAAAAAAAATTGGCGTGGGGTTCCCCTTAATTTTAGGCTCTAGCGGAGGTTAAGCAGAGAGCTGGGGCAGATGTTTGAAGCCTGGGAAGGGGGTAATACCCACGGAGCTTCCCAGGCTACTAATATCAGCCCCCAGCTGAATACCTAGCCTTTACTAGCTATTAAAATGGGGGACCCCCCCCAAAAAATGACGTGGGGTCTCCCCTAATTTAATAGCTAGCAAAGGCTAGGCAGACAGCTGGGGGCTGATATTAATAGCCCAGGAAGGGTGCCATGAATATTGGCCCCCTCCCAGGCTAGAAACACCAGCCGTCAGCCGCCCCAGAAATGGCGCATCCATAGGATGCGCCAATTCTGGCACTTAGCCTCGCTCTTCCCAATGAACTCAGCTCACCTCATGCACGTCACTGACAGCGTGGGAGAATTCTCACGCTGAGGCGCTGAGTGCAGGAGAATTTTCCCACGCTGTCAGTGACGTGCATGAGGTGAGCTGAGTTCATTGGACATGACCTCGGCTCATCTTTATGCCGTCACAGTGAGACACTGAGGAGCGCAAGCATGCCTGCGCTTCTCAGTGTCTGCGGGATGACAGGCTGGATGGCAGCGTTCTGCTGCGGTCCAGCCTGTCATCTCGATGTAGCAGAGCTGAAGCTGTCGTGGGAACCATGGAAAGGTAAGGATGAGGTTGGTTTATTATTTTTCTTTTATTGCAGGAGATCGTTGGCTTCAGCTGGAATGGGCGTGATGGTAAGTATGGTTTAATTTAGAACAATAAAGAATTGTGTGTTTATTTCAATTAAAGGACTTTTTTCTGGGTGTTGTGTTTTTTTTAAATACTTTACTAGAAATTCATGGTGGTCATGTCTAATATTGGCGTGACCCCATGAATTTCGGGCTTAGGGCCAGCTGATAATGCCAAGCTGGCCTTAACTCCTTTATTACCCAGTGAGCCACCGCACCAGGGCCCTGGATGAGTTGGGTACTGCGCCAGAAGATGGCGCTTCTATGAACGCGCCATTTTCCGGGGTGGCTGCGGGCTGCAATTTGCAGCGCGGGTGGCCCAGAAAGCTTGGGCCTCCCTGCGCTGCGGATTCCAGCCCCCAGCTGCCTAGTTGTACCTGGCTGGACACAAAAATAGGGCGAAGCTGCACGTATTTTTTTTTTTAAATTATTTTATGAAATTCATGAAATAATTAAGAAAAAAAGGGCTTCCCTATATTGTTGTGTCCAACCAGGCACAAATAGGCAGCTGGTGGTTGGGGGTAGCCCGTTCCTGCCTGCTGTACCTGGCTGGACACAAATAGAGTGCGAAGCCCCACGTCAATTTTTTTTTAATTATTTCATGAAATAATTTTTAAAAAAAAAGGGCTTCCCTATATTGTTGTGTCCGGCCAGGTACAAATAGGCAGCTGGTGGTTGGGGGCAGCCCGTTCCTGCCTGCTGTACCTGGCTGGACACAAATATAGGGCGAAGCCCCACATCAATTTTTTTTTAATTATTTCATGAATTTCCTGAAATAATTAAAAAAAAAATTGACGTGGGGCTTCGCACTATATTTGTGTCCAGCCAGGTACAGCAGGCAGGAACGGGCTGCCCCCAACCACCAGCTGCCTATTTGTACCTGATTGGACACAACAATATAGGGAAGCCCTTTTTTTCTTTATTATTTCATGAATTTCATGAAATAATTAAAAAAAAAAATACGTGGGGCTTCTCCCTATTTTTGTGTCCAGCCAGGTACAACTAGGCAGCTGGGGGCTGGAATCCGCAGCGCAGGGAGGCCCAAGCTTTCTGCCCCCCGCTGCAAATTGCAGTCCGCAGCCACCCCGGAAAATGGCGCGTTCATAGAAGCTGGATGGTGTACCTGGCTGGCATACAAAAATATGGCAAAGCCCATGTCAAAATTTTTGGGAAAAATTAATTAAAAAATAAATAATAATTTAGGGACTGCATCTTTATTAACTCCTCAAATGTCATTTAGTGTTAAAATAAAGGATTTACTAAGAAAAAAATTGGCGTGGGATCCCCCATAATTTTAGTCTCTAGCGGAGGTTAAGCAGACGGCTGGGGCAGATGTTTGAAGCCTGGGAAGGGGGTAATACCCATGGAGCTTCCCAGACTACCAATATCAGTCCCCAGCTGAATACCTAGCCTTTACTAGCTATTAAAATGGGGGACCCCCCCAAAAAAATGACATGGGGTCCCCCCTATTTTAATAGCTAGCAAAGGCTAGGCAGACAGCTGGGGGCTGATATTAATAGCCCAGGAAGGGTGCCATGAATTTTGGCCCCCTCCCAGGCTAGAAACACCAGCCGTCAGCCGCCCCAGAAATGGTGCATCCATAGGATGCGCCAATTCTGGCACTTAGCCTCGCTCTTCCACGCTGCCCTGGTGCGGTGGCAGGGGGTAATAGTGGTGGGGTTCATGTCAGCGCCAGCTGCCATGAAGCCAAGGTTAGTAATGATGGGCGTCTATAAGACACCCCCATTACTAACCTACAAAGTGTTAAAAAGAAAAAACACACTACACCCAGAAAAAAAATAATTTATTTGAAATAAAACACACCATTTTATTTAATTCTTAGTTTACTAAAAAAAAAATAATTACCTATCCTGCGCTGATCTCCCATGCACAGCTGTCACATCTGGAGATGGTGACAGCTGTGCATGGCTGCTGTAAGCTCACACTGCCGGGAACACGTTCGCTCCCGGCAGCGGGAGCCACTGACTGAGGTCACTGGAGTGCATTCAGGCAGCGCATCTCCGGAGACCTCCTTTACGGCACTGCTGTACCGTGGGAATTTCTCACGATACAGCAGGGCCGTAAAGGAGCTAACCGGAGCAGCGCTGCCTGAACTCCAGCGAACCCGCTTATGCAATGATGGGGCTGCTTTACGGCCCCGTCATTCTAGCGGCGGCAGCGGTTCAGAGCGGTCACATTCTATGTGGGTGCTCTAAACTGGAGATCTTCGTGGGACACTCGTGGACTACTATGGAGGGGTAAGGATAAGGTTGTGGTTTATTATTTTATTACAGGAGATCGATGGCTTCGGGGAATTAGGTGTCTAGGTGAGTATAGGTGTGTTTTTTAATTTTATTTTAGGTGGCGATCGGCGGGGACAGGTAATGTATAAACTAATTTATTGTAGGTAACCACTGGCCACCAATGACATGTATTTAAAATTTATTGGGGACACAGTAGGGCAATTTAAATAGCAGGATCAGGCTGATGGGAACTACTGCTCCCATCGAGCTGATCCTGCTGGCACGAGTGGACGGGGGACAGACATAGGCCGATGGGAGTAGTAGTGTCACATCGGCCTATGTCTGCCTGAACGCACATACCCCCAGACATCGCACAGACACCGCGCACACCCGCAGACATCGCACAGACACCGCACACACCCGCAGACATCGCACAGACACCCCGCACACACTCGCAGACACACGCACAGACACCCACACACACCAATCATGACGAGCTGATGGTCTGGGAGGTGAGGCTGACCTGTGCGGCCGTGGGAAAGTTCATGCGAGTTCATGTAATGCAGTCAAGCATGAACTCGCATGAACCCTCTGAGGGCACCGCGGCTACTTCAAATGAACAGCTGATCGGCATCACCTGATACCTCAGTCTTTTCACTGCCGGCTTACCGCCCAGGTCCTTCGCTTCCCGCTCCTTGGTGCTGCGCTCCCCGCTCGGTCCTAACTTACGATCAGGATGGGAGGTGGCGAGGGGAGCGGAGGATCGGGGTGGGAGGCTGCGGGGAAGCAGTATGGGGCTGTGTGATTGTTTAAAAGCCGGCGGCTTTTTACCGCCCGCCGGCTTTTAAACAATCAGGAGAATTCTCCCACGCTGGGATGGCATTCTGATGACAGGCTGGATCTCAGCTGAGCGCTGCCATCCAGCTTGTCATCCTTCAGAGACACTGCAGAGCGCAGGCATTATGGGAACTTCCGATTCCGGTATTCGATATTGTAAAAGTATCGGAATTCCGATACCGCGAATATCGGCCGATACCCGATATTTCAGTATCGGAATGCTCAACACTACTGACTACATCTCCACTGGCCGTCTATATGAAGGTTTCCCGTCTTCCCCGGACTGTAATCTTCTATCACGTTAGATCTCATGTCTGATTCACACACAGAAGTTTGATACATGGTAAGGTTTTTAATATTAAACAGAGTAGGACTATCCCGCATGGGTTCATTTTACCATGGTGGGATAGCTTTCATGCTATTTTTGATCAAAAACAGTGTTACTAAGAACCCTATTTTATTTAAATGCACTTTTGCTTTTTATTTATTTATTTACAGCAGGGTTTATGATCATTTTTCTTCTTATAGGTTTTTTTTCTGATTTATGGCCATAGTAAACATGCATTTATGTGCTGCATGGATACCAACTTAAACCAAGCTCAAATTCTGTGTTTTTTCACGGGCACCATAGTGGCCCTGTGGGCTGCTGCTATGGATGATACGCCTCTAACTATCCAACTATCATATGGTAAAAATCTCATAGGTCCTGGATTTATTAGTATCTGCATGAAGAATGGGGCTAAGTGAGTATTTATTAAAGGGAATCCACTCCCCACGAACAGCAAGCATCAGAATCTTCACTGAATAAAAAGCCATTTCACAGCAAACAGACCTCTAATATGAGGCATTCAGGTATGTATAGATTCACATTTCTATCATCTGTATGCCCATATTAGACGTCAGATGAGTCCCAGGGGGTGATAGATTCCTTTTCATCAGCCGTGGGGTAATCATAAAACCAGATATGTATCAAGGTATTCTAAGGTGGTTAATGGTTGTGTAGTCAATGGGAGGCATGTGTCACAGAGATGGCTGGTCTCTGTGATGTAACCTGGAGTGTTTCTCTAGGGCACATAAGCACTAAGAGGATGGTTTGGTGCACCTGGGAGCCGGGTTACGGGTAGCTAGGAGAGAATGGGCGAGTCCAGCTGCCCACATACCTCACCTCTGGGTGTGGTTAACAGCCTATAAAATGGAGGCAGTTGTTTGGCACATGGTCTGTGTGTTTGGAGGGAGAAGGCCTCCTGTGTATGTTTGTCTTCAGACCAAGCCAGGATACTAGACGCTACCCCAGCTTGTGTGCCACACAAGCTTGGCTGAGCAGAGACCTGCTAAGGACATTTACTTTGTTTGCCTGATCTAAAGGCTATTTTCTTTTCTGTTTGGCTTCTGGGTTTATGAAGCAATAAACGCACATGAACTTTTAAAGGAACATGCCTCCTGTTTTCCTCCTGTCACACCCAAGTGAGTAAAACCTCCACAATTAGTGTTAGACTTGCGGGTAGCATTACCAGCAGAGACGTGTGACTGCTACAGGATGGACTTCATACCCTGGGTGAAGTCTGTCGCAAGCCAGCAAGCATCGCCAGACAAAATGGAGGACCTGCTGAAACACCTGGTCCAGTCGCAGCAGCATCAACAGGAGACCAACAGGCTGCAGTTACAGCAGATACAGCAGCACTAGCAGGAACAACATCAGCAGATGCAGCTTCTGGCAACCGCCATCCAGGACAGGATGAGCACTCCAACTCCAGGTCCGACTGATGACTCCCATGTCCGGAAGGCGGCATGACGAGCTTTGCAGAAAATGACCCTGGGGGATGACGTTGAGACCTTCCTGATGGTGTTTCAAAGGGTCACCGAGAGGGAGAAATTTCCACAAGAGCAGTGGGCAGAGGTACTGTCACCATACTTTACTTGGAGAGCCCCAGAAGTAAGCGTAGTAGGCGTACTATGGTTTAGCTTTGCAGGACGCCCTATTTAGCTTTGCATAGTACGCCCAAAAGGCGTACTATGATTTAGCTTTGCAGGATGCCAAAGAGTATGGCAAGCTAAAAAGTGAAATTCTCGCACGCTTGCGGTTGACAATGACTATCAGGGCACAGCAGGTTCGTATCACTGGAACAAACCACCTCCGTCCCAAATGTTTGACCTGCAGCACCTGGTCCAGAAGTGGCTGCAGCCAGAGTCCTCAATGCCTGCGCAGATGGTAGAGTGGGTGTTGATGGATCGGATTGTGCACTCCCTGCCGAGGCCCATACAGCCTTGGGTTGCCCAAGGTGATCCCTGGTATGCGGATGAACTGGTCGGACTGATCGAGAGATACCAGGGAGTTGAAGGTTCCTTGGGAAGGCAGCCCACTACATACTGGAGTCCCCAACAGGGGATGGAGGCCCTAAAGGTGGTGGGACTTCCAAGGTCCAAATGGACGAGGGAGGTGGTGCCCAAGGTCCATACAGGTGATGTTGTTTGTTGGAGGTGCCACGGCCCAGGCCATATAGCCGCCCCTTGTCCCCTGACCCTTGAGCCGATGGACTGCAGCATAGGACAACGTTGTTCATATTATGCTTATCCGACTGCAGTGTGAACTGTCCACCCACCGAGGGGCTACAAGCATGCCACGTGAAGGTGAACAGATGGGAGGTAACGGCACTGCTAGACTCCGGGAGCCTGGTGACCCTTATGAGGGCCACCCTTCCTCTCCAAATTATCCCGGGGAAAAAAGTCGGCGTTCAGTGCATTCATGGTGATGCTAAAGACTACCCTATGGGCCAGAGTGGACATTGAAATGGCCCACGGTACAGAGTCCCACGAGGTCGGCGTCGTTCAGGACTTGTTGCACCTTATTATTATAGGCTGGGACTTTTGCTTGTTTTGGGATCTGTGCGGGAAGGGTTCTGGGTTCGCTGGCTCAGATCAGATAAGAAAAAAAATTAACCCTTATGAGGTATCACCACACCCCCAGAGTCAGCCAGGTTTCCTTTTGGTGTCCTTGTGGGGGATGAGGAGGTAGTGCTCCCTGAGTCTGCCATTCCAGAGTTAGGGGTGACCAGCGAGAATTTGGGGTCTGCCCGACATAGGGACCCAATTCTGAAGGAAGCCTTTAATAATGTCACTATTATAAATGGGGTTGCACAGGAGTCGGGGCTCACACAAGGTTTCCCCATTTTATGATGAGTAAGGAGTTGTTGTACCGGGTCAAGAAAGTGAGGGAGGAGAGTGTGGAGCAGTTAATAGTGCCGGGCCCCTTTAGACGGAAGGTGTTGGACATGGCCCATTCACATGACTTGGGGGGACATCTGGAAGTGGAAAAAACGCAGGAACGGATCATGCAAAGGTTCTGTTGGTGAACATTGGACATAATTTCAAAAAACATCACAGTAAAAGTTAATACCTTACCAACACCAGATCAGATTGCCAATGCACTGCAGGATGCAGCAAGCCTACATGATAAAGGCAGGGCCAGCACATGTGCAAAATACTGAAGTAGACAGCTACTCACTAACCTACCAAACTCATGGAGGGGGTGGCTGTGTAGTATTATACATGCACACCGATGGATTCTGCATAGGGCGGGTGCCAGTCACACATATGTGTGAAGCACAGTGCAAAAAAGATGAAAAATAGTGAATAAGATAAATACACAATCAATAGGTTGCAAGCCAGACAATGTGCATCACTCATATCTGTGTGACTGGCGCCCTATGCAGACTCCATCGGTGTGCATGTATAATACTACACAGCCACTCCCTCCATGAAATGGTAGGTTAGTGAGTGGCTGTCTGCATCAGTATTTTGCACATGTGCTGGCCCCGCCTTTATCATTGAGGCTTGCTGCATCCTGCAGTGCAGTGGTAATCTGACCTGGTGTTGGTAAGGCATTATCTTTTAGGCTATGTGCCCACGATGCAGAAATGCTCCGGATTTTTTCCTGAGCGTTTCTGCATCTCCCAGGCAGAAAAAATGCATGCGGATTGTACGGAAGTGAAGAGTTCTTCACATGCATATCCGCATGCGGGTTGTCAAGCGCTTTCCAAGCGATTTTAGCATCACTTGGAAAGTGCTTGACAACTTGGTAACACTATATAAATCCATGCAACAGGCATGGATTTATATAGGGTGACTGAAAGAATGGTAAATAATAAAAATATAATTACATACTTACCTTCTGATGGCCCCCGGTGTCTTTATCCGATGCGTCCTGGCTTGCCGGCAGCTCGCGGTAGACTAAAGGACCTGCCGACGTCAGAGGTGGCATGACCCGTCACATGATTAATTGACGTCATGGCAGGTCCTTTTCAGACCATCGCGAGCTGCCGGCAAGCTGAGACGCATCGCTAAGGACACCGGGGGCCATCAGAAGGTAAGTATAATGTATATTTTTTATTTTATTCTTTTTTTTTTTTACAGGTTCTATGGTATCTGGGTCCGGAGGAGAGTCTCCTCTTCTCCAAACCTGGGTACAATCCACACATTGAAACGCATGGATTCCACATCTGCAGATGCAATGATGCGGATTCCATGCGTTCCAATGCAAGTCAATGGCGGCGAAAACACCGTGCTAACGCTAAATAATTGGCAGTGCTGCGGATTTTTCCGCAATGATAATCCGCAGCGGAAATTTCCGCAGCATGTGCACAGCACATGGGATTATCATTGGGGAACATGGCAGACCTTCTACCAAGCGTTTTTTAAGCGTTTCTGCAGTGGAATTGCCGCTGCGGAAACGCTTAAAAAAAGGATAGTGGGAATACAGCCTTACTGTGATGTTTTTTGAAATTATGTCCAATGTTCACCATTTTTAATGTTTAGTGTTAGGACTCGCAAGTATGAGGACCCTTGACGTTTGAGTTTGCGAGCGTGTGTATTTTGGCCAAAATATCGACCAACACCTCATGTGGTGTATTTATCTTATACTCTATTTTTCATCTTTTTTGCACATTTTTTTGCAGGATGCGGCCAGGCCTCTTTAGTGTTGGCTGGGTGAATTGGGGCGTCTGTCTTGTGGGGGTGCACGTATATAGTGCGGGGCAGCACGCCTGATCTAATAGTATGGGCGTCATCAACAAGCTGCAAGCCAGAAACTGTGCATCGCACATATCTGTGTGACTGGCGCCCTATGCAAACTCCATCGGTGTGCATGTATAATACTACACAGCCACCCCCTCCATGAATTGGTAGGTTAGTGAGTGGCTGTCTGCATCAGTATTTTGCACATGTGCTGGCCCCGCCTTTATCATGGAGGCTTGCTGCATCTGGTGTTGGTAAGGCATTATCTTTTATAAAGGTTCTATTGGCCTGGATGTCACCGGGAAATATTTAAGTATTGCAGGTCTTGCACTATGTGCCAGTTGACCGCCCCCACCTCTCACTTTTGAAGTCCCCTCGTGCCATTGCCCATTACTGAAGTGCCGTTCAAGAGAATTGCTATGGACTTGGTCAGTCCCCTGGTTGAATCTGCTCATGGGCATCAATTTATATTGGTTATCCTGGACTATGCCACATGGTATCCTGAATTGATTCCACTGAGAAACTCCTCCGCAAAGAATATATCCCGTGAGTTGGTCCATGTTTTTCCCCAACAGGCTTAGCAAAGGGAGATACTCACCGACCAGGAAATTCCCTCTATGAGTAAGGTGATGAGGGAGTTATGCAAAGCCCTCCTAATCTCCCAACTGAGGACTGCAGTATACCATCCTCAGACAGATAGCCTAGTCAAAAGGTTTAACAAGACTCTGAAGAGTATACTGAGGAAGGACATAGAAAGGGACAGGCCTCTACAGGGTTCTCGCCATTCGAACTTCTGTATGGCCGACATTCGCGGGGTCTTCTGGATGTCACAAAGGAAATCTGGGAAACCAAATTCACGCCCCACAGGAGCGTCATCGAGCACGTTGCTCTGATGCAGGAGAGGATTGTGCATGTGATGCCCATCGTAAAAGAACATCTCCCCCAGGCAATAGAAGCTTATGCCAGAGTCTACAACCGGTCAGCCAGAGTGAGGCAATTCAATCTGGGAGACCGGAGTCCTCACGCTAATTCCGACGGTGGAAATTAAGTTCTTGGCCAAGTGGCAAGGGCCATATAAGATGGTGGAAAAAGTGGGTGAAGTGAACTACAAGGTTCATCAACGGGGATGACGTAAGCCGTACCAGATATACCACATCAACCTCATCAAGCCGTGGCAAGACAGAGAGGCTGTGGAAGCTCCATGCTTTCTGGGCAAGCTAAAAGGTGAAGTTGGAGGAGTCGCAATAGCGGAAACGCTAACGAAGGCCAAGAAACAGCAGTGTCGGGAGTTGATGCAGAAGAACAGGGATCTGTTCTCGGAATTGCCGGGCTGCACAAGGGTCATAGAACACAAGGTTCTGACGGAGCCACATGTGCGGGTGAATTTGAAGCCCTATCTGATACCTGAGGCCCGACGAGAGTTGATATCCAAAGAGGTAGCTTGTATGCTGAAGCTCAGTGTCACTGAAGAATTCAAGAGCAGTTGGTCAAGCCTGATCGTCTTGGTCCCAAATCCCAATGGTGAGTGGAGATTCTGCAACGACTATCGGAAGTTGAATGAGGTTTCCAAATTTGATGCATATCCAATGCCACGCGTCGTCGAGCTGATCAAGAAGCTTGGGCCAGAAAGGCACATAACCACCTTGGATCTGACGAAGGGATATTGGCAGATCCCCATGGCACAGGTAGCCAAAGAGAAGACTGCGTTTTCTACGCCGGACGGATGCTTCCAGTATGCTCGGATGCCGTTTGGACTGCAGGGGGCCCCTGCAAAATTCCAGAGAGCTATGGATAGCATCATTGCATCCCATAAGAAATATGCCGCAACATACCTGGACAATACTATCTTCAGTCCAGACTGGGAGAGTCATCTGGAAAAGATTGAGGCTGTGTTTGATGCTCTGAGGAAGGTGGGGTTTTCAATAAACTCGAAGAAATGTGGCATGGGGAAATAAGAAGCCAAGTACTTCGGATATGTAGTGGGTAGAGTCGAGATAAAACCCCAAAATACTAAAGTAGAAGCAATCCAAAATTGGCTGAGACCGGTGTCGAAAAAGCAAGTCAGAGCCTTCCTGTGAATCGTGGGATACTACAGGAAATTCATCCCAAACTTCGCCATGATGGCCACACCTCTGACTGACCTCCTTAAAGGAACAAAATCAGCCAAGGCCAAGTGTACTGCAGAGGCGGGGACATCCTTTCAAAAGATGAAACTGGCTCTGTGTAGGCAACCGGTCCTGGTTGCCACGGACTTCAAGAAAGAGTTTATACTCCAGACAGATGCCTCAGATGTCGGGTTAGCAGCAGTCCTTTCCCAGGAGATACAAGGGGAGGAGCACCCTGTCCTCTACCTGAGTAGAAAGCTGTCCTCCTGCGAGAAAAATTATTCGGTCATAGAGAAGGAACGCTTGGCTATAAAGTGTGCGGTGGACACCTTACCGTACTATCTGTTAGGTCGAAAATTTAGATTATTATCTGATTATGCTCCACTCAGATGGATGAGGAAAAAAAGTGAAAAAATGCCAGTCACCCTCGGGTTTTTAGCCCTACAGGACTCCTACTTCCCTGTAGAACATTGAGCAGGGAAGCTACATGGTAATGCCGATGATCTCTCGAAAATCCCCTGTCTGGTAGTAAAAGGTGTCAAGCCCACGGCTTTAGGCAGAGGGGGGGGTATGTAAGGTGGCTAATGGTCGCATAGTCAATGTGAGGTATGTGTCACAGAGATGGCTGGTCTCTGTGAAGTAACCCGGAGTGTTTCTCTAGGGCACATAAGTACTAAGAGGATAGTTTGGTGCACCTGGGAGCCGGGTTACGGGTAGCTAGGAGAGAATGGGCGGGTCCATCTACCCAGATACCTCACCTTTGGGTGTGGTTAACAGCCTATAAAATGAAGGCTGTTGTTTGGCACATGGTCTGTGTGTTTGGAGGTAGAAGGCCTACTGTGTATGTTTGTCTTCAGACCAAGCCAGGACACTGGACGCTACCCCAGCTTGTGTACCACACAGGCCTGGCTGAGCAGAGACCTGCTAAGGACATTTACTTTGTTTGCCTGATCTAAAGGCTATTTGCTTTTCTGTTTGGCTTCTGGGTTTATTAAGTAATAAACCCACATGAAATTTTAAAGGAACATGCCTCTTGTTTTCCTCCCATTGTGCCCCAGTGAGTAAAACCCCTACAATATGTATAAAGGAAAGGGTATGGTACTCAGAGAATGTTTCAATAATCCGCCTCAATGCATTTTCCCAACAGGTTCATCAGGAGGCTTGATACAGGGATGATAATTCATGATGTTCAGCATAGTGTGCCTAATAGCCAGGTGTCCATGTTTAAATATCCCACTTCATCCAAAACCCTTCCCAGACTAGGAGACCCATTCCCATTCCTAGAGGTGAATTGACACAGGATATACAGAATAGAGTCTGTCTACAATAATATACTGCGCCTACGCTACTTCTCATGAGCTAGAGGTTCGATAATGTCCATCCCCTAGTGTGCATGTCGGGAAGTGACGTGCTTTTTGCTGAAACACCAGATAAACTGATTGCCGCCGCGCCACTCGTACCTGTGACAGCGCATGCCCGCAGTTATCATTCCATCTAGGATCATTGTCCACAAATGTGCATGCCCAGATGTCTGCGTTCCACACCAGAGCGCATATGGTATTGGATTGCATTCCACCAACAGAAAAATCCTCTCTCTGAGATCAGTATCATGGGAGACTAAAAACAAGTATTGCACATCCTCCCATCATGCAATAGGCATGTGGATCTACTTTATCACTACAAAATATATGGGATGGTGGCCCACAGTATACTCCTAAATGGTCATATTTGACCCCTATTGCATAATTAGAGATACACAAGGAACACCACACTTGTTAGTTACTAAATAGTATAATTGGGATATAACTGATAAGAAATAATTCTGATATAGAAGCTCAGATCTCTTGATGAAGTAAAACAATGTGAACCTCGTTCACAGGGAACTGAGTAGCAATGGGTAGAGTATAAAATCCTAAAATGTAATCCAGAATGAGGCTGTATTCATACAAAACAGGCATAGGAAATTTGCTCATTCAGTCCCTTAGGGGCTAGTGAATCCAGTCTGGAAATCCACTCACTTTCCTTTTTGAGGATACATCTATTGAGATCACCACCTCTCACATTGGGTTTAACCACCTCAATGATGCAAAAGGAGATGTCTCTTGTTTCACCTCAATGTGCACTGTTCATGTGTCTCACTAATGGGGTGTCCCGATGTCACGCCAGGTGTGAGGGCAACACAGAGAGTCACGCCAGGTGTGAGTGCAACACAGAGGAGAAAGGGAAAGGGAGCCCAGATACTAGGGAAAAGGGGGAAGAGGTGACCTCCTAATCTGGACTAGCATCACCCTGTCTCCCCCTAATATCCCTATACAGTCTCCGCAGCTGTCGCCCATCACATGCCTTGCCCAACTATCCCTGTCATAAGGCTATAGCTGGGGGTGGAAGGAGATGAGCACTAGTCAACCCCCGCTAGCACTCTAAAGACAAAAGGGGAAGACAACACAAGGGAATTACAACTTCGCTTTAGAAGAAACTCCAACAGGGCACACGGCCTCAAGACTCCAAAGAGAACGTGATGCTGCTTCAGCCAAGTTCCAAGTAGAAATGAGTATACCCAGCGACGCCAACATAGACACACCAGGTATATATACACCCAGACTAAATGGAGGTAGAATCTGGGTCCTAAACACAGCCATCCATCTAGGCAGCTGTCTGCATTGCCAAACGTGGAGATCTCCTGCAAACCCCTGCAGGGTGACTGTCTGTCACCTCTCACACACCCGTGACACCCAACCATGGCGTATTTCACCCAAATGCCCTCTCCACACTCCTCTTAGACTCCCTCTTGGTCGTGCATACATAATCTAGGGGGCAGGTGCATGTGGCCATATATACAAGTCCTTATGTTTTACAGTTGGAATAATCCCTCTGGAAAAAGGTTTCACCTGTAGAGGAACTCAAGAAAGATTTACATGGTCTCATCCAATTACATGTACAACTTTCTACACATCTAAAGAAACCACAGATTCTTCTATCTAGCCATGTCCCCTTGGGTGCAGTTTTTTCAGAAACTATGCGCTAAACGGTCCCTAATTGACCAACCCTTTCTGAAAGTTATTGTGGGAGTAGATCACACAGCACCCTCAGGTCCAGGTCAGCCACAAGTACATCCTAGTGTTTTCTGAAGATATTAAAGATATGGTCACTCTGATTGTCACAAATTCCTATTACTTGTGTTATCCCATATTTTTCTTGGTGTCTTGGTTAGGTATGGAGGAGTGTCTCTCTCTCCTGTTTTTCTGCAAACAATCGTGCGGAATCCAAAATGTACTGTGGGTACCTTTTTCCCTGAATCAGGTGTTTATGTCTATTGCCTGTTATTCATATCTGTGACATTAGAGCAGTTTCTTCTCAACTGTAAACATTGGCCCTTGGATATTGTTTTTTTTTTAAGTAGGATGCGGTGGTGGCTATCCCACTTTAATAGTTTATGGTAGATGAGTGTCCCTAGGGTCCAAACAAGGGCTGTGGAGTCAGTGCCCATTTTGGTGGAGTTGGAGTCGGTATAAAATTGACCCACTCCGGCGCCTAAAATATGTAATAAATTGGATACAGTAGTTTAATGCAGTTTGTGAGGAATATTTTTTCATAAGAATTTGGGAAAGTTATGAAATGTCTTATAAATGTCTTTCCTATTCCAGATCTAAGGGTCTAGACTTTTAGCTGAGAAAAACTTGTCCTACTGTAAACTTATCACTTAAACATGAGCCATGTATGAGGGAGTCGGAGTCGTGAAGTCGGAGACTGTGTCATGGAAATTGAGGAGTAGGAGTCGAAGGCTTGGCTTACCGACTCCACAGCCCTGGCTCCCATCCCGTACTTTCTTGATTGGTACATCAAGGAAAGGCAACTGGTAATAATTAAGCTCTGATATAAATCTAAGGCCCACTCTATGGATATTGAGTTCCAAATTCAAGAAACTGTTCATTCGTCCCTGACCGGATGATAAAAATGTTGTCAATATATCTATATCATGCCCCAATATATGGTTGCCACCACTTATAATCATTCCTGAGTATGTTGGTTTTCTCCTAGCAGCCCAGGAATAGATTAGCAGATGAGGGGGTACAGGGGCTCCCCATCGCAGTAACCCTGAGCTCGGGTAAGTACTTCCTGTCAAAAAGAAAGATGTTATGAGTAAAAGTGAATTTTAGAAGATCCTCCATGAAGTCATTATGTCTGCTACACTCTACTGATCTCGATTTCTATAAACATCTTACTCCTCTGATACCATCCTCATGCGGTATATTACTGTACAAAGCCTCGATATCTAGTAAGGCCTGCTCCCCTACATGCATGTATACATGCTCGAGGGTCTACATGTAGGGGAGCAGGCAAAGGGAAATCCAACTGCAGCGGGATTATTACAACTGTAAAACCTCAGGACGTTTTCCACTGCAGGACCTCAGGCGGTACTGTGGGAACATTATACTGTGTGAGGGCATCATCCGTACTGCATAATGGGGGCATTACACTGTGTGGGGGCATCATACATTCTGTATAAGGGGCATAATGGGGGCATTACATTGTGTGGGGCATCATACAAACTAAATACATCCTGCATAAGGAGCATAATGGGGGAATTACACTGTGTGGGGGCATCATACATACTGCATAAGGGGCATAATGAGGGCATTACACTGTGTGGGGGCATCATACACCCTGCATAAGGGGCATAATGGGGGCATTAAACTGTGGGGGGCATCATACATCCTGCATAAGGGGCATAATGGGGGCATTACACTGTGTGGGGGCATCATACATCCTGGATAAGGGGCATAATGGGGGCATTACACTGTCTGGGGGCATCATACATACTGCAAAAGGGGCATAATGGGGGCATTACACTGTGTGGGGGCATCATACATCCTGCATAAGGGGCATTACACTGTGGGGGGCACATACATCCTGCATAAGGGGCATAATGGGGGCATTACACATCCTGCATAAGGGGCATAATGGGGGCATTACACTGTGTGGGGCATCATACATCCTGCATAAGGGGCATAATGGGGGCATTACACTGTGTGAGGGCATCATACATCCTGCAAAAGGGGCATAATGGGGGCATTACACTGTGTGGAGGCATCATACATCCTGCATAAGGGGCATAATGGGGGCATACACTGTGTGGGGGCATCATACATCCTACATAAGGGGCATAATGGGGGCATTACAATGTGTGGGGGCATCATACATCCTGCATAAGGGGCATTACACTGTGTGGGGGCATCATACATCCTGCATAAGGGGCATAATGGGGGGCATTACACTGTGGGGGGGCATCATACATACTGCATAAGGAGCATAATGGGGGCATTACACTGTGTGGGGGCATCATACATACTGCATAAGGGGCATAATGTGGGCATTACACTGTGGGGGGCATCATACATACTGCATAAGGGGCATAATGTGGGCATTACACTGTGGGGGGCATTATACATCCTGCATAAGGGGCATAATGGGGGCATTACACTGTGTGGGGGCATCATACATCCTGCATAAGGGGCATAATGGGGGCATTACACTGTGTGGGGGCATCATACATCCTGCATAAGGGGCATAATGGGGGCATTACACTGTGTGGGGGCATCATACATCCTGCATAAGGGGCATAATGGGGGCATTACACTGTGTGGAGCATCATACATCCTGCATAAGGGGCATAACAGGGGCATTACACTGTGTGGGGGGAATCATACATCCTGCATAAGGGGCATATTGGGGGCATTACACTGTGTGGGGGCATCATACATCCTGCATAAGGAGCATAATGGGGGCATTACACTGTGTGTGGGCATCATACATCCTGCATAAGGGGCATAATGGGGGCATTACACTGTGTGGGGGCATCATACATCCTGCATAATGGGGGCATTACACTGTGTGGGGCATCATACATACTGCATAAGGGGCATAATGGGGGCAATACACTGTGTGGGGGGCATCATACATCCTGCATAAGGGGCATAATGGGGGCATTACACTGTGTGGGAGCATCATACATCCTGCATAAGGGGCATAATGGGGGCATTACACTGTGTGGGGGCTTCATACATCCTGCATAAGGGGCATAATGGGGGCATTACACTGTGTGGGGGCATCATACATCCTGCATAAGGGGCATAATGGGGGCATTACACTGTGTGGGGCATCATACATACTGCATAAGGGGCA
Source organism: Phyllobates terribilis (assembly GCF_046119375.1). NCBI lineage: Eukaryota > Metazoa > Chordata > Amphibia > Anura > Dendrobatidae > Phyllobates > Phyllobates terribilis. The sequence continues at coordinate 11,803,359 of NW_027362795.1, read as the reverse complement.
TAATGTGGGCATTACACTGTGGGGGGCATCATACATACTGCATAAGGGGCATAATGTGGGCATTACACTGTGGGGGGCATTATACATCCTGCATAAGGGGCATAATGGGGGCATTACACTGTGTGTGGGCATCATACATCCTGCATAAGGGGCATAATGGGGGCATTACACTGTGTGGGGGCATCATACATCCTGCATAAGGGGCATAATGGGGGCATTACACTGTGTGGGGGCATCATACATCCTGCATAAGGGGCATAATGGGGGCATTACACTGTGTGGGGGCATCATACATCCTGCATAAGGGGCATAATGGGGGCATTACACTGTGTGGGGCATCATACATACTGCATAAGGGGCATAATGGGGGCATTACACTGTGTGGGGGCATCATACATCCTGCACAAGGGGCATTACACTGTGTGGGGCATCATACATACTGCATAAGGGGCATAATCGGGGCATTACACTGTGGGGGCATCATACATACTGCATAAGGGGCATAAACGGTGCATTACACTGTGGGGGCATCATACATCCTGTATAAGGGGCATAATGGGGGCATTACACTGTGTGTGGGTATCATACATCCTGCATAAGGGGCATAATGGGAGCATTATACTGTGTGGGGGCATCATACATGCTGTAGCTACCACGTGTGCCCGCTGCTAAAGGGAATGCATATTCACGCTTGTCAACGCTCATAGTCCCGGCGTGGAGAGGAGTGAATATGCCGGCAGCAGCAGCAGCTCACCTCGACAACTGAGAGCGCGCGCTGCTCTGATACCAACATGAGCTGCTGGCAGACAGAACACAGGAGCTCTGGAGCAGAGGTGAGGAAGAAAGGTGAGTATAAGTGTTTATTTTTTGTGTGTGCAGTGATGGGGCCACACATACCAGGATTGGGGGGTGAGAAGGCCACACATACCATTCTTGACCCCATTTCTGGCGATTAGATATTTCCCTGGATCTCGTGTATCCTGCTGCATATTGCTGTATATAACATAGGCTTACGTCATGTGAACAATGGCCAAATAGCTGTTGGCTGAGAACTCGTCCTGTATGATAAAATCTGCGATGGAGGTTCCTAATACGGCTTCCAACGCAGATGTGAAATCATCCAAATGTGTATAAGAACTAGCGAGTGATAAAGGAGACAATGGCTGGTAGGTAATAAGTCATTACCTGTCTGCCAATATCTTGTTCTTGAAGACTTCAAGATATCATGTATTACATATTACATATTATTTTGAAAGAGCACCATGTAATACCACATGTGTCCTGGAGAGGCCACTACGTCCAGCAAAAAACAGCTGATTGCTGAGGGTGTTCACTGCCAGACCCCCGACTATCAACTGATCGCCTGCAAGTCCTCATTTGGGGACAGGAGTTGTTCACACTTGGCATATTTTGTGATTCATGAGGGGAGGACAGTAGCCGGATATAGACTTTTTCTATAAAGTCAGATTAAAGGGGTTTTCAGGGATGAGGGGTGCCATATGTATCAGGATTGGGGGATGAGGGGTGCCATACATACCAGGATTGGTGATGAGGGAGCCATACATACCAGGATTGGGGGATGAGGGGGCCACACATACCAGGATTGGGGGATGAGGGGGCCATGCATACCAGGATTGGGGGATGAGGGTTGCCATATGTACCAGGATTGGAGAATGAGGGGTGCCATACATACCAGGATTGGTGATGAGGGAACCATACATACCAGGATGGTGAAACTTTCCAGTAGCTGCAGCATTTCCCACCCTAGGCTTATACTCAACTCTACGTTTTCCCAGTTTTTTTGTGGTAAAATTAGGGGCCTCTGCTTATACTCGGGTCGTCTTATTTAAAACATACGGTATTTTAAAATCAGTGAGTACGTGGTGCACATAATACTGCAGGACTGTGTAGTGCATTATACTATATGGGGGCTGCATTTTACCCTTTGGGGTGTGAATTATACTGTATGGAGAACTATGAGGAGTGCATTATATTCTATCGAGGACCATGGGAAGTTCATTATACTATATGGAGGATTATGGGGGGTGCATTATACTATATGGATGATTTTGGAGGCTGCATTATACTATATGGAGGATTATGGGTGGCTTGTTATACTATATGGAAGTCTATGTGGGGCCATTATGATATTTTGAGGGCTATGTGGGGGACCGTTATACTGTATGAAAGCAATTATACGGTGTGAAGGTTTGTGTGGCGTCCATCATGCTGTTTGGAGGGCTGTGTGGGGCCATTATACTGTTTGGAGGGCTAGTGTGGGCCATTATACTGTATGTAGGCCCATTATACTGTATGGAGGGCTGTGTGGGAGTCACAGTTGGGGGAATCATACTGTGTTAGGGTCACCATACTTTGCCTTGGGAGTTGAGGTGGGGTACAATAAGGTCATTATACTGTTCATGTAGAGGCTAATGTGGAGGAATGCACCATGGGGGTATCATACTGTGTTTGGGGGGCACTTTTATTGGCACCATACTTCATGGGGGCAATGAAAGAGGGAGCTAGGACTTCAGTAGGAGGAAAATTAGAAAAACGAAGTAAAGGCTGGAAAGTTGTGAGATCGGCTCTTCTGTGACACAGACAAATATTTCTTTATTTTTTTGGTGGGGGGCGTCCAATTAGAGCTTCTGTTATGGGGCCTCATGATTTCTATGTGCACCCCTGCCATAATCATCAACATTAACAGAAATAAACCCTTGAAATAGATCACTTTGATTGTAATGACTTTATATAATATATGAGTTTCATTTTCAGCATTGAAGAACTAAAATAAATAAACTTTTTGATGATATTCTAATTTACCATAGATGCACCTGTATATATAAGGGGTGTGGGTGCCATCATACTATAAGGGGCTATGGGAGTCATCATGCTATATATAGGGAGCTGTGGGGACCATCATACAGTGAGTAGGGAGCTGTGGGGATCATCATACAGTGCGTAGGGAGCTGTGGGGACCATTATACAGTGTCTAGGGATCTGTGGGGACCATCATGCAGTGTATAGGGATCTGTGGGGACCATCATACAGAGCGTAGGGAGCTGTGGGGACCATGATACAGTGCATATGGAACTGTGGTTACCATCATACAGAGCATAGGGAGCTGTGGGGACCATTATGCAGTGTATAGGGATCTGTGGGGACCATCATACGGTGCATACGGAGCTGTGGGGACCATCATACAGTGCGTAGGGAGCTGTGGGGACCATTATGCAGTGCATATGGAGCTGTGGATACCATCATACAGTGCATAGGGAGCTGTGGGGACCATCATACAGTACGTAGGGAGCTGTGGGGACCATCATACAGAGCGTAGGGAGCTGTGGGGACCATGATACAGTGCATATGGAACTGTGGTTACCATCATACAGAGCATAGGGAGTTGTGGGGACCATTATGCAGTGTATAGGGATCTGTGGGGACCATCATACAGTGCATACGGAGCTGTGAGGACCATCATACAGTGCGTAGGGAGCTGTGGGGACCATCATGCAGTGTATAGACATCTGTGGGGACCATCATACAGTGCATAGGGAGCTGTGAGGATCATCATACAGTGTGTAGGGAGCTGTGGGGACCATCATACAGTGCGTAGGGAGCTGTGGGGACCATCATACAGTGTCTAGGGAGCTGTGGGGACCATCATACAGTGTGTAGTGAGCTGTGGGACTATCATACAATATACAGGGTGCTATGGGGGCACTCAGGACATTATTTCTTTTAAATGGGTGCATTATCAGATATTACTTCTTTCACCACCCCGAAATCATCGTCCATAGACTTGAAGAAGAACTTTGTAGTTGGGTGTAGTTTGATTGTGGCTTTAAGGGAGAATTATTACTTAAAGGGGATACTCAACGGTATTTGTTGCTTGGAGGGAACACTTCAGATATTGAAACTTTCATAAGAGCATATCTGGCATTATTACTTGCTAGGTAGCACAGTGGGGTCTTTACTACTTTCTATGGGTTTCTATTATTTTTATAGGTCCCCTCTATCTGGCACACAGTCTTTGTAGCATTAATTGGTGGAGGGTAATCATAGTAATGACATCATTTTTGAAGTATTGAGGTTCCTATTCCACGTCGGAGGAGCAGGCAGCATGGGGAGGTTGTGCAGGGTGGGAATAGATGGGGACGGTGCTGGAAATGTGAGAAGTCAGATAGTCTTTGTACAGTGTGTTTTTTATGTAGAGGCAATGGTCATATCATAATACTATGTACTCACTGTGTAGTGTTGATGGTAGAGGGCATTGTGTAGCGGGATTATTATTGCCTTGTATAGAAGTAATTTTGGGAATATTGGTCTTTCAGTTGTGTATTTTAGGTTAGCAACAATGGTGTACTGTAATTATATATGTATAGGTCCTCTTTTAAGTGGCGGGGAGGTTGTATGGGGAAACACCTACTTTGGGGCTTTGGCCCCTGATCTTTTAGGACCCTAGCAACGTCCCGGCATACAAGGGATATCGGGGAGCACAAAGTGTTCTGGACGTTTCCTTTACAGTATGAAGCATTTTCCACACAGTATCCTTCCTCTGTAATATACTCCAGGACTGGTGGGGCGCACTGTCGCTCCCTATTTCACCATAACTCGGCCTCAGCACTGCAGTGCTGATCAGCAGGTCTGCTTACTTGTTCTTCGGTTTCGCGCACTATGTCTTCCACTACTGGCGCCCTTGAACCCTTGCACTCGTGACTCCCACTAGTACATCATATTCAGTGCTGCTTTGGGGTCCGTAACTCGGCGTCCAATCCAAGGACCCTTCTCTGTAAGGCCACTCTGTCTCATCGGTCCAAAAAAGTCGGGTTCACGTCATGGCCGCTTATATAGAATGAATGGAGCAGCATTTTAGCATGCGGCCCACCGTTCCAATCTAAAGGGGATGACGGTTCCTGTAGATTGGAGCTTGTTTTCATTGGACAACCCCTGTAATCTTTCACACACTGTTTCTGCATTTAAGTCTATTTTTTGGTAAATATTCGATGACCTGGTGTAATTTGTGATGTGTTGTTCTTCACCTGAGGTTGTATTGACCTCATTTTATAACTTCTAAGGACCAGACTTTTTTTTTAATATATCCTGAATAGAACACAATAGAATTGTATGTAAAACATTATTGTGTTCTTCACAATTCAAGGCGACGTGTCCTTATGAGATCTTTTTCTTGAAGGTATATGGCCCTCAGGTTCTTTCACCATACAATCTGAAGAGCCAACTTAGACTAAGAGTGGCCACCACTGGGCATACACCATGGTGCAGCAAGGGCTAGCAATCTGTCCCTCCAATTGTGTGGGTACTTATTGCTTAGGGAATGTCAGTCCAATTCTTCTTTTTAAGAGGGTTCACTGTCTGTGCATCTCTGTGCCCGAAGAATATTAACCTGGTGTTACTGTATTACTGCTGTTCCAAGTGGCAAGCACATGGTTCTCTTAGAGACAGGACCCTTGTTTAAACCCAAGTAGACTTGAATTGGAAAGGCCACTGGTCTGGACCAGGACTCTGGTTGTGTACGGTGATGGCGGCATGCACGGTTTCTATGTACGTGTATGTGTGTAGTCAGAAAATAATTTCAGTGGTGGCCTAATAACTGCAAGGACCGACGGAGGTGCTGGAGAAAGGTAAACGAGTGGCTGCAGAACGGTTGGTAAATGTGGCCACTTCATGGGAATATTGGCCACTGATGACTGAGGCCTCCCTCCTGGTTTGGTCCTGGAGCCCCCCGGCCACTTGTTGAACATCTTTCCTGTTTTTTACTGTTACACAAGACCCTTTGTCTCCTGTATTCTGCGGCTGCGTCCCGTTCTTCAGTCTTCTTTCTGTAGCATGGTGTGTATGACGTCCTGGATACAATGTTACTGCTCCATCACAGACTGAACCCCAGAACAATTGTCATGGAATTTGGTACCAGAGTTCTCTCTGTGTATGGAGCCCCCATATTTTGTGATTACTCCTATCATTCTCACTGTGTAAGGTGAAATCCAGGAAAAAAAAACACACAAAACAATATATATATTTATAATTATTATTTTTTATTGAAATAGCAATAAGCAACATTGTAATGAAAATATTACTGGTCCTTTAAGAAATTAAACTATGGTCACAGTCACTCTCAGATTGGCTCCGGTGGAGACCACAAAACGAGCTGCGGTCATTGGGGACCACCTGACAGTCATTGGGACCCAAAGATCCAGAAGAAGGCAAAGAAACCCCCCAAAAGAATTCTGATTCAGGGGGGAAAAAAATTCCTTCCTGACCCCATTTCTGGCGATCGGATATTTCCCTGGATCTCGTGTATCCTGCTGCATATTGCTGTATATAACATAGGCTTACGTCATGTGAACAATGGCCAAATAGCTGCAAGTCCTCATTTGGGGTCAGGAGTTGTTCACACTTGGCATATTTTGTGATTCATGAGGGGAGGACAGTAGCCGGATAGAGACTTTTTCTATAAAAGTCAAATTAAAGGGGTTTTCAGGAATATTTTTATGTAATATATAGGAGATTCCCAGTGGTAGAGAAAACACACAGAGCTTTACTTTCTCCGGCTGCTCCAGCTCTGGATCTTCAGCGCTTCCTGTGCTCTATTTTGACAGGATGCAGGGGTGATGGCTCAACTTCAGCACACATCATTGCTGCAGCCAATCACTGAGCTTAGAAGCTATGTCAGCATGGGCCACTGAGCCAAGTGATTGGCTGCAGAGCTGCAGTCATGATGTCACCCTTGAAGCCAGTGACTATAGATCAGCGGCAGCGGTGAAGTGCTGGAGCTGGAGCAGGAAGTAGTAAAGCTTCATCTCTTCTACTTAAGTGACGATTTATATCATTTATATTTAAGTGATGAAAAATAATTTGCTTGTGTCGCCACTTTCCGGGATCCGAAAGCCGCGGCGTTTTCATGTTTCGGGAATGGGGCTGCGGGAGGGCTAGTTTTTTGCATCATAAACTGATGGTTACATTGATATAATTTTGGGGTATATACAATGTTTTGATTGTCTGTTATTATATATTTTTTTCTTGTTGCAACGACTGTAAATCTGTAATTCTGGCATTTTATGTAATGTTCTAGTTACGCCGTTTACTAAATGGATTAATTTATTTTATATTTTGATGGATCTGACTTTTACAAACGCAGCGATACCAAATATGTGTATTTTTTTAATGTTTTATATTTCTTAATTTTTAATGGGGGGAAAACTGGGATGATTTGAACTTTTATACTTTTTTCATTTTTTTGTTACTTTTCACTGTATTTGTTCGTCTCTTTAGGGGGCTTGAACCTGCAATCATCTGATTGCTTGTGCTATATACAGCATTGCTATATATAGCAGAGATCACGATCTCCTATGAACACTAGCAACAGGCTGGCTGTCACAGGAATCCAGTGATGACAGACACAGGGATCTTCAGTGATCAAGTCACGGGTGCACCAATGAAGAGATGGAATGGTGCACCCCCTGCTGGCGCACATTAAATGCCGCTGTCACAGACTGATAGCAAGATTTAATAGGCTAACTGTCGTGGGCAGAGCTCCGCTCAACCTGCGACTGTTAGAGGCATATGATTGTTGAATAACACAGCCATCATCTGCCGAGAAAGATGCAGACTCGGCGTGTGAGCCTGCAAGAAATGCGGGGAGCAGAATTATGACGGATATAGTCCTTCATAAGTTAAGATGCATTTCTTAGTTAAAGAGTGACCGTCATTAACTGTATTTTCTAGACTATATGACGCACTTTTTAACAACAAAAAATCTTGCTCAGTGTTGTGTGCGTCCTATAGACCAGAAGCAGCGTCCTATCAAGTATGCTTATCATGTGTCTGGCACCTGCCGGAGCAGATTTCAGCTGATCGTGGGGGTGCCAGGTGTCAGACCCTCCGATCTCATACTGACGAGCTATCTTACAGATAGGTCATCAATTCTTAAGTCCCAAATAACCCTTTAAGGGGACTGGGAATGAAATCACCACCAAGGCACCAACAGAATAATAAATATGTCCTTGTATAAACTGTTGGTTCATTATAAGCTCGTTTTCTACACAATGTAGAAATGAATGATTTATACAGGGGCATCTTTATAAACTCATTACACAGTGGTATTTCACAATGCTGGTGGTTTAGGGGCCTGAAATGAAGTGATGGGTTACCTTTAATACATCCATGAACATTCACACACATACACACTCACCTCAACACACACATACATACACACACAAACACAAATACACACTCACCTCTATACACATACAATAAACACACATGCACACACCCCTTCAGTGCTGCAGTGCTCAGTACACAAACACACAGACCGTTAGTCCAGGGACACACAAACCATCACACAGCCACCCCTTTATTGAAGGGGTCACAGATACACACCCCTTCAGTGCTGGGGTCACAGACACACATCCCTTTGGTACTGAGGTCACACAAACAGACACCAACACACACCTTCAGTGCTGGAGCCACACACACAGCCCTTCAGTGCTGCATTTCAGGGGACATGTACACATGTGCCAAACACACGTGCACACACACCTTCAGTGCTGCAGTGTTGAAGACAGAAACACACTCCCCATTAGAGCAGGGACACACAAACCATCACACAGCCACCCCTTTATTGATGGGGCCATAGAGACACACCCCTTCATTGCTGGGTTCACAGACACACATCCCTTTGGTGCTGAGGTCACACAAACAGACACAGACACACACCTTCAGTGCTGGGGCCACAGACACAGCCCTTCAGTGCTGCATTTCAGGGGACATGTACACGTGTGCCAAACACACGTGCTTACACCCCTTCAGTGCTGCAGTGTTGAGGAAACAAGCACACACCCCATTAGTGCAGGGACACGCAAACCATCACACAGCCTCCTGGTTATTGATGGGGCCATAGAGACACACATCTTTATTGCTGGGGTCACAGACACACATCCCTTTGGTGCTGAGGTCACACAAACAGACACATGCACACACCTTCAGTGCTGGGGCCACACACACAGCCCTTCAGTGCTGCATTTCAGGGGACATGTACACGTGTGCCAAACACACGTGCACACACCCCTTCAGTGCTGCAGTGTTGAGGAAACAAGCACACACCCCATTAGTGCAGGGATACGCAAACTATCACACAGCCTCCCGGTTATTGATGGGGTCACAGAGACACCCCTTCATTTCTGGGGTCACAGACACACATCCCTTTGGTGCTGAGGTCACACAAACAGACACAGACACACACCTTCAGTGCTGGGGCCACACACACAGCCCTTCAGTGCTGCATTTCTGGAGACATGTACATGTGTGCCAAACACACGTGCACACTCCCCTTCAGTGCTGCAGTGTTGAGGACACAAACACACACCCCATTAGTGCAGGGACACACAAACCATCACACAGCCACCCCTTTATTAATGGGGCCATAGAGACACAGCCCTTCATTGCTGGGGTCACAGACACACATCCCTTTGGTGCTGAGGTCACACAAACAAACACAGACACACACCTTCAGTGCTGGGGCCACACACACAGCCCTTCAGTGCTGAATTTCAGGAAACATGTACACGTGTGCCAAACACACGTGCACACACCCCTTCAGTGTTGCAGTGATGAGGAAACAAGCACACACCCCATTAGTGCAGGGACACACAAACCATCGCACAGCCACCCCGTTATTGATAGGGTCATAGAGACACACATCTTTATTGCTGGGGTCACAGACACACATCCCTTTGGTGCTGAGGTCACACAAACAGACACAGACACGCACTTTCAGTGCTGGGGCCACACACACAGCCCTTAAGTGCCGCATTTCTGGAGACATGTACATGTGTGCCAAACACACATGCACACACCCCTTCAGTGCTGCAGTGTTGAGGACACAAACACACACCCCATTAGTGCAGGGACACACAAACCATCACACATGCACCCCTTTATTGATGGGGTCACAGAGACACCCCTTCATTTCTGGGGTCACAGACACACATCCCTTTGGTGCTGAGGTCACACAAACAGACACAGACACACACCTTCAGTGCTGGGGCCACACACACAGCCCTTCAGTGCTACATTTCTGGAGACATGTACATCTGTGCCAAACACACGTGCACACTCCCCTTCAGTGCTGCAGTGTTGAGGACACAAACACACACCCCATTAGTGCAGGGACACACAAACCATCACACAGCCACCCCTTTATTAATGGGGCCATAGAGACACAGCCCTTCATTGCTGGAGTCACAGACACACATCCCTTTGGTGCTGAGGTCACACAGACACAGACACACACCTTCAGTGCTGGGGCCACACACACAGCCCTTCAGTGCTGCATTTCAGGGAACATGTACACGTGTGCCAAACACACGTGCACACACCCCTTCAGTGTTGCAGTGATGAGGAAACAAGCACACACCCCATTAGTGCAGGGACACACAAACCATCGCACAGCCACCCCGTTATTGATGGGGCCATAGAGACACACATCTTTATTGCTGGGGTCACAGACACACATCCCTTTGGTGCTAAGGTCACACAAACAGACAAAGACACACACTTTCAGTTTCTGGGGCCACACACACAGCCCTTAAGTGCCGCATTTCTGGAGACATGTACATGTGTGCCAAACACACATGCACACAACCCTTCAGTGCTGCAGTGTTGAGGACACAAACACACACCCCATTAGTGCAGGGACACACAAACCATCACACAGCCACCCCTTTATTGATGGGGCCATAGAGACACAACCCCTTCATTGCTGGTGTCACAGACACACATCCCTTTGGTGCTGAGGTCACACAAACAGACACACACCTTCAGTGCTGGGGCCACCCACACAGTCCTTCAGTGTTGCATTTCAGGGGAGATGTACACGTGTGCCAAACACACGTGCACACACCCCTTTAGTGCTGCGGTGTTGAGGAAACAAGCACACACCTCCTTAGTGCAGGGACACGCAAACCATCACACAGCCTCCCCGTTATTGATGGGGCTATAGAGACACACATCTTTATTGCTGGGGTCACAGACACACATCCCTTTGGTGCTGAGGTCACACAAACAGACACAGACACACACCTTCAGTGCTGGGGCCACATGCACAGCCCTTCAGTGCTGCATTTCAGGGAACATGTACACATGTGCCAAACACACGTGCACACACCCCTTCAGTGCTGCAGTGTTGAGGACACAAACACACACCCCATTAGTGCAGGGACACACAAACCATCACACATCCACCCCTTTATTGATGGGGTCACAGAAACACCCCTTCATTTCTGGGGTCACAGACACACATCCCTTTGGTGCTGAGGTCACACAAACAGACACAAACACACACCTTCAGTGCTGGGGCCACACACACAGCCCTTCAGTGCTGCATTTCAGGGGACATGTACACGTGTGTCAAACACACGTGCACACACCCCTTCAGTGTTGCAGTGTTGAGGACACAAACACACACCCCATTAGTGCAGGGACACACAAACCATCACACATGCACCCCTTTATTGATGGGGTCACAGAGACACCCCTTCATTTCTGGGGTCACAGACACACATCCCTTTGGTGCTGAGGTCACACAAACAGACACAGACACACACCTTCAGTGCTGGGGCCACACACACACCCCTTTAGTGCTGCGGTGTTGAGGAAACAAGCACACACCCCATTAGTGGGGCCATAGAGACACAGCCCTTCATTGCTGGGGTCACAGACACACATCCATCTGGTGCTGAGGTCACACAAACAGACACAGACACACACCTTCAGTGCTGGAGCCACACACACAGCCCTTCAGTGCTGCATTTCAGGGGAGATGTACACGTGTGCCAAACACACGTGCACACACCCCTTCAGTGTTGCAGTGTTGAGGACACAAACACACACCCCATTAGTGCAGGGACACACAAACCATCACACATGCACCCCTTTATTGATGGGGTCACAGAGACACCCCTTCATTTCTGGGGTCACAGACACACATCCCTTTGGTGCTGAGGTCACACAAACAGACACAGACACACACCTTCAGTACTGGGGCCACACACACAGCCCTTCAGTGCTACATTTCTGGAGACATGTACATGTGTGCCAAACACACGTGCACACTCCCCTTCAGTGCTGCAGTGTTGAGGACACAAACACACCCCATTAGTGCAGGGACACACAAACCATCACACAGCCACCCCTTTATTAATGGGGCCATAGAGACACAGCCCTTCATTGCTGGGGTCACAGACACACATCCCTTTGGTGCTGAGGTCACACAAACAGACACAGACACACACCTTCAGTGCTGGAGCCACACACACAGCCCTTCAGTGCTGCATTTCAGGGGAGATGAACACGTGTGCCAAACACACGTGCACACACCCCTTCAGTGTTGCAGTGTTGAGGAAACAACCACACACCCCATTAGTGCAGGGACACGCAAACCATCACACAGCCTCCCCGTTATTGATGGGGCCATAGAGACGCACATCTTTATTGCTGGGGTCACAGACACACATCCCTTTAGTGCTGAGGTCAAACAAACAGACACAGACACACACCTTCAGTGCTGGGCCACACACACAGCCCTTCAGTGCTGCATTTCAGGGGAAATGTACACGTGTGCCAAACACACGTGCACACACCCCTTCAGTGCTGCAGTGTTGAGGACACAAACACACACCCCATTAGTGCAGGGACACACAAACCATCACACAGCCACCCCTTTATTGATGGGGCCATAGAGACACAACCCCTTCATTGCTGGGGTCACAGACACACATCCCTTTGGTGCTGAGGTCACACAAACAGACACACACCTTCAGTGCTGGGGCCACCCACACAGCCCTTCAGTGCTGCATTTCAGGGGAAATTTACACGTGTGCCAAACACACGTGCACACACCCCTTCAGTGCTGCAGTGTTGAGGAAACAAGCACACACCCCATTAGTGCAGGGACACGCAAACCATCACACAGCCTCCCCGTTATTGATGGGGCCATAGAGACACACATCTTTATTGCTGGGGTCACAGACACACATCCCTTTGGTGCTGAGGTCACACAAACAGACACAGACACACACCTTCAGTGCTGGAGCCACACACAGCCCTTCAGTGCTGCATTTCAGGGGAGATGTACACGTGTGCCAAACACACGTGCACACACCCCTTCAGTGTTGCAGTGTTGAGGACACAAACACACACCCCATTAGTGCAGGGACACACAAACCATCACATATGCACCCCTTTATTGATGCGGTCACAGAGACACCCCTTCATTTCTGGGGTCACAGACACACATTCCTTTGGTGCTGAGGTCACACAAACAGACACAGACACACACCTTCAGTGCTGGGGCCACACACACAGCCCTTCAGTGCTACATTTCTGGAGACATGTACATGTGTGCCAAACACACGTGCACACTCCCCTTCAGTGCTGCAGTGTTGAGGACACAAACACACACCCCATTAGTGCAGGGACACGCAAACCATCACACAGCCACCCCTTTATTAATGGGGCCATAGAGACACAGCCCTTCATTGCTGGGGTCACAGACACACATCCCTTTGGTGCTGAGGTCACACAAACAGACACAGACACACACCTTCAGTGCTGGGGCCACACACACAGCCCTTCAGTGCTGCATTTCAGGGGAGATGTACACGTGTGCCAAACACACGTGCACACACCCCTTCAGTGCTGCAGTGTTGAGGAAACAAGCACACACCCCATTAGTGCAGGGACACGCAAACCATCACACAGCCTCCCCGTTATTGATGGGGCCATAGAGACACACATCTTTATTGCTGGGGTCACAGACACACATCCCTTTGGTGCTGAGGTCACACAAACAGACACAGTCACACACCTTCAGTGCTGGGGCCACACACACATCCCTTCAGTGCTGCATTTCAGGGACATGTACACATGTGCCAAACACACGTGCACACACCCCTTCAGTGCTGCAGTGTTGAGGACACAAACACACACCCCATTAGTGCAGGGACACACAAACCATCACACAGCCACCCCTTTATTGGTGGGGTCATAGGCACACATCCCTTTATTGGTGGGATCACAGACACACATCCTTTTAGTGCTGGGGTCACAGACACACATGCCTTTATTGGTGGGGTCACAGACACACATCCTTTTAGTGCTGGGGTCACAGACACACTTCCCTTTAGATCTGGGGTCACACAAACCTTCAATGCTGTGCCTACACACACAGTCACATGCACGCACACCTACCTTCTTGCTGAATCCCAAAAAGTCTACTCACTTGATAATTGCCAGACGTATGATAGTTACTCCACAGATCTCAGAACAGCCTTGAGGAAGGTCAGGAAGAAAGAAAACAATGCAGCTAATAATCATCTGGAAATATCATGGGGATGAGGACACAGTCCATACAGCACACACTGCAGATCTCTTCCTGATCCTACTCTGCTGTTTGTGCTGTGACACAATGCTGTGCAGCCAGTCCTCCTCCCTTTCCGATGTGACCCGATCCCCAGCGTTCAGTGATGAGCTACTTACCTGGACTGGTCCTCTTCAAGCTGTGACACAAGATGGCTCAGGAATAGAACTTTGTACATTCTGTAGCAGTTATGATGTCATGTGAGGTCTATGATGTCATGTTCTCGGTGCTGTCATGTGCTTTGTGATGTCATCATAACGGACACTGCTGTTTTATGTATCAAGTTTACACTTCAGGAAATAAATTACTAAACAAAAAAGTCACAGACTGCAAATATCCCACAGCCCCATGTTATAATTCATGACAGCTATTTAAATGAACCTTTATTTTAATCCATATAATCTACTGCTATATGAAAAACACTCGAGACCTGAACTGGAATTTTAATTGTCGTGCATGCAGCATGTAAGAGCATGTTCACACATGGCCACTAGCCAGAAAAAAAACGAAGACAGAAATACAATACACAAACACCCTGCAATAAATAAATAAATCGCAATAGTGCATGAAAATAATAAAGCGTACTTAGTTAACATAATTTTGATTGAAATAATGCGAAAGCCATCCCGCCTCGTCACGGCGACCCTTATGGGACAGTCCTAACTCTAATATTTAAAACTTTACCGATGGCTTTCACATTATTTTGATCACAATTCTGTTAACTAAGTCCCCTTTGTTATTTTCATGCACTATTGCGGTTTATTTTACTGCAGGGGATTTGTGTATTGTGTTTCTGTCTTTGTCTTCTACTGCTATGTGAGTTACAGGAAAACACTGGACTAAAATCACTGACTGTGGTGGAATCCCCAATAAAATGTACATTTTATTTCCTTAAATAACATTTTCCTATACACACCTTACCTAATAACCGTGACATTTTGTGGAGCGTGCCAAATACTACTCTCCATTTAAAGTCTGCCAGCTGTGTTTTCTTGAACCTATTCACACTTGGTCGCAGACCAATACCACACTACAAGGCCAGTGCCTAAAACCGTGGTCATCAGACGTGATCCCATATTACTGCCGTAAACATCCTGAAATTTTTGGGAACTGTCAAATATTATACTCCATTTAACCCCTTTAAAGCATGGGGCGTAATAGTACGCACTAGGCTATCACCCCCGGTTCAGTGAGGGCTCCGGCGCTGAGCCCCCACTGAACCGGGCACATGTCGGCTGATTTATACAGCTGACATGTGCCCCCAACAGCCGCGGGTGGAATCGCAATCCACCCGCGGCTGTTAACATGTTAAATGCCGCTGTCAATCTCTGACAGCGGCATTTAACAGCGCTGCGCCGGAAGCGCATCACTTACCCCGCCCATCGGTGACCCCGTCATGTAATCGCGGGTCACTGATGGGTGGGCATGACAACTCTGGGTCTGCAGCAGACCCCAGTGATTGTCATGTACTGACGCTATGAGCGCCACCTAGTGGTCGTCGTTCATAGCACAGGAGCATTTCTGCTACATAGAGCTGATCTGCTCATCACCTCTGTGTAGCAGAGGTGATTGGACAGTTGCTGCTTCTAGTCTCCTAATGAGACTATAGAAGCAAGCAAAAAGTGTACAAAAAAAATGTTTTTGAAAATATTAAAAAAAAATAAAAAATATATAAAAGTTTAAATCACCCCCTTTCGTCCCATTCAAAATAAAATTCTAAAAATACCACCCACATACACATATTTGGTATCGCCGTGTTCAGAATCGCCCGATCTATCAATATAAAAAAGAATTAATCCGATCGGTAAACGGCGTAACGAGAAAAAAATTCTAAACGCCAGAATTATGTTTTTTAGTCGCCGCAACATTGCAATAAAATGCAATAACGGGTGATCAAAACATCGGATCTACCCCAAAATGGTATCAATAAAAACTTCAGCTCGGTGTGCAAAAAATAAACCCGGTCCCAGATCCCGAAAAATGGAGACGCTACGGGTCTTGTAAAATTGCGCCATTTTATTTTTTTAATTATGGCACTTTGCAAAGCACTTCATTAGTTTCTTTGGCGTCATATCCATAAAATGATGATATTAAAGTGGCCTCCAGACCCTGCTTTTCCCCAGTGCAGGAGCGTTGCTGGGGTCCTAAGAGATCAGGGACCCCAGCCCCAAAGTACATGTTTCCCCATATAACCTCCCTGCCACTTAAAAGAGGATTTATACATATATAATTACAGTATACCACTGTTACTAATCTAAAATACACTATACAAAGACCAATATTACCAAAATTACTACTATACAAGGCCAAAATGATCCTGCTACACAATGTCCTCTACCATCACCACCACACAGTGAGTCCATATATGAAAGAAAACCCCGCAGGGTAAAAGACCATCAAAGGAGTCCAGGGAGTATAAAATCTATCATATTTATTCAGCAATAGAACAATAAGATGATGGGGGAAGAGACACAACACATATGTGATTGTTAGACATGTAAGCCAAAAAAAGCAAGGCACGCAAGGAAGGGGCCATTCCAGGTATAATGGCTGTCTATAGTATCATCATGGGTATACTAAAATATCCCAAAATAGACACCGCACATATTCCACTGGGGGCAACAGTCATCATATGCAGGTGCATCTCACTAAATTAGAATATCATCAAAAAGTTAATTTATTTGAGTTCTTCAATACAAAAAGTGAAACTCCTATATTATATAGAGTCATTACAGACAGAGAGATCTATTTCAAGTGTTTATTTCTTTTAATGTTGACGATTATGGCTTACAGCCAATGAAAACACTAAAGTCATTATCTCAGTAAATTAGAATAATTAACATAAAACACCTGCAACGGCTTCCTAAGTGTTTAAAAATGTCCCATAGTCTGTTTCAGTAGGCTCCACAATCATGGGGAAAACTGCTGACTTGACAAATGCCAAGAAGGCAGTCATTGACACCATCCACAAGGTCCCAGAGTTCCAATTTTCCTTTGGAAATCAAGGTCCCAGAGTCTGGAGGAAGAGTGGAGAGGCCACAATCCAAGCTGCTTGAGGTCTAAGGTGAAGTTTCCACAATCACTGATGGTTTGGGGAGCCATGTCATCTGCTGGTGTAGGTCCACTGTGTTTTATCAACACCAAAGTCAGCGCAGCTGTCTACCAGGAAATTTTACAGCACTTCATGCTTCCCTCTGCTGACAAGCTTTTTGTAGATGGAAATGTCATTCTCCAGCAGGACTTGGCCCCTGTCCACACTGCCAAAAGTACCAATACCTGGTTTACACAACAGTATCACTGTGCTTGATTGGTCAGCAAACTCACATGACCTTAACCCCATAGAGAATCTATTATAGAGAATCTATGGGGTATTGTCAAGAGGAAGATAAGAGACACCAAACCAACAAAGCAGACAAGCTGAAGGCTGCCATCAAAACAACCTGGGCTTCCATAACACCTCAGCAGTGCCACAGGCTGATCTACTCCATGCCACGCCGCATTGATGCAGTAATTGATGCAAAAGGAGCCTGACCAAGTACTGAGTGCATTTACTGAACATACATTTCAGTAGGACAACATTTCGGATTTTAAAAACATTTTTCAAGCTGATGTTATAAAGTATTTTAATTTACTGAGATAATGACTTTTGTGATTTCATTGGCTATAAGCCATAATGAGTGGCGTACCGCCAATGATGGCAGGCCACACCACTGCTATGGGGCCCGTGAGCCTCGGGGGAGCGAGGAGGATAGGTGAGTATTGGGGGGTGGGAGGTTCCGGCGGCGGAGGAGCAGGCACACTCAGTAGCGGCTGCTGTAGCTACCACGTGTGCCCGCTGCTAAAGGGACATGAATATTACCTCTTCTCCACTTCCATGGGCGTGGAGAAGAGGGAATATTCATTCTCTTTAGTAGCGGGCACGGAGGAGCGCTGAGCCGTTCACCTGTTGGCATATTCACTCCTCTCCACGCCGGGACTATGAGCATTGACAAGCGTGAATATGCATTCTCTTTAGTAGCAGGCACTGTAAGCAGGAGCCACGGCTCAGCGCTCCTCCGTGCCCGCTACTAAAGAGAATGAATATTCCCTCTTCTCCACGCCCATGGAAGTGGAGAAGAGGTAATATTCATGTCCCTTTAGCAGCGGGCACACGTGGTAGCTACAGCAGCCGCTACTGAGTGTGCCCGCTCCTCCGCCGCCGCAACCTCCCACCCCCCAATACTCACCTATCCTCCTCGCTCCCCCGAGGCTCACGTGCTACATAGCAGTGGTGTGGCTTGAGGGTGTTCACTGCCAGATCCCCGACTATCAACTGATCGCCTGCAAGTCCTCATTTGGGGACAGAAGTTGTTCACACTTGGCATATTTTGTGATTCATGAGGGGAGGACAGTAGCCGGATATAGACTTTTTCTATAAAGTCAGATTAAAGGGGTTTTCAGGAATGAGGGGTGCCATATGTACCAGGATTGGGGGATGAGGGGTGCCATACACACCAGGATTGGTGATGAGGGAGCCATACATACCAGGATTGGGGGATGAGGGGGCCACACATAACAGGATTGGGGGATGAGGGGTACCATATGTACCAGGATTGAGGGATGAGGGGTGCCATACATACCAGGATTAGTGATGATGGAGCTATACATACCAGGATGGTGACATTTTACAGTAGCTGCTGCATTTCCTACCCTAGGCTTATACTCAACTCAATACGTTTTCCCAGTTTTTTTGTGGTAAAATTAGGGGCCTCAGCTTATACTCGGGTCGTCTTATTTAAAACATATGGTATTTTAAAATCAGTGAGTATGTGGTGCCCATAATACTGCAGGACTGTGTGGTACATTATACTATATGAGGGCTGCATTTTACCCTTTGGGGTGTGAAATATACTGTATGGAGGACTATGGGGAGTGCATTATACTATATGGAGGATTATGGGGGGTGCATTATACTATATGGAGGATTTTGAAGGGTGCATTATACTATATGGAGGATTATGGGTGGCATATTATACTATATGGAAGTCTATGTGGGGTCATTATGATATTTTGAGGGCTATGTGGGGGGCCGTTATACTGTATGAAAGCAATTATACGGTGTGAAGGTTTGTGTGGGGTCCATCATACTGTTTGGAGGGCTAGTGTGGGCCATTATACTGTATGTAGGCCCATTATACTGTATGGAGGGCTGTGTGGGGCCATTATACTGTTTGGAGGGCTAGTGTGGGCCATTATACTGTATGTAGGCCCATTATACTGTATGGAGGGCTGTGTGGGAGTCACAGTTGGGGGAATCATACAGTGTTAGGGTCACCATACTTTGCCTTGGGAGTTGAAGTGGGGTACAATAAGGTCATTATACTGTTCATGTAGAGGCTAATGTGGAGGAATGCACCATGGGGTATCATACTGTGTTTGGGGGGCACTTTTATTGGCATCATACTTCATGGGGGCAATGAAAGAGGGATCTAGGACTTCAGTAGGAGGAACATTAGAAAAGCGAAGTAAAGGCTGGAAAGTTGTGAGATCGGCTCTTCTGTGACACAGACAAATATTCATTTATTTTTTTGGTGGGGGGGGTCCAATTAGAGCTTCTGCTATGGGGCCTCATGATTTCTATGTGCACCCCTGGCCATAATCATCAACATTAACAGAAATAAACACTTGAAATAGATCACTTTGATTGTAATGACTTTATAGAATATATGAGTTTCATTTTCACCATTGAAGAACTAAAATAAATAAACTTTTTAATGATATTCTAATTTAGTGAGATGCACCTGTATATATAAGGGGTGTGAGTGTCATCATACTATAAGGGGCTATGAGAGTCATCATGCTATATATAAGGGGCAGTGGGGCCATCATATTATATAAAATGGGGAGTGGGTGCCAGAATACAGTTTATAAGGGGCCGTGGGGCCATCATACAGTATAAAGGGAGCTGTAAGGGCCATAATATAGTGTACAAGTGGGTATGGGGGCCATCATACAGTATATATTGGGCTGCGGGGGCCATCATACAGTACTGTATATATGGGGCTGTGAGGGCCATTATACAGGATATAGGTAGTTGTAGGGACAATCATGCCAGTTATAAGGAGTTATAGAGACCATCATACAGTGCATAGGGAGCTGTGGGGACCATCAGACAATGCATAGGGAGCTGTGGGGACCATCATACAGTGCATAGGGAGCTGTGGAGACCATCATACAGTGCATAGGGAGCTTTGGGGACCATTATGCAGTGCATAGGGAGCGTGGGGACCATTATGCAGTGCATAGGGAGATGTGGGGACCTTTATACAGGGCAAAGGGAGCTGTGGGGACCATTATGCAGTGCATAGGGAGCTGTGGGGACCATTATGCAGTGCATAGGGAGCTTTGGGGACCATTATGCAGTGCATAGGGAGCTGTGGGGACCATTATGCAGTGCGTAGGCAGCTGTGGGGACCATTATGCAGTGCATATGGAGCTGTGGGGACCATTATGCAGTGCATAGGGAGTTGTGGGGACCATCATACAGAGCGTAGGGAGCTGTGGGGAGTATCATACAGTACTTAAGGAGCCGTGGGGACCATCATACAGTGTATAAGGAGCCGTGGGGACCATCATACAGTGTATAAGGAGCCGTGAGGACCATCATACAGTGCATAAGGAGCTGCAGGGACCATCATACAATGCGTAGAGAGCTGTGGGGACCATCAGAAAATGCATAGGGAGCTGTGGAAACCATCATACAGTGCCTGAGGAGCTGTGGGGACCATCATACAGTGCATAGGGAGATGTGGGGACCATCATACCGAGCGTAGGGAGCTGCGGGGACCATCATACAGTACATAAGGAGCCATGGGGACCATCATACAGTGTATAAGGAGCCATGGGGACCATCATTCAGTGCATGAGGAGCTGCGGGGACCATCATACAGTGCGTAGAGAGCTATGAGGACAATCATACAATGCATAGGGAGCTGTGGAGACCATCATACAATGCATAGGGAGCTGTGAAGACCATCATACAGTGCATAGGGCACTGTGGGGACCATCATACAGAGCATAGGGAGCTGTGGGGACCATCATACAGAGCATAGGGAGCTGTGGGGACCATCATACAGTGTCTAGGGAGCTGTGGGGACACTCATACAGTATCTAAGGAGCTGTGGGGACCATCATACAGTGTGTAGGGAGCTGTGGGGACCATCATACAGTGTATAGGGAAGTATGAGGACCATCATACAGTATCTAAGGAGCAAGGAGCTGTGGGGACCATCATACAGTGCATAGTGAGCTGTGGGGACCATCATACAGAGCGTAGATAGCTGTGGGGACCATCATACAGTGCATAGGGAGCTGTGGGTTCCATCATACAGAGCATAGGGAGCTGTGGGGACCCTCATACAGAGCATAGAGAGCTGTGGGGACCATTATGCAATGCATAGGGAGCTGTGGGGACCATCATACAGTGCATGGGGGAGCTGTGGGGATCATCATACAGTGTCTAGGGAGCTGTGGGGACCATCGTACAGTGTCTAAGGAGCTGTGGGGACCATCATACAGTGTCTAGGGAGCTGTGGGGACCATCATACAGTGTATAGGGAGCTGTGGGGACCATCATACAGAGCGTAGGGAGCTGTGGGGACCATGATACCAGTGCATATGGAGCTGTGGGTACCATCATACAGTGCATAGGGAGCTGTGGGGACCATCATACAGTGCATAGGGAGCTGTGGGGACCATCATACAGAGCGTAGGGAGCTGTGGGGACCATGATACAGTGCATATGGAACTGTGGGTACCATCATACAGGGCATAGGGAGCTGTGGGGACCATTATGCAGTGCATACGGAGCTGTGGGGACCATCATACAGGGTATAGGGAGCTGTGGGGACCATGATACAGTGCATATGGAACTGTGGGTACCATCATACAGGGCATAGGGAGCTGTGGGGACCATTATGCAGTGCATACGGAGCTGTGGGGACCATTATGCAGTGCATACGGAGCTGTGGGGACCATCATACAGTGCGTAGGGAGCTGTGGGGACCATCATACAGTGCATAGGGAGCTGTGGGGACCATCATACAGTGTGTAGTGAGCTGTTGGACTATCATACAATATACAGGGTGCTATGGGGGCACTAAGGACATTATTTATTTTAAATGGGTGCATCATCAGAAATTTCTTCTTTCACCTCCCAGAAATCATCGTCCATAGACTTGAAGAAGAACTTTGTAGTTGGGTGTAGTTTGATTGTGGATTTAAGGGGGCATTATTACTTAAAGGGGATACTCAACGGTATTTGTTGCTTGGAGGGAACACTTCAGATATTGAAACTTTCATAAGAGCATATCTGGCATTATTACTTGCTAGGTAGCACAGTGGGGTCTTTACTACTTTCTATGGGACACTATTATTTTTATAGGTCCCCTCTATCTGGCACACAGTCTTTGTAGCATTAATTGGTGGAGGGTAATCATAGTAATGACATAATTTTTGAAGTATTGAGGTTCCTATTCCACGTGGGAAGAGCAGGCAGCATGGGGAGGTTGTGCAGGGTGGGAATAGATGGGGACGGTGCTGGAAATGTGAGAAGTCAGATGGTCTTTGTACAGTGTGTTTTTTATGTAGAGGCAATGGTCATATCATAATACTATGTACTCACTGTGTAGTGTTGATGGTAGAGGGCATTGTGTAGCGGGATTATTATTGCATTGTGTAGAAGTAATTTTGGGAATATTGGTCTTTCAGTTGTGTATTTTAAGTTAGCAACAATGGTGTACTGTAATTATATATCTATAGGTCCTCTTTTAAGTGGCGGGGAGGTTGTATGGGGAAACACCTACTTTGGGGCTTTGGCCCCTGATCTTTTAGGACCCTAGCAACGTCCCGGCATACAAGGGATATCGGGGGGCACAAAGTGTTCTGGACGTTTCCTTTACAGTATAAAGCATTTTCCACACAGTCTCCTTCCTCTGTAATATACTCCAGGACTGGTGAGGCGCACTGTCGCTCCCTATTTCGCCATAACTCGGCCTCAGCACTGCAGTGCTGATCAGCAGGTCTGCTTACTTGTTCTTCGGTTTCGCGCACTATGTCTTCCACTACTGGCGCCCATGAACCCTTGCACTCGTGACTTCCACTAGTACATGGGTCTCAAACTCGATAGAGTAAATGGGCCGCACTTAAAAAAAATTGTAAACTGGCGGGCCGCATTCCTTTCAAATTTAATACAGTACAAAATTATTGTTAAACAATTATCTATTTGAACTACTATAACAATTCTCCATTACGTTACTATAATACTGCTAGGTTTAAACTTAACGGAAATTTGCCGGCTTACTCCACATGCTTATTTTAACAATCCAGTTTTCCACTTCAAGTGTCGCAGAATTCAATCTGGCTGCTCAGTTGGCAGCATTTGCCAGATACGAGAATGTCAAGATTGGGCTTGAAATCCTGAGTGTCGGCCAATCGCAATGTTGCACGAAGATGTTCATCTGTAAGTCTTAACCATAATGCTGATTTGTTAAGCTTCATTGAAGAGAAAAACTGTTCTTATACAGTACAGACCAAAAGTTTGGACACACCTTCTCATTTAAAGATTTTTCTATATTTTCATGACTATGAAAATTGTACATTCACACTGAAGGCATCTAAACTATGAATTAACACATGTGGAATTATATACTTAACAAAAAAGTGTGAAACAACTGAAAATATGTCTTATATTCTAGGTTCTTCTAAGTAGCTACCTTTTGCTTTGATGACTGCTTTGCACACTCTTGGCATTCTCTTGATGAGCTTCAAGAGGTAGTCACCGGAAATGGTTTTCACAGGTGTGCCCTGTCAGGTTTAATAAGTGGGATTTCTTGCCTTATAAATGGGGTTGGGACCATCAGTTGTGTTGTGCAGAAGTCTGGTGGATACACAGCTGATAGTCCTACTGAATAAACTGTTAGAATTTGTATTATGGCAAGAAAAAAGCAGCTAAGTAAAGAAAAACGAGTGGCCATCATTACTTTAAGAAATGAAGATCAGACAGTCCGAAAAATAGGGAAAACTTTGAAAGTGTCCCCGAGTGCAGTTGCTAAAACCATCAAGCGCTACAAAGAAACTGGCTCACATGAGGACCGCCCCAGGAAAGGAAGACCAAGAGTTACCTCTGATTCTGAGGATAAGTTTATCCGAGTCACCAGCCTCAGAAATCGCAGGTTAACAGCAGCTCAGATTAGAGACCAGGTCAATGCCACACAGAGTTCTAGCAGCAGACACATCTCTACAACAACTGTTAAGAGCAGACTTTGTGCAGTAGGCCTTCATGGTAAAATAGCTGCTAGGAACCCACTGCTAAGGACAGGCAACAAGCAAAAGAGACTTGTTTGGGCTAAAGTACACAAGGAATGGACATTAGACCAGTAGAAATCTGTGCTTTGGTCTGATGAGTCCAAATTTGAGATCTTTGGTTCCAACCAGCGTGTCTTTGTGCGACTCAGAAAAGGTGAACGGATGGACTCTACATGCTTGGTTCCCACCGTGAAGCATGGAGGAGGAGGTGTGATGGTGTGGGGGTGCTTTGCTGGTGAGACTGTTGGGGATTTATTCAAAATTGAAGGCATACTGAACCAGCATGGCTACGACAGCATCTTGCAGCGGCATGCTATTCCATGCAGTTTGCGTTTAGTTGGACCATCATTTATTTTTCAACAGGACAATGACCCCAAACACACCTCCAGGCTGTGTAAGGGCTATTTGACCAAGAAGGAGAGTGATGGGGTGCTACGTCAGATCACCTGGCCTCCACAGTCACCAGACCTGAACCCAATTGAGATGGTTTGGGGTGAGCTGGACCACAGAGTGAAGGCAAAAGGGCCAAGTGCTAAGCATCTCTGGGAACTCCTTCAAGATTGTTGGAAGACCATTTCCGGTGACTACCTCTTGAAGCTCATCAAGAGAATGCCAAGAGTGTGCAAAGCAGTCATCAAAGCAAAAGGTGGCTACTTTGAAGAACCTAGAATATAAGACATATTTTCAGTTGTTTCACACTTTTTTGTTAAGTATATAATTCCACATGTGTTAATTTATAGTTTTGATGCCTTCAGAGTGAATGTACAATTTTCAAAGTCATGAAAATACAGAAAAATCTTTAAATGAGAAGGTGTGTCCAAACTTTTCGTCTGTACTGTACGTATGTACTTCCGAACATGGCCATGATCCTGGCAGCGGCTTTAAGAAGATTTGGAAATTTTTCTCGTGCGACAAACCTATAGAGATCTGGAACAGCAATGTCCATATACTTCTGTTTAAGAACAGCGTCGCATTGCAAGTCCACAATCTCCATCTGCAGATCTTCTGAAACACAAGCAATGTCTACCGCAAACGGAGTGGCAAAGAGTGTAAATTCAGCTTCAAGATCCTGAAACCCATGAAAACGTCTATCAAACTCTTGTAGTAACTGAGAAATTATATTGGAAGAGTAGTTCAAGCGTTCTGGTTCAGCTCGTACCAGCGACTGCACAGCTGAGAAATGAGCCAAATTGCCAGACTGCAGCTGCTGGGCCACATAGACAGCTACATCTGATTGCTTTTATACCAGCAATCATCATTGTAATCATCTGCTTTGGGCCCTGGAGCTTCAAGTTGAGTGCGTTGAGGTGTTCTGTGACATCTGTTAGAAACACTAAGTCAGATAGAAAAGCTGGGAAGGAAAGTTGGAAAGCGTCTTTATCTTTCAGCGCCATAAAAATCTATCTCCTGTCTCAAAGCAAAAAATCTTTCCAACCCTCTTCCCCGACTCAACCATCTGACCTCGGTATGCTACAGCAAGTCTCCATATTCACTGTCCATATCAGACAGGAATGAAGTGAACGGCCTATGGTTAAGACCTCTTGCCCTTATAAAGTTACCAGTCTTAAGCACAAAGTCCATAACTTCTTTCATTTGTACACTTTTTCCGCACAGCGCCCCCTGATGCAGAATGCAGTGTATAGCACTGAAAGGACCTGACAATGAACGCTGGCTTCGTTTTGCTTTCAATAATCCCACAACACCAATGTTTTCAGAACACATTGCTGGTGCCCCATCCGCTACCACAGACACCAGTTTATCCCATGGCAGTCCTGCTGGGTTAATACAACCTTCAAGCTCTTTAAAAATGTCCCGACCGGTCGTTGTGCCTTTCATTGGTAATAAATCCAATAATTCCTCGGTTATGTTTAGGTTTTCATCAACCCCACGAATGAACACAGCACAGTATGAAGTATCTGTTACCCCGGGGGTCTCGTCAAGCGCTATGGAAAATGCTTCAAACCTTTGCGGTGCTGTAATCAGTTGCTGATGAGCGTCACTAGCAGATTCACTGATTCTACTAGTAACACTATTCGCCCACAAGCTTACACCTTCAAACAGTTTTTTTTTGTCCGGACAAATAATTTCACTTGCTTTTATAAAACAGTCTTTAATATATGGACCCTCAGTAAATGGTCGTGAATGTTTAGGTTTTCATCAACCCCACGAATGAACACAGCACAGTATGGAGTATCTGTTACCCTCAGTAAATGGTCGTGAATGATTTGCTCTCATGTTACTGAGTACAAAACTCGCTTTTCCAGAAGCTTCACTTGACCCGTTAATACTTGGGAAGAAGTTTGGCTGTTTTTGAAGAGACGCTTTCATCTGCTGAAGCTTTTCCTCTCTGTTTGTCAGACATTGCTCCATGCTGTCCTCCATGCTGCGTCATGTAATGTCCACGCACATTGTAGTCCTTAAGCTGCGACAAATGAAGACAAATCAGACTCCGGGCTCTCTCTCCGACCTCTGTGACAAAATATAAGTTTTCCCACTTTTCCTGAAATATTCGTTTTTCATCAGCAATCTTGCGCTTTTTTGATGACGATGCCATTTATGATGTTAAACAGGTGCTCTGTGTATTGAAAAATATGTCTGTTAGCAACTCCGTCCTGCTCCCATAGAAATGCATCATAGTCTGTGGGCGTATGCAGAGTATGGACTATAATGGTGCTGGCCGAGTGAACATGCGCTCTGTCGTGCATCGCCTACTTGAGGCAGACACTTGGACATAGTAGACTGCGTCCAGTAGGTGTATACGCCCGAAAATGATGCACGACAGAGCACACGTTGACTCTGTCAGCACCATTATATATTCTATGATCCTCGTTGGCACATATGTCCAAATCCCATTTTATATTGGTTCGGACATAAGCCCCGACGGGACCAACACACATGGGCAAGAACACAATGTGAAAGGGGCGTCAGCAATATATGAGGCTGCTGTGTTCTGCCCATACATCGCTTAGTTCACTGCCAGAGCAGTTTTCAACTGATAAAGGGGTGTGCCGGGCGCCCGCACCCCACTGATTTCATATCACTGATTTATTCAATGAACTGGCCATTTAATCATTAAAGGGGTTGTCAGACAATTTTATTTTGATGGCCTATCATTAGAACAGGTGATCGATATCTGATCGGTGGGATGTAACATCCAGCTCCCCCCCACTGATCAGCAGTTCCCGGTGCCCGTGGTATGTGCTCACTTGCGGAGCTGAACTTCACAGCTCCATCAACTGCATAGTGGGCACGGCTGGGCACTTCATATCCACTCTTATTGAGGCGTAGATTTGCATTACCCAGTTGCAGCCATTATAAAGGATAGGCCATCAATATAAAAGCAATGGACAATCCCTTTAAGTCCTGCAGAATCTCTTTATGTAGCTTCTCACCATAGCAATGCCATACATGTCAATATTAAAGAGAACCTGTAATGTCAGAAAACGCTATTTACCTGGTGATATAGAGTCAATCTGCAGGTAAATATCTTTACAATGCTACATGGCCGTCTTACTGTAAGTGCAGCTACCAGGAAAGAAGTAACTTATTTCCTCCCGGGAGCTATGGGCTTTCAGTCATAGAAGTTACATTCATCGCTCACAGCACTGCTCACTATACTGTAAGCACGCCCCAGAACTTTTGATTTTCTCCGCACAGATGCGCTGCACACTGAGCTGGCAACCCAAGTGCTGGAGCGTGCTTACAGCAACTACTCATAGTGTAGTAAGCAGGCTTAAGCAACTCCTTGCATGACTGAAAGCCAATAGCTCTTGAAAGAAATATAGTTCAGTTTCCCAGTAGCTGAACTTTTAGTAAAGCTGCCAGGAAACGTCGTAACACTATTTACCTGCAGATTATTCCTGTATCTGACATTTTCAGCTATACCATTTTTGGTATATGGCTTTTTGATAATTTTTTATTCTACTTTCTGTCAGTATGATGGAAAAGCTACATTTTTGGTGCATTTATTATTTTTTATTCATCATAAGGCTATGATCACACATTACGTTTTTGCAGTGTTTTTTTCTGCAACCAAAATTTGCTCTTGCTTATAAGGGCTCTTTCACATGTCAGTATCTCCAATGCTGGAGACATTGATACAGGTAGACCCATTCAAATGAATTGGTCTGTGCACATCTCAGTGTGTTTCCACAGACCGTGTGTTCATGTGCTCCACATACTGACATGTCTGTTTTTTTGCAGATGCACGGTCCGCAAAATGTACCACACGGATGACATCCATGTGTCATCCGTGTGACACGTAGCGGTGCCTGGGAATCAGCGCTACAGTTAGCGCTGTTCCCAAGCGCTGGGTGCTGAATGCTGCCCTCATCATGGTTCCCTGCCGGCGCTGCGATCAGCACCAGCAGGGACAATGATGACGGTAGTAGTGTCTGATCTCTCAGTTTCCAACTATAAAAATAATAAAATCCATATACAGTCATATGAAAAAGTTTGGGCACCCCTATTAATCTTAAGCTTATTGTTTTATAAAAATTGGTGTTTTTGCAACAGCTATTTCAGTTTGATATATGTAATAACTGTTGGACACAGTAATGTTTCTGCCTTGAAATGAGGTTTATTGTACTAACAGAAAATGTGGAATCTGCATTCAAACAAAATTTGACAGGTGCATAAGTATGGGCACCTCACCAGAAAAGTGACATTAATATTTAGTAGATCCTCTTTTTGCAAAAATAACAGCCTCTAGTCGCTTCCTGTAGCTTTTAATGAGTTCCTGGATCCTGGATGAAGGTATTTTTGACCATTCCTCTTTACAAAACAATTCCAGTTCAGTTAAGTTTGATGGTCGCCGAGCATGGACAGCCCTCTTCAAATGATCCCACAGATGTTCAATGATATTCAGGTCTGGGGACTGGGATGGCCATTCCAGAACATTGTAATTGTTCCTCTGCATGAATGCTTGAGTAGATTTGGAGCGGTGTTTTGGATCATTGTCTTGCTGAAAGATCCATCCCCTGCGTAACTTCAACTTTATCACTGATTCTTGAACATTATTGTCAAGAATCTGCTGATACTGAGTGGAATCCATGCGTCCCTCAACTTTAACAAGATTCCCGGTGCCGGCATTGGCCACACAGCCCCAAAGCATGATGGAACCTCCACCAAATTTTACTGTGGGTAGCAAGTGTTTTTCTTGGAATGCTGTGTTTTTTTGCCGCCATGCATAACGCCTTTTTGTATGACCAAACAACTCAATCTTGGTTTCATCAGTCCACAGGACCTTCTTCCAAAAAGAAATTGGCTTCTCCAAATGTGCTTTTGCATACCTCAGCCGACTCTGTTTGTGCCGTGCTTGCAGAAACGGCTTCTTTCGCATCACTCTCCCATACAGCTTCTCCTTGTGCAAAGTGTGTTGTATAGTTGACTGATGCACAGTGACACCATCTGCAGCAAGTTGATGCTACAGCTCTCTGGAGGTGGTCTGAGGATTGTCCTTGACTGATCTCACCATTCTTCTTCTCTGCCTTTCTGATGTTTTTCTTGGCCTGCCACTTCTGGCCTTAACAAGAACTGTCCCTGTGTTCTTCCATTTCCTTACTATGTTCCTCACAGTGGAAACTGACAGATTAAATCTCTGAGACAGCTTTTTGTATCCTTCCCCTGAACAACTATGTTGAATAATCTTTGTTTTCAGATCATTTGACAGTTGTTTTGAGGAGCCCATGATGCCACTCTTCAGAGGAGATTCAAACAGGAGAACAACTTGCAAGTGGCCACTTTAAGTAGCTTTTCTCATGATTGCATACACCTGGCTATGAAGTTCAAAGCTCAATGAGGTTACAAAACCAAAAAAAGTGCTTTAGTAAGTCAGTAAAAAGTAGGTAGGAGTATTTAAAACAAGAAAATGATAAGGGTGCCCATACTTATGCACCTGTCAAATTTTGTTTGAATGCAGATTGCACATTTTCTGTTAGTACAATAAACCTCATTTCAAGGCAGAAACATTACTGTGTCCAACAGTTATTACATATATCAAACTGAAATAGCTGTTGCAAAAACACCAATTTTTATAAAACATTAAGCTTAAGATTAATAGGGGTGCCCAAACTTTTTCATATGACTGTACTCACCTCTCCTAGGTGTCCCCCGCTGTAATCCTCTGACCAATGCTGCCAAGGAGCAGGGGAGAATGAGCGGCTCAGGAGCTGCGCTCAGTGAGTAACAGGACACGGCTTCTGAGCTCAGCTCTGGAGCCACTCATTCTCCCCGGCTCCTCGGTATCAAAGGATTACAGCGGGGGACACCTAGGAGAGGTGAGTATATGGATTTTATTGTTTTATTCTTAGTTTTACACAGGGACACAGTGGGAGCAGACACTACCACTACCCTCATCCTTGTCCCTGCTGGTGCTGATTGCAGTGCAGGCAAGGAATCATGATGAGGGCTAGCTGTACGCTGATTCCCTGGTGCCGGTATGTGTGATCCTGATGCAGCACATGGGCCGCACACGGATGCAACATGTAAAACGGATATCTCCGGTAACGGAAATATATGTGAAACCGGCCTAAAAAACAGGTTTTGTGGCGTTTTTTGGTGGAGATTATAGGAATCTACAGTACTTTTAATAAAGTCAGTTTTATTCACCAAAAAAACTGCAAAATCAGTGTTTTCCCACTTTCTTATTGCTATGGGTGAAAAACGCTGCAAAAATGCTTTTGTTCAATGTCCCCGTTGGGGCATACGTTCGAACCCTACAAGAAAACGGTATACGGATATTTGTGCCTACAGGGCCATAGACTGTAATGATGCCGGCAGAGCAAACGTGCGCTCTGCCTGATTTTCTGGAGTGCACGCCTACAGGAGGCGGACACTCAGACATAATAGCTGTCCGCTTCCAGTATGTGTACACTTCCGAAAATGATGCCAGCAGAAAGCACGTTCGCTCTGTCGGCACCATTACAGTATATGGCCCCATGGGCACATATGTCTGAATCGCGTTTTGTGGGGGGGTCCGGACGTATGCTCCGATGGGGACATTGAGTGTAATGTGAAAGCACAGTAAGCCAGGGATATGGTACAGATTTATACCACAAATGTGTACTTTTTTTTTTTTTAACTTTCAAGTTTAGTAGCAAAATACTTTTATTTCATATTTTATTTAGATTCTTTTTATGTAGCTTTTAACTATTACTTTATAGTAACTGATCTAATATCCTGCAATACTTCTGTACTGCAGAATATTAGGTCTGTCTGTCTGTCTTATATTGACAGTTCACATGTAGGACCCTGCATATTCCAGGCCCCAAAGATGGCTAACCTAAAGCCATTACTTGGCCTCAGGTTACCATAGGCTTAAGAGTAAGCCCCTCCCCTGAAATAGCCATCTACACTGTGTTCCAAATTATTATGCAAATAATATTTTCTCTGATTTTCCCAAATTACCTATATGAATTGCAGTCATTGTAATTTTCCAGTCAAATAACTATTAGAGTACAATTGAAAGGTTTTTGTACAAACTGCCTATGATAACAGTATATTTAAAAAAAAAAAAAAAAACTCAAACTGCACTCAAAATGCATGTTCCAAATTATTATGCACAGCAGAGTTTTCAACCTTTTCATTTTAATAAAGAATAAAAAAATGGTCTTTTTTTAAATTATAAGCATTACAGGTTATTACAAACTGAAATCAAACAGTTTTCAACTCAAAACTTTATTCTAGGTGATGTTACATTTGCACATAGGACCCCTTGTTCGAAAGGAGCTTCTGAACTCTCTCGTCCATTGAATTTGTCAGGTTTTGGATGGTTTCTGCTTTAATTGTTTTGCATGAGGACAGAATACCCTCCCAGAGCTGTTGCTTAGATGTGAACTGCCTCCCGCCATCATAGACACTCCTTCTGATGATGCTCCAGAGGTTCTCAATGGGGTTGCGGTCAGGGGAGCATGGGTGCCACACCATAAGTTTGTCCCCTTTTATGCCCATAGCAGCCAGAGATGCAGATGTGTTATGTGCAGCATGAGACAGGGCATTATCATGCATGAAAATGATCTTGCTGCGGAATGCACGGTTCTTCTTCTTGAACCATGGAAGGAAGTGCTGTTTGAGAAACTCCACATACATTATGGAGTTCATCTTTACCCCTTCAGGGATCCTAAAGGGGCCGACAATCTCTCTCCCCATGATTCCAGCCCAAAACATTACTCCACCTCCTCCTTGTTAGCGCCGTAGCCGTGTTTGCATGGGGTGTCCACAGCCATCCTCCACTCCATCCATCTGGACCATTGAGATCATTTCATGCATGATAATGCATTAAATGAATCAGAAATACACTCTATACATTGTTAATGTGGTAAATGAATATTCTAGCTGCAAACGTCTTGTTTTTATTACAATATCTACATAGGTGTATAGTGGCCCATTTCCAACAACGACCATTCCAGTGTTTTAATGGTACATTGTGTTTGCTAACTGTGTAAGAAGGCTTATGGATGTTTAGAAAACCCTAGAAAACCCTTGCACAAGTATGTTAGCCCAGCTGAAAACAGTTTGGCTGATTTGAGAAGCTATAAAATTGACCTTCCTTTGAGCTAGTTGAGAATCTGGAGCATTACATTTGTTTGTTCTATGAAACTGTCAAAATGGCCAGAAACTCGACAGTCTATTCTTGTTCTTACAAATAAAGGCTATTCCATGCGAGAAGTTGCCAAGAAACTGAAGATTTCCTACAACAGTGTGTACTACTCCCTTCAGAGGAGAGCACAAACAGGCTCTAACCAGAGTAGAAAGAGAAGTGGGAAGCCCCTCTGTACAACTGAGCAACAAGACAAGTACATTAGAGTCTCTAGTTTGAGAAATCGACGCCTCACAGCTCCTCAACTGGCAGCTTCATTAAATAGTACACACAAAATGCCAGTGTCAACGTCTACAGTGAAGAGGTGACTCCGGGATGCTGGCCTTCAGGGCAAAGTGGCAAAGAAAAAGCCATATCTGACACTGGCTAATGAAAGGAAAAGATTACTATGGGCAAAAGAACACAGACATTGGACAGAGGAAGATTGGAAAAAAGTTTTACGGGCAGACGAATCAAAGTTTGAGGTGTTTGGATCACACAGAAGAACATTTGTGAGATGTAGAACAACTGAAAAGATGCTGGAAGAGTGCCTAAAGTCATCTGTCGAGCATGGTGGAGGTAATATGATGGTCTGAGGTTGCTTTGGTGCTGTGAGAGATTTGTACAAGGTAAATAGGCTATCACTCCATTTTGCAACGCCATGCCATACCCTGTGGACAGCGCTTGATTGGAGCCAATTTCATCCTACAACAGGACAATGACCCAAAGCACACCTCCAAATTATACATGGACTATTTAGGGAAGAAGCAGGCAGCTGGTATTCTATCTGTAATGGAGTGGCCAGCGCAGTCACCAGATCTCAACCCCATTGAGCTGTTGTGGGAGCAGCTTGACCGTATGGTACGCAAAAAGTGCCCATCAAGCCAATCCAACTTGTGGGAGGGGCTTCAGGAAGCATGGGGGGAAATTTCTCAAGATTGTCTCAGCAAATTAACAGCTAGAATGACAAAGGTCTGCAATGCTGGAATTGCTGCAAAGGGAGGATTCTGTGACGAAAGCAAAGTTTGAAGGAGAAAATTATTCTTTCAAATAAAAATCATTATTTCTAACCTTCTCAATGTCTGGACTATATTTTCTAATCATTTTTCAACTCATTTGGTAAATAAAAGTATGAGTTTTCATGGAAAACACAAAATTGACTGGGTGACCCCAAACTTTTGAACGGTAGTGTACATCTATAGATATAGACATAAAGTTCAAAGGAAAACACAGTTTGAGGTATAAATTTCCACAATAAAACAAGTGTTGTGTGCATAAAGTCTTATTGTGAAGGATGTGTCCTTGTTAATCTCTGAATCTCTGAGACTATTGGAGCAGAATCATAGAATCATAGAATGGTAGAGTTGGAAGGGACCTCCTGGGTCATCTGGTCCAACCCCCTGCTCAAAGCAGGATTCACTAGATCATCTCAGACAGATGTCTGTCCAGCCTCTGTTTGAAGACGTCCATTGAAGGGGAACTCACCACCTCTCGTGGCAGCCTGTTCCACTCATTAATCACCCTAACTGTCAAAAAGTTTTTTCTAATATCTAATCTGTGTCTCCTCCCATTTAGTTTCATCCCATTGCTTCTAGTCTTTCCTTGTGCAAATGAGAATAAAGATGATCCTTCTACAATGTGACAGCCCTTGACATATTTGTAGACAGCTATTAAGTCTCCTCTCAGTCTTCTTTTTTGCAAGCTAAACATTCCCAAATCCTGCAACCGTTCCTCATAGGACATGGTTTGCAGACCGGTCACCATTCTGGTCGCTCTTCTCTGAACTTGCTCCAGTTTGTCTATGTCTTTTTTAAAATGTGGTGCCCAAAACTGTACACAGTATTCCCAATGAGGTCTGACCAAAGAGGGGTAAAGACCGATAATGACTTCACGTGATCTAGACTGTATGCTTCTGTTAATACATCCCAGAATTGTATTTGCCTTTTTTGTTGCTGCATCACACTGTTGACTCATGTTCAGTCTATGATCTATTAGTATACCTAAGTCTTTTTCACATGTACTGTTGTTTAGCTCTATTCCTCCCATTCTGTATATGCTTTTTTCATTTTTATTGCCCAGATGTAGTACTTTGCATTTTTCCCTGTTAAAAACCATTCTGTTGGTTGCTGCCCACTGCTCCAGTTTATTTAGGTCTTTTTGAATCCTCTCTCTCTCTTCTCTAGTATTAGCTATCCCTCCTAGCTTTGTGTCATCAGCAAATTTAATCAGTTTACCCTCAATTCCTTCATCTAAATCATTGATAAAGATGTTGAACAATACAGGTCCCAGGACGGAGCCCTGTGGTACCCCACTTGAGAACAGAAGCTTCAGGCCGGAGTCACACTACACGGAGACAAAATTGTCCCAATCCTCACTGATGAGAGTCGCACGAGTGTTCTTCGTATGGTAATCCATGTGTAATGCGATTGCAATGCAATAATGTGATAGATTGTCACCCATCATCAGTATGCAACGCTTTTTTTTCTCTGCAACTAATTCTCCAATCATTTACAGGACCATTTACAGTGTTCTGTGCTACAGAATGATGATAATGTGTCCATAAAAATCGGATGCCACATGGATGGTCTGTGTGGTGTCCGATTGTTTCTCGCACCCATAGGCTTGTATTCATAGGCGGATTATAATGAGGGCAATCCGGGCGACCGCCCGGGGCCCCGAGCCTCCAGAGGGCCCGCGGCTCCGGGCGGGGTGTCTATGTCCGGATTGCCCTCATTATATGTGCGGGCCACCGCCGCGGCACATACCGGCAGCAGTGGCGGGAGGGGGGGTCCGGGCCAGACCACTCCCCCAGCAGCGGCGCACGGCCGCTACTTCTTCATCGGCCGGGCCAGCACTGCAGCAGTTAACTTCCCTGTGCTGGCCCGGCCGCGTCACTGCTAGGAGACACGGCCCTGTGCGCGGCCATGTCTCCTAGCTGTGACGTCACACGGTGCGCGCCCGGCCTGCACTGCTACTTACCACCGGAGAGGAGCAGGAGCCAGGAGGACTGGAGCCGAGCTGGAGCCAGGAGAACTGGATCCGAGCCTGGGGATGGTGTGTGTGTGTGTGTGTGTGTATATATGTATGTATGTATGTATGTATATGTATATGTATGTGTGTGTGTGTGTGTGTGTGTGTGTGTGTGTGTGTGTGTGTGTATGTATGTATGTATGTGTGTGTGTGTGTGTGTGTGTGTGTGTGTGTGTATATGTATGTATGTATGTATGTATGTATGTGTGTGTGTTTATGTATGTATGTATGTGTGTGTGTTGTAAGGCAGCGCTAGTCATCATACTGGGGTTACTCGCTTCGCTGCGTCAGTCAATGCACACGTGCAATGTCTTTACGTATTTTCTCACAATGCTGCAGTTTATTACTTCATAAGCCACAGTTCGCCGGGTCCAACTCCGTGGCACGCCGACACACATTAACACAATGTTCATGAGCCAAGTGGCACACAGGCCCACTTGCTCCAGGTTACAGCTTACAGCAAGGTAAAAATAGCAATGTTCATATCACAATGTCCATATAGCACGGGGTATTACCTTTGCCGGGTTTAGCTGTCTCAGTCCATTACGCTTGCCACCACTGTGGCTTTGTGGCTTCCCAGGTAGGGGTCTCTAGCCGTCGTCCCCTCAAAGGCCACTGACATCCACACAGGATCCAGGCTCTGCCTTTCAGGACTCTTACTCAAGCCGGCTCACCCTCAACGGCCACTGACATCCACACAGGATCCAGGCTCGACCTTCCAGGTGCCAGGCTTCACTCCAAAGCCGCTGCCTTCCAAGGCCAC
Source organism: Phyllobates terribilis (assembly GCF_046119375.1). Taxonomy (NCBI): domain Eukaryota; kingdom Metazoa; phylum Chordata; class Amphibia; order Anura; family Dendrobatidae; genus Phyllobates; species Phyllobates terribilis. The sequence continues at coordinate 11,766,210 of NW_027362795.1, read as the reverse complement.
TAGCATCCGCACAGGATCCAGTCTTTGCCTTTCAGGCTGCCAGGCTTCACTCGGCCTCACTAGGCCTCTCACAAACGGTGTCCCACTCACAAGGAGCACAGGCCTCACGCCTCACACCGAACACCTGTCTCAAATTAAGCAGGGTTTATATATGCATCCTGTGCACACACACACACACTGATAGGACCTTGCTGATGTCACAGTCATGTGATCAGACAGACATTCTGTGCACGCAGGACCTGTGCTATGTCACAGTCATGTGACCAGTCAGTTAAAGGGGAAGGTACATGGTTAGGTAAAACACATCCTGGACCATTTACAGTAATGCTAGCAAGCTGCTGCATTACATATCCCCCCCCTCTGTTCAAACTTGTGGGGTTGAACACATAATATACACAATAACATTATAATCCCCAGCTCACATAGAGACCATGTACTTTACAATTGTGCTACTCAGCCCCTGGAACCTTAATCAATGACATTAGCCCATTCCTTAGGGACCTACCATTTGTCACTGTCACTGACTTCGTCAGGTCACCTTTCCGGGTCGTAACCTTGTCAGGTCTTCCCCGCTCCCAGCGGTCAGTCATAATCTTGTCAGACCTCCCCCGCTCCCAGCGGTCAGTCGTAACCTTGTCAGGTCTTCCCCGCTCCCAGCGGTCAGTCATAATCTTGTCAGACCTCCCCCGTTCCCAGCGGTCAGTCATACAGCGGTGTGACTCACATGCCCTGGTATCTAAGGTCCGGTTCGAGTCCATAATGTCCCGTCCTCTATTGGGTCGTTTGTATGGGCCTTTCAAACCTGAGTTACTGGAGGTCTCACTACCTCTAAACCCACGCCCACTACTCTCAGGACATCTTGAAAGGTCCCTAACTCCAGCTATAGCTGTTCTGTTATTTAGGGGGCCCTTTCTCTGTCTGGTCTCGTAATTTCTAGACGGCTGCCATCTTCTGTTACTCAGATGATGCTGTCTATCCACTCGCAGTCTAGCGAGATTCAACTGTTCTACCTCTCGCAGGTAGGTCACTCGGTACTCCAACAGCATGCGCATATATCCCAGGCTTTCTTCTGTACCTACAGCGGAGAATGATACCATGCCGTCTTCGTCTGGTTTCCAGTCCTGACAATCACGTGGACTGCTTACTTTCACCACACCAGACTTCTTGACCATCATCTGCATGGCTTGACCATTTCTCCCAATGAGCTTCCTCACCAAAACATGCAGCACCCGGACGACCTCTTCACGCATACTGTGAGCTTTCCTCATCAACTCCAGTTGTCTAACGGCTTGTTCCGTCTTCAACCGGAGAAACCGTTTCGTGCGAATACATCGCCAGTGCATGTCACTTAGGATAGCCACCCTCTTCACTGTGACTTCGGTCGTGGACAAGACCACCAGCTGTTTAGCTTCTGAGGTCAAGTACACCTTACAGGCTCCCACAGCCTTCTTAAACTCCTCATGCACGGACTAACGGGTGCATTCTTCCCTCAAATCCTCAGGTACATCTACGAGGCACTTTTACCGAGACGTTTCGGTCTCACCAGTGGTTTCCAGATGACCAACCAGCTCAGGTTTCAGGGACAACTGACCTCCAGCTTCTTCACCCTGTATGCTTCTCCTGAGCTGACTCACAGCTACAAATTCACGAATTTTCGTCTTGACCACTTCCATCTCATATTTATCTGTGGTTAACACTCTCTTAGCTCTCCTCAAGTCCACCTTCTCATGGTATAAGGGAGTGGGTGCAACGTGTTCGCCCTTTTCCTTCTCCAAGAAGGCCTTGTTCACTGAGTGATACTTTGTCAGGCGACTTTTGAGCCCGGAAACTTCTTCCTCTAGCTCCGCCACTCGCCTCTCAGCGGCCCGTCTCTGAAGCTCTTCCTGCTTCAACTGCTCTTCCAGCTGCAGAGTTCTCTCAGACCTCACCGTCTCCAATGCGCCCACTCGGCTCTCAATAGCTAGTCTCTCACGCTTCTCTTGCGTCCACTGGGTTTGTAGCAACTCCTTGAGCTGCTTGATGTCGGCTCCGACATCCACCGAACCCTCCGAGCCCACATCACTCGAGGGGGTATCTGCTTCATACCTCCCATCACCAGCGGTCAACTCCTGGCCCTGGTATGTGGCTTTTCCGATGGACTCCTCCATCCTCTCTCGCTCAGCTTCCATCTTGCTGACTGTTTCCTTAAGGTACGTCTCCGCCTTCTGGAGAGTATCACAGGACATCTGTAGCTCCTTCACCTGAGCTTCCAGATCTAGGTTCTCTCTCCGGAGACCAACATTCTCCTCACGGGTGTCTTGCAGAGTGGTCTCAACCACTTGGCGCACTTGCTCTGCACCCGCCTTATCCTCCTCTAGTTTTTTCTTCACCTTGAGGAGATCCTCATAATCTCTCTTACTCTGTTGCAGTTCACTACTGCGTTCACCACACTCCTTCTTGGAGTCACACAGCTCCTGGTTGAGCTGTTTGTGCAGTCGTTCTAGGATTTGTTCACGTCCAGAAACACCATCCTGCTGCGCCTCCTTCTCAAGCTTCAACTACAAAACCTCTTCCTTGATTTTGTGGCGGTCCTCCTTAATTGCGTAGAACATTTCCTTCCAATGGTTAATTTCCGCGTTGCTTCCCTCCACGTCTCGCTGCCAGTTCCTCATAACCTGGTATATTTTCTGCTGTTCAGACTCCAGGTTCAGCTGGTCTGCGGACACGTTCCCCAGGTTTTCACATAACTGCTGCACGTCACTCTGACACTGTTGCCTGATAGGCTCCAGCTCTTGGTCATGACTGGCCACCTTCTCTTTCAGGGCGGTCAGATCCTGATCCGTCAGTTTCAGTACCGTACCGGAGGTTGCTACTGGCAACGTCATCTCCTCTTCTACCTCTACAGGAGGACCCACACTTGAAGCAAAGGCACACAGTACTACATTCTCTTTATTTTCATTTTCAGCGAGGACTACCGGAGCAACCTTTTTGTGGCCCTTGCGCCGTCGACGACGAGAGGGGGACTCTCTCCCCTCGTCTAGCCCCTCCTGACTGAACTCACTTTTTACTTTCATAGTGTCACAGTCAGCTACGGGGCCTGTGTCACTCCCCATGGTGTTGTGGACTAACAGGTCACCTCCCACTTTGACGTCACCCCCTTCTACTGGAGTTACCCCGTTATCAACGGTCACATTGTCATTTTTAGGAGGTACCAACCCACAACCAGTAACAATTTTCAGTTTTCTACACTCCACACTCTTGTGAAAATCCGTCCCTTTTTTTAGACTCCGCCCCCTTTTTAACAACCACACCGGCAGGGTAATTTTTACACAAAAAATCAGCAGTAGTCTTAGGACTCAGTTCACAACATCTCTTACCACCTCCCCGGGCACTCTGCGACAACGATGGCGCCCCTGTAGAGTTCATAGAATGGTCCACTGCCGCCATTCCATATGGTGCCCACAGCTCCTGTGGTTCCTGCACCATGTCCAGTTTCATGTCCAGTAGACGTTTCTCAAATACCTGCTCCGGTTTTAACAGGCACTTTAATCGCTCTAATCGCTCAATAGCTTCAGACCCAGTTGCTGCTTCTTTCACAGCCATTTTTATCTGCTCCTGCATTTCCTCAGGACACTATTCACACACCGCTCTCCCCGGAAAAAATCTTCGTGGCCCCGCCGAGCTACAGCAAACCGGATTTGAGTGCGACGCCAATCTTCGCAACCCCGCCGAGTTGCCGCAAGATGCTTTAATCCACACTCGTCCTGAGCCGTTGCCCCTAGCAACCGGGCTGCAGTTGCCCCTAGCAACTGGGTTGCAGTTGCCCGCATCCTCGAACCATATGTAAGGCAGCGCTAGTCATCATACTGGGGTTACTCGCTTCGCTGCGTCAATCAATGCACACGTGCAATGTCTTTACGTATTTTCTCACAATGCTGCAGTTTATTACTTCATAAGCCACAGTTCGTCGGGTCCAACTCCGTGGCACGCCGACACACATTAACACAATGTTCATGAGCCAAGTGGCACACAGGCCCACTTGCTCCAGGTTACAGCTTACGGCAAGGTAAAAATAGCAATGTTCATATCACAATGTCCATATAGCACGGGGTATTGCCTTTGCCGGGTTTAGCTGTCTCAGTCCATTACGCTTGCCACCACTGTGGCTTCCCAGGTAGGGGTCTCTAGCCGTCGTCCCCTCAAAGGCCACTGACATCCACACAGGATCCAGGCTCTGCCTTTCAGGACTCTTACTCAAGCCGGCTCTCCCTCAAAGGCCACTGACATCCACACAGGATCCAGGCTCGACCTTCCAGGTACCAGGCTTCACTCCAAAGCCGCTGCCTTCCAAGGCCACTAGCATCCGCACAGGATCCAGTCTTTGCCTTTCAGGCTGCCAGGCTTCACTCGGCCTCACTAGGCCTCTCACAAACGGTGTCCCACTCACACGGAGCACAGGCCTCACGCCTCACACCGAACACCTGTCTCAAATTAAGCAGGGTTTATATATGCATCCTGTGCACACACACACACACTGATAGGACCTTGCTGATGTCACAGTCATGTGATCAGACAGACATTCTGTGCACGCAGGACCTGTGCTATGTCACAGTCATGTGACCAGTCAGTTAAAGGGGAAGGTACATGGTTAGGTAAAACACATCCTGGACCATTTACAGTAATGCTAGCAAGCTGCTGCATTACAGTGTGTATATGTATGTATGTATGTGTGTGTGTGTATATGTATGTATGTATGTGTGTGTATATGTATGTATGTGTGTGTGTGTGTGTGTGTGTGCAGGCAGATATCATTGTGTGATGTTTGTTTATATGTATTTTTGTGTTTCAAATGTGTTTCAAATGTGTTTATTCGTGTATGTATATCTGTATATGTTTGTGTGTGTGTACGACTGCATGCGGCCTCCTGCTGAGTATAGATGGCGCCGTGCGGCCTCCTGCTGTTTCTGGGGTGGGGTGGGGGGGGCGCCGTGCGGCCTCCCACTGTGTATAGATGGCACCGTGCGGCCTCCCACTGTGTATAGATGGCGCCGCGCGGCCCCCTGCTGTGTATAGATGGCGCCGTGCGGACCCCTGCTGTGTATAGATGGCGCCGTGCGGCCCCCTGCTGTGTATAGATGGCGCCGTGCGGACCCCTGCTGTGTATAGATGGTGCCATGCGGCCCCCTGCTGTGTATAGATGGCTACGTGCGGCCTCCTGCTGAGTATAGATGGCGCCGTGCGGTCTCCTGCTGTCTCTGGGGGGGCGCCGTGCGGCCTCCTGCTGAGTATAGATGGTGCCGTGCGGTCTCCTGCTGTCTCTGGGGGGGGCGCCGTGCGGCCTCCCGCTGTGTATAGATGGCACCGTACTGCTCCCTGCTGAGTATAGGTGGCACCGTGCGGTCTCCTGCTGTCTCTGGGGGGGGCGCCGTGCGGCCTCCTGCTGAGTATAGATGGCGCCGTGCGGTCTCCTGCTGTCTCTGGGGGGGGCGCCGTGCGGCCTACCGCTGTGTATAGATGGCACCGTGCGGCCTCCCACTGTGTATAGATGGCTACATGTGCTCAATATTGAGTCATACAATTAATGTAAGGCTATGTGCCCACGATACAGAAATGTTCCTGATTTTTTTTAGCGTTTCTGCATCTCCCTGGCAGAAAAAACGCATGCGGATTGTACATGCGGATTGTACATGCGGATTGTACATTCGTTTTTCCTGCCAGGGACAAGCGGAAGTGAAGCGTTCTTCACATGCATTTCCGTATGCGGGTTGACAAGCGATTTTAGCATCACTTGGAAAGTGCTTGACAACTGGCAATCAGCATGGATTTATATAGTGTGACCGTAAAAGAATGGTAAAAAATAAAAAATATATACTTACCTTCTGATGGCCTGCCGACGTCAGCGGTCGCATGACCCGTCACATGACTAAATGACGTCACAGCAGGTCCTTTTCAGACCATCGCGAGCTGCCGGCAAGCCAGGACACATGGGATAAAGACACCGGGGGCCATCAGAAGGTAAGTAGAATATTTTTTTTTTATTTTACTCTTTTTTTACAGGTTCTATGGTACCCGGGTCCGGAGGAGAGTCTCCTGTCCTCCGCACCCGGGTACCATCCGCACATTGAAACGCATGGATTACGCATCTACAGATGCAGTGATGCGGATTCCATGCGTTCTAATGCAAGTCAATGGCGGCGAAAACGCAGCGCTTCCGCAAAATAATTGGTAATGCTGCGGATTTTTCCGCAATGATAATCCGCAGCGGAAATTTCCGCAGCATGTACACAGCACATGGGGATTATCATTGGGGAACATGGCAGACCTTTTACCAAGCGTTTTTTAAGCATTTCCGCAGCGGAATTGCCGCTGCAGAAACGCTTAAGAAACGCATAGTGGGCACACAGCCTAAAAAAAAAATATTATAATTAATATTGTGCCAAATTAATTTCACGTGAACTATCACAGGGAATCATGTGACATGTCACGTGATAAATCAGGTGTGTGTGTGTGTTGGTGGGGGGGGTGGCCGCGCCTTCTAAACTGCCCGGGGCCCTTACTACTCTTAATCCACCCCTGCTTGTATTAGCGAGTCTTGCGCGATATACGCCTGCAATCACAGCACGCACTCCGAATACGCCTGAGAAACAAAACGGTGATCTGAGCTGCCCCATAGAATAACACTGGGCCGAGTGCTGTGCGATGTTTTATGTGTTATACGGTAGTGTGACTCCGGCCTTACCTGACATATCTGCTTCTAGAAGGATGTGACATGGAAGGAGGAAGAGCAGCAGAATCCTGTAGTTGTGGATGAAGGACTTGTACAGGCAACCAGCTAAACACTGATAAAGAGAACAAGTAACGGGAGCATCTCTCCATGGAAAGTTGCCGACAATGTCTGACTGTATTCACACAGATACAGAAGACTTTATTCACACACATATAGATGACTTTATTCACACAGATACAGAGGACTTTATTCACACAGGTGCAGAGGACTTTATTCACACAGATACAGAGGACTTTATTCACACAGATAAGGAGGACTTTATTCACACAGATACAGTTGTGCTCAAAAGTTTACATACCCTGTAGAATTTTTGCTTTCTTGGCCTTGTTTCAGAGAATATGAATAACAAAAAAAAATTTTCTCCACTCATGGTTATTGGTTGGGTGAAGCCATTTATTGTCAAACTACTGTGTTTTCTCTTTTTAAATCTTAAAGACAACCAAAAACATCCAAATGACTCTGATAAAAAGTTCACATACCCCAGTTCTTAATACAGTGCATTGTCCCCTCTAACATTAATGACATCATGAAGTCTTTTGTGGTAGTTGTGGATGAGGTTCTTTATTCTCTCAGATGGTAAAGCTGCCCATTCTTCTTGGCTAAAAGCCTCCAGTTCCTGTAAATTCCTGGGCTGTCTAGCACGAACTGCGCTCTTGAGATCTCCCCAGAAACCCTCAATGATATTGAGGTCAGTAGACTGAGATGGCCACTCCAGAACCTTCTATTTGTTCTGCTGTAGCCAATGACAGGTCGACTTGGCCTTGTGTTTTGGGTCGTTGTCATGTTGGAACGTCCAAGTACGTTCCATGCGCAGCTTCCGGGCTGATGAGTGCAAATTTGCCTCCAGTATTTGCTGATAACGTGCTGCATTCATCTTTCCTTCAACTTTTACCAAGGTTCCTGTGCCTTTGTAGCTCACACATCCCCAAAACATGTGATCCACCTCCGTGCTTTACTGTAGGAATGGTGTTCCTTTCATCATAGGCCTTGTTGACCTCTCTCCAAATGTAACGTTTATGGTTGTGGCCAAAAAGTTCAATTTTGGTCTCATCACTCCAAATTACCTTGTTCCAGAAGTTTTGAGGCTTGTCTCTGTGCGGTTTGGCATATTGTATGCGAGATACTTTGTTGCATTTGCGCAGTAATGGCTTTCTCCTGGCAACTCGACCATGCAGCCCATTTTTCTCAAGTGCCTCCTTATTGTGCATCTTGGAACAGCCACAGCGCTAGTTTTCAGAGACTCCTGAATTTCAGCTGATGTTATTTCTGGGTTTTTCTTTGCATCCAGAACAATTTTCCCGGCAGTTGTGACCGAAATTTTCGTTGGTCTACCTGACCGTGATTTGGTTTTTACAGAGCCCCTGATTTTCCATTTGTTAATCACATTTTGAACGCTGCTGACTGGCATTATCAATTCCTTGGATACCTTTTTGTATCCCTTTCCTGTGTAATACAGTTCAACTACCTTTTCCCGTAGACCTGTTCACAATTCTTTTGCCTTCCCCATGACTCACAATCCAGAAACGTCAGTGGCTGGATGAAAGATGCAAGAATCTGTCTGGATCCCAGATACCCACTCAGCTTTTATGCACACACATTGATTACAAGCAAAAAGGTCACAGGTGAGGATGTTACCTATAGTAGCCATTCAAATCCATTTGTGTCAAATTCTGTGTATGTTATCAGGCCAAAATCACCAGGGTATGTGATGTCTGCTATTTCAACTTTCTTCTCTGCTAGATACCTAAAACTCAATATGGATAAAACTAAATTCATCATCTTTCAACCATCTCGCTCAACCCCCCATCTGACCTATCCATCAAAGTCAATGGCTAGAGGGTAGAGACCATAGACACATACTGCTAAATAGGGAATCATATTGAATTTTTATGTTAGAAACCCGAGTACCCTTTGGATTGAATCTCAGGTAGGATCTAATACTACAATATTAATAACAGTTATGTTTACAGCTTCGACATGGTATATCGTTCGTTTTTATATTTATTCTGTATTTGTATCACAATATTTTTATTTTTTCTACATGCCAATGATACTATCTCCCGCATCCGCGCATTCCTCAGCAAACACTCTGCAAAAACACTAGTGCATGCCCTCATCATCTCCCGCCTTGACTACTGCAACCTCCTGCTCTGTAGCCTCCCTTCCAACATTCTCGCGCCCCTCCAATCTATCCTAAACTCTGTGACTTAGCCTCCTGGTACTTACCTGCACGCAACCTCCGATCCTCACAAGATCTCCTTCCCTACTCCCCTCTTATCTCCTCTTCCCAACAATTGCATGCAAGATTTCTCCTGTGCATCTGTAGCGCCCCGAGGGTTCGGCCGCTACAGGGGTATTGCACCTCAACCAGAGGTGTGGTATTCCACTCCTGGGTAAGGATGGAGTATGGACCAGGGCTCATTTAGCTGCACACATATACACTCCTCATGTCCGGGGGACAGCTCTACGGTGCTCCCATTAGTATGCAGGCACGACTGACTATGTCCCTGGCTGGAGTGGGGAGGGGGGGAACCCTAGTGATGTGGGAGCAGATAGGGGCTGGTTTCTGGGCATAGGAAGGAGCTCATTGGATGCAGGTCACCTGAGCTCAGATACGGAGGAGGTATAAAAGGTGGGCACCATCTTGGAATTCAGTTCAGTCTGTGAGGAGAAGACAGGGAGCAGAGGCTCTGCAGGAGCTCTGCTCCAGAGCCAGGCCAAGGGACACGGGCAGGGCACGAGAGGGAGAGAAAGAAAAGGAACAGAACAGAAAGGCCCAGAAACACGAAGGTAGAAGGGACCCTAAGGACCCAGGAGATTACGGGTGACGGGTCAGGCAAGGAAAGGGTACCGGATCCCAAGTTGGTGGAGGCAAATAATCCTCAGCCAAGAATCGGAGGTCGTGATCATTTAATGGTGCGACCCCTTGCTAAACCTACTAGGAAGGCACCACATAGGGCCAGGGAAGCTGGCGCCAAGTTCTCCCAGAGAAGGCCGGAGGCAGCTGGACAGAAGTTTGGTCACTGGTGGGGCACGGCCAGAGAAAGGATAGAAGGGAGTTCTGTGCCATGCTCCTGAATTGCCTGGGGGTTGACCGAGCCCCTCACCTGGTGGACGCAGCACGGCTTGAGCGGTCACTACCTGTACAGAAGTGGCTTGGAGTATACGAACTGTGAGTAAAAGACCCTGGACTGCAACACATTGTCTTTGTGTTTCTTACCTCGCCAGCACTAACGGTACAGGGACGCCCTGCACCACCACAACCCCCACCATCTACGCTCACTGCCCTGAGGCTACACTCCTCCCGTGGGGAGTTGAACTATTCCCTGCTGCACCCACAACACCAGCCTCAGCGGTCTGCTCTGCAGCGGCGGTTCACTCTGACCGCAATCCACGGGTGGCATAGTCGGACATTACAAAATATATAGAAGACTGCCACTGGTCTGACCACCCTGAGCCACGGGACTGGGTTGCCACTACTACCCCCATCAGCACCGTACACTAGAAGGCCCGGTTCCGAGTACCCCACGGCCCAGGGGGCGAGTCACATAATTAGCATTTGGTACCATTGCCCTTAAACTAAATGACTTGGGTCAAACGTTTGGGATATCCTTCCACAAGCTTCTCACAATAGCTGGTTGGAATTTGGGCCCATTCCTCCTGACAAAACTGGTGTAACTGATCCAGGTTTGTAGGTCGCCTTACTAGCACCTGCCTTTTCAGCTTTGCCCATAAATTTTCAATAGGATTGAGATCAGGGCTTTGGGTCATTGTCTATTTGGAAGACCCATTCACGCTCAAGCTTTAATTTCCTGGCTGATGTCTTGAGATGTTGCTTCAGTATTGCCACATACTCTTCTTTTCTCATTCTATCATCTATTTTGTGAAGTACACCAGTCCCTCGTGCAGCAAAATAACCCCACAGCATGATGCTGCCACCTCCGTGTTTCACAGTTGGGATGGTGTTCTTAGGCTTCCAAGCTTCTCCCTTTTTCCTCCAAATGTAACGAAGGTCGTTATGCCCAAAAATTCTATTTTAGTTTGATCAGACCACAGAACATGTCTCCAAAAAATAAAGTTGTCCAGCACTTTTCACTGTGGCCCAAATATCCCGTAATGTATTTACCCTGTTCAGATAAGGGTTTTTGTAAGGGTTTTGCTCACAGGCATCATGTGACCCCCGGTTGCATCCGGCTCTTCCTTCCACTGATGTCACATCAAGTGAGGCGCGATATCAGTGACGTGGTCCCCGCAGTGGATGCTGGGCTGTGGGCAGGGTTACACCACACGTCACACCCAGCATCCACCGCGCGCTTTCCCAATGAATGAGGAGAGGGAAATCATGCGGCAGATGCTGGGTGTGACACACTGGGTAACCCTGCCCACAGCCCATCACTCACTGTGGAGCGCAGAACTGAGTCAAGCCCGGAACTTGACGTGACATCAGCGGTCAACAGTGGAGAGGTCAACAAGGCCTATGAAGGACAACAAAGGATATTTACAAAAACCCTTATCTGAACAGGGTAATTATATTGGGGGGCATTTGAGCCATAGTAAAAAGTACTTGCCAACTTCTTTTAGGTCTTTGTTCCTGTGTGTATTTGCAAACATTAATCTGGCCTTTTTTATGTTTCTTTTGGAGTAATGGCTTTTTCCTGGCTCCGCTCCCTACACCTCATACACACACGGCTCCGTACACCTCGTACACGCGCGGCTCCACTCCGTACACCTCCTGCTCTGCTCCGTACACCTCGTACACACACTGCTCTGCTCCGTACACCTCGTACACACGCGGCTCTGCTCTGTACACCTCGTACACACACGGCTCCGCTCCGTACACCTCGTACACAAACGGCTTCGTACACCTCGTACACGCGCGGCTCCACTCCGTACACCTCGTACATACACGGCCCTGCTTCGTACACCTCGTACACACGCGGCTCCGCTCCGTACCCCTCGTACACGCGCGGTTCCGCTCCGAACACCTCGTACACACGCGGCTCTGCTCCGTTCACCTCATATACGCGCGGCTCCGCTCCGTACACCTCGTACATACACGGCTCCGCTCCGTACACCTCGTACACACACAGCTCCACTCCGTACACCTCGTACACGAGCGGCTCCGCTCCGAACACCTCGTACACACGCGGCTCTGCTCCGTACACCTCGTACATGCGCGGCTCCGCTCCGAACACCTCGTACAGGCATACCTCCCAACTCGTGAAGATCAGAAACAGGAAAATTTTGGCCACGCCTCTGGCCACAACCCAATCGACACCCATTTACTAGTATCTTTTTCCGCTGGCAGGAACAGTTGTCAGAGGGGCGCTAACAGCGAGGGAAATTCAGCCAGATGGCCGAGACTGCAGTGTGTAGACCCAAATCCAGGACTGTCCACTGTATTCCGGACAGTTGGGACTAGAGATGAGCGGATGGATTCCTGAGTCTCTGGTCCAGTGTCCAGGTCAGTGCTACCTGTGGACGGGAGACCGGGAGTCTCTTATCTTTCAGGGCAGCGCAACGTCATCTGTGCGTCCTGCTCATCTCTCGTTGGGACCTGAGGATTAGTTTTTGTTCCCTCATTTACAAGCGGAGTCGCAATGATTTCATTAGAGCTGGTGGCTCAGCAGGGGCCGCTGTGGCTATAATGTATTAAGGTTGTGGATTCAAGACCCAGGGACTCCCAGAAAAATATATATTTTTGTAATTGTTCACAAATTTTCTACTTTTGTTTAGAGGGTCAAAAAATCATTTTCTTCACCTCAGTATACAGGCACCATAAAAATACATTGCTATATACAATGTATTTCTATGGAGATGCATACTCAGCTTCTGTACTGTCTGTGCTTTTTTGACTCTACAATGCATTGCCTGCAATCTAGAGTTAAGTTAACGAAATCCTCCTCTGTTCACCATTGAGAGCTGTAGCTCAGTGGTTAGAGATAAAGCCTCTGACTACTGAGATGTAGGTCTGAGTCCCAGCAGAGGCCACAGCAGGCAAAGGAAGAGGGGACATCTCCTATAAATGAATGGAGTATAAATCCCACAAGACAAAAAAATTACTAAAATATAAATTTTATTAAATTGCAATATAAAAAGAGAGACACACACAATTTGCTTAAAACAGTAAATAGATCCCTGGGGTAAGAATCACACGAAATCAGTTTGGCAAATAGATCTGGGTTCAGATGGTGTCATTAAGGAAATATAGAAAGTATATATGGAGACAGGCACTAAAGAGATATATCGCAAGTCCTCAGTCCACAGCAACAAAATCTATATGTGTAGGATATCAAGGTCCAAACATATGAAAAAGGTAAGCCACACTATGCTAATTCTGAGAAAAACATACATTATAAATATATGTGGCAAGGAACATCATCCTCCTTCAAATGAAATAAAGGATAGTGTAAGCTGTACATAATAGACTATTCCATAAAGTTATATGCCATAGAATTAATACAAATTATATGATACAAACTCCTAAATGACTCACCCATCTGTGTAGTAACCCCTATGCCGTACTGAGGCCCCGACGCGCGTTTCGCGTGTTGCTTCTTCTGGAGGCTGTGATAGAGCGTGTGGATCGCCATTTTTAAATGCCCAGGATAATTAGGATACCGGTGTCAATGCCGGTGTATGCGGCGCGTGCGAGAGTTAACGCCCCCCCGAGACGCGTCATATCCGGCCATTTCCTGTCGGGGCCGTGGGCCGGAACAATGCGTTCCAGTGACGTCAAAGGCCCACCTCCCCATCATACGGAAGCCTTAATGACGCGACGGGCCGGGGCGGGCCTGCGCATGCGCAGCTCAGCAGTAGACAACGTAGGAAGGGAATAGCAACTGGGCAAGTATAATAATACATACAGGCTATGCACTCGGTGACAGTATATATCGCACAACGTGAACACCCATTGTGTATACCATCAAGACATACGGAAATGAAAATAGCCATCATAAGTTATCCATCCATAATATTCTAATACCCACATCTCATAATCCAAAAAATTAATTAAATACAAATATATATATCTTCTGTATCTTCAATGGGACTTTTTAGTGTAGATCATAATATATTGATGGTATCCAGGATTTGACATGTAGGGGATTCATTTCGTCCATATTAAAAGGAATATGTCCAGATAAAGTTGAAATCAGTCCAATTATGGTCCGAGTATGTACCCAAAAAGCAAATATACTAAAAAAAAAAAACAATGAAACAAATAATAATTTAAAATCCACACATAAAAAAGGGAGAGAGAAGAAAACAAAAAAGATGACAAAAAAAAAGATCAATCTACAAATAAGGAGCAAAACTATTGAGCTCATTGAGACCCCTAGGGGTCACAGTATCCAGGACAGCTATCCAGCGGCACTCCAGCTGCGCCAAAATGCGCTTGCGATCCCCACCCCGACTACCGAGGTGTATCTGATCAATGCCTCTAAATTTGAGGCAAGAGGGGTCACAATTGTGGCGCAGCTTGAAGTGCCGCGGGACAGTCTTCAGTAACGTTAAATCAGAGACCTCACGTGCCGCCAGTATGGCTCGCACGTGTTCTCTCACTCGAACCCGAAATTCCCTAGATGTAAGCCCCACATAACTCAAATTGCAGGAACATTGGGCCATATAAATAATATGCGTGGAGCTACAGGAAATATGACGGGTAATCTTAAAGTTCCGTGCGCCATCCGTGGATGAAAATGTCATGGCCCTCTCTATATTCCTGCAAGCCAAGCAGGAACCACACGGATAGCAACCCCACTTTGGTTTTCCAACTCCAAACAAAGTAGTTGAAGGGGCGACATAGTGGCTTCTTACCAAAGAGTCTTTTAAACTTTTACCCCGCCTTGCTGTCATTAATGGTCTCTCAGGTAAGATTTGATTAAGTGTCGGTTCCGTTTTTAATATGGGCCAGTGTCTAGATAAGATCTCACGTATTTCCCACCACCGGTTATTATAGGTAGAAATAAATCTAATGGGAGAGTCTCTCTCCTCCTGTTTCTTTGTTGTATTTACTAGGAGGGAGACTCGTGGAGTCCTCCTTGCACGTCTATAGCCCCTTTTGATACTTCGTGCACTGTATCCACGGTCCCGAAATCTATGGTTAAGGTCCCGAGCCTGAGCCTCAAAAGCCACCTCTGAAGAGCAAATGCGTTTCATTCTTAGATATTGTCCTACAGGGATGGCTCGGATGGTAGATGAAGTATGTGCTGAAGTAGCATGCAACAAAGAATTGACCGATGTCTCCTTACGGAAGACATCGGTCTCCATCCTGCCATCCTGCTGGACAATAATCTTAATGTCCAAGAATTCAATTTCACTCCGATTGTGCTTATATGTAAGTTTGATGTTCCGATCATTATGATTTAAGGAGGAGATAAACTCATGTAGCTCAGGCTCGGGACCCTGCCAAATAGAAAAAATATCGTCAATATATCTATACCAGCACTGCGCATGGGAGGCGGTGCCCACCCCATCCTCGAAAATCTCCCTCTCCCAAAAGCCGAGGAAGAGATTAGCGTACGATGGGGCACACGCCGCGCCCATCGCAGTGCCGCGTTTCTGAAGAAAAAACCTATCTTTAAAAATGAAAAAATTATGAGTCAATATAAATTGTAGTAATTCCATCAACAGTGCACGAAGTGGGGCATTTAAATCACTAGACTCCAGGAAGAACTCAACGGCTCGTAAGCCATCCTCATGACCTATGCTCGTATAAAGTGACTCCACATCAATAGCCACCAGGGTCATATCCGTATCCAAATGCAAACCCTCTATTTTCCTCAGGACGTCACAAGTGTCCCTGACATAGGAGGGCAGCGTCTCCACCAGTGGATGAAGATAATGTTCAATGAACTTACAAACTGGATCACACAGCCCTCCAATGCCAGAGACAATGGGACGCCCTGGGGGGTCCGTAAGGTTCTTATGGACCTTAGGTAGCAAATAAAATGTTGGGGTCACTGGAAATTTAGTGCGTAGGCCATCAAAGATCTTTTTAGGAATAATACCCTGCTCATAAGCTCGTTCCAGAATATCAAGAAGTTCAGCCATAAAGGTTGTTAATGGATTATTAGATAGAGAGATATAGGAGGCTCTGTCCCGAAGTTGTCTGAAAGCCTCCTTCTCATATTTCGCGACTGGCCAGATCACAACGTTCCCTCCCTTGTCTGCCGGTTTAAATACCACGTCTCTCATAGATTGGAGTTCTCTGAGTGCTTTTCTCTGTTCTAATGTGAGGTTGTCATTCCTCAAGTTTCCAGAGAGTTTTCTCAGGTCATTACTCACCATTTTATTAAAAATTTCAATCTGGGGACAAAGAGAGAAGGGAAGGAAAGTGGTAGATCTGGCTAGGGCAGTGGTGGGAAAAGTACCTGAGGAGGCCGGAGTACTCTCTCTCTCCAATTCTTCCAATATGGATAAAGCCTCTCTCTCTTGAGTCGTATCCAGTAACTGACATGTTGGTTTGGTATGTAATTTGCGTAATAGCACCTTCCTGAGGAAAAGTTGTAAATCCTTTAGTGCTGAAAAAAAGTTATAATTATTAGTCGGAACAAAGGTTAAACCCAATGACAGTACTTCATTTTGGCTTTCTGAGAGGGTATGAGCAGAGAGATTAATTACCTCTAAATTGTTAGTTCTCAATTTTTTCTCCAAAGATTGTGGGGGGGTTATTTTCCTTTTAGAGTTATGTTTCCCCTTCCACTGACCATGGTGCGCACTGCTGCTCCCAGCCTGCATTCCCTTTGGTGCTTCTTCCTCCATAGATGATAGGGAGGAGATTGAGTTCCACCGATTCCCCGGCCTTGTCTTATTGTGGGTTTTTCTACCTCTCCATCTGTAGACCTGTTTTTGTTTAAAGTCTGCAAGATCTCTTTGGTACTCCTTAGTTTTGGAAGCCACTATGTCTTTTTCCCATTTCACAAATTCCCTATCAAGATCCTGATTAAATTGATTTAGGGCCTCAGGGGTTAACTTAGTGGATAATGAGTCCTGGAGTTGAGTAATCTCCAACTCAATGCCATGTAAGGACTGTTCATTAGATCTAATTAAAAGCTCCATGTGCCCCTTAGAACAGGTAGATGAGATGCCCACGGCCCCGACAGGAAATGGCCGGATATGACGCGTCTCGGGGGGGCGTTAACTCTCGCACGCGCCGCATACACCGGCATTGACACCGGTATCCTAATTATCCTGGGCATTTAAAAATGGCGATCCACACGCTCTATCACAGCCTCCAGAAGAAGCAACACGCGAAACGCGCGTCGGGGCCTCAGTACGGCATAGGGGTTACTACACAGATGGGTGAGTCATTTAGGAGTTTGTATCATATAATTTGTATTAATTCTATGGCATATAACTTTATGGGATAGTCTATTATGTACAGCTTACACTATCCTTTATTTCATTTGAAGGAGGATGATGTTCCTTGCCACATATATTTATAATGTATGTTTTTCTGAGAATTAGCATAGTGTGGCTTACCTTTTTCATATGTTTGGACCTTGATATCCTACACATATAGATTTTGTTGCTGTGGACTGAGGACTTGCGATATATCTCTTTAGTGCCTGTCTCCATATATACTTTCTATATTTCCTTAATGACACCATCTGAACCCAGATCTATTTGCCAAACTGATTTCGTGTGATTCTTACCCCAGGGATCTATTTACTGTTTTAAGCAAATTGTGTGTGTCTCTCTTTTTATATTGCAATTTAATAAAATTTATATTTTAGTAATTTTTTTGTCTTGTGGGATTTATACTCCATTCATTTATAGGAGATGTGTCCAGTTGGGAGTATCCCTAGCATTTAAGATGCTATTAATGTTATACCATTCTGTTCGGTTCACTGTTCATGTCTGGTTAATTCTGTGTCTTTTCACAGCATCTGGGTCCGAACACATGGATCACAAAAAGCGTGAGCAGACCTGGCTCACCCAACTAAATAAGGTCTTTGGGGAGGAATCCACTGTGATTTTAAATACAAGGGAGAGTGATGATTTGATATTTAAACTAAAAGACCTACATAATAAAAAGATCCGCCTTTGGTGGAATAAGGCCTTCTTGGAACGTTACATTGTTAAAGGACTGATCCCTAGGGGTCTTCGTGTTCAGGTTTTTCCGGCATTTGAGTTTCAAGATGTCTCATTGGAACAACAATGGGAGGACATCTCATCTACCTGTTCTAAGGGGCACATGGAGCTTTTAATTAGATCTAATGAACAGTCCTTACATGGCATTGAGTTGGAGATTACTCAACTCCAGGACTCATTATCCACTAAGTTAACCCCTGAGGCCCTAAATCAATTTAATCAGGATCTTGATAGGGAATTTGTGAAATGGGAAAAAGACATAGTGGCTTCCAAAACTAAGAAGTACCAAAGAGATCTTGCAGACTTTAAACAAAAACAGGTCTACAGATGGAGAGGTAGAAAAACCCACAATAAGACAAGGCCGGGGAATCGGTGGAACTCAATCTCCTCCCTATCATCTATGGAGGAAGAAGCACCAAAGGGAATGCAGGCTGGGAGCAGCAGTGCGCACCATGGTCAGTGGAAGGGGAAACATAACTCTAAAAGGAAAATAACCCCCCCACAATCTTTGGAGAAAAAATTGAGAACTAACAATTTAGAGGTAATTAATCTCTCTGCTCATACCCTCTCAGAAAGCCAAAATGAAGTACTGTCATTGGGTTTAACCTTTGTTCCGACTAATAATTATAACTTTTTTTCAGCACTAAAGGATTTACAACTTTTCCTCAGGAAGGTGCTATTACGCAAATTACATACCAAACCAACATGTCAGTTACTGGATACGACTCAAGAGAGAGAGGCTTTATCCATATTGGAAGAATTGGAGAGAGAGAGTACTCCGGCCTCCTCAGGTACTTTTCCCACCACTGCCCTAGCCAGATCTACCACTTTCCCTCCCTTCTCTCTTTGTCCCCAGATTGAAATTTTTAATAAAATGGTGAGTAATGACCTGAGAAAACTCTCTGGAAACTTGAGGAATGACAACCTCACATTAGAACAGAGAAAAGCACTCAGAGAACTCCAATCTATGAGAGACGTGGTATTTAAACCGGCAGACAAGGGAGGGAACGTTGTGATCTGGCCAGTCGCGAAATATGAGAAGGAGGCTTTCAGACAACTTCGGGACAGAGCCTCCTATATCTCTCTATCTAATAATCCATTAACAACCTTTATGGCTGAACTTCTTGATATTCTGGAACGAGCTTATGAGCAGGGTATTATTCCTAAAAAGATCTTTGATGGCCTACGCACTAAATTTCCAGTGACCCCAACATTTTATTTGCTACCTAAGGTCCATAAGAACCTTACGGACCCCCCAGGGCGTCCCATTGTCTCTGGCATTGGAGGGCTGTGTGATCCAGTTTGTAAGTTCATTGAACATTATCTTCATCCACTGGTGGAGACGCTGCCCTCCTATGTCAGGGACACTTGTGACGTCCTGAGGAAAATAGAGGGTTTGCATTTGGATACGGATATGACCCTGGTGGCTATTGATGTGGAGTCACTTTATACGAGCATAGGTCATGAGGATGGCTTACGAGCCGTTGAGTTCTTCCTGGAGTCTAGTGATTTAAATGCCCCACTTCGTGCACTGTTGATGGAATTACTACAATTTATATTGACTCATAATTTTTTCATTTTTAAAGATAGGTTTTTTCTTCAGAAACGCGGCACTGCGATGGGCGCGGCGTGTGCCCCATCGTACGCTAATCTCTTCCTCGGCTTTTGGGAGAGGGAGATTTTCGAGGATGGGGTGGGCGCCGCCTCCCATGCGCAGTGCTGGTATAGATATATTGACGATATTTTTTCTATTTGGCAGGGTCCCGAGCCTGAGCTACATGAGTTTATCTCCTCCTTAAATCATAATGATCGGAACATCAAACTTACATATAAGCACAATCGGAGTGAAATTGAATTCTTGGACATTAAGATTATTGTCCAGCAGGATGGCAGGATGGAGACCGATGTCTTCCGTAAGGAGACATCGGTCAATTCTTTGTTGCATGCTACTTCAGCACATACTTCATCTACCATCCGAGCCATCCCTGTAGGACAATATCTAAGAATGAAACGCATTTGCTCTTCAGAGGTGGCTTTTGAGGCTCAGGCTCGGGACCTTAACCATAGATTTCGGGACCGTGGATACAGTGCACGAAGTATCAAAAGGGGCTATAGACGTGCAAGGAGGACTCCACGAGTCTCCCTCCTAGTAAATACAACAAAGAAACAGGAGGAGAGAGACTCTCCCATTAGATTTATTTCTACCTATAATAACCGGTGGTGGGAAATACGTGAGATCTTATCTAGACACTGGCCCATATTAAAAACGGAACCGACACTTAATCAAATCTTACCTGAGAGACCATTAATGACAGCAAGGCGGGGTAAAAGTTTAAAAGACTCTTTGGTAAGAAGCCACTATGTCGCCCCTTCAACTACTTTGTTTGGAGTTGGAAAACCAAAGTGGGGTTGCTATCCGTGTGGTTCCTGCTTGGCTTGCAGGAATATAGAGAGGGCCATGACATTTTCATCCACGGATGGCGCACGGAACTTTAAGATTACCCGTCATATTTCCTGTAGCTCCACGCATATTATTTATATGGCCCAATGTTCCTGCAATTTGAGTTATGTGGGGCTTACATCTAGGGAATTTCGGGTTCGAGTGAGAGAACACGTGCGAGCCATACTGGCGGCACGTGAGGTCTCTGATTTAACGTTACTGAAGACTGTCCCGCGGCACTTCAAGCTGCGCCACAATTGTGACCCCTCTTGCCTCAAATTTAGAGGCATTGATCAGATACACCTCGGTAGTCGGGGTGGGGATCGCAAGCGCATTTTGGCGCAGCTGGAGTGCCGCTGGATAGCTGTCCTGGATACTGTGACCCCTAGGGGTCTCAATGAGCTCAATAGTTTTGCTCCTTATTTGTAGATTGATCTTTTTTTTTGTCATCTTTTTTGTTTTCTTCTCTCTCCCTTTTTTATGTGTGGATTTTAAATTATTATTTGTTTCATTGTTTTTTTTTTTTAGTATATTTGCTTTTTGGGTACATACTCGGACCATAATTGGACTGATTTCAACTTTATCTGGACATATTCCTTTTAATATGGACGAAATGAATCCCCTACATGTCAAATCCTGGATACCATCAATATATTATGATCTACACTAAAAAGTCCCATTGAAGATACAGAAGATATATATATTTGTATTTAATTAATTTTTTGGATTATGAGATGTGGGTATTAGAATATTATGGATGGATAACTTATGATGGCTATTTTCATTTCCGTATGTCTTGATGGTATACACAATGGGTGTTCACGTTGTGCGATATATACTGTCACCGAGTGCATAGCCTGTATGTATTATTATACTTGCCCAGTTGCTATTCCCTTCCTACGTTGTCTACTGCTGAGCTGCGCGTGCGCAGGCCCGCCCCGGCCCGTCGCGTCATTAAGGCTTCCGTATGATGGGGAGGTGGGCCTTTGACGTCACTGGAACGCATTGTTCCGGCCCACGGCCCCGACAGGAAATGGCCGGATATGACGCGTCTCGGGGGGGCGTTAACTCTCGCACGCGCCGCATACACCGGCATTGACACCGGTATCCTAATTATCCTGGGCATTTAAAAATGGCGATCCACACGCTCTATCACAGCCTCCAGAAGAAGCAACACGCGAAACGCGCGTCGGGGCCTCAGTACGGCATAGGGGTTACTACACAGATGGGTGAGTCATTTAGGAGTTTGTATCATATAATTTGTATTAATTCTATGGCATATAACTTTATGGGATAGTCTATTATGTACAGCTTACACTATCCTTTATTTCATTTGAAGGAGGATGATGTTCCTTGCCACATATATTTATAATGTATGTTTTTCTCAGAATTAGCATAGTGTGGCTTACCTTTTTCATATGTTTGGACCTTGATATCCTACACATATAGATTTTGTTGCTGTGGACTGAGGACTTGCGATATATCTCTTTAGTGCCTGTCTCCATATATACTTTCTATATTTCCTTAATGACACCATCTGAACCCAGATCTATTTGCCAAACTGATTTCGTGTGATTCTTACCCCAGGGATCTATTTACTGTTTTAAGCAAATTGTATGTGTCTCTCTTTTTATATTGCAATTTAATAAAATTTATATTTTAGTAATTTTTTTGTGTCCAGTTGGGAGTATCCCTAGCATTTAAGATGCTATTAATGTTATACCATTCTGTTCGGTTCACTGTTCATGAAAGGAAGAGGGGAGTGTAATATAATGTAATTTATTTACTGACCAGTGAGTGGCCTGCCCCCAAGGAGGAAGAGCTACACCCCAACACCAGAGAGGTGAGTATAAATAGAACCGTAGTGACAGGACAGTCCTGCAGAATACGGGACGGTTGGGAGCTATGCGTACACACTCTGTGCTCCTCGTACACACGGCTCTGCTCCGTAAGCCTCATACACATGTGGCTCCGCTCCGTACACCTTGTACACGCGCAGCTCTGCTTCTTACACCTCGGACACACGCGGCTCTGCTCCGTACACCTTGTACACACACGGCTCTGCTCCGTACACCTCGTACACGCGCGGCTCCGCTCCGTACACCTCGTACACACGCGGCTCCGCTCCGTACACCTCGTACACAAGCGGCTCTGCTCGGTACACCTCGTACACACGTGGCTCTGCTCCGTACACCTCGTACACACGCGGCTCTGCTCCGTACACCTCGTACACACGCGGCTCCGCTCCGTACACCTCGTACACACGCGGCTCTGCTCCGTACACCTCGTACACCTCGTACACACGCGGCTCTGCTCCGTACACCTCGTACACACGCGGCTCCGCTCCGTACACCTCGTACACACGCGGCTCCGCTCCGTACACCTCGTACACACGCGGCTCCGCTCCGTACACCTCGTACACACGCGGCTCCGCTCCGTACACCTCGTACACACGCGGCTCCGCTCCGTACACCTCGGACACACGCGGCTCCGCTCCGTACACCTCGGACACACGCGGCTCCGCTCCGTACACCTCGGACACACGCGGCTCCGCTCCGTACACCTCGTACACACGCGGCTCCGCTCCGTACACCTCGGACACACGCGGCTCCGCTCCGTACACCTCGCACACACGCGGCTCCGCTCCGTACACCTCGTACACACGAGGCTCCGCTCCGTACACCTCGTACACACGCGGCTCCGCTCCGTACACCTCGGACACACGCGGCTCCGCTCCGTACACCTCGGACACACGCGGCTCCGCTCCGTACACCTCGTACACACGCGGCTCCGCTCCGTACACCTCGTACACACGCGGCTCCGCTCCGTACACCTCGGACACACGCGGCTCCGCTCCGTACACCTCGGACACACGCGGCTCTGCTCCGTACACCTCGGACACACGCGGCTCCGCTCCGTACACCTCGGACACACGCGGCTCCGCTCCGTACACCTCGTACACACGCGGCTCTGCTCCGTACACCTCGTACACACGCGGCTCTGCTCCGTACACCTCGTACACACACGGCTCTGCTCCGTACACCTCGTACACACGCGGCTCCGCTCCGTACACCTCGGACACACGCGGCTCCGCTCCGTACACCTCGCACACACGCGGCTCTGCTCCGTACACCTCGTACACACGCGGCTCTGCTCCGTACACCTCGTACACACGCGGCTCCGCTCCGTACACCTCGTACACACGCGGCTCTGCTCCGTACACCTCGTACACACGCGGCTCTGCTCCGTACACCTCGTACACACGCGGCTCTGCTCCGTACACCTCGTACACACGCGGCTCTGCTCCGTACACCTCGTACACACACGGCTCTGCTCCGTACACCTCGTACACGCGGCTCTGCTACATCCACACTGTAAACCCCTCCTGACCCCACACATAAACTTCAGCTCATCCAGCACCATGACAACCAGCACAGCAGAGTCCTGCATCCACTGTGGCCCCTGATCATGTGACCCCTGACTCCTCCCCTCCTGTGACCTCATCACAGCTCCTGTGCGCACAGAGCAGCCATATATGTGGTGGCGGCTCTGCAGGTGGAGGTATGTGGAGACCCCATTACTGGGCGCAGGGGGCATTAACCCCTTCAGCACGGAGACTCTTTTGGGGTCTTGTGTTGCCCCTTTAGAAGAATCATAAGGTTTTTGTTCTGTTTCCTGTAATAGATACATACGACCCAACTATGGAGACAGGAAGGGAGGAAACGTATTGTTCTCATAGTACAGGACCCCTTTACTGCCCCACAGTGTAATGCCCCCATTATGCCCCTTATGCAGGATGTATGATGCCCCCACACAGTGTAATGCCCCCATTATGCCCCTTATGCAGGATGTATGATGCCCCCACACAGTGTAATGCCCCCATTATGCCCCTTATGCAGTATGTATGATGCCCCCATTATGCCCCTTATGCAGGATGTATGTATGATGCCCCCCACAGTGTAATGCCCCCATTATGCCCCTTATGCAGTATGTAAGATGCCCCCACACAGTGTAATGCCCCTTATGCAGGATGTATGTATGATCCCCCCACACAGTGTAATGCCCCCATTATGCCCCTTATGCATGATTTATGATGCCCCCACACAGTGTAATGCCCCCATTATGCCCCTTATACAGTATGTATGATGCCCCCCACAGTGTAATGCCCCCATTATGCCCCTTATGCAGGATGTATGATGCCCCCACACAGTGTAATGCCCCTTATGCAGGAGGTATGTATGATGCCCCCACACAGTGTAATGCCCCCATTATGCCCCTTATGCAGGAGGTATGTATGATGCCCCCCACAGTGTAATGCCCCATTATGCCCCTTATGCAGTATGTATGATGCCCCCCACACAGTGTAATGCCCCCATTATGCCCCTTATGCAGGATGTATGATGCCCCCACACAGTGTAATGCCCCATTATGCCCCTTATGCAGTATGTATGATGCTCCCACACAGTGTAATGCCCCCATTATGTCCCTTATGCAGGATGTATGATGCCCCCACACAGTGTAATGCCCCCATTATGTCCCTTATGCAGGATGTATGATGCCCCCACACAGTGTAATGCCCCCATTATGCCCCTTATGCAGGATGTATGATGCCCCCACACACTATACGCCCCCATTATGCCCCTTATGCAGGATGTATGATGCCCCCACACAGTGTAATGCCCCCATTATGCCCCTTATGCAGAATGTATGATGCCCCCACACAGTGTAATGCCCCCATTATGCCCCTTATGCATGATGTATGATGCCCCCACACGGTGTTATGCCCCTTATACAGTATGTATGATGCCCCCACACAGTGTAATGCCCCCATTATGCCCCTTATGCAGGATGTATGATGCCCCCCACAGTGTAATGCCCCCATTATGCCCCTTATGCAGTATGTATGATGCCCCCACACAGTGTAATGTTCCCCCAGTACCACCTGAGGTTTTACAGTTGGAATAATCCTTCTGGAATTGGTTTTCCCTTTGCCTGCTCCCCTACATGTAGACCCTCGAGCATGTATACATGCATGTAGGGGAGCAGGCCTTACTAGATATCGAGGCTTTGTACAGTAATATACCGCATGAGGATGGTATCAGAGGAGCAAGACGTTTCTTGAAATTGTGATCAATAGAGTGTAGCAGACATAATGACTTCATGGAGGATCTTCTAAAATTGACTCTTACTCATAACTTCTTTCTTTTTGACAGGAAATACTTCCACCAGCTCAGGGGTACTGCGATGGGGAGCCCTTGTGCCCCGTCGTATGCTAAATTATTCCTGGACTGGTGGGAGGAATCCACAATATTCAGGGATGATCATAAGTGATGGCAGCCATATATTGGGGTATGGTATAGATATATTGACAACATTTTTATCATCTGGTCAGGGACGAGTGAACAATTTATTGAATTTGTCAGAGAACTCATCAATAGAGTCGGCCTGAGATTTACATTGGAGGTTAATTATAACCCTTTGCCTTTCCTGGATGTACTAATGAAGAAAAAACTGGATGGGACCCTAGGGACACTCATCTACCATAAACCTTCAAGCATTAATGGTCTATTTATGGTCTATGAAAGTGGGATAGCCACCACTCCCTCCTCCTAAAAAAAGGAATTCCCAAGAGCCAATTTTTATTGTTGAGAAGGAACTGTTCTAATGTCACAGATTTTAATATACAGGCAATAGACATGAACACCAGATTCAGGGAAAAGGGTACTCCTGGTACATTTTGGATTCCTCATGATAGTTTGCAGAAAAGCGGGAGAGACAGACACTCCTCCATACCTAACCAAGACACCAAGAAAAAGATGGCATAACACGAGTAATAGGAAGTTATGACAATAAGAGTGACCACTTCTTTAATATCCTCAGAAAACACTGGGATATACTTGCGGCCGACCCAGACCTGAGGGTGCTGTGGGATCTACTCCCACAATAACTTCCAGAAAGGGTCAGTACAATTAGGGGCCGTTTAGTGAATAGTTTCTACTAAAAACCTGCACTCAAGTGGACTTGGCTGGATAGAAGAGTCTGCGGTTTCTTTAGATGTGGAGAATGTTGCACATGTAATTGCATGAGACCATGTAAATCTTTCTTGAATTTCTCCATGGGTAATACCTTTTTTAAGGGATTATTGCAACTGTAAAACTTCAGGACTTATATATATGGCCACATGCACCTGCCCCCTAGATTATGTAGGCACGACTTAGAGGGAGTCTGGAAGGAGAGTGGGGGAGCATTTGGTCGATATATATGCAATGGTTGGGACACCTCATTAGCGAGACACCTGAACAGTATACATCGAGGTGAAACCGGAGACCTTCTTTTGTATCATTGAGGTGTTTAAGCCCAATTTGAGAGGTAGTGATCACAACAGATGTATCCTCAAAAAAGGAAAATGAGTGGATTTCCATACTGAATCCAATAGCCCCTAAGGGACTCAATAAGCAAAATTTCCTATGCCTGTTTTGTATGAATACAGTTCCATTCTGGATTACATTTTTGGATTTTATACTCTACCCATTGCTACTCAGTTCCCTGTGAATGGGGTTCACATATAGTTGTACTTCATCGAGATATCTGAGCTAGTGATGGGCGAGCCCTAAAATGCTCGGGTGCCCGATGCTCGGGTCAAGCACATTGGAATGCTCAGGTGCCCGACCTGAGCAATGAGCCCAATGTACACTGTGCAGAATTATTAGGCAAGTTGTATTTTAGAGGATTATTTTTATTATTGATCAACAACTATGTTCTCAATCAACCGAAAAGACTCATAAATATCCAAGCTTAATATTTTTGGAAGTTGGAGTGTTTTTTTTTTAGATTTAGCTATTTTAGGAGGATATCTGTTTATGCAGGTAACTATTAGGCTATGTGCCCACGATGTAGAAATGAAGCAGAAAATTTCTGCAGCATTTCTGCATCTCCCTGGCTGAAAAAACGCATGCAGATTGACGAGCGCTTTCCAGGCGATAGCATCACTTGGAAAGTGCTTGACAACTAGGTCACACTGTATAAATCCATGCAAATAGCATGGATTTATACAGTGTGAACCGTAAAAATTAAAACAAATAAAACTATACTCACCCCCGAGGCCCCGGCGTGGCTGCAGCGCTCGTTCCTGTCTGCTTCCTGGATGCCGGCATATCGCGAGACAGAGCGGTGAAGGACCTGCGGTCACATGACTGTGACGTCACCGCAGGTCCTTCAGCGATGCCGGCATTCAGAGAGAAGCCTTCGGAAAGGTGAGTATAAACTTTATTTGTTATTTTATTCCTTTTTCACAGGTACAATGGTACCCAGGTCTGGATGAGAGTCATCTCTCCTCCAGAACTGGGTACCATCCGCACATAGAGACGCATAGAAGCCGCTTGTACAAATGTACAGTCGCGTTTTCTCAATGCAAGTCAATGGCGGGAGTTCCGCTGCGCTTCCGCAAAATTAAATGACATGCTGCGGATTTTTGAACGCAGCATAAACGCTGCGGAAAAATCCGCAGCATGTGCATAGAACATGTGGAATCCCCTTGGGGACCATGGGGTGCGGATTACCTAGCGTTTCACAAGCATTTATGCTGCGGAAATTCCGCAGCATAAACGCTTGAAAAACGCTATGTGGGCACCCAGCCTTACTGTGCAGAATTATTAGGCAACTTAATAAAAACCAAATATAATCCCATCTCACTTGTTTATTTTCACCAGGTAAACCAATATCAGTGCACAAAATTTAGAAATAAACATTTCTGACATGCAAAAACAAAAGCCAAAAAAATTAGTGATCAATATAGCAACCTTTCTCTTTGATGACACTCAACAGCCTTCCTTTCATAGATTCTGTCAGTTGCTTGATCTGTTTTCGATCAACATTGCGTGCAGCAGTCACCACAGCCTCCCAGACACTGTTCCGAGAGGTGTACTGTTTTCCCTTCCTGTAGGTCTCACATTTTATGATGGACCACAGGTTCTCTATGGCGTTCAGATCAGGTGAACAAGGCAGCCATGTCATTATTTTTTCTTCTTTTAGACCTTTACTGGCCAGCCACGCTGTGGAGTAGTTGGATGCATGTGATGGAGCATTGTCCTGCATGAAAATAATGTTTTTCCTGAACGATACCGACTTCTTACTTACCACTGCTTGAAGAAGTTGTCTTCCAGAAACTGGCAGTAGGTCTGGGAGTTGAGCTTCACTCCATCCTCAACCCTAAAAGGTCCCACAAGTTCATCTTTGATGATACCAGCCCATACCAGTACCCCACCTCCACCTTGCTGGCGTCTGAGTCGGAGTGGAGCTCTCTGCCCTTTATTGATCCAGGCTCTGGCCCATCAAGAGTCACTCTCATTTCATCAGTCCATAAAACCTTTGAAAAATCAGTCTTAAGATATTTCTTGACCCATTCTTGACGTTTTATCTTATGTTTCTTGTTCAAAGGTGGTCGTTTTTCAGCCTTCCTTACCTTGGCCATGTCCCTGAGTATCGCACACCTTGTGCTTTTTGATACTCCAGTAACGTTGCAGCTCTGAAATATGGCAAAACTGGTGGCGAATGGCATCTTGGCAGCTTCACGCTTGATTTTCCTCAATTCATGGACAGTTATTTTGCGCCTTTTTTGGCAACACGCTTCTTGCGACCCTGTTGGCTATTTGCCATGAAACGCTTGATTGTTCTCTGATCACGCTTCAAAAGTTTGGAAATTTCAAGACTACTGCATCCCTCTGCAAGACATCTCACAATTTTGGACTTTTCAGAGCCCGTCAAATCTCTCTTCTGACCCATTTTGCCAACGGAAAGGAAGTTAACTAATAATTAAGCACACCTTATATAGAGTGTTGATGTCATTAGTCAACACCCCTCCTCATTACAGAGATGCTCATCACCAGATTTACTTAATTGGTAGTTGGCTCTCAAGCCTATGCAGCTTAGAGTAGGACAACATGTATAAAAAGTATCATGTGATCAAAATACTCATTTGCCTAATAATTCTGCACGCGGTGTAAGTCTATGGGAAACTCGAGCTTTTTTCCAGTGTCTCCCCAAGAGGGACTAAAAATTGCCCAAATCGATGGGAACAGTGCTCAAATGGCATGGGAAGACCCCTGGAAGCATTTCTGACACCCAGGTCACTGCTGTCAACAATGTTGTCAGAGTTATTACGCCACTTTTACGGACTCACAATAAAACATACAAAAACAAAATGGATTTTCCTGGGATTTATGTTAATGAACATCCTTTCCCGGGTAATGACTTGTATATAAGGCAAAATAAATAACCAAAAACAAAAATACTCCTCCACCTTATAGGCTATCTTCACACGTAGTGCTTTTGAATCGTGACAAATGCTTTCACCAGGAAATGTCATTTTAACATTTTACAACCTTATCTGGCCATGTGGTGTGTGAGACATGATCAGACACATCCTGTTTCATTTATGAAGGAGGGACTCTGAAAGTCACAAAGCCTATTTTTATAGGGCCATCAGGCGACCTTTACTATTCTTAAAGGGCCAGCAATCGGCCCTCACTATTCTTAGAGAACCATTAGCCGGCTATGCTTTGTTGTTCCCATTACTAAAGAGTGGGTCTCCTATACTGTTATTGCATATGCAGTGAGTGGCAGGGCTGCCCAAAATTTGGACGCACCCCAATATCCCTTTGAAAATTTGGACGCACCCCAATACCCCTTTGAAGAGACTTAGAGGAGGGCCTCCTGAAAACAATGCTCCCATTATTAGAAAGTTGGTCTCCCATTGTGTTTGCCTATGCAGTGAATGCAAGGGTTTCCAAAAATTTGGAGGCACTCCAGTGCCCCTTGGAAGAAACGTGGAGGTCAGAGGGCCTCCTGAAAACAATGTTCCCATTATTAGGAAGTGGGTCTTCCATTGTGTTTGCCTATGCAGTGAATGCAAGGGTTGACAAAAATTTGGAGGCACTTCAATGCCCCTTGGAAGAGACATGGAGGTCAGAGGACCTCCTGAAAACAATGCTCCCATTATTAGAAAGTGAGTCTTCCCTTGTGTTTGCCCATGCAGTGAATGCAAGGGTTGCCAAAAATTTGGAGGCACTCCAATGCCCCTTGGAAGAGATGTGGAGGTCAGAGGGCCTCCTGAAAACAATGATCCCATTATTAGGAAGTGGGTCTTCCATTGCGTTTGCCTATGCAGTGAATGCAAGGGTTGCCAAAAATTTGGAGGCACTCAATGCCCTTTGGAAGAGATGTGGAGGAGGGCCTCATAAAAAAATGTTACCATTAGAAAGGAGCAGGTCTCCTATACTTGTAATGCCCATGTACTAAGTGTATGGGCTGACAAACATTTATCCCTGGGGGGTTTACATGAACATACTGTATAAAAAAAATTTTTTACGGGCATCATAAACACCCTTCAAAAAAAATTATGTGGGTGTTGCATCATGGACCACGCTCACCCTGGTAATATGTTGGTGGAGGATGAGGATAAGGAGGAGGACAAGAGCAAATAGCCCAAATCAGGAAGCGTATACCCATGTGTGGGTGTGAAGAGGTGCATAGGAATGCATCTCCCAAAAAAGACACTGGATTTGAGTTTATGTTACGCTGCTATCATTCGGTGGTGTTGAGAAGTCTGGCCCAATCCAGCCCTTGTTCATTTTTATAAGAGTCAGCCTGTCAGCATTTTCAGTTGTCAGGCGGATGCGCTTATCAGTTATAATTCCACCAGAGGCACTAAAAACCCTCTCAGATAAAATGCTACAGTGGTGGCCAAAAGTATTGGCACCCCTGCAATTCTGTCAGATAATACTCAGCTTCTTCCTGAAAATGATTGCAATCACATTCTTTGGTATTATTATCTTCATTTAATTTGTCTTCAATGAAAAAACACAAAAAGAATTGTCCTAAAGCCAAATTGGATACAATTCCACACCAAACCTAAAAAAGGGGTGGACAAAAGTATTGGCACTGTTTGAAAAATCATGTGATGCTTCTCTAATTCATGTAATTAACAGCACCTGTAACTTACCTGTGGCACCTAACAGGTGTTGGCCATAACTAAATCACACTTGCAGCCAGTTAACATGGATTAAAGTTGACTCAACCTCTGTCCTGTGTCCTTGTGTGTACCACATTGAGCATGGAGAAAAGAAAGAAGACCAAAGAACTGTCTGAGGACTTGAGAAACCAAATTGTGAGGAAGCATGAGCAATCTCAAGTCTACAAGTCCATCTCCAAAGACCTGAATGTTCCTGTGTCTTCCGTGTGCAGTGTCATCAAGAAGTTTAAAGCCCATGGCACTGTGGCTAACCTCCCTAGATGTGGACGGAAAAGAAAAATTGACGAGAAATTTCAACGCAAGATTGTGCGGATGGTGGATAAAGAACCTCGACTAACATCCAAACAAGTTCAAGCTGCCCTGCAGTCCGAGGGTACAACAGTGTCAACCCGTACTATCCGTCGGCATCTGATTGAAAAGGGACTGTATGGTAGGATACCCAGGAAGACCCCACTTCTTACCCCGAGACATAAAAAAAGCCAGGCTGGAGTTTGCCAAAACTTACCTGAGAAAGCCTAAAATGTTTTGGAAGAATTTTCTCTGGTCAGATGAGACAAAAGTAGAGCTTTTTGGCAAAAAGAATCAACATAGAGTGTACAGGAAAAAATAAGAGGCATTCAAAGAAAAGAACACGGTCCCTAACAGTCAAAAATGGCGGAGGTTCCCTGATGTTTTGTGGTTGCTTAGCTGCCTCTGGCACTGGACTGCTTGACCGTGTGCATGGCATTATGAATTCTGAAGACTACCAACATATTTTGCAGCATGTAGGGCCCAGTGTGAGAAAGCTGGGTCTCCCTCAGAGGTCATGGGTCTTCCAGCAGGACAATGACCCAAAACACACTTCCAAAAGCACTATAAAATGGTTTGAGAGAAAGCACTGGAGACTTCTAAGGTGGCCAGCAATGAGTCCAGACCTGAATCCCATAGAACACCTGTGGAGAGATCTCAAAATGGCAGTTTGGAGAAGGCACCCTTCAAATATCAGGGACCTGGAGCAGTTTGCCAAAGAAGAATGGTCTACAATTCCAGCAGAGCATTGTAAGAAACTCATTGATGGTTACCGGAAGCGGTTGTTCGCAGTTATTTTGGCTAAAGGTTGTGCAACCAAGTATTAGGCTGAGGGTGCCAATACTTTTGTCTGGCCCATTTTTGGAGTTTTGTGTGAAATGATCAATGATTTGATTTTTGCTTCATTCTCTTTTGTGTTTTTTCCTTGCAAGCAAATTAAATGAAGATAATAAGACCAAAGAATTTGTGATTGCAATCATTTTCAGGAAGAAACTGAGTATTATCTGACAGAATTGAAGGGGTGCCAATACTTTTGGCCACCACTGTAGCTCCAAGACGAAGAGAGCCATTTCATTTCACATATGCAGCTTGGATGCCCAATAATAATAAGGCACAGAGGAATCACAGAGGACGTTGGTACGGTCGGCAAGGTACTCCCTCAGCATCTTCCCAAACTTTGCACCCCTTGTGAAAGTACCCCGCGCCTCAGGGCCTGTGCGATGGGATGGGCTGAGAAAATTTTCCCAGAACTTTTACAGTGTTCCCCTGCCTCTGCTGGATTGGAGTTGTGTCTCTCTCACCTGTAGTCCTTGGTTGTCCAACGAACTGTGACCTCTGCCGTCATCGTTTTCAGATGGGAATTTTTTTAATAGTTCCGCAACAAGGGCCTTCTGGTACTGCCACATTTTTGTAGACCTGTCCGCCTCAGGAATAAGAGATATAAAGTTCTCCTTGTAGCGTGGGTCTGGAAGTGTCACCAACCAGTAATGACTGTCACACAAAATTTTGAGAACGCGAGGGTCATGGGAAAGGCAACGTAACATAAACTCAGCCATGCGTGCCAGACTGCTAACAGGCAAGACTTCCGTGTCCTCACCAAGAGGACGACT
The DNA here is from genome assembly GCF_046119375.1 of Phyllobates terribilis. Classification (NCBI taxonomy): domain Eukaryota; kingdom Metazoa; phylum Chordata; class Amphibia; order Anura; family Dendrobatidae; genus Phyllobates; species Phyllobates terribilis. The sequence goes on along the minus strand of NW_027362795.1, from coordinate 11,732,980 downwards.
GACCATGCTCTCCACCTCCTCCTCCTCTCTGTCCTCAGGCCATCCACGCTGAACAGATGGTATTACAGTTGTGCAGGTAGTACCGTCTATAGCGCAGGAAACTAGCGCCTGTTCTTCCTCCTCCTACTCCTCTTCCTCATTGTCACCCAATCCACGTTGGGATGAGATGAGGCTGGGCTGTGTGTAATCACCATGTATGGTTCCTTGCTCCATCTCATTGTTCTCCACTTGCAATGCATCCTCTTTGATTGTGAGCAGAGAGCGTTTCAGAAGACAGAGAAGCAGGATGGTGATGCTAATTATGGCTTCATCACCGCTCACCATCTTGTTGGAGTCATCAAAGTTTTGGAGGATGGTACATATGTCTGACATCCATGTCCACTCCTGAGGTCTTATGTGTGGAGTCTGAACTAAATATAGACGGCCTTGTTGATGCTGGTTCTCAACAACTGCCCTCTTCTGCTCACAAATCCTTCCCAGCATCTGCACTGTGGGGACATCACACACCAGTCTGTGAGCCGGAAGCTGCAAACGCTGCTGAAACACGGCAAGGGCTGCGGAAGCTGTAGGTGACTTTCTAAAATGGGCACACCGGCGGCGTATTTTAAAAAGCTGATCCGGAAGCTCCGGGTAGGATTTGAGAAACCGCTGAACCACGAGGTTAAGCACATGGGCCAGGCATGGTACGTGTGTGAGTTTGCCTTGCCTCAGAGCCGCCACTAGGTTCCGGCCATTGTCACACACGACTATGCCTGGCTGTAGGTTCAGCGGTGTGAGCCAAAGATCTGCCTGCTCTTTCAGAGCGGTCCACAACTCAGCATTGTTTGTCACCTAAGCATATTCGCTTCAGCACAGCCTGTTGCCGCTTGGCCGAGGCAGTGCTTCCAGCTTGTGACTGATGTGGTCATTTCGGAAATGGAGGCTGAGATGCAGGAGCTGTAGACTGTGGGGGCAACCCTGATTGACCTAAAGGCCGCAATCTGAGGCGTCGGGAGGACGTGTTCCATCCCAAGGTCCGACTGGGTCCCGGCTTCCACTATGTTAACCCAGTGTGCCGTCAGCAAGATGTACCGTTCCCTGCCCACGAGCACTTGTCCATGTGTCCCTGGTTAGGAGGACTTTCACGGTAACTGCATTATTGAGGGCACGGCTAATGTTTTGGGACACGTGCTTGTGTAATGCGGGGACAGCACGCCGGGAGAAATAGTGGCGGCTGGGGAACTAGGGACGGCCACCGCCATCAGATTGCTGAATGCTTCTGTCTCCATGAGCCTAAAAGGCAACATTTCGAACGCAAACAGTCACGAAATGTGGGAATTTAGTAGAGTGGCCTGTGGGGCGTTGGCTGCGTATTTGCTCTTGCGTTTTAAGGACTGGGGTATGCACAACTGAACGCTGCGCTGGTACAAGGATGTGGACATGCTTCCTGACCCTGCTACTTGAGAGTGTGCAATTACAGGTGCAGGGCAGGAGGCATCTTTGCATGCACCATGGACAGGTGATTGGCTTGCATGCACAACAGTGGAAGAAGCGGTGGTGCCACCCGCAGACACTCTTCCTGGACCCTGGAGTTCGGCCCGCAAAGTCGGGTGCTTTGCTGCCATGTGCCTGATCATGGTGGCGGTGGTCAGGCTGGTAGTTTTGCCATCCCTGATGCTGATGCTGGCCTGGTAGGTGGTGCAAATGGCCTTTGTGTGGTTATCGGCAGAGTCTTTAAAAAACAACCAGACTCGGGAAGACCTAACAGTTGTACTGGCAACTTCCTTCGTGTTGGTGTTACGGTGAACGTTTGCCTGCCTTCTGTCTGCGGCCACCACACTACTTCTTCCTGCCTGTTGGCATGCTCTGCCTCCCTCCCCCTGTGTCCTGCTGTCCTCGCTCTTCCACTTCCGCACCCTGGTCCTCCTTTTGAATTTCTGGCAATTGTGTCTCCTCATCGTCCACCTCTTGTGACACTTGTCGCCTTCGTGTGACCGTGGCTGCTCAAATATTTGGGCATCGCTACATGTGATCTCCTCTTGCCCCTCTCAAGTGGACTGGGCAAGAGACCCGAATCTATAAATGGAAAAGTGAACAGCTCTTCGGAGTGTCCAAGTGTGGGATCTGTTGTCTCCAGGCACTCGGCATTATCTGCTATTCAACCAACAACCTTTTGACACTGCTCTGGGTTCAATAGTGGTGTGCTGTGGTCCCCTAGGCATTGGTACAGGAAGGACAGGCGAGAAGATATGGGTGTTTGTTGTGGCACAATTTCAGCTTGCCCACGGCCTCGGCCTCTGCATGCACCATCACCATTACGCCCAGTTCCCCGTCCCTTGCCACGCACCTTGCCCATTTTAAATGGAGGCCAATATCTTCCACACTCACTACAAATGGCTGAATTTGGAGCGAAGTTATATGTGATCTATGTGACGGAGAAACCACAGTTTTAAATACCTGGCCTGTAGGTAACTATTTTAAACAGCAAACCGGTGTCAAACACTTCGCTGACACACTGAAACAAATTTTTAATGGAGGCCAGAAATGGTAGTATTTTCTGAAAACGTATATATGATCCGTGTGACGGAGAAAATACAGTTTTAAATAGCTGGATTTTTAGCACTGTATTATTGAAAGGACCTGGCTGTATTCTGCAGTGCCAACAAGCAAATGTCGCAGAAAAACTGTGTTCTCTGGATTGCTTTTTAAGCAAATAATGAGGATTAAGATCCAAAAAAAAAGTATTCCTGGCCCCTGAGACCTGGGCCTTTGTATAGAAATATCTAACAGCAGCAGAAGGCAGAATTGGAATGGAGCCTCTTGTGCTATATGCACTGCAGTCTGCTATATACACTGCCTGCCTGCCTATGTACACTGCCTGCCTGATATCTCTGAAGATGGATTAGTCCTCACGACTGTTTGTTGAGATGCATATGTTTGGATCTGTTCTACCTACACTACCTAATAAACAAGCGAATCTCTCCCTAGCTCAGCAGTACCTCTCCCTACTCTGCCTGATTGCGGAGTAGACTGACGAGTACAGCGGCGCCAGGTCTGATATAGACCTGATGACGCTGTGCGGCCAGCCAATCACTGTAATGCCACAACCAACATGGCTGCGGCATTACAGTGAGTGATAAGCTATCCCTGCATGTTCATTGGCTCTGTAAAGAGAGCCAAACATGCAGGGAGGGGACCCGAGCATCCGCCCGAGCATCTCGCAAGTACTCAGCGAGCTCCAAGCATCTCGAGTACTGAAATGCTCGGGCGAGTACCGAGTACTTGCGAGTATGCTCGCTCATCACTAATCTGAGCTTCTATATCAGAATTGTGTTATCAGTTATTTCCCACATATACTATTTAGTAATTAACAAGTGTGGTGATCCTTTTGTGTCTCTAATTATGTATTAGTGGTCAAATTTGACCATTTAGGAATATACTATGGGCTATTGTAGATGGAAGTGACCCAAAGTGTACATATACTGTATATACAGTGTGGAAAATAAGTATTTGACATACTGACTATTTTTCCAGTTTTCCCACCTACAAAGAATGGAGAGGTCTCTAATATTTATTGTAGGTACACATCAACTGTGGAAGAATCTAAAAATAAAAAACAGAATATCACATTGTATGATTTTTAAATAATTAAATTACATTTTATTGCATGAAATAAGTAATTGATCATCTACCAACCTGCAAGAATTCTGGCTCTCACAGACCTGTTAATTTTTCCTTAAGAAGCCCTCCTACTCTTCTCTTCTTACCTATATTAATTGCTCCTTTGTTACATGTATAAAAGACACCTGTCCACACACTCAATCAATCAGACTCCAACCTCTCCCCCATGGCCAAGACCAAAGAGTTGTGTAAGGACACCAGGGACAAAATTGTAGACCTACACAAGGCTGAGATGGGCTACAGGACAATTTGCGAGCAGCTTGGTGAGAGGGCAACAATTGTTGGCACAATTATTAGTGATGCGCGAACGTGCTCGGATAAGGGGTTATCCAAGCATGCTTTGGTGCTAACTGAGTATCTTTGGCGTACTCTAAAAACATGTTCGCATTACCATGACTTCATGTCTCGTGGCTGTTAGACATCCAAAACATATGCAGGGATTGCCTGTTTGTTAGGCAATCCCTGTATGTGTTGTAGGTGTCTAACAGCCATGAGACATGCAGCCACGGCGAAACAAACATATTTTTTTAGCATGTAGATTATTTATTATCAGAAAATGGAACAAATACAAGATGACTGTCAATCTTCCTCAGCCTGAGGCTCCATGCTACATTTCGCCTCGTGCGGTAAGGATGATTCTGAGAAAGGTCTGGAATTCGTCCAGAACTACATGGTAGGACCTGGTCAATCATCTGAAGAGAGCTGGGAACACAGTAACAAACATTACCGTTAGTAACACACCATGATGTCATGGATTAAAATCCTGCAGGGCACCCAAGGTTCCCCTGCTCACACCAGCACATGTCCAGGCCTGTTTGAAGTTCGGCAGTGACCATCTGGATGATCCAGAGGAGGCATGGGAGAAGGTCATGTGTATCAGATGAGACCAAAATAGAACTTTTTGGAATCAACTCCCCTCGCCGTGTTTGGAAGAAGAAGGATGAGTACAACCCCAAGAATACCGTCGCAACTGTGAAGCATGGGGGGAAACATCATACTTTGCGGGTGCTTTTCGGCAAAGAGGATAGGAAGACTGCACCTTATTAAAGGGAGGATGGGGTCATGTATCTCGAGATTTTGCCCAACAACCTAATTCCCTCAGTAAGAGTATTGAAGATGGGTCGTAGCTGGGTCTTCCAGCATGACAATGACCTTAAACACACAGACAGGGCAACTAAGGAGTGGCTCCATAAGAAGCATTTCAAAGTCCTGGACTGGCCTAGCCAGTCTCGAGACCTGAACCCAATAGAAAATCTTTGGAGGCAACTGAAAATGTTGTGCATCGACAGCCCCGAAACCAGAAAGATCTGGAGCAGATCTGTATGGAGGAGTGGGCCAAAATCCCTGCTGCAGTGTGTGCAAAGCTGGCCAAGAACTACAGGAAACGTCTAACCACTCTAATTGCCAACAAAGGTTTCTGTACCAAATGTTAATTTTGGTTTTTCTTTTCTATCAAATTCTTATTTCATGCAATAAAATGCAAATTAATTATGTAATAACCATACAATGTGATTTTCTGGATTTTTTTTCAAGATTCTGCCTCTCACAGTTGAAGTCTACCTGCGATAAAAATTACAGACCTCTCCATTCTTTGTAGGTGGGAAAGCTTGCAAAATCCGCAGAGTATCAAATACTTAATTTCCACTCTGTATGTATGTTGGTGTGTGTGTTGCCGTGGTAGCCCTTTCAAGAAGAGCTAATTTGGATTAAGATATATTATCTCTAAATCTGCCATTTTTGTTCAAATGAAATAAATACGATGCATTGGAGAAAGAAAATAACACACAGCCAGTGTCTGAGTGTATAATTCTTGTCTGCTCTCAGAGCACAAGCAACACGTATGGACAAATTCACAAATAAATGTGGTCTCCGACTGGGAAGAAGGTTACATCCATGCATGTAAAGGACATATGTATACAAAATAAAAGGACACCTGTGCCAGAAATTCATAACCCCATTGACATAGCTGAAGCATTTCGTTGCTGTTATAGCTCGCTGTATAATATTCATGGACAATACCACGACATGCCACCTAATATTCTTGAAACAAAATATGGACACTGCTTTTCCTTCCAGACAGACCCCTGAGCAGGATTTACTAGACAAAGCTTTCACTGAACAAGAGATAGGAGAGGCCAATAAATCATTCCCTATCGGGAAGAGCCCTGGGCCAGATGGATTCAGTAATAGATTTTATAAGATATTTGTACCCATGTTATTACCATTTTAGCCGAAGAGCTCAATAATATCTCAGAAGACTCCCCTCCTTTGCCCCCAATCAGTTAAGTCATATAATGGTTTTTCTCAAAGCCTGGAAAAGAACCAAATGCCTGCCCTAATATTCATCCAATATCATTCATTAATGTAGATGTCAAAATATTCTCTAAAATAATTGCTCCATGGCTCTCCCACTACCTACCCTCAATTGTTAGCAGCGATCAGGTTGGCTGCATTAAAGGTAGAGAGGCTCGTGATAATACGGATAAAACATTGTTAATTTCACATACAAAAAAAAACCAGGGGATCCCAATGTGCCTTGTTTTTGTCAACACTGAAAAGGCGTTCAACAGAGTGCACTGGACTTTCTTGAAGAGCATATTGCCACAGATTGAGTTGAGCTCTTTCTTGTTATCTAAAATTCTATCCTTCACTGACCCTAAAGTGATAGGGTAACCGGCCTTCTATCTGACACATTTTCTATTAAAAAGGGGACGAGACAAGCGTGTCCCTTATCACCTCTGCTATACATATTGATGATGGAACATTTAGCTGTAGAATTACATAAAATTCCTGATATTAGTGGAGTTACTATAGGCTCACACAGCGTCGGACTGGAGTACATTGGGCCCACCAGAGAAAATCATTCTTGGGGCCCACTACGTAGCTACATAGAAATAAATATAAGACCTCCAATTGTGTGGTAACACGCTAATATCAGGGTATAATATAAGACTTCTTATTGTTATAGAAAGAGATGGCGTCCACATTTTGGTGCAAACTCAATGATAAATGTCCCCTGATGTGTAATAACAGCTAAACCAATGTTTTATAGCACCAGCGTAGTGGATGGGATTTTATGACATCTCATCCATACGCTGAGAAAATCCAGAGCGTGAATTAACCGATGCTGCGGATATTCACCACCGACTTCATCCTTTGCAATACAAAAGGATCAAGTCAGGCTACATTCCCACAGAGTGAAGCCGCTGCGGCCCCGACACTGCAGTAGAGTCGCAGCACTTCCGCCCTCATTATGCTAATGAGCAGCGCCATTTTTTTTTTCTCCTGTGGACTTTCCTAATAGATGTTAGTCTATTGGGAAAGTCCACATGTGGACCCACAAGAGAAATTGACATGCTGCGGATCTGAAAGACGTGCCACTTGTCAGAATCCGCGGGTGATCCGCAGCCTGAGATGCACACATAGTGGACATGGGATTTCTAGAAATCCCATCCACAATGCTTTAACATCTGGCCACTGCAGTTTTGACACTGCATAAACACACAGTTTCAAAACCGCAGAGAATCCTGAACGTGGGAACATAGCCTCAGTGGTAAAGGTGAACCAGCAGTAAAGACAACAATATCTGCACTATATCTGTGTGGATATTACCGCTGTTAATTTGCTATGGGTTTTCCATTGTAGAAATTCTGCAGCAAATGCATAATGTGAATGTATCCACTAATAGTGGTGGGGGCCCTAAATCACTTATGTATGGCGTTATTAGTGATATAAAAAAAGAGCTTTCCCTTACTTAAATCTCTCTGCCACATTTAAGGCCATAACTTCTTATCAAGGGCCTCACTTTGCTAGTAACTTTTAGTAAGACTTTTAGTAAGTCAGGGGTGATACAGGGAGAGGGGACTAAGTCAGTCATGGGTGATACAGGGAGAAGGGGCTAAGTCAGTCAGGGGTGATACAGGGAGAGGGGGCTAAGTCTGTCTGAGGTGATAAAGGGAGAGAGGTCACATGGGTTGATACAGGAAAGGGGTCGCAGTCAGAGGTGATACAGGGAGAGGGGGCTCAGGTCAGGGATGATACAGGGAGAGGAGGTGCAGTCAGGGGTGATACAGGGAGAGGGGGCTCAGGTCAGGGGTGATACAGGGAGAGAAGGTGCAGTCAGGGTGATACGAGGAGAGGGGGCTCAGGTCAGGGGTGATAAGGGGAGAGGGGGCTCAGGTCAGGGGTAATACGGGGGATGAGGATCAGTTAGGGGGTGCAGTCAGGTGTGATACAGGGAGGGGGTGCAGCCAGGGGTGATATGGAGGGAAAAGCCTCAGTCAGAGGGGATAAGGGAATGGGGTGCACCGTGCAGTCAGTCAGTTGTGAAAGGGGCGATGAGGGAATATGGCCCCCATTCATCCTTAAGTAACTTAACCCCTTCCCCTCTATCATCCCTGACTAAAGGCCCCCCCATTTGTATTTACTCACTGTTAGGCTGGCAGGGGGAACCTCCTTCAATCATTGCCAGCAGCTGTAAGGCTGCGTGCCCACTATGCGTTTTTCAAGCGTTTTTGCCGCGGAATTTCCGCAGCGAAAACGCTTGATAATACGTGCCCCATGGTCCCCAATGAGAATCTGCATGTGCTGTGCACATGCTGCGGAAATTTCCGATGCGGGTATCATTGCGGAAAAATACGCAGCATGTCCATTAATTTTGCGGACACGCAGCGTAATTGCCGCCATTGACTTGCATTGAAATGCATAACATCCGTATGTACAGTCATGGCCAAAAGTATTGAGAATGAGACAAATAGTAATTTTTCCAAAGTTTACTGCATCATTTTTTGTAATGGCAATTTGCATATACTCCTGAATGTCAAAGAGTGATCAGCTTAACAGCAATTACTGTACTTCCAAAGTCAATATTTGCCCAGAAAATGAACTTTAACCCCCAAAACACATTTCAACATCATTGCAGTCCTGCCTTAAAAGGAGCAGCTAGCATCGTTTTAGTGATTGATCCATTAACACAGGTGTGGGTGTTGATGAGGACAGGGCTGGCGATCAATCAGTCATGATTAAGTAAGAATGACATCACTGGACACTTTAAAAGGAGGCTGGTTCTTGGTATCATTGTTTCTCTTCAGTTAACCATGGTTATCTCTAAAGAAACACGTGCAGCCATCATTGCACTGCACAAAAATGGCCTAACAGGGAAGAGTATCGCAGCTACAAAGATTGCACCTCAGTCAACAATCTATCGCATCATCAAGAACTTCAAGGAGAGAGCTTCCATTGTTGTCAAAAAGGCTCCAGGGCGCCCAAAAAGACCAGCAAGCGCCAGGACCGTATCTTAAAACTGTTTCAGCTGCGGGATCGGACTACCAGCAGTGCCGAGCTTGCTCAGGAATGGCAGCAGGCTGGTGTGAGTGCTTCTGCACGCACTGTGAGGCGGAGACTCTTTGAGCAAGGGCTGGTTTCAAGGAGGGCAGCAAAGAAGCCACTTCTCTCCAGAAAAAACATCAGGGACTGACTGATATTCTGCAAAAGGTACAGGTAGTGGACTGCTGAGGACTGGGGCAAAGTCATTTTCTCTGATGAATCCCCTTTTTGATTGTTTGGGACATCTGGAAAACAGCTTATTCGGAGAAGAAGAGGTGAGCGCTACCACCAGTCTTGTCTCATGCCAACAGTAAAGCATCCTGAAACCATTCATGTGTGGGGTTGCTTCTCAGCCAAGGGAATCGGCTCACTCACAGTCTTGCCTAAAAACACAGCCATGAATAAAGAATGGTACCAGAATGTCCTCCAAGAGCAACTTCTCCCAACTGTCCAAGAGCAGTTTGGCGCCCAACAATGCCTTTTCCAGCATGATTGAGCACCTTGCCATAAAGCTAAGGTGATAACTAAATGGCTCATGGAACAAAACATAGAGATTTTGGGTCCATGGCCTGGAAACTCCCCAGATCTTAATCCCATTGAGAACTTGTGGTCAATCATCAAGAGACGGGTGGACAAACAAAAACCAACAAATTCTGGCAAAATGCAAGCATTGATTATGCAAGAATGGACAGCTATCAGTCAGGATTTGGTCCAAAAGTTGATTGAGAGCATGTCAGGGAGAATTACAAAGGTCTTGAAGAAGAAGGGGCAACACTGCAAATATTGACTTGCTGCATTAACTCATTCTAACTGTCAATATAACCTATTGGTACTCATAATATGATTACAATTATATTTCTGTATGTGATATAAACATCAGACAAACACTAATAAAAACCAGAGGCCAGCAGATCATGTGAAAATATAATTTTGGTGTCATTCTCAAAACTTTTGGCCATGACTGTATACATGTATACATGCGGATGTTAATGCGGTTCAATGTGTGGATGGTACCCGGGGCTGGAGAAGAGGAGACTCTCACCTCCAGACCCAGGTACCATGGTACCTGTAAAAAAAAGAATTTAAAATAAAAAATAAATATATATTTACATAGAATTATATAGAAGGTTTGCTGTGTCTGTTAACGTAGTGTCCAGAGGCTGGAGGCACTACCAGGAGACAGGCCAGTACACCAGGAGACGTGGAGGGAGCCATAGGAGGGCAACAACCCAGCAGCAGAACTGTTACCTCCTCCTTTGTGCAAGGAGGAACAGGAGGAGCACTGCCAGAGCCCTGCAAAATGACCTCCAGCAGGCCACAAATGTGCATGTGTCTGCACAAACGGTTAGAAACCAACTCCATGAGGGTGGTATGAGGGCCCGTCGTCCATATATGGGGGTTGTGCTCACAGCCCAACACAATGCAGGACGCTTGGCATTTGCCACAGATCACCAGGATTGGCAACTGGCGCCCTGTGCTTTTCACACATGAAAGCAGGTTCACACTGAGCACATGTGACAGACATGACAGAGTCTGGAGACGCCGTGGAGAGCGATCTGCAGCCTGCAACATCCTTCAGCATGAACGGTTTGGCAGTGGGTCAGTAATGGTGTGGGGTGGCATTTCTTTGGAGGGCCGCACAGCCCTCCATGTGCTCGCCAGAGGTAGCCTGACTGCCATTAGGTACAGAGATGAGATCCTCACACCCCTTGTGAGACCATATGCTGGTGCGCTTGGCCCTGAGTTCCTCCTAATGCAGGACAATGGCAGATCTCATGTGGCTGGAGTGTGTCAGCAGTTCCTGCAAGATGAAGGCATTGAAGCTATGGACTGGCCCGCCCTTTCCCTAGACCTGAATCCGATTGAGCACATCTGGGACATCATGTCTCGCTCCATCCACCAACGTCACGTTGCAGCACAGACTGTCCAGGAGTTGGCGGATGCTTTAGTCCAGGTCTGGGAGGAGATCCCACAGGAGACCATCCGCAACCTCATCAGGAGCATGCCCAGGCATTGTAGGGAGGTCATACAGGCACGTGGAGGCCACACACAATACTGAGCCTCATTTTGACTTGTTTTAAGGACATTACATCAACCTTGGATCAGCCTGTAGTGTGTTTTTCCACTTTAATTTTGGGGGTGACTCCAAATCCAGGCCTCCATTGGTTAATACATTTGATTTCCATTAATGATTTATGTGTGATTTTGTTGTCAGCACATTCAACTTTGTACAGAACAAAGTATTCAATGAGAATATTTCATTCATTCAGATCTAGGATGTGTTATTTGAGTGTTCCCTTTATTTTTTTGAGCAGTGTATATAGGTTTTATTACTAGATGTAAAGAAGAAAACTAAATACTGTAAAATAATAAATCTCCTCATATGTTTCCCCTTATTATCTCCAGTAATTGTATTATTACTGTTATGCACACGCCCGGACTGACTGGGGTGTGCTTGATTAGTGATCCCACTGTACCATGAACCGAGGAGTGCCTGGAGGGGCGTAACTAAGTATCAACCCGATCCGACCAAGGTCGCATGGCAGCTCAGTCGACTCCGTGCACCAGGGAGGAACCGAGCAGAAGGACCAGGTGCTACTCCAGGTCAGACCCCGGACATCGCTGTTGGAATGCAGGAACTGGGGAATGCAGGAACAGGCAGGTTAGGCTGGCATACAGACAGGTGGGTATTGGCAGGCACAGTTGGTATGCAGACAGGTGGGTACTGGTAAGCACGGCTGGTATGCCGACAGGGAGGTACTGGCAGGCACGGCTGGCGTGCAGATAGGGAGGCACTAGCAGGTTGGAGCGCAGGCTGGATAGGGTCCAGTACAGACTGGGATACAGGAACAGAGCCGCAGATGCGGTAGACAAGCAGAGTAAAGCGAAACCGCCGGAGCGGAGGACAAGGCAGAGCAGAGCGAAACCGCCGGAGCGGTGGACAAAGCAGAGCAGAGAGGAACCGCTGGTTCGGTGAGCAAGCAGAGCAGAGCGAAACCGCCGGAGTGGTGGACCAGGCAGAGCTGAAAGAAACCACTAGTGCGGTGAGCAAGCTGACAGAGCGAAACCGCAGGTGCGGTGGACAAGGTAGAGCAGAGCAAAACCGCCGGAGCGGTGGACAAGGCAGAGCAGAGAGAAACTGCTGGTGCGGTGAGCAAGCAGACAGAGCAAAACCGCAGGTGCGCTGGACAAGGTAGAGCAGAGCGAAACCGCCGGAGCGGTGGACAAGCAGAGCAGAGAAGAACCACCGGAGCGGTGGACAAGGGGGAGCAGAGCGAAACCGCAGGAGCGGTGGACAAGCAGAGCAGGACAGGGCTGAAGGTGCAGGCAGAGAGGACTGGGCTCTGTTCACATGGAACAGACAGGAAAATACAGGAAGACGGTTAGAACACAGGAGGTAGATATGGAGGAAGGGAAAAGAGACCAGCAGAACCAGATACACACAAGGTACTTACAACGAAGTAGCGAGTGGACTCTAAAGTCACAAACAGAAGTAGAGAGACAACGAGTTGGAGCTAGGTGCAGGTTCAGACACTGCAGAAAAAGGGAAGGTACGGATATAGAAATAAACAGACAACAGGCTAGGAGATAGTTCAGACAGGAACTGACACTGGAACGAAGTCACAGGTAACAGGCCTGGGAATACAGCCCCCAGGATGGCGGAAACAGACAAGATGAGAACAGGACCTGGCAACTCAGAGGCGAAGGAGCATACTGATTGTTAGTGTTGCTCAGGCACCACCTTCAGGGTGGAGGGGGTTTAAATATCCAGTGACTCACAGCAATAGGCTGGGGATGCATTAGGAGCGCGCCCACAGCAGCTATAAGAATCAGGAAGCAACCGGGCCGCCGCCCTAAGCAGTCAGACAAGGGACAAGCACACAGCATGAACTGGAGCAAGGTTTGCAGGCTGGACTGATGGGTAAGATTGCGGTCTTGCATAGTGGGAGGTGGTGCACTATGCAAGCACGCCACCAGGGATGTTACAATTACACAGGATTTTTATGATGTTACATCGGCTCATCTTCTTCTCATTCAGGTCTCTACAATATCAGATCAGTGAAGATCTTCTATATAAGAGAATTTTCCTGATTTTATCCATCAAGGATGGATATGGACAGAGACAAGATGGTGGAGAGGATGTTACACCTCACCCTAGAGATCCTCTTCCGGCTTACTGGAGAGGTGAGAGATTCTGATGACGTTACATTACATCATTCTTATCTATGGGAATAACAGATGGACAGAACTGGAGAGGTGAGGACTCTGGAAATGTCTAGAGTGAGATGTATTAATGTGTCTCTCCATAACCAGAATTACACAGTAGTGAAGAAGACCTCTAGTGAGCGCTGTCAGGCCCCTGTGTCTGAGGGATGGGGAACACCCCTGAGCCCAATCACAGGGCCTCCACCTCACCCCCTGATACACGAGGACATCAGTGACCAGAAGATCCTAGAACTCGCCTACAAGATGATTGAGCTGCTGACTGGAGAGGTGGGAATGCTGGGACATTATACAGTAACGCTATGAAGGGATTGGGGGGATGATGGTATCATTGTATGTGTCAGGTTCTTATAAGGTGTCAGGATGTCGCTGTCTATTTCTCCATGGAGGAGTGGGAGTATTTAGAAGGACACAAAGATCTGTACAAGGACGTCATGATGGAGGTTCCCCAGCCCCTCACATCACCAGGTAATAGACAGGACTAAATACACACGGCCTATAATTATCTGTATGTAAAGAACGAATTCAGTCCATGAATTTTCTTTCCTCCAGTTCTATCCAGTAAGAGGACAACACCAGAGAGATGTCCCCGTCCTCTTCTTCGACAGGACTGTAAACAAGAAGATCCCAATGTTCCTCAGGATCATCAGGTAGATGGAGAGAAGGTGTCATGAGATTTCCCCTATGATGTGTAGACGGCTGTGAAGGTCTTGTGCTCAGTCTTGTTTTATCCACCAGTATTATATGTTTTATACTTGTGTAATGAGAATGGTGGAGATGGCAGGATTAGAGCTGATCATAGATGGGACTTCTCCATCTGTCTGTGACTTTTACGATATTTGTTTCAGGGTGAAGATCTGACCCATATTAATACTACAGAGACATATGTGAGGGGTGTTGAGTGGTGTAAAGAGGAGATTCCTACATATGGCTGGCCAGGTGAGTAGTGACCACTAAATACAGAGAAGTCATTGATTCTTCTCAGTCACCGGCTGTGGTTGCTTTATCAGTAGTGTAGTCCGACCTTATCACAATCGTGTGATCTCCATTTTGCCTCTAGATCACAACATTCTCCTCCACCCAAAACTGTTGAAATGACTTTGGGTATTGAAAACCCTTTTCTATAGAACTTGCAACCAGGAAGATCCACCTCCCCCTGGGATCTCAAATTTGGACTCATTAGACCAAAGCACAGATTTCCACTGGTCTAATGTCCATTCCTTGTGTTCTTTAGCCCAAACAAGTCTCTTCTGCTTGTTGCCTGTCCTTAGCAGTGGTTTCCTAGCAGCTATTTTACCATGAAGGCCTGCTGCACAAAGTCTCCTCTTAACAGTTGTTGAAGAGATGTGTCGGCTGCTAGAACTCTGTGTGGCATTGACCTGGTCTCTAATCTGAGCTGCTGTTAACCTGCGATTTCCAAGGCTGGTGACTTGGATAAACTTATCCTCAGAAGCAGAGGTGACTCTTGGTCGTCCTTTCCTGGGGCGGTCCTCATGTGAGCCAGTCTCTTTGTAGCGCTTGATGGTTTTTGCAACTGCACTTGGGGACACTTTCAAAGTTTTCCAAATTTTTCAGACTGACTGACCTTTGTTTTTTAAAGTAATGATGGCCACTCATTTTTCTTTACTTAGCTGCTTTTTTCTTGCCATAATACAAATTCTAACAGTCAATTCAGTAGGACTATCAGCTGTGTATCTACCAGACTTCTGCACAACACATCTGATGGTCCCAAGCACATTTATAAGGCAAGAAATTTCACTTATTAAACCTGACAGAGCACACCTGTGAAGTGAAAACCATTTCCGGTGACTACCTCTTGAAGCTCATCAAGAGAATGCCAAGAGTGTGCAAAGCAGTCATCAAAGCAAAAGGTGGCTACTTTTAAGAACCTAGAATATAAGACATATTTTCAGTTGTTTCACACTTTTTTGTTAAGTATATAATTCCACATGTGTTAATTCATAGTTTTGATGCCTTCAGTGTGAATGTGCAATTTTCATAGTCAGAAAAATGTTTAAATTTAGAGAAGGTGTGTCCAAACTTTTGGTCTGTACTGTATACCCGTGCCTTCGGAGATGAGTATATGGTGCGTATATATTCATAGAAGGGGCCTACAAAAGACATTCCTCTCAACACTATATACATCCAATCCCATCTTACATTGTCAAAAGCTTTTTCAGCATCTATTGCAGGTAAAGCTGGTGTTTCTCTTGTCCTTGGGTTAAGATTTATCTTAAGTGTCAATAGTACTTTTCTAATGTTTCTCGTGGCCGGTCTACCCTTGATGAAACCTGACTGTGCGCGTGATATTAGCTTTGGCATGATGGTGGCCAATCTATCTGCCATTATCTTGGAGAGTATTTTGTCAACATTTCTGAGAGAAATCGGTCTGTATAAGCCCAGGGCCATTGGGTCTTTTCCTGGTTTATGTAATAATTTGATATAGGCCATGACGCTTGAATTAATCATTCCTTTTCCCTCCAGTATGTCATTAAATAGATCTGTTAAAAGAGGGGCTATGTCTTCTATTATCGTTTTGTAGAATTCACTTGTGTATTCATCTGAGCCTGGTGCTTTGTGGTTGTGGAGTTTTTTGATGGTGGTTATTTTCTCTTCTAGTGTGATTTTGGCGTTTAGGTGTTGTTTAAACTCATCTGTCAGTTTTGGTAGTTTAACCCTTTCTAGTAAAGTGCTATTTCCAAACTTTTCAGTAGAGGTGTTGCTATACAGATCTCTGTAAAAGGATCCTAGTCTTTCTGTTATTTCCCTGGGATGTTACCCTTCGAGTCCTTCAAACATTGGGGGCCTTGTACTGTTAACTTATTTCTCACCAGATTCGCCATCATTTTCTCTGATTTATTTCCATATTTGGATAAGTTAATTTCGAGATCCCGCTGGTATAATTGTTCCCTTTTTTCCACCCACACGATCTTTGTTCCTTCAACCACTTTTCCCTGTTATGTTTATTCATACTGGTTTGAAATTTGGTGTAGGCATCTCTAAGTTTCTCAGAGGCCTCCTCGAATTTTTTTTGAGTGTTTCTTTTTTTGCCACAGACATATGACATTATTCTGCCTCTTGTTACCGCTTTTACCATTTCCCATAGTCATTTATTATTTTCCCTATTCTCTTCGTTATCTATTAGAAAATCTGACCACTAATCCTTTACTCTTAGGGTGAAGCCTTCATCATCTTTCAATAAGGAGGAGTATCTCCATAACAAATCTGAACCTTTTGGCGTGTATCAGCTATATCTAACAGTATCAATGCATGATCAGATATTACTATGTTTTGCATCTGGGTATCCTCTACCCTTCTTAGTATGTTTGCCGATATGAGAAAATAATCTGTTCTGGATAGCGAGCCACACGCATGCGAATAGAGAGTGGACTCCCTATTCTGAGGGTGTAGTAGTCTCCATGCATCACCTAACCCCGTAGACAAACAAAATGGGTAAAACTCTATCCTGTCTTTTGGCGGTTTTGGTCGCCTTTTGATAGTTCTTCCTGTCCTCCTCAACATTGACCACCTAACTTAGAGCACCTCCCACTATTCTATTTGTGCCCAGGTCTGCTATTACCTTTTTCTCCAGTTGATGAAAGAAGATTTTATTATTTGTATTTGGTGCATAGACATTGTATAAGCTATACGTTTCTCCCCTACAGGTAATGACGGAATATGAAGTCTACCGTCTTCTCCCACATAAGTTTCACTCATCTGCCCATTTATATTTTTATTCATTAATGTGAGCACCCCTGCTTTCTTATCAACTGATGATGCCCCGAAAACTTTACCCACCCACATTTTTTTCATTCTCCGGAAATCTTTTTTTTCAAAATGGGTTTCTTGGAGTAGAGCTACATCTGGCTTCAGGCGTTTCAGGTGACAAAGAATCATCATATGCTCTTGCGGAGAGCGTATCCTTTTAACATTCCATGAAATTATTCTCATAATTTTTTCCAACATTTTTTTGGGTTACCTTTTCCCCCAACTGTCTGTTTTTTCTCCCCCATTTTTTCCCTTTTCTCCCCCTTTCCCTGCTTTCAGCTGCAACTGTTCAAGTGAGATAACGTGTGTAGATGAACCGCTCCAGGATTGTATTTTATTATAGATCCCTACAAACAAAACTTGGCTTTTTTAAACTGTAAACATGAACCAAACTTGATGACCATGTTAATAAATGACCCCAAGCTTATATACAGTATTTTAAGCTTCTTTGACTTCACTTCTTCCTGGTCAAATCTCCCTCACCACGGCACCTCCTGTATCATTTTATTTATTTATCTATCACCCCCTTTTTTTTGCCACATTTTCCTTTCCAATTGTTCCTATAGCCCCTCTTTTCAAATTATACCCTTATTATTGTCCCCCCCCCCCCTCCCCCAGACTCGTCCAACATATTACATGAAAATACAAAACATTCAGTACCCTCCTACCAGTTAGCCCTTAACGGATATTACTGGGGAGTGACCAAGATCTGGATGAGGCAAGGTGGTGAGACACTTGGAGGGTATATGTGAGGAATATCACAGAGTCTTATATAATCAACGTCCTGAGTAGACTCCCATATCTTTCCCCAAGAGTGCTTTTACTCACTGTCCCAACAGTTCTTTCTTTTCATGGGGTTTTTGATCTCCTGTCTTGCCTTTGCTTTCTCGGTGAATTTGATGAGGAGGGGGGTGATCACCCGATGTCTTCTTCAGGTGTTCCTTGAGACTCTCTAGGATCTGTTCTTCGTGCATAGGGGCTGTACTGTTGTTGTAGATTCAAGATGTTATCCATGAACGCTTCCGCTGCTTTCGGATCTGTGAAGGGTCTGGAGTATCCATCCCACAGTCTTATATGAAGAATTGCTGGATATCTTAATTGAAAACGTATATTTTTGCTAAATAAGACTGAGAAGATTAAAGCAAAGGATCTGCGTTGTCTGGTTACTTCAGCTGAAAAGTCTTCAAATAGTGGAAGTTTTACCCCTCGGACCAACAGGGGCTGTCTGAGGCGGCGATATTTCTGTATAATGTCATTTTTATCAGAAAAATCAAGATACTTTACTATTACTTGTCTTGGTCTTTTATTGTCCCCTTTCTCCATATTTCCTGGTGGACCAATGCGGTGCACCCTTTCAGATTTGCGTCCTGTTATGATGTCCGGTGCTTTGGGTATGTCTATTTCACAGAGTTTTTTCAGCTCTTCATAGGGGAATGTCTCTGGCAGTCCCACTATTCCGAGATTACTCCTTCTGGATCTGTTCTTCAGGTTGTCTATTCAGTCTCTCAATACAACATTTTCTCTTGTAAGTCTAGCCAGACTCTCTTGATCAGTGTGCGCATCGTCCTCTATTGCAGATATCCTTGTTTCTATTCTGTTTATTTACTCAGTGGCCTCATGTAGCTGTTCCTGCATTGCCTGCAGTGCCTGTGTCACTGATTCTTTCAAGGTATGTAATATCTCAGGTAATAGTTTATCGGCCACCTCCGAGGCCAGTCTCTTATAGTCCAATCCCAGTACCTGGGTGTCTCTGTTACCATCAGTGCCAGTGTTCATGTGCGTCTCCAGCCTGCTTTCCTCTGCAGTGGCGCGAGCGTCTGCATGTACCAGCACCATGACACCTCCCTGAAAGCGCGGGCTGTCTTGTTTTTGGCATTGCTGCGCAGTAGATATTTTTCCATGTAGGTGGGACGCGTGCCCCACCGTTCAGTCTTCCTGACTTGCCTGGTTACGGAGCCTATCGCCGCTATTTGTAGCCGGTATTTTAGTAAGGTCTGTGGAGGTGACGGGAGCTCAGGAGTCATCCTCCCTACATGACCGGCGCTGGAACCAGAAGTCCTCAATTTTGCATTTCTATTGGAAATCAAGATCCTAGAGTCTGGAGGAAGAGTGGACAGGCCACTATCCAAGCTGCTTGAGGTCTAGTGTGAAGTCAGTGATGGTTGGGGAGCCATCTCTTCTGCTGGTGTAGGTCCAATGTGTTTTATCAAGACCAAAGTCAGCGCAGCCGTCTACCAGGAAATTTCAGAGCACTTCATGCTTCCCTCTGCCGACAAGCTTTTTGGAGATGGAAATTTCATTCTCCAGCAGGACTTGGCACCTGTCCACACTGCCAAAAGTACCAATACCTGGTTTAAAAACAACAGTAGAACGGTGCTTGATTGGCCAGCAAACTCGCCTGACCTTAACCCCATAAAGAATCAATGGGGTATTGTCAAGAGGAAGACGAGAGACACCAGACCCAACAATGCAGACGAGCTGAAGGCTGTTATCAAAGCCACCTGGCCTTCCATAACACCTCAGCAGTGCCACAGGCTGATTGCCGCCATGCCACGCCACATTGATACAGTAATTGATGCAAAAGGAGCCCCAACAAAGTATTGAGTGCATTTACTGAACATACATTTCATTAGGTCAACATTTCGGATTTTAAAATCATTTTTCAAGCTGTTGTTATAAAGTATTCTAATTTACTGAGATAATGACTTTTGTGTTTTCATTGGCTGTAAGCCATAGTCATCAACATTGACAGAAATAAACACTTGAAATAGATCTCTCTCTCTCTGTAATGACTCTATATAATATGAGTTTCACTTTTTGTATTGAAGAACTTAAATAAATTAACTTTTTGATGATATTCTAATTTAGTGAGATGCACCTGTATAAAACCAAGAGGCTTGGTTTTTATGACAGAAAATGTGTTGGTATTAATACAAACCGTATTGGAATCCCAAGGCTTTTCATTTCTGGAGCCCAGCCCGCCTAAACGTGTCAGCTTCCATTTTTACCATTATACCTCTGGAAGAACCTTTCCTCCAGCCACGGGGCAGCTGCAGCGGCTTTTTATGTTCTTATAGGTGTTGTGCCTACACACAACAGCCTTAGGTTAGTGCTATCATCGATT
This sequence comes from Phyllobates terribilis, assembly GCF_046119375.1. Lineage (NCBI taxonomy): Eukaryota > Metazoa > Chordata > Amphibia > Anura > Dendrobatidae > Phyllobates > Phyllobates terribilis. The sequence continues at coordinate 11,712,879 of NW_027362795.1, read as the reverse complement.
ATAACCTATCCCTAACCAGGCAGAATTGCCCTATTTTGTATGCGCTTCTGTCCCTCTCCAGAGCTTTTCAGTCTATAGCAAAAGTGACTATTTTGATTCCACAGCCACTTTCTGGAAATTATCAAGAAGTGCATGTTGGAGAGTGAAAATTGCAAATGTGTCATTTTATTACCCAACACATAGTGCCCAGATTGTGCTCCAGGAGACACACACCGTAAATTAAGTGGGTTCTTCTCACAATAGTAATTCCAAATACATGGATGCTAAGTATGGTTTGGTCACACTGCAAGGCTCAGAAGCGAGGGGGAGATTTGACTTTGGGAGAGTGGATATTGCTGGATGGGTTTATGGAAGCCATGTTGCTTTTCAAGAGCCTTTATTAGACTATGAACTGTCATTGTCTTGGTGAATAATGTAATTTTTTAAAGAACATGCATTTTAAGGAGTGTTTGTAGAAATGTTCAAAAATATAAATTTTAAAGATATTTTATTTAAAATTAATAATTGTGTTTTTTCTTAGCAGATGATTATACCAGGAGATCAGAAGGACAGCTGACAACTTCAATTTTTAAATCGGATGATCTCGAGATCCCACAGGATACAACTGAAGTGAATGCCATTACTCCAGATATAACATCATCCCTTCACAACAAAGATCTATCATCTGATCCTTTGAAACAGGTCCTGTCTTCTGATTCATTACCGACTACTAAGGAAAATCAAAGTCACAAAATAAGCATTAAAAAACAAACTGCTTCTAAAGCAAAGAAGCCATTTTCACTTTCAGAACCTAGAAAAAGTTTTCCCCTCGAAAAATCTTTCCTTAAACATCAAAAAATTCACACAGCGGAGAATAGATTTTCTTGTTCCAAGTGTGGGAAATGTTTTAACCAGATATCAGATCTTGTTTCTCACCAGAAAATTCACACAGGTGAGAAGCCTTTTTCATGTTTAGAATGTGGGAAATGTTTTAACCGGAAAGCGCATCTTGATTGCCACCAGAGAACTCACACAGGGGAGAAACCTTTTTCCTGTTCAGAATGTGGGAAATGTTTTAACCAGAAATCAAATTTTATGAAACATCAGAATACTCACACAGGGGAGAAGCCATTTTCCTGTTCAGATTGTGGGAAATGTTTTAATCAGAAATTAGATTTTGTTACTCACCAGAGAACTCACACAGGGGAGAAGCCTTTTTCATGTTCAGAATGTGGGAAATGTTTTAACCGGAAAGCGCATCTTAATAACCACCAGAGAATTCACACAGGGGAGAAGCCTTTTTCATGTTCAGAATGTGGGAAATGTTTTACAGAGAAATCAAGTCTTATGAAACATCAGAATACTCACACAGGGGAGAAGCCATTTTCCTGTTCAGACTGTGGGAAGTGTTTTAATCAGAAATCAGATCTTGTTACTCACCTGAGAATTCACACAGGGGAGAAGCCTTTTTCATGTTTAGAATGTGGGAAATGTTTTAACCGGAAAGCACATCTTATTAACCACCAGAGAATTCACACAGGGGAGAAGCCTTTTTCCTGTTCAGAATGTGGGAAATGTTTTAATCAGAAATCAGATTTTGTTAAGCACCAGAGAATACACACAGGGGAGAAGCCTTTTTCATGTTCAGAATGTGGGAAATATTTTAAACAGAAAGCTCATCTTGTTATCCACCAGAGAACTCACACAGGGAAGAAGCCTTTTTCCTGCTCAGAATGTGGGAAATGTTTTAACCAGAAATCAAATGTTGTTATACACCTAAGAACCCACACAGGGAAGAAGCCCTTTTCCTGTTCAGAATGTGGGAAATGTTTTACAGAGAAATCAAGTCTTATCAAACATCAGGGAACTCACACAGAGAAGAAGCCCCTTTTTCCAGCTTAGAATGTGGAAAATGTTTGACCAGAAATCCAATTTGGTTAAACACAAGAGAACCCACATAGCTGAGAAGCCTTTTCCATGTTCAAAATGTGGGAAATGTTTTGTGAATAAATAATCTCTTCTTGGTCACCAGAAAACTCATACTGGGGAGAAATCTTTTTCATGTTCAGAATGTTGGAAATGTTTTAACCGAAAATTGTATCTTCATAAAGGGGTTGCTCACTACTAGGACAACTCCTTCTCATTCCTCATGTTTGGCCTTGTTAAAATAAAAACACTCATACGCACCTCCCGTTCTGGCACTGTTCCATTGGTGTCACAACTTGCTTTCCCGGGGCTCACATAAAGTTGTTACATCACACAAGCTCTGTGCCCAATCAACGCCGCCTTCACTGTCCTCGCCTTTGGATGTATTGAACATCAACAGGAGGGACATAGCACCAAGAGAATGCACACACTGAAAGCACTCTCGTCAGACCGTGTTCCTGGGGGAATTATAAGCAATTTACAGCCTCCAACATGACTTTCGATATGGGAAAGAAAGAAGAGATCAGAGGTTAGTCTGAGGTCCTCCACCTCTGTCAGCATGCCTGGTGTGCAGCGTTTCTTATGGAAGGTCTTATCTTCCTGCTCCAGAGCTATTACTGCCTCACCTCAGCATGGAAAAAAGCAGTCTAAACCCTCATGATGCCAGACAGCTCCAGCCTGTAAGTCCTGCAGCAATTTCTCTCTTAATGTAGGCCTCACAAGAAAACAGCTCCACAAATCTCCCTGTACGCTCACCAAAGCCCCCATACTGAGCAGTGCTTGCTTCACAGGGACATTTACCTCCCAGCCACAGGTTATTCTGATGTGGGGAACAACATAACTTATTTGTATATCAGATTGTATCTATCCCTACTAAAGAAGATATGGAGCAATATATTCAGAGGCTGGAGACCACATACAATACTGAAATACGTCCCCTCACTTCTATCCTGTCACAGCTTACTGACGAGGTACAGAGATTAGAGGATAATGTCGTCCAAGTTAGAGGCCATCATAATGTTCAGAAACTAACACTGGATCTTCACAGCCAGTAAATAAACCATCTGTTTAATATGGTTGATGATCAAGAAAATCACAATAATATCTGGATAAGGGGTATACCTGAAAGCATCAATGCACAAGTGATTATGCCAACACTGCGATCATTATTCAATAATATCCTTGGTGATCCTATTGATAAGGAGCTGGAGATTTTAAAGGCACACCGTACAATAGGCAATCATGGCCCAGATCCTGAGCGTCCAAGGGACATTACCTGTCGCATACATTTTTTCAATGTAAAAGAGGCCATTGTGAGGAAAGCAGAGGAGTTGAGTCCTGGTGATTTCAATGGAAAACGCATATAATTGCTCACATATCTATCCTGAATGACACTTGCTAAAAGAAGGGTATTGAAACCACTACTTGATGCCCTCTGGGAAAATGGCCTGATGTACTCCTGGGGGTACCCATTCTAGCTGTAAATTTTCAAAGATCCAAGCAACATGAGACCTATTTGTGATGCCCTGGACATTCCATATATCTGACTGGCCACCTGCTCCACCATTGCCACAGAGAGTTCCAGCACATCACAGAAGGCGTTCAATGGATCAGGAACTTGATGGTGATGCAACCAGATGGGAAAGGAACCTGCCAATCATATGAGCTCCTGAAATGAATCTAGTCTTCCTTGATGAGAGAGACAGTTTTCAGATGATTACTTATTTCTTTAAGCATATAATTAGATACAGTTGTGCACAAAAGTTTACATACCCTGGCAGAATTTTTGCTTTCTTGGCCTTGTTTCAGAGAATATGAATGATAACAAAAAAACTTTTTCTCCACTCATGGTTATTGGTTGGGTGAAGCCATTAATGTGTTTTCTCTTTTTTAAATCTTAATGACAACCAAAAACATCCAAATGACCCTGATCAAAAGTTCACATACCCCAGTTCTTAATACCGTGTATTGCCCCCTTTAACATCAATGACAGCTTGAAGTCTTTTGTGGTAGTTGTGGATGAGGTTTTTTATTTCCTCAGATGGTAAAGCTGCCCATTCTTCTTGGCAAAAAGCCTGCAGTTCCTGTAAATTCTTGGGCTGTCTAAAATGAATTGTGCGCTTGAGATCTCCCCAGAGTGACTCAATGATATTGAGGTCAGGAGACTGAGATGGCCACTCCAGAACCTTCACTTTGTTCTGCTGTAGCCAATGACAGGTCGACTTGGCCTTGTATTTTGGATGGTTGTCATGTTGAAACGTCCAAGTACATCCCATGTGCATCTTCCGGGCTGATGAGTGAAAATTTGCCTCCAGTATTTGCTGATAACGTGCTGCATTCATCTTTCCTTCAACTTTTACCGAGTTTCCTGTGCCTTTGTAGTTCACACATCCCCAAAACATCAGCGATCCACCTCTGTGCTTTACAGTAGGAAAGGTGTTCCTTTCATCATAGGCCTTGTTGACCTCTCTCCAAATGTAACGTTTATGGTTGTGGCCAAAAAGTTAAATTTTGGTCTCATCACTCCAAATTACCTTGTTCCAGAAGTTTTGAGGCTTGTCTCTGTGCTGTTTGGCGTATTGTAGGTGAGATACTTTGTGGCATTTGCGCAGTAATGGCTTTCTTCTGGCGACTCGACCATGCAGCCCATTTTTCCTCAAGTGCCTCCTGATTGTGCATCTTGAAACAGCCACACCGCTAGTTTTCAGAGAGTCCTGAATTTCAGATGATGTTATTTGTGGGTTTTTCTTTGCATCCCGAACAATATTCCTGGCCGTTGTGGCTGAAATCTTTGTTCGTCTACCTTTGCTGTGCTATACAGTTCAACTACCTTTTTCCATAGATCCGTTGAAAATTCTTTTGCTTTCCCTATGACACACAATCCAGAAACGTCAGTGCACACACACTGATTACCAGCAAACAGGTCACAGGTGAGGATGTTAATTCTGCTGGGGTATGTAAACTTTTGAGCAGAACTGTACCATTGCTACAGCTGTGGATACAAAAGGTCTAATATCCCATATTTATAGGCAGTTACTGGCCCTATATTTGGATAAATATCCTTTGATAGTTAAGACAAAATGGGAGGAGGATGTGGGTCCCTTATCTGAGGAGCAATGGGGGAAATACTGGATTTGACACCGAAACTTTCATTGTCAGAGTCACAAAGATTGTCCCGAATTCTTCTTATTCATAGGGTATATAGATCCCCAAGTATTTTATTTAAAATTGAAATACAAACGGATGACGCATGTCTTAGATGTGATCAAAATGACGCCCACCTGATGCATATGACGTGGGAATGTGTAAATATTGGCGACTACTGGAAGGGTGTGATCGCTCTTGTACTATCTGTATTTGGGATACAACTTCAGTTGGAACCTAAAATCTGTATCCTAGGACTCCTGGGAGAGGATGTAGACCCAGACTCCATATGGCAATAGCTAGCTCAGGAGTATTATTCCAAGCCAGAAACTTGTTGGCACTACATTGGATAGACAATTCTCCCCCAACGATAACAGAACTAAAATCCAGGATAAATAACACTCTATGGTTGGAAAGGGGATCTTATATTAAAGGAACGCTCTCAAGAAATCCATACACATATAGGAACAATGGTTAATTACCCCAGGTATTGCTTCAGAAAAGCTCAGAAATACTATACTAGACCGTTTGTCTATTTCCTTATAGTAAACCAGGAATTTATATCCAAGGTGTCAGCAAATAATAATTGTCTCAGTCCACACAATTGCCTCTTCTTAGATATATTCTTTTTCTTTTGATGTCGCAATAGGGAAAAAAATAAACAGTCAGGAATATTTCAGATATTTATGTGCAAATGTAAAATTACTGTTCCAAAACATTGTACTATAGAGCGATATTGGAATTTATATCATTGTAAATTGGTTCTTGTATTGTTTACTGGTTTTTCTTTCTTTTTATTTTTTTTTGTCATAAAGTTTATTTAAAAAAAAAACAAAATGTTGGTCTTTCTTTGTTTTGTTAAATAAAAATGATCTGATTGAAAAAAAGAAAGGAGCGAAGGTCTTTACTAGATCAAACATATTGTTATGATCTGCAACATAAACTAAGGAAAGATAGGGGAAAGCTGTCCCTACAGTAAGACTAAGCTGAATCCCTATGATGTAGCGGGCTGCCTGTTCCTTGTGAACAGACCCGCCTTCGTCCTCGGCTAGTCTGAATGGAGACCTATAGAAACAAGGGAGGGGTCCCTAAATGAACTAAGGACTGGGACAAAAATGGGACACCTCCTAAACAGAAGTTGTTGCAGAGCAAAAAGGACAAACTGACAAAAAGTACTAAAGGTCTCAGAGGACCAAGAACTGACAGAGATAGGCACCGAAGCACCTGGCTAGAGAGACAGTCTAAACAACACTGAAGTCCAGCAAAGCCAGAAGGGCGGAGCTGGAATATATAGGCAGCTGGTCACGTGACCGCAAAACACAAAAACACAAGATAGCAAAAACTAACAGGAGGGTTCTAACACATATACAAAATATCAAGATCACATGTGAAGGTACTTGTACGAATTCGCAAATAAATGTGGTCTCTCATTGGCAAGAAGGTTACATCCTCAGATGCAAAGGACATACAGTATAGATGAAAAGTTTGGACACACCTTCTAATTTAAAGATTTTTCTATATTTTCATGACTATGAAAATTGTACATTCACACTGAAGGCATCAAAACTATGAATTAACACATGTGGAATTATATACTTTACAAAAAAGTGTGAAACAACTAAAAATATGTCATATTCTAGGTTCTTCAAAGTAGCCACCTTTTGCTTTGATGACTGCTTTGCACACTCTTGGCATTCTCTTGATGAGCTTCAAGAGGTAGTCACTGGAAATGGTTTTCACTTCACAGGTGTGCCCTGTCAGGTTTAATAAGTGGTATTTCTTGCCTTATAAATGGGGTTGGGACCATCAGTTGTGTTGTGCAGAAGTCTGGTGGATACTGTTATGTTCTGCTACCAAAGCTAAGGAAAGAGAGGAGATCTGTCCCTACTATAAGACTCAGCTGAATCCCTACGATGTAACAGGGAACCTGATCCTGCGATCAGACCTGCTAAAGTCCTAATCTAGTCTGTACGGAGACCTATAGATTTGGGGAGGGAATCCCTACAAGTACTAAGGACTGGGAGGAATATGGGACACCTCCTAACAGAAATAGTAGCAGAAAGACGAACAAACAAAATAGATAGAACATAGAGGTCCGTAGACCAAGCAAACTAACAGAGTTAGATACAGAGCACAGGCTAGCTAGAAAGTAGATATACAATGAAGTCCAGCCAAGCCAGAAGGGCGGAGCAGGATTAAATAGGCCAACAAGGTCATGTGACCAGCAAAGGAAAAAAAACCTAACAGCAAGGTTCTAACAGTACCCCCCCTTCTAAGAGGATCCTCCGGATCCCCTAGGACCAGGCTTATCAGGAAATCTCCTGTGAAACGCTCTGATAAGTCTGGACGCGGAAACATCATCTGACCTCACCCAAGAGTTATCCTCGGGTCCGAAACCTTTCCAGGCCACAAGATACTGCAAACTACCTCTATACCGTCTAGAGTCAAGGATGCGAGAAATTTCATATTCCCCGTCCTCCACCACCGGAGGAACAGAGGCAGAGGCGTCACCATCCGACACAACAGCTTTTTTTAACAGAGAGACATGAAAGACCGGATTAATTCTCCAGGAGGTAGGAACCTCCAACCTAACAGCAGATTGGTTGACAACCTGAAGCACCTTAAAGGGCCCTACAAACTTGGGACCCAATTTCTTAGAAGGAATCCTCAACCGCAGATTCCTAGAGGACAACCAAACCATGTCACCAACAGCGAACAAAATCTCCTGTCGTTTCCTATCAAAGTAGTCTTTAGATTTTCTGTTGGCCTCCTGAAGATTACCACGCACATCCGTCCAAACTCTTTCCAAATCACCGGAAAAATTCTCCTCCTCAGGCACGGCAGATCCCAACTTGGAGAACGACCCAAACGACGGATGTCTCCCAGAACAACAAAAAAAAGGCGAACAACCAGCAGAAGAAGATGTATGATTGTTCAGAGCAAATTCGGCATTATGAACCCTACGCGCTGGGATTCATCCCCAGAGGACTTGGGTCTCAAACGAAAATACAATAAGCAAGCATTTTTAAATGAAAAAAATTCTCGATGTTCACCAAAAAATAAATCCGGCAAACATACCTTAGGCTCCAAGAAATATGCTCCAGGACAGTTACTCACGTGCTGACGGAGCTCGGCCACTTCCAGAGAGAGTCCCTGCAGGTGTTTAGCCAAATCCTGAACCGACACCATGATGGAACAAAAAAAAATCTTTCCTTAGAGAATTTACAGGCTGGACTTACTGTTATGTTCTGCTACCAAAGCTAAGGAAAGAGAGGAGATCTGTCCCTACTATAAGACTCAGCTGAATCCCTACGATGTAACAGGGAACCTGATCCTGCGATCAGACCTGCTAAAGTCCTAATCTAGTCTGTACGGAGACCTATAGATTTGGGGAGGGAATCCCTACAAGTACTAAGGACTGGGAGGAATATGGGACACCTCCTAACAGAAATAGTAGCAGAAAGACGAACAAACAAAATAGATAGAACATAGAGGTCCGTAGACCAAGCAAACTAACAGAGTTAGATACAGAGCACAGGCTAGCTAGAAAGTAGATATACAATGAAGTCCAGCCAAGCCAGAAGGGCGGAGCAGGATTAAATAGGCCAACAAGGTCATGTGACCAGCAAAGGAAAAAAAACCTAACAGCAAGGTTCTAACAGATACACAGCTGATAGTCCTACTGAATAGACTGTTAGCTGCTTTTTTCTTGCCATAATACAAATTCTAAGTAAAGAAAAACGAGTGGCAATCATTACTTTAAGAAATGAAGGTCAGTCAGTCTGAAAAATTGGGCAAACTTTGAAAATGTCCCCAAGTGCAGTTGCAAAAACCATCAAGCGCTACAAAGAAACTGGCTCACATGAGGACCGCCACAGGAAAGGAAGACCAAGAGTCACCTCTGCGTCTGAGGATAAGTTTATCCGAGTCACCAGCCTCAGGAATTACAGGTTAACAGCAGCTGAGATTAGAGACCAGGTCAATGCCACACAGAATTCTAGCAGCAGACACATCTCTTCAACAACTGTTAAGAGGAGACTTTGTGCAGCAGGCCTTCATGGTAAAATAGCTGCTAGGAAACCACTGCTAAGGACAGGCAACAAGCAGAAGAGACTTGTTTGGGCTAAAGAACACAAGGAATGGACATTAGACCAGTGGAAATCTGTGCTTTGGTCTGATGAGTCCAAATTTGAGATCTTTGGTTCCAACCACCGTGTCTTTGTGCGAACCAGAAAAGGTGAACGGATGGACTCTACATGCCTGGTTCCCAACGTGAAGCATGGAAGAGGAGGTTGGATGGTGTGGGGGTGCTTTGCTGGTGACACTGTTGGGGATTTATTCAAAATTGAAGGCATACTGAACCAGCATGGCTACCACAGCATCTTGCAGCGGCATGCTATTCCATCCGGTTTGCGTTTAGTTGGACCATCATTTATTTTTCAACAGGACAACAGGCTGTGTAAGGGCTATTTGACCAAGAAGGAGAGTGATGGGGTGCTACGCCAGATGACCTGGCCTCCACAGTCACCAGACCTGAACCCAATCGAGATGTTTGGGGTGAGCTGGACCACAGAGTGAAGGCAAAAGGGCCAACAAGTGCTAAGCATCTCTGGGAACTCCTTCAAGATTGTTGGAAGACCATTTCCGGTGACTACTTCTTGAAACTCATCAAGAGAATGCCAAGAGTGTGCAAAGCAGTCATGAAAGCAAAAGGTGGCTACTTAGAAGAACCTACAATATAAGACCTATTTTCAGTTGTTTCACACTTTTTTGTTAAGTATATAATTCCACATGTGTTAATTCATAGTTTTGATGCCTTCAGTGTGAATGTACAATTTTCATAGTCATGAAAATACAGAAAAATCTTTAAATGAGAAGGTGTGTCCAAACTTTTGGTCTGTACTGTATGTATCCAAAATAAAAGGAGCACCAAGACTATAAATTCATAGCCCCACTGACATAGCTGAAGCATTTTGTTGCCATTGTAGCTCGCTATATAATATTCATGAACAATACCACGACATGCCGCCTAATATTCTTGAAACAAAAATTGATAAATATATTAGGACACTGCCGTTCCTTCCTTACAGACCCCTGAGCAGGAGATACTAGACAAAACTTTCACTTAACAAGAGATAGGAGAGGCCAATAAATAATTCCCTATCGGGAAGAGCCCTGGGCCAGATGGATTCAATAATAGATTTTATAACATGTTTGCACCTCTGTTATTACCATTTTTAGCCAAAGTGTTCAATAATATCTCAGAAGACTCCCCCTTTTGCCCCCCAATCACTTAAGGCTCATATAATGGTTTCATCAAAGCCTGGAAAATAATCAAATACCTGCCCTAATATTCATCCAATATCATTAAATAATGTAGACGTCAAAATATTCTCTAAAGTAATTACATCACGGCTCTCCGACTATCTACCCTCAATTGTTAGCAACGATCAGGTTGGCTTCATTAAGGGCAGAGAAGCTCGTGATAATAAAAATAAAACGTTGTTAATTTCACATGCAAAAAACAGGGGCTCCCAATGTGCCTTGTTTCTGTCTACGCTAAAAAAGCGTTTGACACAGTGCATTGGACTTTCTTGAAGAGCACCCTACCACAAATTAGGTTGGACTTTCTTGTTATCTAAAATTCTATCCTTCTACACTGACCCTAAAGTGATAGGGTAAACGGCCTTCTATATGACACATTTTCTATTAAAAAGGGGACGAGTCAAGAGTGTCCCTTATCACCTCTGCTATACACATTGGTGAAGGAACATTTAGCGGTAGCATTAAATACAAATCCAGATATTAGTTACTATAAACTCACATCACTATAAACTAGCTCTACATGCAGACGACCTGTTGCTCTATGCTTCAAACCCAATGATCTTATTTCCCTCTATAATAAAGGAATTCGAATAACTCGGCCATGTAAGCAATTTTAAAGTCAACTACTCTAAAACAGAAGCCATAACATAACTTTTAACCCTGAACTGACACAATAACTAATTTCTAACTTCCACTTTAAGTGGCAGAAAGACACAATTAAGTACCTGGGTATACAAATTCTGGGGAACTTGGATGATCTGTATCTTTTAAATTATATCCCCCATCCTTGAACAAATGGTTAAAAATTGAATTAATTATAACTTGAAACCCTTGTTCTGGTTTGGTCGTATTAGTGTGATCAAAATGGACATTTTACCAGATCTTCTTTATATATTTCAGACCGTTCCGGTCTGCGTTCCTCAGACCTTTTTCTCCCGTCTCAACAATTCTAACAGCAAGTTTGTATGGGGAACATCGAGGCCTAGGATACGTGTTAAAATATTGTGAAGAAACAGGAGGGAGGGTTAGGGAGTTGCAACACTGAATCCTAACAGGGTGAAGATAGTCCACTGAAGGGTGCCGGTCCGGCTGGTGAGCACAGACATATGAAGAAAACGAAAAGGAGAAAATCAGCACCCCAACAGGTAAAATATGACAGAAATGTATTGGATCATTTAAAAAAAAAAAAAAAAATGTAAAATTCTTATGCGTTTCTGGCGCTAGGGTTGTGTCCTTAGTTATAGCAGATGAGAAAAGGACAATGAAGTCATATATATATATATACAGGCACAATGGAGACACATGACACGAAATGAGAAATCAATTAGACATGCAAAAGGTGTGAAGAAAATCCCGGCCACAGTTCACATTGAAGGCAACGAGATCAAATACAGACAAGATGATCATTGCAAGCGTCACACAACAAGCCAGAAATGCCAAACACCATGATGGTGAAAAATAAGATAGAATTACACCTCATACTCTTATTCATGCATTTCCGTATCCCCCTCTGTATATAAACTGTTTATTGCAGGACATTTGTGTGTTAGCTGCCAGGGGATTATCCCATATAGGAACACAACACCGGGATTAAGTGTACAGGTGTGAGATCACAGGGTCAGAACATCGCAAATGCCATCAACTATAGCAACGGAAGGTGGGAGGATATACTGATTATAGAGGGACAGGAACATGTATGCATGAGATGGATGATAGATTCAGTATAGAGCATCGCAATAACAATGTCCAATAAACAGATAAAACGCATCAATGTCTAAATTGTGAATAGAAATATTGTTCTTATCGATCTGACATGCGTAAAAATATAATATAAAATATGCACAATAACCAATATGAAGAAACTATAAACCTATAACAATGAACATATAAAGGGGAAAAAAATATGCAAATCAAAATTGATTACATAGTAGAAGATTTACAAGGAAATCCACCCGCATCTGATCTGGTGCAAAGTATAATATCCTGGCAAAGGATCATAGAGCCGCAGATATACCGAGCATTATCTGTCATATCAACGGGAGGCAAATAGATGCATCATTGTAAAACAGACGAGAACAAGTACAGAACACTGGTGAGATTACTGTGGAGCATTGTAATGGCGAATCAGATTACTGTGGAGCATTGTAATGGCGAATCAGATTACTGTGGAGCATTGTAATGCCGAAGCAGATTACTGTGGAGCATTGTAATGGCGAATCAGATTACTGTGGAGCATTGTAATGGCGAATCAGATTACTGTGGAGCATTGTAATGGCGAATCAGATTACTGTGGAGCATTGTAATGGCGAATCAGATTACTGTGGAGCATTGTAATGACGAATCAGATTAGATGGAGTGTACAAATCCATGATATCCAAGAGCTGAATGTATAACAGATCAATGGCAATGGGAGACGTCTGCATAGAGTCTGATGGAGAACCTGATCGTGAGGCTATAGATGTAGCAAGCATTTCTATCTGTATCAACGAAAAACAGGTAATTACATTATAATAAAACTGACAAAAACAAATATCTGATGCAGAACTAAATCGTGAAGCTGTGGATGTAGCGGGAATTTCTATCTGTATCAATGAAAAACAAATAATTAAATTATATTGCGAAAAAACAGACAAAAATAAATATATGAGAAATGGAAGATAAATAAGCTGCAGAACATTGCAATGGAGATACTCCGTCATTGCTGAAAAATCTTTAAGATATTTGCATCATTTATGTGCGTTCTGCGAAGATGAATCAGCGATGATAGCGCAATATACAGAAAGGCAAATAAGTACACCGGCAAATAATAACCGGAAAAACACAAAATAAATTCAGAAAACCTGGAATGTCACCATATAGATGTCTGCTGGGAATAAACCAGTATGGATTTCATCAATAGATGTAAAACAGGTCATTGCGGAAATTCATTACCCGAAGGTTATTTAGTATTTACACGTCAGATCCAGAAGGCTTCACGCATATTAAGGTGTTTCTGTCTGTTTCCACCCCTTACAGAATAATTAACTTTTTCAAGACCAAAGAAAGAACAATGTGTGAGATCATTATTCTGTATCGACACGACATGTTCTGATGACCCGGAGTATGTGCTATTAGAACTATTGATATTGGAAATCTGCTCCGGTGCTCTCTATGAATCCTACCAATTTGTATAAAACAATGTTGTCCACTATTCTGGAGGAAGGCATTTATTTGTCGGTGTTTAATAACAAAATTCAGCACTGGCTGTTACCTGATTATCCCATTTTACCCATTTTTTATGGGCTCCCCAAAACACACAAGGGTATCTCCTCTCCCCCACCCTTCGCCCTATTATCTCGGGTATGGGTTCATTGAATGAGAATTTAAGCCAATGGCTGGTGAACATTTGTATCCAGGCTATGTGAAAGATACTACGTCTGTCCTGACTGGGTTTTTGACAGGTTTGTGTGGCAGGAAGAATATAGGTTTGTCACCAGCAATGTTGTCAACCTGTATTCCTCCATCCCTCACACATTGGCCATCATTGCTGTTCAACACCATTTAAATAAATATAGTGGATATTCTGTGAATTTAAAAAGGTTCATTATAACATAAAATATTAATTGTCCCACAACAATTTTATGTTTGATTCTAAATATTATTTACAAGTACTGGGAGCCCCCATGGACTCCAAATTCTCACCATCTTTGGCTAATCTGTACATGTCGTGGTGGGAAGAAATCTACATTTTTTCTGATGATAATCCATTTTTTGAGCACATTTTTTGGTTTGGTAGATATGTTGATGATATACTTTTGGTATGGAGAGGTGACCCCCAGTTAGTGTCACAATTTGTTTTGTATTTGAATTCTTATTCCTTACATTTAAAATTCACTGTCAGTGAACCTTTGATTTCCACTCCATTTCTGGATATTTTCCTGACAGGGATAGTAACATCTCATAAAGTGGACACCACACTCTATAGAAAACCTTTGTCAGGCAACACATTACAGTAATGTGTCTTTCAATTCTCAACTTACTCTATACAGTTCGCAGGGATGACTCAGTATAGTTGGAGGGAAGCACTCCCGATGCCGTTCAGCGAATGTGACCCGTGCTACACAAAATATGTAACTTCCAACATAAGTGCTGATCCATCCTCTGTGGATTCTTTTATGCCTAAGTGAGACCTGCCCTTATACCCCCTGTGATGACATCACGGAGGCTAGTCTCCAGCCTTCATATTTTTATTAGATATCTGTTTTTTGCAATAACTTATCGTGGGTTGATCGTAGAGGCCCGAAAGTGATCCCATATTTTCCGTTATGATTTTACCTTTCTCCAGAGACCACACACGGTATAGCTGCCGTCTTCTATTTTGTAACTTTTGCGCCACAGCTCCTTAGAGGGGCTTACAGCGACGGTTAAATATCCATATTGTTCCTTAGCGGACCCTGCCACCCAAAATATAGGCCCCATTATTATCGGACATATGGAACTTTAGTTATTTCATATCGGCTTTTGGCCATCTGCAGGCCTTTGTTACATTCCCTTTCAAGCACTGGGAATACAACCTTCTCAGTTACCTGTAAATCTATCACAAGCCTGTGTTAATTGGGTTTGGTAGCAGCTTTTGGCCAGCATTTGCTTGCAAGGCCCTTCTCATGTGTGTGTTGATTTGTATAGAGGTCACTGGCCAAAGTGTCAGCTGTTCTCCCATGGACAATTAATATAGGGGAGGAGGGAAGAGGAGTGTGAGAGAGAGACTTCTTAATATCTATGACAGGGGAGAAGAAAAAGATTTTCAATATTTCCATGAAAATCTGTTTTTCATTGATACAGATAGAAATGCTTGCTATACCTATAGCCTCACGATCAGGTTTTCCATCAGACTCTATGCAGATGTCTCCCATTGCCATTGATCTGTTATACATTCAGCTCTTGGATATCATGGATTTGTACGTTCCATCTAATCTGATTCACCATTGCAATGCTCCACAGTAATCTCACTAGTGTTTTGTACATACTTGTTTTGTCTGTTTTACAATGATGACCTCTCCTGTTATCCGGACTTCACCTCTTGCAGCTGCATCCAGATAAGATCCAGAGACGTCGCTTTCTCTACAGTATTCTGAGTGTAACGGGTCTGTACTGACATCACACAGTGTGTAGCTGAGTATTCTGAGTGTAACAGGTCTGTACTGACATCACACAGTGTGTAGTGGTCGATGCCACGCTCAATCCTGAGCTTCACTGTGTAAATGTCACCTTGGAAAGTCTGATATCAGGTATTATGTCAAATGACACTGTATCAGGAAGAGATGATGGACATATTAAGCTCCACCTTGTTGTCTAAATGGATTGCTAGTCTATTCAATAACACTGTTATGAGAGTTTGTACAGTGTATGTGGACATCAGGCCTACAAGTGGTTACCTAATAACTTTGCAGGGGTCTGCACACCGGCCTTCCTGACCCCATCAACCTTTATAGTGCCTCACATCAGAGTAAATGTTAAAGCAATCCCTCTACACACATTATACAAACGAGCTGCAGACAACAATCCCAGACCCAATGGTAAATCTCATCATGTAGAAAAGGGGGTTGCAAATAAGATTGTGAGCAGCGTATTAATTTACCCATTCATAACCCAGATAGGATAAGCTGGTAGAGGCGACTGATTATCTAGATGACCAGATCTTCCAGGTGCTTGATGTCCTTAATGCATCTAATATAATACAGAAGCAGCTGATTGTAGTCACTGACAACACACCATAGTGCTGAACTACCTGACCGCTATGGAGGGATGTGTCAGATCATCGGTCCCGCATGTTGTCATTACATGGACATTATGGGAAATCTCCAGGTTAGGACCGATATACAGAAGATAATCGAGATAAGGGATAAGTGATTACAGCAACATGACGCAAACAAGGACTCCTGGTGGGAGAAACATTTCCTTTCCTGAATCCCACTAATTGGTTCAAGGGTCTAGGTGGGGGGCACTCAGGGATTATATATACATGTATGCAATTATTATTATTCTGCTTGTTGATATATGTAGCCGTAAAAGCGCTGATCTATGTTACATCTAAGTTACTCAGGTTTATATGTAAGGAAAACCGTGTCACAGAACCCCTGATTGTATACTATGGACCCCAGACAAGAAAAGATCCATTGTTGTGATACAATTATAGGTGTTTAGGTAGGAAACTGAGGTGAAGCAGGTAGGAAATTCCCGAGGATACGACTAGCGCGCTCCTATATACCTACTGAGGTGCTATAATTGGTCACAAAAGGGGGGAAATGTGAGAGAAAAGAATCCATTTTGAGTATGTGGTATCCATCTTGTCTTGTAACTTCTGTGTAATGGTGATCAAGTAACACTGATGGGCAGTGAGGTTTCACATTACTATTCACTCCCCTAAGGTTACTATTGGTTCATAGGTCAGAGAGAACTATTCCTTTGTCTCTGACCCTATTTAAAGTGCCACATGTGTTAATAAAGCAGAAGTCTTTCCTAGTACACCATTATAAGGCTGTGCTGTATTGATTTCCTCGAGATCTCTAAAATATAATTTTAATATTTGGAGTTCGGAAGGCATAGAAGAGAGCGTATTTCGCTCACATCCCTTTGTATGTGATATTATTTGGTCACTATGTGGTGGTAATATGTAGTCCGGCCATGGTGTGATGGTTTTTGTCCCTTTGTATGTGATATTATTTGAAAAAATGTATGTGACATATTCCCTTAAAGTAAAATAAAGAAAAATATACCTAAATAGAGTACTGGATATTTTAAGAAATGTTTAATAGGTTAGAGTAGAGTAGGGCCCGGACAGAAGAGTTTACCTTGTCGTGGCGGCAGCTTACAAAATCTTTTGGCCAAACAAAAGCTGCTGCTATGTATGTGATATGGTGTTCTATGGGAACTGTTACGGTATGTGCACATGGTCAGGAGCTACTGCGGGTTTGACACTGCGTGCTTATGCAGAATCAAACCTGCAGCGGCCAGGTGTTACAGCATAGTGGATAGGATTTCTAGAAATCCCATGTCCACTATGGAACTCTGTGCACCTATGGAAACTGACATGCGTCGCGTCTTTCAGACCCGCAGCATGTCAATTTGTCTTGCGGGTCCACATGTGGACTTTCTACACAGAATAACATCTATGAGGAAACTCCGCATGTACAAAAAAAAAAATTGCGCCACTCAATTGCATAAAATGAGGGCAGAAGCCGCACGACTATCCCGCAGCTTCGCGGCTGCAGGCGTCTCCTGAGCGTGGGCACATACCCTTAATGTGTGATTGATAAGGATGTGGTGCAGAAATGGAGTTTTTCCAAGAGTGGGCGGTGTGACTGTGGAAGGTTCGAGGAGTCGAGGTGGAGCTGGGGTGGAGCCTGGGCGGAGCCTCAAGGGTGCCCGAAATTTTTTTGCCAGTATGGGGTCTGAAATTACTGGTGGCAGCCCTGCTCATATATACATACACTCATATATTAATCTTTTATGATATTAAGGTCTTCTGGAGAGGGCTGCAGAACGCACTGTGGAGGAGGAGACACAGCAGACAGGACTGATTTCAGCTTTCTGCCCCTGCGTGCTGTCCGATGCTGTGGACTCTCCTCCCCCACCCTCACCTCTTTGAGGAAATGATGCTGGCAAAAGAACAGCAGGAGGCAGAAGACCCCCTGTAAGTCCCTGCAGGAGGACAGACACAGCAGCCAATGAGCGCTCTCATCAGTCTGATGGGGAAGCGTTCAGTGGCCAGCGGCCTCTCTCCTGCATGACATGCCCCCTTTTTCAATACCCGCACTCTGCCGAGGGTATCAAAAATCATTACAGGTGGGAGTGGACGGGGATAAGCAGCATTATCCCTCAGTCAAGGGGCCCCATAGCAGCTGCGTGGTCTACTGCCTGAGCACTGCGCCCCTTCCTGCATGGGCCCCCCTCCACCTCTGGGTCCGGGTGCATCGGCGGTGTGTCCACCCCTGGCTGAACCCCTCGCTGCGGCTCTGAACAAATGTAATATTATTTACACACAAACGAGTGGTAAAGAAATCAGTGAGACACCTGTGGGATAAGAACGTAAGAACGCCCATTACACCCTTAGATGACTTCCCTCATGGGTACAGTGTCCGAAATGGGGTCACTTTAGGGGGTCGTATGTTCTTCACACCTCGAGGGCTTTGCTATTGGCCGGTCCGTACACCTCGTACACACGCAGCTCCGCTCCGTACACCTCGTACACACTGCTCCGCTCCGTACGCCCTGTACACGCGCGGCTCAGCTCCGTACACCTCGTACACACGGCTCCGCTTCGTACGCCCCGTACACGCGCGGCTCAGCTCCGTACACCCCGTACACACACGACTCAGCTCCGTACGCCCCGTACACGCGCGGCTCAGCCCCGTACACGCACGGCTCAGCCCCGTACGCCCCGTACACGCGCGGCTCAGCTCCGTACGCCCCGTACACGCGCGGCTCAGCTCCGTACGCCCCGTACACGCTCGGCTCAGCTCCGTACGCCCCGTACATGCGCGGCTCCGCTCCGTACGCGCTGTACATGCGCGGCTCCGCTCCGTACACCTAGTACACGCGTGGCTCCGCTCCGTACACCTAGTACACGCGTGGCTCCGCTCCGTACACCTAGTACACGCGGCTCCGCTCCGTACACCTCGTACACGCACGGCTCCGCTCCGTACACCTCGTACACTCGCTGCTCCACTCCGTACACCTCGTACACGCGCGGCTCCACTCCGTACACCTCGTACACATGCGGCTCCTCTACGTACACCTCGTACACACGCGGCTCCGCTCCGTACACCTCGTACACACGCGGCTCCGCTCCGTACACCTCGTACACACGCGGCTCCGCTCCGTACACCTCGTACACACGCTGCTCCGCTCCGTACACCTCGTACACACGCGGCTCCACTCCGTACACCTCGTACACACGCGGCTCCGCTACGTACACCTCGTACACACGCGGCTCCGCTCCGTACACCTCGTACACACGCGGCTCCGCTCCGTACACCTCGTACACACGCGGCTCCGCTCCGTACACCTCGTACACACGCGGCTCCGCTCCGTACACCTCGTACACATGGCTCTGCTCCGTACACCTCGTACACACGCGGCTCCGCTCCGTACGCCCCGTACACGCGCGGCTCAGCTCCGTACACCTCGTACACACGGCTCCGCTTCGTACGCCCCGTACACGCGCGGCTCAGCTCCGTACGCCCCGTACACGCGCGGCTCAGCCCCGTACGCCCGCGGCTCAGCCCCGTACACGCGCGGCTCAGCCCCGTACGCCCCGTACACACGCGGCTAGGCTCCGTACACGCGCGGCTCAGCTCCTTATGCCCCGTACACGCGCGGCTCAGCTCCGTACGCCCCGCACACGCGCGGCTCAGCTCCGTACGCTCCGCACACGCGCGGCTCAGCTCCGTACGCCCCGCACACGCGCGGTTCAGCTCCGTACGCCCCGCACACGCGCGGCTCAGCTCCGTACGTCCCGCACACGCGCGGCTCAGCTCCGTACGCCCCGTACACGCGCGGCTCAGCTCCGTACACGCGCGGCTCCGCTCCGTACACCTAGTACACGCGTGGATCCGCTCCGTACCCTCGTACACGCACGGCTCCGCTCCGTACACCTCGTACACGCACGGCTCCGCTCCGTACACCTCGTACACTCGCGGCTCCGCTCCGTACACCTCGTACACTCGCGGCTCCGCTCCGTACACCTCGTACACTCGCGGCTCCGCTCCGTACACGCGCGGCTCCTCTCCGTACACGCGGCTCCACTCCGTACACCTCGTACACACGCGGCTCCGATCCGTACACCTCGTACACACGCGGCTCCGCTCCGTACACCTCGTACACACACTGCTCCGCTCCGTACACCTCGTACACACGCGGCTCCGCTCCGTACACCTCGTACACATGCGGCTCCGCTCCGTACACCTCGTACACACGCGGCTCCGCTCCGTACACCTCGTACACGCGCGGCTCCGCTCCGTACACCTCGTACACGCGCGGCTCCGCTCCGTACACCTCGTACATGTGACGCGCCCCCTGGGACATATTCCTTTTTGAGGGGAATACCCGGCACCGGATCAGATGGGGGGTTGTAGTCTCCGAGCGGCTGTGACCCGGCCCGTGCCCAGGGCGTCAAACTCAGAGTTATGTGGCAGTCCTACAGATGTTATTAAGTTCGTTGTGTCGACTACGCCACCCGTTGTGTTGCGGTCACGGTGGCCGCCGCTGCAGCAGGGTCCACTGAGGCTGATGGTATGGTGCAGCTTGGTAGAATAACCCCCAACGGGAGGGGTATAGCCTCAGGGGGACAGGTGTAGAGGATGGGAGTTGTGGTGGTGCAGTGCAGACGGCAATGAAGACAGAGTCGGGTTATGCAGTTTAGGGAGTTTACTCACTGCTGATGTTCCCGGTCACTCCAGCTTCAAGTGACCACCCGAGCCGTACTGCGTCCACCAGGTCCTGGATCCAGCCAACCCCCAAACAAGTCCGGAGCGTGGCCCTGAGCTCTCCCTCTGTCCTTTCTTCAGCCGTCCCCACTATTGATCCACCCAGGTCCAGCTCCCTCGGGCCTGCTGTTGGGACACCCTTGGCCTTGGGTTCCCTGACCCTTCATGTGGTGTGCCTTCGGGGTGGATGTGGTGGGTGACCGTGGCAAACGCTGCCCACGGTCTCCGGTCTCTGGCTGGGGAGTGTTTTTGCCCCCACCAGCTTGGGTTCCGGTACCCTTTTGCTGACTCCTCACCCGGTGCTCTAATTTGGGTTCTTGGGTCCCTTCAGTCTTCCCCCTCTGGGTCTTTCTCTGCTCCACTCTCTCTCTCTCCAGGGCTGCTGTTTCCTTCTCTCTGCCGATTTGTTCTCTGCATCAGACAGGCTCCTCTCCAACTGACTTGTTCTCTACAACTGACCCTGATCTTAGTTGGTGCCCTCCTTTTATATCCCTCTATGTGTGAGCTCAGGTGACCAGCACCCAATGAGCTCCTAACACTACCCAGACTGCTCCCCCTATCTGCCCCTACACTACATGGGATGTTCCACCCCCCTCCCACTCCAGCCAGGAACAGGCTCGGTCGTACCTGCACATTTCTAAGTGGGAGTACCGTCGGCCTGCTCCTCTGAAATGGGATGTATGTAGTGCATGCAGTCTATCTGAGCTCAGTTCCACTCTCCATCCTTGCCCGGGAGTGGAATATCACACCTCTGGGTTGAGGTGCAATACTCCTGTAGCAGCCGAATCCTCAGGGTGCTACATTCCCCCCCGGTAAACCACAGCACGTCCTCGGGCTGTAAGACAAAAACCACATAAACATACATTTTTTTTTTTCCATAAACATAAACATATAAAACATATAAAACATCACATTAATTAGCAGCATAAAACTTTTCATATTAACATTCTCGTAGACTTCTCTTGTCTCTGGTTCCTCCTCCGGACACTGTGCAACGTGTGCCCGGGAAAACGCCACAGTCTCTGGAACACGTGGCTTTCCTATAAAACCAGTAGGGGGCGCTTTAGGAAGCGCAACTATGTACAGAGATGAGGGTGGCCGCTCTCAGTCCTCGGCCAGGTAAAAGGGAAGGGAATGGCTGCTCACAGTCCTCAGCCTGGTATGGTTACGGGATAAAGGGTTAAACGGGTAAACTGTTCACTGGTCCCAACGGGGACTATTTTAGCAGCAACGGTTCACTGTGCCCCGACGGGCAACTATATACAGTCTCTACTCCCGTCCTCAACGACGGCTCTCTCCTGCTTTTTCTTGGTGATACGGTGTTGCTTCAGACCCGTCCGGGTCCTCTGGCTCCTCCTCCCCGTACCGCAACTCCTCCTCCGTCAAGCGGTGTACGTGGAGGGCGTAAGGTCCTTTGGCACACTTGTGCCGGGTGAAAGTGACCTCGTCTCCGACGTAGAGGTCACGGCCTTTGTGACCTTCCGGCAGGTGGGACTCGACGTCTCTGCGGGTCACAAAAACGTCTCCGCGGTTGTTACGGTCCCGAATAAAGCCCCACCCATGCTGCTGGTTGAACTTTATCACCGTCCCGATGGTGCGGGGACAGTGCGCTGCACGGGGGTTCCTCCTAGTCCGGCTCTTCTGCTCCGCGCTCCGGATTTGGGCCTGTTGTTCTCTGACCCGCCTCTCCTCCCGTTCTCTCGCAAACTCTGCTAGCTGCTGACGGCAACACTCAGTACGCTCAGCTGCGGCTGCCCGAGTTTCTCCGGTGAACCCCATCAAATCTTCTCCCGTGGGGTCCCACACGAATTGGGCTTCTTCTAGAGGAGGCGAGACCCGAGTCACGGGCTTCGGAGCCGGGATCAGGGGCTCACACAAGGGCCCTAGTCTCTGTTGCCGCTCCAGCTCACAAAACTCCTCGGGCCAGATAAAGGGCCGCCCGTCCGGCCATGTGAGCTGGCTGAAGAGGTCCTTTCCCAAACTCGGCACCCTTGGTTTTGCGGGTGCGGGCGCAGTGGTGGTGGCGCCCAGGTCGCCCAGGCCTTGCGGCCAGGCCTGGGGCACTTGGAACGTAAAGGGCACCGTTAATACGGCGGCGCCCTGTGCTACCTGGCCTCGCGACCAGGCCGGAGGTTCCGCGGAGGTAGGGGGCGCTGTTGGTGATGCGGGGCCCGGGAGTACTGGGCCTTGCGACCAGGCCGGAGGCTCTTCCTGCTTGGTCACGCTCCGGGTCGGTGCGTGTGACGTCACAGGGGTCGCGGCGGCGGCTTCCGGTCGGGGCCTAGTCATTAGCGGTGACATGGCGGTTACGGGCACGGACGGGGGACTTTCGGGCTCTGCGACGGGGAACCGGGGCAGGTGGGCGGTCTCTCGGTATGGGGTATAAGCGTCCCCTTTACCTGCCTTCATACGTTCGGCTCCCTTTTCAGCGCCGTCTCCGGCCTTGGGTCCTCCCGCGTCATCCGTAGAGGCAGTTGGTGTCCTCTCCCAGGGGAGCGTGCTCCGTGGACGGGTTCCAGCTTGCTGGACCATCTCCCGGCTCCACTCCGCCAGTATCTCACGCTGTACCCGGGCCATCCTCCTTGCGAGGCCCTCCAGGGCTGTTTGTGCACACTCCCGGTCTCGGGGGAGCTGCGCTAAGATCTCCGCTAGACCTAGCGGGGTTGTGGACTCTAGCAGGCTCCTGACCATCGGGTCGGTGCTGCTCTGCTCTGCTTCCGGCAGGCTCCTGGCCAGCGGGCCGGTGCTGCTCTGCCCTCCTTCTTCTGTTTCTAGCAGACTCCTGGCCAGCGGGCCGGTGCTGTTCTGCTTTCTCTCCATCTCCGGGTGAGCTCCTCCGCTACTCTTCTCCAGGCTTCTTGCCTCCGGGTACGCTCGCTCCAGACTGCACCCATCTTCGTTCTTTTCTTTCGTCTCCTCCCACTTCGAGGGCGGTCCCGGGGCAACTCGGTGACTGTCAGCTCCAGGGGCAGTTCTTCCACGCTGACAGACACCTCCAGCATCACAGTCTCTGTTGGTGGGGGCGGTTTCCACTTTTGGCGCCATTTTCTGTCCTGGCCCACGATGGGAGGCGGCCTCTTGCCCTCCTTTGGCACGCCCATAATGGCGTCCGCTCTGCCAAGGCGGGAAATCTTCGGATTTGGCGGGAAGCGTCGCCCAGTGGCGGGAAACTCGGCCGATGGCGGGAACAAGCTGGAAATGGCGGACAATCGGCGGGAATCGACTGGTGATGGAGTCCGATGGCGTGGACCCTCCGGAACCGGCGGGAGACTTCTTTCTGAGGTAAACTTGCACTTTTCTTCAGGCACGCAGTACCCGGGTGTTGCGGGCACTTAATCCTGCCGACTACGCCAAAGTTGACGCGCCCCCTGGGACATATTCCTTTTTGAGGGGAATACCCGGCACCGGATCAGATGGGGGGTTGTAGTCTCCGAGCGGCTGTGACCCGGCCCGTGCCCAGGGCGTCAAACTCAGAGTTATGTGGCAGTCCTACAGATGTTATTAAGTTCGTTGTGTCGACTACGCCACCCGTTGTGTTGCGGTCACGGTGGCCGCCGCTGCAGCAGGGTCCACTGAGGCTGATGGTATGGTGCAGCTTGGTAGAATAACCCCCAACGGGAGGGGTATAGCCTCAGGGGGACAGGTGTAGAGGATGGGAGTTGTGGTGGTGCAGTGCAGACGGCAATGAAGACAGAGTCGGGTTATGCAGTTTAGGGAGTTTACTCACTGCTGATGTTCCCGGTCACTCCAGCTTCAAGTGACCACCCGAGCCGTACTGCGTCCACCAGGTCCTGGATCCAGCCAACCCCCAAACAAGTCCGGAGCGTGGCCCTGAGCTCTCCCTCTGTCCTTTCTTCAGCCGTCCCCACTATTGATCCACCCAGGTCCAGCTCCCTCGGGCCTGCTGTTGGGACACCCTTGGCCTTGGGTTCCCTGACCCTTCATGTGGTGTGCCTTCGGGGTGGATGTGGTGGGTGACCGTGGCAAACGCTGCCCACGGTCTCCGGTCTCTGGCTGGGGAGTGTTTTTGCCCCCACCAGCTTGGGTTCCGGTACCCTTTTGCTGACTCCTCACCCGGTGCTCTAATTTGGGTTCTTGGGTCCCTTCAGTCTTCCCCCTCTGGGTCTTTCTCTGCTCCACTCTCTCTCTCTCCAGGGCTGCTGTTTCCTTCTCTCTGCCGATTTGTTCTCTGCATCAGACAGGCTCCTCTCCAACTGACTTGTTCTCTACAACTGACCCTGATCTTAGTTGGTGCCCTCCTTTTATATCCCTCTATGTGTGAGCTCAGGTGACCAGCACCCAATGAGCTCCTAACACTACCCAGACTGCTCCCCCTATCTGCCCCTACACTACATGGGATGTTCCACCCCCCTCCCACTCCAGCCAGGAACAGGCTCGGTCGTACCTGCACATTTCTAAGTGGGAGTACCGTCGGCCTGCTCCTCTGAAATGGGATGTATGTAGTGCATGCAGTCTATCTGAGCTCAGTTCCACTCTCCATCCTTACCCGGGAGTGGAATATCACACCTCTGGGTTGAGGTGCAATACTCCTGTAGCAGCCGAATCCTCAGGGTGCTACACATGCGTGGCTCCGCTCCGTACACGCGCGGCTCCGCTCCGTACACCTCGTACACGTGCGGCTCTGCTCCGTACACCTCGTACACGCGCGGCTCCGCTCCGTACACCTCGTACACGTGCGGCTCTGCACCGTACACCTCGTACACGCGCGGCTCTGCACCGTACACCTCGTACACGCGCGGCTCTGCACCGTACACCTCGTACACGCGCGGCTCTGCTCCGTACACCTCGTACACGCGCGGCTCCGCTCCGTACGCCTCGCACACACGCGGCTCCGCTCCGTACACTTCGTACACACGCGGCTCCGCTCCGTACACCTCGTACACGCGCGGCTCCGCTCCGTACACCTCGTACACACGCGGCTCCGCTCCGTACACCTCGTACACGCGCGGCTCCGCTCCGTACACCTCGTACACACGCGGCTCTGCTCCGTACACCTCGTACACACGCGGCTCTGCTACATCCACACTGTAAACCCCTCCTGACCCCACACATAAACTTCAGCTCATCCAGCACCATGACAACCAGCACAGCAGAGTCCTGCATCCACTGAGGCCCCTGATCATGTGACCCCTGACTCCTCCCCTCCTGTGACCTCATCACAGGTCCTGTGCGCACAGAGCAGCCATATATGTGGTGGCGGCTCTGCAGGTGGAGGTATGTGGAGACCCCATTACTGGGCGCAGGGGGCATTAACCCCTTCTGCACGGAGACTCTTTTGGGGTCTTGTGTTGCCCCTTTATAAGAATCATAAGGTTTTTGTTCTGTTTCCTGTAATAGATACATACGACCCAACTATGGAGACAGGTAGGGAGGAAACATATTGTTCTCATAGTACAGGACCCCTTTACTGCCCCCACAATGTAATGCCCCCATTATTTCCCCTTATGCAGGATGTATGATGCCCCCCACACAGTGTAATGCCCCTTAATACTGCATGATGCCCCCCACAGTGTAATGCCCCCCTTATGCCCCTTATGCAGGCTGTATGATGCCCCCACACAGTGTAATGCCCCCATTATGCCCCTTATGCAGGATGTATGATGCCCCCCACAGTGTAATGCCCCCATTATGCCCCTTATGCAGGATGTATGATGCCCCCATTATGCTCCTTATGCAGGATGTATGATGCCCCCACAAAGTGTAATTCCCCCAATATGCCCCTTATGCAGGATGTAGGATGCCCCCACACAGTGTAATGCCCCTTATGCAGGATGTACGATGCCCCCACACAGTGTAATGTATCCACAGTACTGCCTGAGGTCATACAGTTAGAATAGGTCCTGAGGTTTTACAGTTGGAATAATCCCTCTGGAATCGGTTTTACCTTTGCCTGCTCCCCTATATGTATACCCTCGAGCATGTATATGACGCGCCCCCTGGGTCGTGGGGTACTCTGTGCCCGGCCGGTCGTTGCTAGGGGAGATGTCACAGTGGCGGTGACCCGGTCCGTGACCCAGGGCGGTCAATAAAAAGGTGATAATTTACAGGGGATTTATAGTTTTTATATAAATGTTCATGACGCCACCTGTGATATGCGGCTAAAGGGAGCCGCCGCTGCGGAGCAGGTCCTCTGGAGCTGTTGTTAATGCAGCAGAGTTGGTTTAGCTCTCCACAGGTAGACCTTAGCTCCAGGGCTGTGCTGAGATGTTATAGATGTTGCAATTGTGGTGTGGTGTAGTGCAGGGGGTGATGGCGCAGCAATTATTTCTCAGAGACAGCGGGTGCAGTCTTCAGGGTTTACTCACAGTTGTTAAGTTCCTCAGGTTACACTTTCCAGATTACAACCACCCACGTCGTGCTGCGTTCACCGGACAGGGGTTCAGCAATCCCTCAGGTATTTCAAGAGTGCCTGACAGGACCCCGTTCTATATGTCCTTCTCAGCCGTCTTCCTGCGCTGGTGTGTGACCCACTACTCGGTAGCGTCAGCCCTCCCTGGGAAAAGGTGTACTCGGACGGCAGGCCGGTGTTTGTAGGGGTGGATGCAGTCGCGGCCTTGGCCCGGTCCGTGCCCAGGGCGCACACATTAAAAATATGGGCTTTAGTGGAAGAGTGATTATTTGTCGACTACGCCACCTGTGGTTTCTGGTGAGGACCACCAGCGCTGCAGCAGTCCTCTAAGGCCGGTGTTTTGGCAGCCAGGATGTTATAGCTCCCCGCAGGTGGAGCTAGGCCTCAGGGCAGGGTAGAAGAAGTGCAGTGCAGAGGAATGGTGGTCACGGTGCCGCGCAGAAATGAGAGAGAAGAGGCGGTGTATGAAGTCATCCAGGTTTTTACTCACGGTAGACTTGTTTTCAGCCACAAAGCTTCTCTTTGTTCCTCACGGCATACTGCGGCCACCAGGATGGGGTTCAGCACACTCCGGGTAGCTCGGCTGCACCAGACAAGAACCCTGCACCGGAATGTTCCTCTCTCCTACCGTACTAGAACCGCCTCGTGCCCCATTAAAGTCCCGTACAGGTACTGCAATGTCCGTTGAAGGTGACTTCTAGCACTCGGACCGCCTAAGTCCTTTATTGGTGACTGGAGTGTAAACATGGCTCAAGGCTGGGGTCCCTCTGGATAGACGCAGATTAAAGGAATACAGGTGGTGACTCCGCTCCGTCCGTATTCCCCCTGGGATCCACTTCAGCCTCCGGACTTTTCTGACAGAGACATGGAGTACAAAGTCAGATAATCGGGGACCGGTACCCCCTTTTACGGCAGGAGTCTCTCTGACCCAGTCAGAACAAGGGTAGCCGGTGGCGACTCCGCTTCGTCAGCACCCGTTGAGATCCTTTTGCCTGCGGAGCTCTTCTCCTCTGCTCCCCTCCTAGGCCCTCTTACTTGGACAGAGCTTGCTGTAACTCAATTCTGCCCAAGTCCCCAATCTCAAGGCCTGAGACCGGGCATCGCAGCCTCCTGAGGCATCTGCAGCTTGTACTGTCTGGCTCGTCCAGGGAACTGCGACCAAAGACCC
Organism: Phyllobates terribilis; assembly: GCF_046119375.1. Classification (NCBI taxonomy): domain Eukaryota; kingdom Metazoa; phylum Chordata; class Amphibia; order Anura; family Dendrobatidae; genus Phyllobates; species Phyllobates terribilis. Next base: position 11,684,501 of record NW_027362795.1, on the reverse strand, counting down.
TATATTAAAGATGGACTCCATATTTATATGGATCCATTGGTGTAACCATAAACTGCTTCCTCCATCCTCACTAAGATTCCCCCTACTTTTGGTTCCCCCCATACTCCTCCATTCACGACCGGGGCAGCACATTGTGCTCTAAACCCCCTTCAGAATGGGAGTGTGTAGTGTTGGATGTGTGGTGGGGTCCGGTGTGGTGCTCCATCCTTACCTCGGAGAGGAAGTACCACACCTCTTTCCATGAGGTGCAGTACACCTGTGGCGACTGAACCCTCAGGGGAGCCACACTGGCGCTCACCCTCCTTGCCCTGAGCCTCGCCAAACAATGTCCCAAGCCGGTATCCTCGGATCTTTCTGGGCAACCTGGAGTTCCCTGGATCCTATGTGGTTACCTTTTTGGCGACTTGAGTGCGGATGTGGCAACTGCACCCTGAAAGTACAGAAGCCTTCAGTTTCTAGTTGAACTTTGTAATTGTCACTAGTTAGGGGCTGGTCCCCTCTGCGGCTCAATCCCTCCACCTCCTGGCAGATTCGGGCATACGGGTGGCCTCCAGCACTGCCCGTACCCCTGGGATCCCTTCCTCGTTCCTGGAGCCTTCCTCCGGCTCCTCTCCTACTCAGTCTGTCCTGGGCCTCTCTCTAGGCCCTCCTCCTGAGCCGAGCACCTGCAGAGCTCCTGCTCCCAACTCTTCCTCTCAGACTGCTCTGACTGACTGACCTGTCCTTTCAAGATGGCTTCACTCTATATACTGTCCTAACAAGTGCTCATCTGAACTTCTTCTTCCACCCACACCCACTACATGGTTCCCCCTACTTTGGCCCCCCCCCACTCCAGCCAGGGACAGGGCTCAGCAGGATGCGCGATGCATCTTGCCCCTCCTGCTGGTCTGGAGTAGTGTAGTGTTGGATGCAAGTGTTTGGGTCCTGGGCAGCACTCTATCCTTACCTGAGAGTGAGATACCACACCTCTGGGTGAGATGCAGTACCTCTGTGGCAACTGAACTCGCAGGGGCGCCACATATACATCCATGTAGTGGAGCAGGCCTTACTAGATATCGAGGCTTTGTACAGTAATATACCGCATGAGGATGGTATCAGAGGAGTAAGACATTTATTGAAATCGAGATCAATGGAGTGTAGCAGACATAATGACTTCATGGAGAATCTTCTAAAATTCACTCTTACTCATTACATATTGCTTTTTGACAGGAAGTACTTCCACAAGCTCAGGGGTACTGCTAACCTATTCCTGGACTAGTGGGAGGAATCCACAATATTCAGGAATGATAATAAGTGATGACATCCATATATTGGGGTATGATACAAATATATTGACTACATTTTTATCATCTGGTCAGGGACGAGTGAACAATGTTTTGAATTTGTCAGGGAACTCAATATCCATAGAGTGGGCCTGAGATTTATATCAGAGTTTAATTATTACCAGTTGCCGTTCTTGGATGTACTAATCAAGAAAGATTGGGATGGGACCCTAAGAACACACATCTACCATAAACCTTCAAGCACTAATAAACTATTGAAGTGGGATAACCACTAACCCATCTCCATCAAAAGAGGAATACCCAGGGGCCAATTTTTATGGTTGAGAGGGTACTGCTCTAATGTCACAGATTTTAATATACAGGCAGATTCAGGGAAAAAGGGTACTCATGGAACATTTTGGATTTCACGTCGTTTGCAGAAAAATGGGAGAGCCAAACGCTCCTCCATACCAATCCATGAGACCAAGAAAAATATTGGACTACACGAGTAAGAAAAACTTATGACAGAGTGACTGTATCTTTCATATCCTCAGAAAACACTGGGATATACTTGTGACTATCCCGGACCTGAGGGTGCTGTGGGATCTATTCCTACAATAACTTTCAGAAAGGGTTGGTCCATTAGGGACCATTTAGTGCATAATTTCTATAAAAAACCTGCACCCAAGGGGACTTGGCTAGATAGAGGAATCTGCGGTTTCTTTAGATTTGAACGACATTGTACATGTAATTGGATGAGACCATGTAAATGTTTCTTGAGCTCCTCCATGGTTGAAATCTTTTTTCCAGTGGGATTATTCCAACTGTAAAACCTCAGGACTAGTATATATGGTCACATGCACCTGCCCCCTAGATTATGTAGGCAAGATCAAGAGGGAGTCTAGGAGGAGGGTGGGGGGCATTTGGGTGATATATGCCATGGTTGGGAAACCCCATTAGCGAGAGACATGAACAGTGTACATTGCGGTGAAACCGGAGACATCTCCTTTTGTATCATTGTGGTTGTTAAACCCAATGTGAGAGGAGAAGATCACAATAGATGTATCCTCAAAAAAAGAAAGTGAGTGGATTGTTAGGGGCCAGTGAATCCAGTCTAAGGGACTCAATGAGAAAATTTCCTATGCCTGTTTAGTGTGAATACAGACCCATTCTGGATTATATTTTTGGATTGTATACTCTACCCATTGCTATTGGTTCCCTGTGAATGGGGTTTACATATTGTTGTACTTCATCGAGATATCTGAGCTTCTATATCTGAATTATTACTTATCAATTATATTCCACTTATACTATTTCATAATTAACAAGTGTGGTGATCCTTGTGTATCTCTAATTGTGCAATAGAGGGGAAATTTGACCATTTAGGAATATACTGAGGGCCATCATCCCATATTTTTTGTAGTGATAAAGTGGATCTACATGCTTATTGCATGATGGGAGAATGTGCAATACTTGTTTTTAGTTTCCCATGACGCTGATCTCAGAGATAGAAAAATCCTATGTTGGTGGAATGCAATCCAAAACCATTATGCTCTCTGGTGTGGAACGCATGCTTCCGAGACTGTGATGCACTCCGGCATGGAACGCACATATCCGGGCACTTTTGTGCTTTCTGCCCGCCCGTTGTTTTGTGCTGAATTGTGGGGAATACTTGAGAATTTATTTTTGTTCTGTCTTTAGTTGATCCCACTGATACATCAGATTAGTCCTCAGAGAATTATAATTAGAGGAACCCATGGACACGTTAGGATATGTGAAGCTGACCTCCGCTCTCCTCTATTTCCTTTGAATTTATTGTGTGACCTGTATTTCAAAACAGTAGCTCTTGGTTTGTTTCATTTCCATGTGTAAATTGAATTTGACTCGTAGTCTTTGATATCTCTTTCAAACTTAGTTTTTTTGATGTCTGAGATCCATCCTCCAGACTTTGTAAATTCTTTTGCATATTTTGTTTGAGTTTTGTATCCATAAAGGCTTCTACACTGGGCGGAAAACTTTCACCTAGTTATTTTCAAGAAACAAATATCAAACGCAATGTGACTTGGTTATCCTATAAGTTTTTTTTTTTAAATGTGGACATACACCCTGTAAAACATGCAACTATGTTTATAAAACCGACACATTTGAAGAAAACCTAACGGGACAACAATTTGCAATACACAATTTCATAAATTGTAACACTATAGGGGTCATCTATTTAATAGTGTATAGAGAGTTAACTACAATATGTGGGATACACGTCAGGTCCGCAAAAAACTATATTAGCAGACAATTATCCGACGCCATCAATCCCACAACATTAAACGTGTCTGTGGTTTCAAGACACTTTTTTCACAAAAACATAACGCGGGTGCTCGGGTTCAACCTATTGCGGATCGGATAGACAGATTGCTGGGTGGAGCTGGGGAAAACCCACTGTTCATGGTACACATTGGTACTAATGACAAAGTTAGAGGGAGGTGGAAGGTCCTTAAAAATGAGTACAGGGAAGCTGAAGACCAGGACCTCAAAGGTGGTGTTTACACAAATACTGCCGGTGCCACCTGCGTCACTAGAAACACGTCGGGAGCTTAGAGAGATAAATCAGTGGCTTAGAAATTAGTGCAGGAAGGAAGGGTTTGGGATCATGGAGAACTGTGCCGATTTCGCGGTTGGCTACAGGCTCTACGGTAGGGATGGGTTGCATCTCAATAGGGGAAGGTGCAGCTTTGCTGGGGGAAAAAATGGTCAGACGGATGGGGGAGCTTTTAAACTAAGGTCTGGGGGGAGGGTAGTCATGCTTATAAGGGGTTAGATAGACTAGACAGAGTGGGAGAGTAGGGGCTATGGAGGATCTAGGGGGAGCTGGGATAAGCAAGGAAAGTAAGGAGTTGAGTAGGAGTAGGAAATTTGCTAATTGTATTAAATGTCTACTAGCAAATGCAAGAAGTCTTGCAAACAAAATGGCTGAACTGGAGACTCTTATGTCGGTCAGAGAATACGATGTGGTGGGTATTACAGAAACCTGGCTGGATGAAAGCCATGACTGGGTGACAAATATAGAGGGATACACTACATTTAGAAAGGACAAGAAAGAGAAAAAAGGTGGAGGTCTGTGTATTTTCGTAAGATCCAACTTAAAATCTGTGCTCAATGACAACATTGGTGGGAGCTGCGACAATGTAGAGTCAATTTGGCTAAATGTACATGGGGATGGCAATAATGGAAAGCTGCTAAGAGGAGTTTGTTACAAGCCTCCTAATATAGCTGAACTTCTAGAGGACGAAATGTTGGAACAAATTAAAAATGCAGCAAATAATAATAGGGTCCTTATTATGGGGGATTTTAACTATCCAGATTTTCATTGGGATATAGAATCTTTTGTGCTAAAAGCTGCAAATTCTTATCCACAGTTCAGAACAATTACCTCTCTCAGTTGGTAGATGAACCAACCAGGGGAGGTAATCTGCTGGATCTGGTGCTGTCAAATAGATCAGATACAATTTCAGATCTAGAGGTCTGGGAGCATTTGGGAAACAGCGACCATAATATGATAAGTTTCAATATAATATTTAATAGAACATTTCAAAATGAAAATGCTAAAACCTGGAACTTTAGGAAAGCTGATTTCAACAAATTAAGGGAAGAACTTAATTGTGTAGACTGGGACCATATCATGGTAACTGGGAATACCAAATGTAAATGGGTCATGTTTAAGGAAATACTACTAGATTCCTGTAGAAAATTTATACCCTGGAATAAAAAGGAACCAGGAATAAAAAGAAACCATTATGGATAAATAAGACAGTACAAAGTTTAATAAGACAAAAACAAAGGGCATTCAAAATCTTGAAGGCCGAGAATACAGAAATAGCATTTCAGTAGTATAAAGACCTAAATAAGAAATGTAAAAAGAAATCAACCTAGAAAAATTATCTACAGAGAAACAAATTGACAGAGACATTAAATTCCCCAAAATTTTATGGATACATCAATGCCAAAAAGAGTAAATCAGATGGTATTGGCCCCTTAAAAGACAATAATAACAAGATAATTATAGAGGACAAAGAAAAGGCTGAGATATTAAGCAGACACTTTTCATACGTGTTCACCAACAAACAGTCTGTTTCAGGGTTCTTTCAAGAGGGCAAAAATCAAAGTTCACCTCCTAATATAACTAGTTTAACACAAAAAGAAGTACGCCTGCGTCTGAGCAAATTAAACATTGTCAAATCCCCTGGACCAGATGGTATTCATCCACGGATACTGAGGGAATTGAGCTCAGTAATTGACAAACCGCTGCATCTCTTATTCTTAGACACTCTTGTAACAGGGGTAGTGCCACAGGATTGGAGGATAGCAAATGTACCGATATTTAAGAAAGGTAAGAAGGTGGATCCAGGTAACTACCGTCCAGTAAGTCTGACATCAGTAGTGTGCATAGTTTTTGAGGGCATCATAAGAGATGACCTGCAGAGATATATTGCAGAGAATAATATAATAAATGATAATCAGCACGGATTCATGAAAAATAGGTCGTGTCTAACCAACATGTTGGGGTTCTATGAGGGGATAAGTGCAAATCTAGATGTTGGTAATGTGGCTGATGTGATTTACCTGGACTTTGCAAAGGCATTTGATACTGTACCACATAGCAGCCTTATACTGAAGCTACAGAAGCAATGACTTGGGGGAACTATATGTAGATGGGTAAGGAATTGGCTAAATGATAGGAAACAAAGAGTCGTCATAAATGGTACATTCTCTAAATAGGACATAGTCAGCAGTGGGGTGCTACAGGGATCTGTGCTAGGACCAATTCTTTTTAACCTCTTTATTAATGACCTTGGGAATGGGATTGTAAGTAAAGTGCCAGTTTTTGCTGACGATACCAAACTATGTAGGATATTAAAATCTGATCTTGACATTACGATATTGCAGAACGATCTGGATAAGATGACTGAATGGGCAAACACTTGGCAGATTAAGTTTAATGTAGATAAATGTAGAGTAATGCACATAAGATGGAGTAATCCTATTGCTGCATATACATTAAGTGGGAGTATACTCAGGACTACAGAACAGGAGAAGGATTTGGGTATTCTGGTTACAAATAAGCTGAGAAGCAGTGCTCAATGTCAAGCAGCAAAATCAAACAAGATTTTAGGGTGTATAAAAAGAGAAATAAAATCCTGCAATCCCAACGTATTGTTACCCCTTTATAAATCACTGGTGAGGCCACATCTGGAATATGGGATCCAGTTTTGGGCTCCACATTTTAAAAAGGATATTCAGAAGTTAGAGTCAGTTCAAAGGCGGGCAACTAGATTATTATATAGAATGGTAGACCTCTCATATGATAAGAGGTTGAAAAAGTTGAGCTTGTTTAGCTTAGAAAAACGACGCCTCAGAGGGGATCTCATCTACATGTATAGATATATGTGTGGTCAATACAAAGGTCTAGCACATGACTTATTCCTTCCAAAGACTATACTAAGGACCAGGGGGCAATCATTACGGGTGAAAGAAAGGTGATTCCGGCACCTAAACAGGAAATGATTCTTTGCAGTAAGAGCAGTTGGGCTGTGGAATTCCCTACTACAGTAGGTAGTAATGGCAGACACTATATCAGCTTTCAAAAAAGGGCTGAATGATTTCCTTGACACAGGTAACATTGTGGGTTACAGTTAAATTATACAAAATGTTACACCTATAGTAGTACATTTGATCCAGGGTTCTTGTACTGATCGCTTTTTCTCGGGGTCAAGAAGGATGCAAATTGTCTGAATGTGTCCTGGGGTTTTTGCCTTCTTCTGGATCAACAGATTTAAGTACAGGGATGTTAGTAATACCATATGAGTAATACAAAAAGTAAAACTAATTAAAAAATTATAAACTGGCTCATTTGTAACTGTAATAGTGCAATAATAATAAAAATGGTAATACATTTGTGAGGCCTGGTTCCAGTAAGTTAGTTTAGTGTTAGCGTAGGGAGTACAATTGGGGGAGAAAGGTTGAACTTGATGGACCTAGGTCTTTATTCAACCTACGTTACTATGTTACTATGTATAAAGGGGGTATCGTATCCTTCAGATTTTAGGAATAGAAAAGGCTTATAAACCATTAAAAGGCAGAGATATGAAAAGAAAAATGTTAAATAGAGAGTCACATTGGATTTTTAAATTACAAACTAGAGCCCCACAGGGAATGAACATCAGACAGGATTTAATATTACAGTGCAATTAATTGTATTTGTTTTTGATTTTCAGTGATTTTATTGAATATCTCATGCATGAGTTGTATTTGTGTATTATTGTGATGCTGAGTCACTTTTCACAGCCAAGCTATGAGACAGAATAGCCGAGGAGTCCGGAGTTAAAAGCCAGGAGGGTACGTCATAAACAGAAGGAAGAGGCAAAGGCTTAGTCAGGTGACGTTATGTTGGTCAGAATACCAGGAGGATAGCGGATCAGAGCAGAAGGGGTTAAACAGACGGATGGTCAGAACAAGGTCCAAGGTCAGGCAACAGAATATCAATACACAGAACACTTAGGCACAGAGAAACAAACCTCACACTAGCTGAATGTACGTCTGGCAGAGGTCAGGGAGAAACAGCTAGTTATGTAGCCTGGCAGTCACCTGGAATGATGAACACCTGGAGATAGCCAGTGCCACCCAGTCTCAGATTGGACAGCCGAGCAGGCAATCATCACACTGACAGCTTCAGCACACCCCTATACCAGATTGGACCACCGAGTTGTCAAAGTAACGACAGCTCCAGCATGCCCCTGTACAAGATTGGATGGCTGAGTTGTCAGTAACTGTATCCCAGACACAGTGAGGGGTGGAACCTTGACTGTACCCCCTCTTCTAAGGGAGCCCGCCGGACCCCAAGGCTTCCCAGGAAACTTTAGATGGAAGGCCCTGACTAACTGATCGGCCTTCACATCTCAAGCAGGGACCTAGGATCTCTCCTCTGGTCCGTATCCCCTCCAGTGGCTGAGGTATTGGAGGGAGTGACAAAGGAACAAAATGAGCTTGTTTGCTGAATCGGTCAACTACCACCCAGATAGCAATTTTCCCACCAGACAGAGGCAAATCCATGATGAAGTCCATGGACAAATGAGTCCATGGCCTTTCTAGAATTGGCAGTGGAGCCAATTCCCCGGACGGCCGGATGTGACTGACTTTAGCGCGTGCGCAGGCATCACAAGCAGGTACAAAATCTTTGATATCATTATGCATGGACAGCCACCAAAAAAGTCTGGTAATGACTTTCCATGTAGCAGTAACCCCAGGATGACCATTTAAGACGGAATCATGAAATTCTTGTAACACACACAATCTTAGGTACACAGGCACAAATGATTTAGATCCTGGAGTGTCCGGAGAAGCCAATGACTGGGCGTTATGGATCTCCTTTTCCAATTCTGAGGTTACCATAGAAACCACAATACCCTGAGGAATAATGGAGGATGGAGGTTCTGGAGGAGAAACTGAATCGAGACTACAAGATAATGCGTCAGCTTTCTTAGACCCTGGTCTGAATGTAATGCCTCTGTGGGAGTTTATCTTTTAGCTGATTCAATGTAAGCTAGATTCTTCTGATCAGTGACCACAGTAACTGGATGAACCGCTCCTCCAAAAAATGCCTCCATTCCTCAAAGGCTAATTTTACAGAAAGTAACTCACGATTCCCAACATCATAACTTCTTTCTGCCGAAAATTATTTAGACAAAAAAGCCCATGGACGCAAGTTAGTCAGAGTTTTGGACCCCTGCGACAAAACCGCCCCCACTCCGACCTCCGAAGCATCCACCTCTACAATGGATGGCTCTTTGAGATCCGGTTAGATCAGAATGGGAAGTGGCATGAAACACTCTTTTCATTTTTCAAAAGCCCTGATAGCACTCTGTGACCACACCTTGAGATTTGCCCCCTTACGTGTAAGGTCAGTAAGAGGTTATACAATCTGAGAAAACCTCTTGATAAATTTCCTATAATAGTTGGCAAATCCCACAAAATGCTCCAAAGGCTTGAGATCACGAAGCTGAACCCAGTCAATTATGGCCTGTACCATCCAAGGGTCCATCTTAAACCCTTCTGCTGACAAGATGAACCCCAAGAATGAAATTTCCTGAACAGAACAAACACATTTCTCTAATTTAGCACACAAAGAGTTCTCACTTAATCTTTGTAACACAACATGGACATGTGCATTTAATAACCCAAATGGCATGACAAGTAGTGTTGAGCGAATTTGTTTGGCATTTAAAATTTGTGTTTGTGTGCAGGGTTCCGACTTTTTCGCGCCAAAAAATCAGCTCCGAAATGCTGAACAAATTCGCTCAACACTAATGACAAGGTTTTCAAACAGACGCTCAGACGTTAAAAATGCTGTTTTCCACTTATCACCCTCCCGGATGTGTATCAAATTGTAGGCCCCTCTAAGATCAAGTTTAGAGAACACCATAGCTCCCAGAAGCTGACTATATAGGTTGTGGATGAGTGGAAGTGGGTACGTATTTTTAACCATGATTTTGTTGAGTTCTCGGAAATCGAGGCAAGGATGGAGACCCCCATCTTTCTTTTTTTACGAAGAAAAAAACGGCAGCTACAGGAGAGGAGGAAGGACGGATATGACCCTTCTGTAAACTTTTGTTAGCATATTCTTGCCCATTCAGGCCCAGACAAATTGTAAAGGAGAGCTTTAGGCAATTTGGCACAAGGAATAAGATCAATAGCACAATCATAAGGATGATGGGGAGGTAGTATCTTCGCCTCTTTCTCCAAGAACACATCTCCAAAGTCCTTCAGGTACCTCGGCAGATCCTTCAGACTAGCGGAGTATATTTGTTCAGTTTTTAGACATTTCTTGCAACAATTAGGGCCTCATTTAACAATCTCCCTCTGACACCAATCAATAACAGGATTGTGAATCTGCAACCATGGAAACCCTAGTACCAACCCAACAGGTAAATTATCCAACACAAAACATGAGAAGGATTCAAAGTGGAGTGCTTCCACTTGAAGCATGAAATCCACTGTTACCTTCTTGATTAAATTCCTAGATAATGGTGTCTTGTCAAGGGTGAAGATTTGCATGAGTTTTTCTAAACAAACTGTGCCTAACCCTAACTTCAGAACCAGTCCCAAATCAATAAAGTTAGCAACAGACCCACAGTCAATGAAAACCAATGTTGATAACACCTGTTTCTAAAAGTATAACACTGTATTTATCAGTACTTTAGAAGAAAAAGGTTCCTGGGAGTCTGGGTGACCTCCTTGGCCATCACTCAGACGTTCTCCCGATGGTTTGCTAGCTTGAGGGCAAGTAGGGCAATTCTTGATAAAATGTCCAGAGAGACCACAGTACAGGCAGAGTCCGAGATCTTATCTACGTCTACAACACGAAGACTGGCAACTTTAATCTCCAATGGCTCCACCTCCGGTAAATGGACCTGCTCCGGTGAAATATAATGGGCAGCTTGTTGTTCCTCACATCTCTCATGGATTCTACAGTCCATTTGTATGGCCTGGGTAATGGCCTCTGCCAGGGAACAAGGAACTTCATGGAGGATCAGGGCATCCTTAAGGGTTTTGGAAAGGCCTTTGTGGAACTGGCACCTGAGAGCTGCATCGTTCCACAGAACTGCAGTGGACCATGGCCGGAACTCAGTACAGTAGTCCTCAGCTGCACGACCCCCTTGAGCCAGGTTCATGATCTTAGCTTCAGCGACCTGGATCCTGTTGGGTTCATCATATACCAGTCCTAAACTGTCAAAGAAGGCGTCAACAGAAAACCGTTCTGGGGCTTGTGGGGACAAGGAAAATGCCCAAGTCTGAGGGCACCCTTGCAGAAGGGACATGATTATTCCCACCTGCTGCAACTCCTCTCCTGACGATCCTACAGCTCTCCCTGAAGACCCTAAGCTGGTCTTTTTCTCCAGAAAATTTATCAGGGAGGTCTAATACAGATTCGGGAGAGACCAACTATACATCAGAGGGTACTAACGTCACTGTCACTGCCGGCAGTGGAGGGTTATCCGAGATTTTCATTAGATTAGTTATCTGACCCTGCAACTGACATTGTGATGACTCCAGACTCTGGCATTTCTTAGCCAGATTCTGAATCATCAGCTTCAAATTCGCCATATGGTCACAGAGCGTGTGAACAGTCTCCATACAGATGAAAAAGAAAAACGTATTGGCCAGACGTAATGTGACGCTGAGCCAAGTTGTGAGACAGAATAGTCTAGGGGTCCAGAGTAAAAAAAACAGGAGGGTACATCATAAACAGAGGGAAGAGACAAAGGCATAGTCAGGTAACGTTACGTTGGTCAGAATACCAGGATAGCGGATCAGAGCAGGAGGGGTTAAACAGATGGATGGGCAGAACAAGGTCAGGCAACAGAATATCAATACACAGAACACTTAGGCACAGAGAAACAAACCTCACACTAGCTGAATGTACGTCTGGCAGAGGTCAGGGAGAAACAGCTCAGTTATGTAGCCTGGCAGTCACCTGGAATGATAAACACCAGGAGATAGCCAGTGCCACCCAGTCTCAGATTGGACAGCCGAGCAGGCAATCAACACACTGACAGCTTCAGCACGCCCCTGTACCAGATTGGACCACCGAGCTGTCAATCAAAGTACCGACAGCTCCAGCATGCCCCTGTACAAGATTGGACAGCTGAGCTGTCAGTAACTGCATCCCAGACACAGTGAGGGGTGGAACTGTGACAATTATCATTTTCTTCCATACAGTACAGGGTCAAATTGTCTGAGAAGTACTCAGAAATCAGTGGACACCCAGGAAAGGGAATGATATAAAAGTATCACAAAGACTCACATGTTGTAAATCAGGAATAAGCATTGGTTTCCTATGTGGGCACTTGGTGGTATGCCATCACAACAGTTTTTATGAATTTACAATAAATGTGAGGTTTTAACAATATAGACAATGCTGGAGAATCCATCTCTCCTCCTTTCTCTACTTGAAATGTCCCTGACCAGGGCGGCTCCATGCGGTGATCTTCAGACAAGGTGCATTGAATAAACAGTGAGCTGACCTCCCTCTCCATTTTCCCATTATATGCATGTTTTCCCTATAGTGACGAATATTTATTTTTGCTAAAACTATGATATTTTCACTTTAAAACTTTTATTAAACCTTTTTTATAAACTTTTTTTTAAACAACTCCCATTAGTGCGATCATACAACATACAAACCTTTGATTGCTCAGATGATGCACTGTACTACTGTAGTGCCGTGTATTATCACTGCCTGTCAGTGTAATACTAACTGCCCCATACACATGAGATAAGTGTTGGCTGAACGGTCATTTGGCAGACGGCTATCTCTCCCGACTCCCCCATACATACAAATATTCCAGCTTTCCTGTGGTCTGTATGACTGACTGCATTTGTAGGGAGGCCCCCAAATTCATTATATAGTCGACCAAAACCCCCAAAATCAGTGCTTTCATTCAACTTTTGTCTAATATTTAAGGGTGGCGTTAAAAGGTAACTTATTGGATGCTGCCTCTGGCCCGGCCTAATAATTGCAGGCCCAGAAACCATTATTAAGCACTATTGAGCATTTGGGAAAGAAGGGGCATTGGGCCGAACTCTGTCACACCTTCTTAGATGGCATGTTTGCTTTTTGCAGGAGCAAGTGGTTAAGCTGCCAGGGATTTTGTTGCAGCCGCATCTGTGCCATCCCTGCGGTGTACATCTATGTTCTGGTGCCCAAAAGCGTTCATGTAAAAATAAAAACCAAAAACAAATGTTTAACGTGTTAAAAAATAAAAAATGTGTCTTCTGCTTTTTGCATGTTTTTTCTTTTTACAAGAATTGTTGGTGACAATTTTATTTTAAAACATTTTAATATCTGCTTTTTTTTTTTTTTTCTTCTTGTAATATTGGAAAGCCTAAGGCCAGAAATAAACCCCATAATACACTGTACACGTAGACTTTGGTATCAAATAATTACTGTCCGCGGTGTTTGTGCAATCAAAACAAATTTTATAAAAACCTCAAACAGACAGGAAACATTCATACAGACAGCCGGTGGTGATGTGTTTGTGGTGCCCCTGAAGGTTCAGTCGCCACAGAGGTATTGCATCTCATCCAGAGGTGTGGTACCTCACTCTCAGGTAAGGAAGGAGTACGGCTCAGGACCCTAACACCTGCATTCACTACACCACATTTCAGAGGGCAGGGAGAGATTGCTCCTATGGGAGAGCACAGTCCCTGGTCCCTGGCTGGAGTGGGGGAAACCACAAGTAAGGGGGAACCATGTAGTGGATGGGGTGGAGGAAGTAGAAAAGGGGAGCACTTGCTGGGAGCAACATAAAAGGGGATGGAACCATCTAGAAGGGAGCAGTAGTGTCAAGTGGAGAAGTGACAGAGCAGAGGCTCTGCAGGAGCTCTGCTCCAGGGCTGGGCCTAGTCGGGAAGGTCCAAGCCTGAGTGGAAAGGAAGAGAGAGGGGCAAGGGAGGCTCCAGAAGGAGAGAAGGGATCCTAGGGGTACGGGAAGTGCTGGAGGCCACCGTACGCCCGAATCTGCAGGAACGTGGAAGGATCAAGCCGCAGAGGGGACCGGTCCCTTAACTAGTGGAGAACTACAAGGCTCAACTAGAAACCGGAGGCGTCTGTACTTTTAAGGTGCAGTTGCCCACAACCACAGTTAACAAACCAGAAAAGGTAGCTACATAGGGCCCAGAGGACTGCAGGTCGCCCGCCAAGACCCGAGGCTACCGGCTTGGGACACTGACTGTGAGACGTAGGGCAGGAGGGTGAGAGCCAGCGCAGGAAGACGACTGAGGAAGGCACACAGAAAGGGGTCCTGATAAATGCTCTGGAAATATTTGAGGGTGGACCGAGCCCCACTCTGAGTAAGCACAGGATGACGAGGTCCAGTACATTGGCGCCTGTAACTTGAACTGCAACAACCGTGAGTAAAGACCCTGGGACTGCACTATACTGACTCTGTGGTTATTATTGCACTACAACACTCTGCACAACCACCAGCATCCACACTCTGCCCTGAAGCTAACTCTTCCTGTGGGGAGTCACACTATCCTTGCTGCAAAACCACCAGCTTCAGAGGACTGTTCCGCAGCAGCGGCCCCCCTTTAGCCTCATTCCACAGGTGGCGTAGTCGGACTCTTTTTATAAAACCTATATATAAATTCTCCTTGGATTGACCACCCTGGGTCACGGACCGGGTCACCGCCACTGTGACTACAACCCCCAACATCTACCGGTCCGGCACCGAGTACCCCACGGCCCAGGGGGTGCGTCATGTTCAGTGACGGTTTGTGGCTAAATATGTTTTTAGAGCCGTAGTAGAAGTTGTTTCCTCCTGTAGTTATTTCTCATGTCACGTGTAATGAATATCTCCTGCAGTATTGCTAATGCCAATTCCAGTATCGGAAAATGAGACGAGAATTAGCTTTATGGAAGATGAGTCTATGAGAAACGAGTTCAGCTACAGACTCCGAGGAAGAAATTGCTTGTTGTCTGTGGCCTAAAATATAAAGGTATTATTACTAGATGTAAAGAAAAAACTAAATACTGTAAAATAATAAATCTCCTCATATGTTTCCCCTCATTATCTCCAATAGTTGTATTATACCAACAGGATTTTTATGATGTTCCATCAGCTCATCTTCTCGTCATTCAGGTACCTACAACACCGGATCCTCTCAGTGGAGATCTTCTATATAAGAATATTTTCCTGATTTATCCATCAAAGATGGATATGGATAGAGACAAGATGGCGGAGAGGATATTACACCTCACCCTAGAGATCCTCTTCCGACTTACTGGAGAGGTGAGAGATTCTAATGGCGTCACATTACATCATTCTTATCTATGGGAATAACAGATGGACAGAACTGGAGAGGTGAGGACTCTGGAAATGTCTGTAGTGAGATTTATTAATGTGTCTCCATAACCAGGATTACACAGAAGACCTCTAGTGAGCGCTGTCAGGCCCTTGTGTCTGAGGGATGGGGAAGACCCCTGAGCCCAATCACGGAGCCTCCTCCTCAACCCCTGATGCATGAGGACATCAATGACCAGAAGATCCTAGAACTCACCTACAAGATGATTGAGCTGCTGACTGGAGAGGTGCCACTGCTGGGAATGCGGGGACATTATACAGTAACACTATGAAGGGATCGGGGGGATGACTGTATGATTGTATGTGTCAGGTTCCTATAAGGTGTCAGGATGTCGCCGTCTATTTCTCCATGGAGGAGTGGGAGTATTTAGAAGGACACAAAGTTCTGTACAGGGACGTCATGATGGAGATTCCCCAGCCCCTCACATCACCAGGTAATAGACAGGACTAAATACACACGGCCTATAATTATCTGTATGTAAATAATTAATTCAGTCCCAGTATGTGTTTCCTCCAGATCGATCCAGTAAGAGGACAACACCAGAGAGATGTCACCGTCCTCTTCTTCCACAGGACTGTAAACAAGAAGATCCCAATGTTCCTCAGGATCATCAGGTAGATGGAGAGAAGGTGTCATGAGATCTCCCCTATGATGTGTAGATGGCTGTGAAGGTCTTGTGTTCAGTCTTGCTTTATCCACCAGTATTTATATTTGTGTAATGAGAACGGTGGAGATGACGGGATTAGAGCTGATCATAGATGTGACTTCTCCATCTGACTTTTATAATATTTGTTCCAGAGTGAAGATCAGACCCATATTAATACTACAGAGACATATGTGAGGGGTGATGAGCGGTGTAAAGAAGAGATTCCTACATATGACTACCCAGGTGAGTAGTAACCACTAAATGCAGAGAAGTCACAGATTCTTCTCAGTCACTGGCTGTGGCTGTTTTATCAGTGGTGTAGTCTGGCCGTATCACAATCGTGGATCACCATTTTGCCGCTTGACCACAACATTCTCCTCTGTCCGAAAATGTTCAAATTACTTTGTGAAATTGTGAAAGCCCTTTTCTATAGAACTTACAACCTGGAGGATCCACCTCCCCCTGGGCAGTGGTGTACCGCCAATGGCGGCAGACCACGCGACTGCTATGGGGCCCGTGACACTATAGGGGTCATCTATTTAATAGAGTGTATAGAGAGTTAACTACAATATGTGGGATGCACGTCAGGTCCGCAAAAAACTATATTAGCAGACAATTATCCGACGACATCAATCCCACAACATTAAACGTGTCTGTGGTTTCAAGACACTTTTCACAAAAACATAACGCGGGTGCTCGGGTTCAACATATTGCGGATCGGATAGACAGATTGCTGGGTGGAGCTGGGGAAAACCCACCGTTCATGGTACACATTGGTACTAATGACAAAGTTAGAGGGAGGTGGAAGGTCCTTAAAAATGAGTACAGGGAAGCTGAAGACCAGTACCTCAAAGGTGGTGTTTTCACAAATACTGCTGGTGCCACCTGCGTCACTAGAAAGATGTCGGGAGCTTAGGGAGATAAATCAGTCGCTTAGAAATTAGTGCAGGAAGGAAGGGTTTGGGCTCATGGAGAACTGTGCCGATTTCGCGGTTGGCTACAGGCTCTACGGTAGGGATGGGTTGCATCTCAATAGGGGAAGGTGCAGCTTTGCTGGGGGAAAAAATGGTCAGACGGATGGGGGAGCTTTTAAACTAAGATCTGGGGGGAGGGTAGTCATGCTTATAAGGGGTTAGATAGACTAGACAGAGTGGGAGAGTAGGGGCTATGGAGGATCTAGGGAGGCTGGGATAAGCAAGGAAAGTAAGGAGTTGAGTAGGAGTAGGAAATTTGCTAATTGTATTAAATGTCTGCTAGCAAATGCAAGAAGTCTTGCAAACAAAATGGCTGAACTGGAGACTCTTATGTCGGTCAGAGAATACGATGTGGTGGGTATTACAGAAACCTGGCTGGATGAAAGCCATGACTGGGTGACAAATATAGAGGGATACACTACATTTAGAAAGGACAGGAAAGAGAAAAAAGGTGGAGGGATGTGTATTTTCGTAAGATCCAACTTAAAATCTGTGCTCAATGACAACATTGGTGGGAGCTGCGACAATGTAGAGTCAATTTGGGTAAATGTACATGGGGATGGCAATAATGGAAAGCTGCTAAGAGGAGTTTGTTACAAGCCTCCTAATATAGCTTGAACTTCTAGAGGACGAAATGTTGGAACAAATTAAAAATGCAGCAAATAATAATAGGGTCCTTATTATGGGGGATTTTAACTATCCAGATTTCATTGGGACATAGAATCTTTTGTGCTAAAAGCTGCAAATTCTTATCCACAGTTCAGAACAATTACCTCTCTCAGTTGGTAGATGAACCAACCAGGGGAGGTAATCTGCTGGATCTGGTGCTGTCAAATAGACCACATACAATTTCAGATCTAGAGGTCCGGGAGCATTTGGGAAACAGCGACCATAATATGATAAGTTTCAATGTAATATTTAATAAAACATTTCAAAACGAAAATGCTAAAACCTGGAACTTTAGGAAAGCTGATTTCAACAAATTAAGGGAAGAGCTTAATTGTGTAAACTGGGACCATATCATGGTAACTGGGAATACCAAATGTAAATGGGTCATGTTTAAGGAAATACTACTAGATTCCTGTAGAAAATTTATACCCTGGAATAAAAAGGAACCAGGAATAAAAATAAACCATTATGGATAAATAAGACAGTACAAAGTTTAATAAGACAAAAACAAAGGGCATTCAAAATCTTGAAGGCCGAGAATACAGAAATAGCATTTCAGTAGTATAAAGACCTAAATAAGAAATGTAAAAAAGAAATCAACCTAGCAAAATTATCTACAGAGAAACAAATTGACAGAGACATTAAATTCCATTGCCAAAAAGAGTAAATCAGATGGTATTGGCCCCTTAAAAGACAATAATACCAAGATAATTATAGAGGACAAAGAAAAGGCTGAGATATTAAGCTGACACTTTTCATACGTGTTCACCAACAAACAGTCTGTTTCAGGGTTCTTTCAAGAGGGCAAAAATCAAAGTTCACCTCCTAATATAACTAGTTTAACACAAAAAGAAGTACGCCTGCGTCTGAGCAAATTAAACATTGTCAAATCTCCTGGACCAGATGGTATTCATCCACGGATACTGAGGGAATTGAGCTCAGTAATTCACAAACCGCTGCATCTCGTATTCTTAGACACTCTTGTAACAGGGGTAGTGCCACAGGATTGGAGGATAGCAAATGTACCGATATTTAAGAAAGGTAAGAGGGTGGATCCAGGTAACTACCGTCCGGTAAGTCTGACATCAGTAGTGTGCATAGTTTTTGAGGGCATCATAAGAGTTGACCTGCAGAGATATATTGCAGAGAATAATATAATAAATGATAATCAGCACGGATTCATGAAAAATAGGTTGTGTCTAACCAACATGTTGGGGTTCCATGAGGGGATAAGTGCAAATCTAGATGTTGGTAATGTGGCTGATGTGATTTACCTGGACTTTGCAAAGGCATTTGATACTGTACCACATAGCAGCCTTATACTGAAGCTACAGAAGCAATGACTTGGGGGAACTATATGTAGATGGGTAAGGAATTGGCTAAATGATAGGAAACAAAGAGTCGTCATAAATGGTACATTCTCTAAATAGGACATAGTCCGCAGTGGGGTGCTACAGGGATCTGTGCTAGGACCAATTCTTTTTAACCTCTTTATTAATGACCTTGGGAATGGGATTGTAAGTAAAGTGCCAGTTTTTGCTGACGATACCAAACTATGTAGGATATTAAAATCTGATCTTGACATTACGATATTGCAGAACGATCTGGATAAGATGACTGAATGGGCAAACACTTGGCAGATTAAGTTTAATGTAGATAAATGTAGAGTAATGCACATAAGATGGAGTAATCCTATTGCTGCATATACATTAAGTGGGAGTATACTCAGGACTACAGAACAGGAGAAGGATTTGGGTATTCTGGTTACAAGTAAGCTGAGCAGCAGTGCTCAATGTCAAGCAGCAAAAGCAAACAAGATTTTAGGGTGTATAAAAAGAGAAATAAAATCCTGCAATCCCAACGTATTGTTACCCCTTTATTAATCACTGGTGAGGCCACATCTGGAATATGGGATCAAGTTTTGGGCTCCACATTTTAAAATGGATATTCAGAAGTTAGAGTCAGTTCAAAGGTGGGCAACTAGATTATTATATAGGATGGTAGACCTCTCATATGATGAGAGGTTGAAAAAGTTGAGCTTCTTTAGCTTAGAAAAACGACGCCTCAGAGGGGATCTCATCTACATATATAGAGATATGTGTGGTCAATACAAAGGTCTAGCACATGACTTATTCCTTCCAAAGACTATACTAAGGACCAGGGGGCAATCATTACAGGTGAAAGAAAGGTGATTCCGGCACCTAAACAGGAAATGGTTCTTTACAGTAAGAGCAGTTGGGCTGTGGAATGCCCTACTACAGTAGGTAGTAATGGCAGACACTATATCAGCTTTCAAAAAAGGGCTGAATGATTTCCTTGACACAGGTAACATTGTGGGTTACAGTTAAATTATACAAAATGTTACACCTATAGTAGTACATTTGATCCAGGGTTCTTGTACTGATCGCTTTTTCTCGGGGTCAAGAAGGATGCAAATTGTCTGAATGTGTCCTGGGTTTTTTTCCTTCTTCTGGATCAACAGATTTAAGTACAGGGATTTTAGTAATACCATATGAGTAATACAAAAAATAAAACTAATTAAAAAATTATAAACTGGTTCATTTGTAACTGTAATAGTGCAGTAATAATAAAAATGGTAATACATTTGTGAGGCCTGGTTCCATTAAGTTAGTTTAGTGTTAGCGTAGGGAGTACAATTGGGGGAGAAAGGTTGAACTTGATGGACCTAGGTCTTTATTCAACCTACTTTACTATGTTACTATGTATAAAGGGGATATCATATCCTTCAGATTTTAGGAATAGAAAAGGCTTATAAACCATTAAGAGGTGGAGATATGAAAAGAAAAATGTTAAATAGAGAGTCACATTGGATTTTTAAATTACAAACTAGAGCCCCACAGGGAATGGACATCAGACAGGATTTAATATTACAGTGCAATTAATTGTATTTGTTTTTGATTTTCAGTGATTTTATTGAATATCTCATGCATGAGTTGTATTTGTGTATTATTGTGACGCTGAGTCACTTTTTACAGCCAAGCTGTGAGACGGAATAGCCGAGGAGTCCGGAGTTAAAAGCCAGTAGGGTACGTCATAAACAGAAGGAAGAGGCAAAGGCTTAGGCAGGTAACGTTATGTTGGTCAGAATACCAGGAGGATAGCGAATCAGAGCAGAAGGGGTTAAACAGACGGATGGTCAGAACAAGGTCCAAGGTCAGGCAACAGAATTTCAATACACAGAACACTTAGGCACAGAGAAACAAACCTCACACTAGCTGAATGTACGTCTGGCAGAGGTCAGGGAGAAACAGCTAGTTATGTAGCCTGGCAGTCATCTGGAATGATGAACACCTGGAGATAGCAAGTGCCACCCAGTCTCAGATTGGACAGCCGAGCAGGCAATCATCACACTGACAGCTTCAGCACGCCCCTATACCAGATTGGACCACCGAGTTGTCAAAGTACCGACAGCTCCAGCATGCCCCTGTACAAGATTGGATGGCTGAGTTGTCAGTAACTGTATCCCAGACACAGTGAGGGGTGGAACCTTGACAGTACCCCCTCTTCTAAGGGAGGCCGCCGGACCCCAAGGCTTCCCAGGAAACTTTAGATGGAAGGCCCTGACTAACTGATCGGCCTTCACATCTCAAGCAGGGACCTAGGATCTCTCCTCTGGTCCGTATCCCCTCCAGTGGATGAGGTATTGGAGGGAATTTCGGACCCTACGAGAATCCACCACCCTCTGAACCTCATGCTCTAAGCCATCGTCGACTGACACTGGAGGAGGCGGGGATGAGAGAGATAATACCGAAGGGATAAACGCCTTTAATAGGGATTTATGGAAGACATTAGGGATGCGAAGGGATGGAGGAAGCTTTAATCTGAATGCCACTGGATTGACCACCTCAACGATCTCATTTGGACCAATAAACTTTGGACCCAATTTTGCAGACGGCACTTGAAGTTTAAAGTTCCTGGATGACAACCAAACCTTATCCCCGATCTTAAAAACAGGACCCACTGAACGTCTTCTATCGGCCTTCTGTTTTTGGCGAGTCTAAGTGGTCCAATATTCTTCTGAACCTCCTTCCAGACATCTCCAAGTATTTGTACGGCGACTTCCACCCCAGGACATTTAGAACTAATCCTAGAAAATTCACCAAAATGGGGATTCAATCTATAATTACAGAAAAACGGAGAGGTTCCAGTAGACTGTACTCGACTGTTAAATGCAAATTCAGCAAGAGGTAAAAACGAAGACCAGTCCTCCTGCTGAGCTGCCACAAAGCACCTTAAAATTTGTTCCAAAGATTGATTTGTCCTCTCAGTCTGACCGTTGGTCTCAGGGTGGTAAGCAGATGAAAAGGACAAGTTAATCCTGACCTTATTACAAAAAGCTCTCCAGAACTTGAAGACAAATTGTACTCCCCTATCAGACAAAATGTTAAGAGGGATACCACGTAACTTACAATATGAGAAATAAACAACTTGGAGAGTGTCTCTGCATTAGGTAATCCTGACAAAGGAACAAAATGAGCTTGTTTGCTGAATCGGTCAACTACCACCCAGATAGCAATTTTCCCACCAGACAGAGGCAAATCCATGATGAAATCCATGGACAAATGAGTCCATGGCCTTTCTAGAATTGGCAGTGGAGCCAATTCCCCGGACGGCCGGATGTGACTGACTTTAGCGCGTGCGCAGGCATCACAAGCAGATACAAAATCTTTGATATCATTATGCATGGACAGCCACCAAAAAAGTCTGGTAATGACTTTCCATGTAGCAGTAACCCCAGGATGACCACTTAAGACGGAATCATGAAATTCTTGTAACACACACAATCTTAGGTACACAGGCACAAATGATTTAGATCCTGGAGTGTCGGAAGAAGCCAATGACTGGGCGTTATGGATCTCCTTTTCCAATTCTGAGGTTACCATAGAAACCACAATACCCTGAGGAATAATGGAGGATGGAGGTTCTGGAGGAGAAACTGAATCGAGACTACGAGATAATGCGTCAGCTTTCACATTCTTAAGGCCCCGTCACACTAAGCGATATCGCTAGCGAGATCGCTGCTGTGTCACGGTTTTGGTGACTCACCAGCGACCTCACCAGCGATGTTGCTATGTGTGACACTTTGCAACGATCAGGCCCCTGCTGTGAGGTCGCTGATCGTTGCAAAGTGTCCTGGACCATTTTTTGGTCGTTGGCCTCCCGCTGGCCAGCACACATCGCTGTGTGTGACCAGCGGGACCAACGATCTGGCTGGTAACCATGGTAAATATCGGGTTACTAGGGGCACGCGCGCACTTAGTAACCCGCTGTTTACCATGGATACCACTCTGCTACAGTGAGCGGAGGCTCCAGCGCACCGTAGCAGAGTGGTATCCATGGTAAACAGCGGGTTACTAGGGGCACACGCGCACTTAGTAACCCGATATTTACCATAGTTACCAGCCTGCTCCTGCTTAAGCAGCAGGCTGGTAACGGGAGCAGGACATCGTGGAACGATTCTTTCCACGATATCGCTGCTCCCCTCATCGCTGGTGAGCCTGCCTGTTTGACAGCTCACCAGCGATGTATTAGCGATGCAGCAACGATCCCTGACAGGTCGTATCGTTGTCGGGATCGCTGCTGCATCGCTTAGTGTGACGGGGCCTTTAGACTCCGGTCTGAATGTAATGCCTCTGTGGGAGTTTATCTTTTAGCTGATTCAATGTAAGCTAGATTCTTCTGATCACTGACCACAGTAACTGGATGAACCGCTCCTCCAAAAAATGCCTCCATTCCTCAAAGGCTAATTTTACAGAAAGTAACTCACGATTCCCAACATCATAACTTGTTTCTGCCGAAAATTATTTAGACAAAAAAGCCCATGGACGCAAGTTAGTCAGAGTTTTGGACCCCTGCGACAAAACCGCCCCCACTCCGACCTCCGAAGCATCCACCTCTACAATGGATGGCTCTTTGAGATCTGGTTAGATCAGAATGGGAAGAGGCATGAAACACTCTTTTCATTTTTCAAAAGCCCTGATAGCACTCTGTGACCACACCTTGAGATTTGCCCCCTTACGTGTAAGGTCAGTAAGAGGTTATACAATCTGAGAAAACCTCTTGATAAATTTCCTATAATAGTTGGCGAATCCCACAAAATGCTCCAAAGGCTTGAGATCACGAAGCTGAACCCAGTCAATTATGGCCTGTACCTTCCAAGGGTCCATCTTAAACCCTTCTGCTGACAAGATGAACCCCAAGAATGAAATTTCCTGAACAGAACAAACACATTTCTCTAATTTAGCACACAAAGAGTTCTCACTTAATCTTTGTAACACAACACGGACATGTGCATTTAGTAACCCAAATGGCATGACAAGTAGTGTTGAGCGAATTTGTTTGGCATTTAAAATTCGTGTTTGTGTGCAGGGTTCCGACTTTTTCACGCCAAAAAATCAGCTCCGAAATGCTGAACAAATTCGCTCAACACTAATGACAAGGTTTTCAAACAGACCCTCAGACCTTAAAAACGCTGTTTTCCACTAATCACCCTCCCGGATGCGGATCAAATTGTAAGCCCCTCTAAGATCAAGTTTAGAGAACACCATGGCCCCCAGAAGCTGATTATATAGGTTGTGGATGAGTGAAAGTGGGTACGTATTTTTAACCATGATTTTGTCGAGTTCTCGGAAATCGAGACAAGGATGGAGACCCCCATCTTTCTTTTTTACGAAGAAAAAAATGGCAGCTACCGGAGAGGAGGAAGGACGGATATGACCCTTCTGTAAACTTTTGTTAGCATATTCTTGCCCATTCAGGCCCAGACAAATTGTAAAGGAGAGCTTTAGGCAATTTGGCACAAGGAATAAGATCAATAGCACAATCATAAGGATGATGGCGAGGTAGTATCTCCGCCTCTTTCTCTGAGAACACATCTCCAAAGTCCTTCAGGTACCCCGGCAGACCCTTCAGACTAGCGGAGCATGTTTGTACAGTTTTTAAACATTTCTTGCAACAATTAGGGCCCCATTTAACAATCTCCCTCTGACACCAATCAATAACAGGATTGTGAATCGGCAACCATGGAAGCCCTAGTACCAACCCAACAGGTAAATTATCCAACACAAAACATGAGAAGGATTCAAGGTGGAGTGCTCCCACTTGAAGCGTGAAATCCACTGTTACCTTCTTGATCAAATTCCTAGATAATGGCGTCTTGTCAAGGGCAAAGATTTGCTTGGGTCTTTCTAAACGAACTGTCCCTAACCCTAACTTCAGAACCAGTCCCGAATCAATAAAGTTAGCAGCAGACCCACAGTCAATGAAAGCCAATGTTGATAACACCTGGTTCTCAAAGCATAACACTGTATTTATCAGTACTTTAGCAGAAAAAGGTACGTGGGAGTCTGGGTGACCTCCTTGGCCATCACCCAGACTCGGACGTTCTCCTGATGGTGTGCTAGCCTGAGGGCAAGTAGGGCAATTCTTGAGAAAATGTTCAGCGAGACCACAATACAGGCAGAGTCCGAGATCTTGTCTACGTCTACAACACGAAGACTGGCAACTTTAATCTCCAATGGCTCCACCTCTGGTAAATGGACCTGCTCCGGGAGAATATAATGGGCAGCTTGTTGTTCCTCACGTCTCTCATGGATTGTACAGTCCATTCATATGGCCTGGATCATGGCCTCCGCCAGGGAACAAGGAGCTTCATGGAGGACCAGGGCGTCCTTAAGGGTTTTAGAAAGGCCTTTGTAGAACTGGCACCTGAGAGCTGCATCGTTCCACAGAACTGCAGTGGACCACTGCCGGAACTCAGTGCAGTAGTCCTCAGCTGTGCGACCCCCTTGAGCCAGGATCTTAGCCTCAGCGACCTGGATCCTGTTGGGTTCGTCATATATCAGTCCTAAACTGTCAAAGAAGGCGTCAACAGAAAACCGTTCTGGGGCTTGTGGGGACAAGGAAAATGCCCAGGTCTGAGGGCACCCTTGTCGAAGGGACATGATTATTCCCACCGGCTAGAACTCCTCCCCTGACAGCTCTCCCTGAAGACCCTAAACTGGTCTTTCTCTCCAGAAAATTTATCATGGAGGTCTAATACAGATTCAGGAGAGACCAACTGTACATCAGAGGGTACTAACGTCACAGCCACTGCCGGCAGTGGAGGGTTATCCGAGATTTTCATTAGATTAGTTATCTGACCCTGCAACTGACATTGTGATGACTCCAGACTCTGGCATTTCTTAGCCAGATCCTGAGTCATCAGCTTCAAATTCGCCATATGGTCACAGAGCGTGTGAACAGTCTCCATACAGATGAAAAAGAAAAACGTATTGGCCAGACGTAATGTGACGCTGAGTCACTTTTCACTGCCAAGCTGTGAGACAGAATAGTCGAGGGGTCCAGAGTAAAAAAACAGGAGGGTACGTCATAAACAGAGGGAAGAGGCAAAGGCATAGTCAGGTAACGTTACGTTGGTCAGAATACCAGGATAGCGGATCAGAGCAGAAGGAGTTAAACAGACGGATGGGCAGAGCAAGGTCCAAGGTCAGGCAACAGAATATCAATACAAAGAACACTTAGGCACAGAGAAACAAACCTCACACTAGCTGAATGTACGTCTGGCAGAGGTCAGGGAGAAACAGCTCAGTTATGTAGCCTAGCAGTCACCTGGAATGATGAACACCTGGAAATAGCCAGTGCCTCCCAGTCTCAGATTGGACAGCCAAGCTGTCAATCAACACACTGACAGCTTCAGCACGCCCCTGTACCAGATTGGACCACCGAGCTGTCAATCAAAGTACCGACAGCTCCAGCATGCCCCTGTACAAGATTGGACGGCTGAGCTGTCAGTAACTGCATCCCAGACACAGTGAGGGGTGGAACTGTGACAATTATCTTTTCCTTCCATACAGTACAGGGTCAAATTGTCTGAGAAGTACTCAGTAATCAATGGACACCGAGGTGTTTGAAAGGGAAGGATATAAAAGTATCAGAGACTCGCATGTTGCAAACCATGAATAAGCATTGGTTTGGTATGTGGGCACTTGGTGGTATGCCATCACAACAGTTTTTATGAATTTACAATAAATGTGAGGTTTTAACAATATAGACAATGCTGGAGAATCCATCCCTCCTCCTTTCTCTACTTGAAATGTCCCTGACCAGGGCGGCTCCAGTGATCTTTAGACAAAGTGCATTGAATAAACAGTGAGCTGACCTCCCTCTCCATTTTCCCATTACATGCATGTTTTCCCTATAGTGACAAATATTTATTTTTGCTAAAACTGTGATATTTTCACTTAAACTTTTTTTTAAACCTTTTTTATAAACTTTTTTAAACAACTTTCATTAGTGCAATCATACAACATACAAGCCTCTGATTGCTCAGGTGATGCACTGTACTACTGTAGTGCCGTGTATTATCACTACCTGTCAGTGCAATAGTAACGACCCCATACACATGAGATAAGTATTGGTTGAATGGTCATTTGGCAGATGGCTATCTCTCCCGACTCCCCCATACACACAAATATTCCAGCTTTCCTGTGGTCTGTATGACTGACTGCATCTGTAGGGAGGCCCCCAAATACATTATATAGTCGACCAAAACCCCCAAAATCAGTGCTTTCATGCAACTTTAGTCTAATATTTAAGGGTGGCGTTAAAAGGTAACTTATTGGACGCTGCCTCTGTCCCGGCCTAATAGACTTTTGTACATTGCAGGCCCAGACACCATTATTAGGCATTTAAGTATTGTAGGAACTATACCATTGAGCACTTGGGGAAGAAGGGGCATTGGGCCAAACTCTGTCAAACCTTCTTAGATACCATGTTTGCTTTTTGCAGGAGCAAGTGGTTAAGCTGCCAGGGATTTTGTTGCAGCCGCACCTGTGTCATCCTTGCTGTGTACATCTATGTTCTGGTGCCCAAAAGAGTTCATATAAAAACAAAAACAAATGTTTAACGTGTTAAAAAATAATATGTGTCTTCTGCTTTTTGCATGTTTTTTCTTTTTACAAGAATTGTTGGTGACCATTTTCTTTTGAAACATTTTAATATCTGCTTTTTTTCTGGGGTTTTTCTTGTAATATAGGAAAGCCTAAGGCCAGAAATAAACCCCATAATACACTGTACACGTAGATTTTAATATCAAATAATTGCTGTCCGCGGTGTTTGTGCAATCAAAACAGCTTTTATAAAATCCTCAAACTTCTGTGTGTGAATCAGACATGAGCTGTAACTTGATAGAAGATTACAGTCCGGGGAAGACGGGGAACATTCATACAGACAGCCTGTGTTGATGTGTTTAGTGACGGTTTGTGGCTAAATATGTTTTTAGAGCCGTAGTAGAAGATGTTGCCTCATCATGTAGTTATTTCTCATGTCACGTGAAATTAATATCTCCTGCAGTACTGCTAATGCCAGTGTCGGAATATGAGACGAGAATTAGCGGTATGGAAGATGAGTCTATGAGAAACGTATTCAGCTGCAGACTCCGAGGAAGAAATTGCTTGTTGTCTGTGGCCTAAAATATAAAGGTTTTATTACTAGATGTAAAGAAAAAACTAAATACTGTAAAATCATAAATCTTATATGTTTCCCCTCATTATGTCCAATAGTTGTATTATACCAACAGGATTTTTATGATGTTCCATCGGCTCATCATCTCCTCATTCAGGTCTCTACAACACCGGATCCTCTCAGTGGAGATCTTCCATATAAGAAAATTTTCCTGATTTATCCATCAAAGATGGATATGGACAGGGACAAGATGGCGGCGAGGATATTACACCTCACCCTAGAGATCCTCTTCCGGCTTACTGGAGAGGTGAGAGATTCTGATGACATCACATTTAATCATTCTTATCTATGGGAATAACAGATGAACAGAACTGGAGAGGTGAGGACTCTGGAAATGTCTGTTGTGAGATTTATTAATGTGTCTTTCCTTAACCAGGATTACACAGTAGTGAAGAAGACCTCTAGTGAGTGCTGTCAGGACCCTGTGTCTGAGGGATGGGGAAAACCCCTGAGACTAATCACGGGGCCTCCACCTCACCCCTTGATACATGAGGACATCAATGACCAGAAGATCCTAGAACTCACCTACAAGATGATTGAGCTTCTGATTGAAGAGGTGACATTACTGGGAATGCTGGGACATTATACAGTAACGCTATGAAGGGATTGTGGAGATGACGGTATCATTGTATGTGTCAGGTTCCTATACGGTGTCAGGATGTCGCCGTCTATTTCTCCATGGAGGAGTGGGAGTATTTACAAGGACACAAAGATCTGTACAGGGACGTCATGATGAAGATTCCCCAGCCCCTCACATCACCAGGTAATAGACAGGACTAAATACACGCAGCTTACAATTATCCGTATGAAAATAATTCAGTCCCTGTATGTGTTTCCTCCAGATCGATCCAGTAAGAGGACAACACCAGAGAGATGTCCCCGTCCTCTTCTTCCACAGGCCTGTAAACAAGAAGATCCCAATGTTCCTCAGGATCATCAGGTAGATGGAGAGAAGGTGTCATGAGATCTCCCCTACAATGTGTAGACGGCTGTAAAGGTCTTGTGTTCAGTCTTGTTTTATCCACAAATATTTATATTTGTGTAATGAGAACAGTGGAGATGACGGGATTAGAGCTGATCATAGATGTGACTTCTCCATCTTACTTCTATATTATTTGTTCCAGAGTGAAGATCAGACCCATATTAATACTACAGAAACATATGTGATGGGTGATGAGCGGTGTAAAGAGGAGATTCCTACATATGACTACCCAGGTGAGTAGTGACCACTAAATGCTGACAAGTCACAGATTCTTCTCAGTCACCGGCTGTGGCTGCTTTATCGGTGGTGTAGTCCGGCCGTATCACAATCGTGGATCACCATTTTGCCGCTCGACCACAACATTCTCCTCTGTCCGAAAATGTTCAAATTACTTTGTGAAATTGTGAAAGACCTTTTCTATAGAACTTACAACCTGGAAGATCCACCTACTCCCTAGGATTAGAAGACGCTGACCGTTACCTGCCCATATCTGTAAACTACAAAGCCAAATGACAGCGTACGTAGAATGTGCTGACAAGTTAGAAAATCACTTGAAGAAAAATATTATGATGGGCCTGTAAGAGAAAGCGGAGGGTAATGATGGTGTTGGCTTCCTAGAACCCTGATATCTTATTGGATGAATCTACCTTCTCTCCCTTCTGTGCTGCTGAATGTGCTCATATGGTCCTTACAAGACACTGTACAATAACAGCAGAGTTTCCCTTTATCTTGACTTTTCAATTTCTTTTCAACCAACTAACTTCAAACAGGATTGCGATAAGCTACACTAAAAACATTACACCTGTGCCATGATATATCTCTAAGCTGTGCGTGGCTGATGGCTGTAATATACATTTATTCCCGCCTGCAGGAGATGTGTTGGCTCCAGCCCTGGTTTCATGGATTCACTCCACGTCATAAATTCCATTATGTTTTCAATCCTAAGGAATTCAGATTACTACACAATCTCTCCTGAAACAGGGAGCACTAATACTTTCTATACTCTGCTGGTCAGAATTCATAGTAGCTCCAATGCTCCAGCATAAATGAGTGCAACTCCGGTTTAGTGTTGGATTTCTCCCTTCATACATACGTTGTTGTTGGGGATGTTACATGTTTTTATATTTTTTTTTTTTTTTTTTACCAGTTCATTCAGTATGATAGCTTCATTGTAGTGGGATCGGCCTTCCTCACTTATGTGACTCTGTAACTCCCTGGTAGCCTTTCAAAAAGATCTCCATTGCCTCTTCCAAATGCCCAAGCTCTAAATTTAAGACACCTCATCTCTGCACTATTATAAAAAGTTCTCTTTGAATGCCTAATATTTCTTCTTGAAACTCATCTGCCAGAAAATATTGTCCCTTAAGATAGTTTAGATTGCCAAGAGCCACCGAGCCCCATACTCTAATTACTCCCATCACCAGCGCCGCCTGCAGAATGAATAAGGCGGCTCCTGGTGACAGAAGCCGATTCACAGGATCAGATCCCAGAGGAGATGGGACAAACCATTTGCAGAAGCCCTAATATGACAAAATGTCAGAAAACCAGAGCAGTAGAAATCCCCATAAAGTGACTTCATTTTGGAAATTACAACTCTCAGTGAATTAATCTATAGGAGTATTGATTATTTTGACTACACAGGCATTTTCCGAAAATTAGCCCTGGATGTTGGAGAGTAAAAATTGCATATTGGCCATTTTATTACCCAACACATAGTGCTCAGATTGTGCTCCAGGAGACACAAACACCTTAAATTAAGTGGGTTCTTCTCACTATAGTAATGCCAAATACATGGATGATAAATGTGGTTTGGGCACACTGCAAGGCTGAGAAGTGAGGGTGAGATTTGACTTCGGAAAAGAAGATATTGCTGGATTGGTTTATGGAAGCCATGTTGATTCTCAAGTGCCTTTGAGCCACTAATAAAGTGGAAACCTCTGTTTTTCCACTGACAGATGATGGACCTGAGTGGGGGGCTTGTTTTTTGTAGGATGAGTAGAAGTTTTTATTGGTATCATTTTTGCCTACATAACATTTTTTGATGGCTTCTTATTCCATATTTTGGAGGCAGAATGAACAGTTGGACACCACGCTCTACTGGTTCATCCTATGAGGTTTTCTATTAGACTGTGAACTGTCATTCTGTCAATAACTTCCCATTTCTACAGACATTTTAAGTACAATTAACACAAGAATCCCATAGAAAAATAAATAAAGATTGCATACCACTTCTAAATCAATCTAAACAAACACATCCCTGGGCTACATGCTAGTCCAGGAAAATGAAGAAATATATGCTCAAGTTTAAAAATCAATTTTATTAGACGCAAATCTAAAAAATAGAGGAATATTTAAAATATTTTAAATATTTCTCTATTTTTTAGATTTGTGTCTAATAAAATTGATTTTTAAACTTGAGCATATATTTCTTCATTTTCCTGGACTAGCATGTAGCCCAGGGATGTGTTTGTTTAGACATTTTAAGTAGAAATGTTCAAAAACATAAATTTCAAGGACATTTTATTCAAAATTAATAATTGTTTTTTTTTTTCTTGGCAGATGATTGTACCAGGAGATCAGAGGGACAGGAGATTTTTAAATTGGATGATCTTGAGATCCCACATGATACAATTGAAGTGAATGCCATTACTCCAGATATACCATCATCCCTTCACAGCAAACATCAATCATCTGATCCTATGAAACAGGTCCTATCTTCTGATTCATTGCCAACTACTAAGGAAAATGAAAATAAAATAAGCATTAAAAAACGAACTGCTCCTAAAGCAAAGAAATCATTTTTATGTTCAGAAAATGGAAATAGTTTTACCCTCGAAAAGTCTATTCTTAAACCTCAAAAAATACACAAAGCGGACAATATATTTTTTTGTTCCAATTGTGGAAAATATTTTAACCAGAAATCAGTTTTTGTTGATCACCAGAGAACCCACACAGAGGAGAAGCCTTTTTCATGTTCAGAATGTGGGAAATATTTTAATCGGAAAGACCATCTTGATAACCACCAGAGAACCCACACAGGGGAGAAGCCCTTTTCCTGTTCAGAATGTGGGAAATGTTTTAACCGGAAAGAGCATCTTGATAACCACCAGAGAACCCACACAGGCGAGAAGCCCTTTTCCTGTTCAGAATGTGGGAAATGTTTTAACCGGAAAGAGCATCTTGATAACCACCAGAGAACCCACACAGGCGAGAAGCCCTTTTCATGTTCAGAATGTGGGAAATGTTTTAACCTTAAATCAGCTTTGGTTACGCACCAGAGAACCCACACGGGGGAGAAGCCCTTTTCATGTTCAGAATGTGGGAAATGTTTTACCCATAAATCGGATTTGGTTAAGCACCAGAGAACCCACACAGGGGAGAAGCCTTTTTCATGTTCAGATTGTGGGAAATGTTTTAACCAGAAATCCAATTTGATTAGGCACCAGAGAACCCACACAGGGTAGAAGCCTTTTTTCTAATCTTATTTTTAATCCAATACATTTTTATTGAGATTTATTCATTAGTTGTTTTTTTTGTTTTTTTATAAAACAAGAAACCAGTGCATACAATAATAAAATAACATACCATAGGGATCACATACATGCATCTCTCCTATATATCCTTTCAGCTTGCCCATTACCATCTGATAACTTGCAGTTACTATATCCTACAATTAACATTCCACAGTCTTGAAATCTCTTATATAACCATAATATTGTAATAAACATCATAATCCTCTACACAATATAGGTGTGCTATATTACCCATACCACATGTTAAGGAATTCCAATACACATTACAATGAAACATTAGACCTCGCCAATACTGCCCTTCTCCCATAAGTCATTGTCTCTCCAACAATAACCCCCTTGATGGCATTCCAGGTGTATCCAACCATAAGCCCCATGTTTTCTTAAATGTATTCACGGAGTTTAGCTTTTTACATACCCCTTTTTCTAATCTGATAATATTATTTATCCTATTTTTGAGTTCACTAATTTCTGGAGATAAGGGGTTAATCCATTTGGATGCAATATGTTTCCTAGCTTGAAATAAAATATGTGAAATCCCTATTGAAATTGGGTCAAATTCCATATCATCCTCTAATATACCTAATAGGCATTTTTTGGGGTCTGGTTGAATATCTATTTTATATACCCTCTTTATAATAGACAGAACGCCTTTCCAGTATTTACCTAACTCCCGGCATTCCCATAGCGGATGTAATAGGCCCGCAGCATCCATGTTACATCTTGGACATTCAGCAGCAGTCCGGTATCCTATGTTACATAGGAATCTAGGCATCTTATATTTCCTATGTATTAATATGATCTGGGAAAATCTCTGTGCCTCATTTAAAGATAATTGGGGTACCAGGTCTAATACCTCTCTCCATTGATCCTCAGAAATTGGACCTATATCTCCATCCATTTTTGTCTAGCTGGAGAAGGAAATTTTGTTAAATAATTATCAAGGAGGACTCAATAAAATATCAGAAATACGACCCTTAGTATTTCCCTTCTCTAATACCAACTTAACAAAAGTATTATTTTCTACCCAAAAGGGCGTCCATCTTGATTGTGCATTAAATGAATGCCGAGACTGTAGAGATTTATAGAATTGTTTATTTGTCAACCCAAATCCCCCCTTTAATTGATCAAAGGACTTAAGTATCCCTTCAGACAATGTTTTATATCATATATATTCCTTTATCCACCCAACTCCAAAATCCCTCTAATTTACAGAACTCAGCATATTTATTATTAAACCATATAGGTGTAGATTCATTGCAGTCTCCTATTTCCATTATATCTTTACCCCTATCCCAGACCTTGTAGAGTAGAGCAAGTGTAGGGTATATTGATTTCTTGTGTGCGAGGTCATTCAGTTCCACTATATGAATAGGAATATTCCACGGTGTTCCTGAGGTAATTAACCGCTTAATACTATTTGGGTTTGCAGCGCTTTGCCACCCACCCAAATGTTGCAATTGCGCTGCCATATAATACAGTGGGGCAAGAAAGTCTTTAGTCAGCCACCAATTGTGCAAGTTCTCCCACTTAAAAAGATGAGAGAGTCCTGTAATTGACATCATAGGTAGACCTCAGCTATGAGAGACAAAATGAGAAAACAAATCCTGAAAATCACATTGTCTGATTTGGAAAGAATTTTTTTTCAAATTTTGGTGGAAAATAAGTATTTGGTCAATTGCAAAAGTTCATCTCAATACTTTATTATATATCCTTTGTTGGCAATGACAGAGGTCAAACGTTTTCTGTAAGTCTTCACAAGGTTGGCACACACTGTTACTGGTATGTTGGCCCATTCCTCCATGCAGATCTCCTCTAGAGCAGTGATGTTTTGGGGCTGTCGCTGGGCAACACGGACTTTCAACTCCCTCCAAAGGTTTTCTATAGGGTTTAGATCTGGAGACTGGCTAGGCCACTCCAGGACCTTGAAATGCTTCTTACGAAGCCACTCCTTTGTTGCCCTGGCAGTGTGCTTGTCATGCTGAAAGACCCAGCCATGTTTCATCTTCAATGCCTTTGCTGATGGAAGGAGGTTTGCACTCAAAATCTCACGATACATGAGCCCATTCATTCTTTCATGTACACGGATTAGTCGTCCTGGTCCCTTGGCAGAGACACAGCCCCAAAGCATGATGTTGCCACCCCCATGCTTCACTGTAGGTATGGTGTTCTTTGGATGCAACTCAGCATTCTTTCTCCTCCAAACATGACAAGTTGTGTTTCTACCAAACAGTTCTACTTTGGTTTCATCTGACCATATGACATTCTCCCAATACTCTTCTGGATCATCCAAATGCTCTTTAGCAAACTTCAGATGGGCCCAGACATGTAATGGCTTAAGCAGAGGGACACGTCTGGCACTGCAGGATCTGAGTCCCTGGTGGCATAGTGTGTTACTGATGGTAGTCTGTGTAACGTTGGTCCCAGCTCTCTGCAGGTCATTCACTAGGTCCCCCTGTGAGGTTCTGGGATTTTTGCTCACCGTTCCTGAGATCATTTTGACCCAACGGGGTGAAATCTTGTGTGGAGCCCCAGATCGAGGGAGATTATCAGTGGTCTTGTATGTCTTCCATTTTCTAATTAATGCTCCCACAGTTGATTTCGTCACACCAAGCTGCTTGCCTATTGCAGATTCAGTCTTCCCAGCTTGGTGCAGGGCTATAATTTTGTTTCTGGTGTCCTTCGACAGCTCTTTGGTCTTCACCATAGTGGAGTTTGGAGTGTGACTGTTTGAGGTTGCGGACAAGTGTTTTTTATACTGATAACAAGTTGAAACAGGTGCCAGTACTACAGGTAATGAGTGGAGGACAGAGGAGCCCCTTAAAGAAGAAGTTACAGGTCTGTGAGAGCCAGAAATCTTGCTTGTTTGTAACTGACCAAATACTTATCTTCCACCAAAATTTGAAAAAACATTCTTTCTAAATCAGACAATGTGATTTTCAGGATTTCTTTTCTCATTTTGTCTCTCATAGTTGAGGTCTACCTATGATGTCAATTAGAGGCCTCTCTCATCTTTTTAAGTGGGAAAACTTGCACGATTGGTGGCTGACTAAATACTTTTTTTCCCCACTGTATATTAGTGCATTAGGAATCGCCAAAACACCAGATTCCTTGTCACTTTGTAGTTATTCAAATTTTATCCTCGCCGATTTCTTTTTCCATATAAGAGAACGAAACTTGCTATGAATTTTTTTAAAATAGGAATTATGGATCCAAATAGGGGCATTATGCAGAATGTATAAGAGTTGGGGCATCAATATCATTTTTAATAAGTTCCCTCTTCCTACAGCCAATAATGGTAATCTCTACCACACATCTATTTTCTTTTTATACTTTTCCAGAAGAAGATATAGAATCAGTACAATGTAATCCGGAGATCTTATTGTTATATTTATACCCGGTATTAGAATTTCTCAACCGTTTGTATTCGTGTATGTTCTAATATGCTGGAATCAGGGATATCCTCAAATGGTAGAATAATCGACTTATCCCAATTAATGGACAGGCCTGACCATTCACCAAACTCTCCAATAATGTTCAGAATAGGATCAATAGACTTCTGTATATCACCTACTGTACATATATAACTGTTTGTGTATTATACAATCACTGTATTTTACGTAGTGTGGGCACCCACTTCTGCAGTGCCACCATGTAACCAATTGCTGGTGAAATAAAGGTTTTTGACCAAACTCATGTTTGGTGTTTCTGCTTTGGGTTTCTGATTATTCCCAAATGGTCTGCCATTCATATCCTAGCATAGATATGTCACCATCTTATTGGTACTAGACAATTGTCTGTTACGTAGATACTTTCCTTTGGTTTGATATATATTATTTGCTTCGTTCAATTTTTATTTTTGTTGTGTTAACCCCTTTACCCCCTAACGTGATTTGCACGTTAATGACCAGGCCAATTTTTACAATTCTGACCACTGTCACTTTATGATGTAATAACTTTGGAACGCTTCAAAGGATCTCACTGATTCGGAGATTATTTTTTGTGACATATTGTACTTCATGATAGTGTTAAAATTTCTTCGATGTGACTTGTGTTACTTTGTGAAAAAATCAGAAATTTGGCGAAATTTGAATTTTCATACCCTTAAATCAGAGATTTATGTCACCCAAAATAGTTAATAAATAACATTTCCCACATGTCTACTTTACATCAGCAAAATTTTTGAACCAAAATTTAAGGGTTAAAATTTGACCAGCGAGTTCTCATTTTTCCAACATAATTTAAAAAACCCTTTTTTTAGGGACCACATCACATTTGAAGTGACTTTGAGGAGCCATTATGACAGAAAATACCCAGAAGTGACACCTTTCAGGTGCTTCACAGGAAGTTTTGGAATGTGGAAGAAAACCATGAACATTTAACTTTTTTTCACAAAAAATGTTACTTTAGAAACAATTTTTTTTTATTTTTGAAAAGGTAACAGGAAAAAATGGACCATAAAATTTGTAGTGCAATTTCTCCTGAGCACACCAATACCCCATATGTGGGGAAAAACCTCTGTTTGGGCATATGGCCGGGCTCGGAAGGGAAGGAGCGCCATTTGACTTTTTGAATGTAAAATTTGTTTGAATAATTAGTGGATGCCATGTCACGTTCTGGGAGCCCCTGCTGTGCCTAAACAGTGAAACTCCCCATAAGTGACACCATTTTACAAACTAGACCCCTTAGGGAACTTATCTGGATGTGTGATGAGCACCTTGAACCCCCAGGTGCTTCGCAGAAGTTTATAACATTGAGCCATAAAAATAAAATTTTCACATTTTTCCCACAAAAATGTTTTTCAGCCCCCAATTTGACATTTTCGTAAAGGTAACAGGATAAAATGCACAATACCATTTGTTGTGCAATTTCTCCTGAGTAAGGCGATACTCCATATGTGGGGCAAAACCACGGATTGAGCGCATGGCAGGGTTCGGAAGGGAAAGAGCACCATTTGACTTTCTGAATGTAAAATTTGCTTGTATAATTAGCTGATGCAATGTCGTGTTTGGGAAGTCACTAATGTGCCTAAACAGTGGAAACTGCCAAATTTTGGAAACTAGACCCCTGAAGGATCTTATCTAGATGTGTGGTAATCACCCTGAACCCCTTGGTGCTTCACAGACGAGCCGTGAAAATAAACAAAACTTTTTCCACAAAAATGATCTTTTAGCCCCAAATTTTTTATTTTCACAAGGGTAAGAGGAGAAAATGGACAGCAAAAACTGTTATGCAATTTCTTCTGAGTACGCCGATACCCCAAATGTGGGGAAAAAACACTGTTTGGATGCACGGCAGGTTCAGAAAGGGAGGAGCACTGTGTGGCTTTATGAACGCAAAATTGGCTGGAATCGAGAGCGGACGCCATGTCGCGTTTGGAGAGCTCCATTTTGGAAACTAGACCCCTCAAGGATTTTATCAAGGGGTATAGTGAACATTTTGAACCCAGACGTACGACACAGAATTTTGATAACATTAGGTCATCATATTGAATAAGTTGTCATTAGTTTTGAGCGCAAGTGCTTGCTACTAGAGTTTGCATCGGGTACTCGGGTATGCACCAAGTATCGTGGGTGCTCGAGTGACATGACATGAGTCCTCGCCCCGCATGTTTCATGGTTGTTAAACACCCAAAAAAAACATGCGGAGCTTGCTCGTGTATGGTAGGCAATCCCCATGTGTTTTTTTATTTGCTGTATAACAGCCGTGAAACATGCGGGGCGGAGACTTGAGTATGTAACCCGAGTACCCACGATACTCGGAGCATACCCAAGCACCCGATGCAAACTCAAGTAGCAAGCTCTTGCGCTCAACACTAGTCGCCATATCCTCCTCACTTTTTTTTTTCCTTTGGAAAAAATCCCAACCCTAGCACAACCCTAACCTTAAAACAACCCTAATCCTAACCGTAATCCTAACCCCAATCCTAACACAACCCTAACCCTACCCCGAGGGATCCATTCACTATAAAGAGGCAGCAGAGTTACTCTGGACTCTATCTGGCCTCTGTTTAGCCGTGTCCTTTTTTTCAGAGCTTCACAAAACTGTGGCTAACGGCACTTTTATGCAAATCTAATTAAAAGACAGACACCGTGGGATCACAGGCCAGACTGCGTCCACAGTGCCTCCATCTGACTCATTACAGGGAGTCTTCCGCCGGGGGTTCCGTCTGATTTTGATAGCTAGAATTTTTCCATATTTCGACCGACAAAGTCATATAAAGGTTTGTTTTTTGCAGGACAACTTGACGTTTTTATTGGTGCCATTTTCGGGCACATGACATTGTTTGATCGCTTTCTATTTCAATTTTTGGGAGGCAGAATAAACAAAAACCAACAGTTCAGGAATAGCTTTTTTTATGCTGTTCCGCATGTAGGGTGACACCACTGAATTTAAATTCTTGGTGATATTGGACGTTTTTTGATACAGTGGTGGTCAAAAGTATTGGCACCCCTGCAATTCTGTTAGATAATACTCAGTTTCATCCTGAAAATGATTGCAATCACAAATTCTTTGGTTTTATTCTCTTCATTTAATTTGTCTTCAATGAAAAAACACAAAAAGAATTGTCCTAAAGCCAAATTGGATATAATTCCACACCAAACCTAAAAAAGGGGGTGGAAAAAAGTATTGGCACTGTTTGAAAAATAATGTGATGCTTCTCTAATTTGTGTAATTAACAGCACCTGTAACTTACCTGTGGCACCTAACAGATGTTGGCAATAACTAAATCACACTTGCAGCCAGTTAACATGGATTAAAGTTGACTCAACCTCTGTCCTGTGTCCTTGTGTGTACCACATTGAGCATGGAGAAAAGAAAGAAGACCAAAAAACTGTCTGAGAACTTGAGAAACCAAATTGTGAGGAATCATGAGCAATCTCAAGGCTACAAGTCCATCTCCAAAGACCTGAATGTTCCTGTGTCTTCCGTGCGCAGTGTCATCAAGAAGTTTAAAGCCCATGGCACTGTGGCTAACCTCCCTAGATGTGGACGGAAAAGAAAAATTGACGAGAGATTTCAACGCAAGATTGTGCGGATGGTGGATAAAGAACCTCGACTAACATCCAAACAAGTTCAAGCTGCCCTGCAGTCCAAGGGTACAACAGTGTCAACCCGTACTATCCGTCGGCGTCCGAATGAAAAGGGACTGTATGGTAGGATACCCAGGAAGACCCCACTTCTTACCCCGAGGCATAAAAAAGCCAGGCTGGAGTTTACCAAAACTTACCTGAGAAAGCCTAAAACGTTTTGGAAGAATGTTCTCTGGTCAGATGAGACAAAAGTCGAGCTTTTTGGGAAAAAGCATCAACATAGAGTGTACAGGAAAAAAAAAGAGGCATTCAAAGAAAAGAACACGATCCCTACAGTCAAACATGGCGGAGGTTCCCTGATGTTTTGGGGTTGCTTTGCTGCCTCTGGCACTGGACTGCTTGACCGTGTGCATGGCATTATGAAGTCTGAAGACTACCAACAAATTTTGCAGCATAATGTAGGGCCCAGTGTGAGAAAGCTGGGTCTCCCTCAGAGGTCATGGGTCTTCCAGCAGGACAATGACCCAAAACACACTTCCAAAAGCACTATAAAATGGTTTGAGAGAAAGCTCGGGAGACTTCTAAGGTGGCCAGCAATGAGTCCAGACCTGAATCCCATAGAACACCTGTGGAGAGATCTCAAAATGGCAGTTTGGAGAAGGCACCCTTCAAATATCAGGGACCTGGAGCAGTTTGCCAAAGAAGAATGGTCTACAATTCCAGCAGAGCATTGTAAGAAACTCATTGATGGTTACCGGAAGCGGTATTTTGGCTAAAGGTTGTGCAACCAAGTATTAGGCTGAGGGTGCCAATACTTTTGTCTGGCCCATTTTTGGAGTTTTGTGTGAAATGATCAATGATTTGATTTTTGCTTCATTCTCCTTTGTGTTTTTTCCTTGCAAGCAAATTAAATGAAGATAATAATACCATAGAATTTGTGATTGCAATCATTTTCAGGAAGAAACGGAGTATTATCTGACAGAATTGCAGGGGTGGCAATACTTTTGGCCTCCACTGTATGTGGTGGCGGCTCTGCAGGTGGAGGTATGTGGAGATTCCCCATTACTCTCTATCAGGATGTTCCTCTTCCTTCTATATCACCTCCATACTCCACAGCGCTGTACACACATTATTATCACCGTTGAGCTTGAGGAAGTGAGAGTAGAAGGAGGAGGATATGGCTGATGGACACTCCGGGACTCTGGGCAGCAGAGAGGTGACGTCTGAGCCAGAGAGGTAGATCTGGGTGTCATCAGCGTACAGATGGTGCTGGAAGCCATGGGGATTTGAGCTGTCCCAGGCCAAGGGTATAGATGGAGAAGAGTAGGGGTCCTAGGACAGAGCCTTGGGGGATGCCATCAGAGAGGTGGTGGGATGAGGAGGTAGTGTGGGAGTGGAGACGCTGAATGTGCGGCTGGAAAGGTATGAGGAGATCCAGGATGGGGCGAGGTCTTTGACGCCAAAGGAAGAGAGGATCTGTAGTAGGAGGCAGTGGTCAACTGTGTCGAAGGCAGAGGACAAGTCTAGAAGGAGGAGTATAGAGAACTCCGTTAGCTTTAGCTGTAAGTAGGTCATTAGTAATTTTGGTCAGGGCAGTTTCAGTGGAATGGTGGGGGCGGAAGCCAGATTGTAGGCTGTAGAAGAGCAAGTTAGATGAGAGATGGGGAGAAAGTTTAGCGTGAACATGTTGTTGAAGGAGTTTGGAAGCGAATGGGAGCAACGATATGGGGTGATAGCCTGACATAGCAGTCAGGTTGAGGGATGGCTTTTTGAGGACAGGCGTGATTGTGGCATGTTTGAAAGCAGAAGGGAAGGTACCAGAGGTTAGAGATAGGTTGAAGAGGTGGGTTAGGGCCGGGATAAGTGGGGTAGTGAGGTTGGGGAGGAGGTGGGATGGGATGGGGTCGAGTGCATAAGTGGTGAGGTGTGATTTGGAGAGGAGGTAAGTTCTCCTTCAGTGATGTTGGAGAGGGAGGTAATAGGGGAAGGGAATTGGTCTGGTACACAAAGGGGTTGTGGTGGTGGGAAAATAAAGACTTGCCTTGATTGGTAGATCTGTTTTTTTGAAGTGTGTGGCGAAGTCCTCAGCATGATGTGGCCATCTCTTCATTATTCCTGTCTGAGGTTCATTACAACTTTGAACACCACAATGTGCCCTGGACCAACAGCAGAGAGTAGTATCATAGAAGAGGTTTCCCCTTTCAGTGTTCTGTACACAATCTACGAGCCTGTGTAACAAATACTATAATTAGCATTACTCACCTTTCCCCTGCTCCAGTACCGGCTCTCTGCTGCTGCTCGGGTCTTCTTTATAGGTTGCAGTGGTGATGTCATGTCTTTAGCGTGTGTGACAACCGCAGCCAATCTCTGAGCTCAACGGTTC
This sequence comes from Phyllobates terribilis, assembly GCF_046119375.1. NCBI lineage: Eukaryota > Metazoa > Chordata > Amphibia > Anura > Dendrobatidae > Phyllobates > Phyllobates terribilis. The sequence continues at coordinate 11,642,559 of NW_027362795.1, read as the reverse complement.
ATACTGAATAAATTGGCATCAGTTCCGAGATCAGTGGTTGATTGCAGCGGTCTAATGCGCTACAGTATGATGTCACCAGGGCTGAAAATTTAGTATCTAACAATTTTTTCGTGTCGCCATTTTCTGAGACCTGTAACTATTATTATTATTTATTATTATAGCGCTATTTTTTCCATGGCGCTTTACATGTGATAGGGATATACATAGCAAAAACATTTACATAATCTTAAAACGAGTCAGTGACTGGTACAGGAGGAGCGAGGACCCTGCCCGCGAGGGCTCACAGTCTACAAGGGATGGGTGAGGATACAGTAGGTGGGGGTAGAGGAGGTCATGCAGTAATGTGGTGGAATGGTGGTTACTGCAGGTTGTAGGCTTGTCGGAAGAGGTAGGTCTTCAGGTTTCTTTTGAAGGCTTCCATGGTAGGCGAGAGTCTGATGTGTTAGGGTACAGAGTTCCAGAGTAGGGGGGATGCACGGGAGAAATCTTGTATGTGATTGTGGGAAGACGAGATAAGAGGGGAGTAGAGAAGGAGATCTTGTGAGGATCGGAGGTTGCGTGCAGGTAAGTACCGGGAGACTAGGTCACAGATGTATGGAGGAGACAGGTTGTGGATGGCTTTGTATGCCATGGTTAGGGTTTTGAACTTTAGTCTCTGAGCAATGGGGAGCCAGTGAAGGGATTGACAGAGGGGGGAGGCTGGGGAATAGTGGGGGGACAGGTGGATTAGTCGAGCAGCAGAGTTTAGGATAGATTGGAGGGGCACAAGAGTGTTGGAAGGGAGGCCACAGAGCACGAGGTTTCAGTAGTCGAGGCTGGAGATGATGAGGGCATGCACTAGTGTTTTTGCAGAGTCTTTGCTGAGGAATGCACGGATCCGGGAGATATTTTTGAGTTGGAGTCGGCAGGAAGTGGAAAGGGCTTGGATATGTGGTTTGAAGGAGAGATCAGAGTCCATGGTTACCCCAAGGCAGCGAGCTTGTGGGACTGGGGAGAGTGAACAGCCATTTACGTTGATGGATAGGTCAGATGGGGGATATGAATGAGAGGGTCGAAAGATGATGAACTCTGTTTTATCCATGTTGAGTTTTAGAAATCTGGCAGAGAAGAAGGATGAAATAGCGGACAGACATTGTGGGATTTTGGTTAGTGGGGAGGAGATATCGGGTCCAGAGAGGTAGATCTGTGTGTCATCAGCATAGAGGTGATACTGAAAGCCGTGAGACTCTATGAGCTGTCCCAGGCCAAAGGTGTAGATGGAGAAGAGCATAGGTCCTAGAACTGAACCTTGGGGGACACTGACAGATAGGGGGCGAGATGAGGAGGTGGTGCGTGAGTGGGAGACGCTGAATGTCCTGTCTGTTAAGTATGAGGAGATTCAAGATAGGGCCCAGTCCGTGATGCCAAGAGATGAGAGAATCTGTAGTAAGAGGGAATGGTCCACTGTGTCAAAGGCAGATGACAGGTCCAGAAGGAGGAGGACGGAGTAGTGTCGCTTGGATTTGGCGTTTAGTAGGTCGTTGGTGACTTTGGTCAGGGCAGTTTCAGTCGAGTGATGCGGTCGGAAGCCAGATTGCAGGCGGTCGAAGAGGGAACAGGAGGAGGGGTGGGAGGACAGTTCAAAGTGGACATGTTGTTCTAATAGTTTTGAGGCAAAGGGGAGAAGTGATATGGGGCGGTAGCTAGTCAGAGAGGATGGGTCAAGGGGGGCTTTTTGAGGATGGGTGTGATTGCGGCATGTTTGAAACATGAGGGGAAGACACCGGTTGTTAGTGACAGGTTGAAGAGGTGGGTTAGGGTTGGGATGAAGACTGTGGTAAGGTTAGGGATGAGATGGGATGGGATTGGGTCAAGTTCGCAGGTGGTGAGGTGTGATTTGGAGAGTAAAGAGGAAACTTGACCTTCTGTAATGGTGGAAAAGTGGTGTTTGGAGGAGGAAGGTTGAGTAGATATGAGGAGGGGTTGTGCGGACTTTAGGCAAAAGCTTTGTCTGATGGTGTCAATCTTCTGCTTGAAGAATGAGGCAAAGTCTTCGGCTGAGATGAGAGAAGAGGGAGGAGGTGCTGGGAACGAAGGAGAAAATTGAAAGTGTTAAATAGCTGTTTAGGGTTGTGAGAAAGGGAGGATATGAGAGATGAGAAGTAGGTTTGTTTTGCTGTAGTGAGTGCGGACTTGAAAATAGTGAGGGATTGTTTGAATGCAATGAAGTGCTCGATGGAGTGAGACCTTTTCCATTTCCGCTCCGCAACCCTGGAGGCCCGTCGCAGTTCTTTAGTAAGTTTGGTGTGCCAGGGTTGCCTGTTGATTGTGCGAGATTTGGTTTGTGTGAGAGGAGCGATCGAGTCGAGAGCTGCAGCTATTGTGGTGTTATATTAAGCGGCAGCAACATCTGCATTGTGTAAGGAATTTATGTCTGTAAGAGGGAGGAGGGATTCAGAGAGTGAGTGTAGGTCAAGGTGTTTGTGGAGTGGGGATTGTGCATCTGGAGAGGAGAGGGTAGAGAATGTGAGGAGGTTATGGTCAGAGAGAGGGAGGGGTGAGTTAGAGAGGTTAGATAGGGAACAGAGGCGGGTGAAGATGAGGTCCAGTGTGTGGCCATCTTTATGAGTACCTGCCGAAGACCATTGAGCAAGGCCGAAGGAGGAAGTGAGGGATAGGAACTTAGAGACAGATGAGTGGGAAGTGTCAATGGGGATGTTGAAGTCACCCATTATGATAGTGGGGATGTCAATGGAAAGGAAGTGAAGCAGCCAGGTGGTGAAGTGGTCTAAGAAAGTGGTGGCTAGCCCTGGGGGTCGGTAAATGATGGCCAGTTGGAGGTCAGAGGGGGAATAGATGCGCACACAGTGCACCTCAAAATAGGGGAGTGTAACGGAGGGTGGCAGTGATATTTGGGTGAAAGCGCAGGTATCTGACAGGAGAAAACCTATGCCTCCGCCATTTGCCGTTGGGGCGGGGGGTGTGGGAAAGGTGGAATCCGCCATATGAAAGTGCAGCTGGGGAGGCTGTGTCAGAGGGGGTGAGCCATGTTTCGGTGATGGCGAGGAAGGAAAGTTTGTTAGTAATGAAAAGGTCATGGATGTAGGAAAGTTTGTTGCTGATGGAGCGAGTGTTCCATAGAGCTCCTGTTAGTGCAACTGAGGAAGTGGGGATTAGAACTATTTTCATTCTTCCATCGATGGCCCGGTTTCAATGATTATTTCTTGTTTTCTTCGTTTTTGTTGATACAATTTTGGAGGAAATATGACATTTTAATAGCTTTTTATTACATTTTTATGTGGAATTGTGGTGATCAAAAACATTATTCCTAGTGTTTCAATTTATATCACATGGGAAAAAATATTTCAAAATTTGTATTAGTTCAGGCAGTTACGTGCATGGCAATACCGAATAATTTTTTCATTGTATTACCTTTTGCTATTTACTTTGGGGGGGGGGGTGATATAAACATTTATTGCTTGTGTGTTTTTTAATATTTTGTCTTTTTCATATATATATTTTTCATTACTCTTCTTAGGTGTCCTGCCCATTTTTCCCCAATTATACATAGTGCTATAACCATATATAGTGCCCTATAAAGTAATAGCCCCCCCTCTCATTGCCATATACAGTAATGATCCTCATCTTTGTTACCCCCATAGTTTTAGTGCCCCACAGCGACACCACTAATAGTGTTGTTCTTCTCATTTGCTGTAATCTACAGGATATGGTTGTAATCATTTATTTTTTGTAACACCAGAAATTAACTCCTGAGCGTGCACTGCACGCTGCTAGGTGCCACTATGCCAGTGTTTCTTTTTGTATTACCATAAAAAAACAGTGCACCCCTAATACACACTGAAATAACTGAGAGATTTAAATTTGCTTATAACATATCATAATCACAATGGAGATGAGCTTAAGAATCTTGCCCAACTATTTTCACTTTTTGGCTTTGTCAGGGGTGAGATGTGGAATCCACGTTCTATGGATTGAAGGATGATTCCTGAGCATTGCACCCCTAGCTTATAGCAGGTGAGAATAAAAAATAGTTTTCTTGATCACTGAAACATACACTGTGTGAGCAATTATTAGGCAAGTGAATATTTTGACCATATCATCATTTCTATGCAAATTTTACAAATGCAAGTTATATAAAAGTTTGTTATTGGATGAAGTACTGTATTTTTCGGACTATAAGACGCACTTTTTTCCTCCAAAATTTTGCAGGAAAGTGGGGGGTGCGTCTTATAGTCCGATATACATAAATACTGTGGCTGTGGGTGGTGGGGGATGCGGGGGAAGCGACAGTGACAGTGGTGAAGTAGCGGGGCACAGGAGGCAGCAGCCGCCTGCTGCAGCCTACACTGTGCCCGCTACTAAAGAAAATGAATATTCACTGCTCCCCATGCCCACACCCATGCCTGCAGCGCGGCTCCTGGTCCCCCTCATGGCTCATCCCTGTATGTATGGCCTCCCCTCATGCCTCATCCCTGTATACATGGCCCCCCTCATGCCTCAACCCTGTATGCATGGCCCCCTCATCCTTGTATGCATGGCCCCCTTCATCCCTGTATGTATGGCCCCCTCTGTGGGGAGTTATCACAGAAGCTTCAAAAGTCTACAGCGTTGCAAAAGAAATAAACAGAATAACATTAACTGCAAAAGATTTCAGAAGACTCAAACATGAAGCGACCAGGAAGATATTATCCTCCAGTGCTGTCGTATTCCAGAATTGCAGCCTCCTTGGAGGCCCAGAAGAACTAGGTGTTCAGTGCTCAGATACAAGGCCGAGGCTGAATATCAACCACCTCTGAACAAAACACAAGTGCAAACATCAAGACTTAACCAAAAGATATCCGAAGACAGATTTTTTTTAAAGGTTTCATGGACTGATGAGAGTGACTCTTGACAGACCAGATGGATGGGCTCATGGCTAGATCATTAATGGGCACAGACCTAGACTTCAACTCAGACGTCAGCGAGATGGAGTTGGGCAATACTATGGGCTGGTATTACTACATATGAGCTAGTTGGACCTTTTTGAGTTGAATATGGACTCGAAAATCAAATCCCAAACCTACTGCCAGTTTTTAGTTGACACTTTCTTCAAACAGAGGTACAGAAAAAATCTACATCTTTAAAAAAAACAAAACAGGATTGTTCTGCGGGAGAATGCTCAATCGCAGCATCGAAGTCTTTTGCTCAGTACCCAGAAAGGCCTTAAAGATGAAAGACTAATGACATGACTTTTTCCTCACTGGACCTAAACCTTCCTGAGAACTTTCGAGCTTTTCTTAAACTCGAGATTTATGGTGATGGAGAACTGTCCCCTCTGTGATCAGGGACTGTGCCTGGTGCTGCCCACAAAGATGATCGTCAGAAGATTAAGAAACTAATGGACTCCATGGATGGATGGCTTATCACTGGTATTGAGAAGAATGTGGGCTATATTGGTCACTGATAAATTTTTAGTAAATGTCAGAAATGTATTTCATAGAATCATAGAATGGTAGAGTTGGAGGGGACCTCCTGGGTCATCTGGTCCAACCCCCTGCTCAAAGCAGGATTCACTAAATCATCTCAGACAGATATCTGTCCAGCCTCTGTTTGAAGACGTCCATTGAAGGGGAACTCACCACCTCTCGTGGCAGCCTGTTCCACTCATTGATCACCCTAACTGTCAAAAAGTTTTTTCTAATATTTAATCTGTGTCTCCTCCCATTCAGTTTCATCCCATTGCTTCTAGTCTTTCCTTGTGCAAATGAGAATAAAGATGATCCTTCTACAATGTGACAGCCCTTGAGATATTTGTAGACAGCTATTAAGTCTCCTCTCAGTCTTCTTTTTTGTAAGCTAAACATTCCCAAATCCTGTAACCGTTCCTCATAGGACATGGTTTGCAGACACGTCACCATTCTGGTCGCTCTTCTCTGAACTTGCTCCAGTTTGTCTATGTCTTTTTTAAAATGTGGTGCCCAAAGCTGTACACAGTATTCCAGATGAGGTCTGACCAAAGAGGAGTAAAGACCGATAATGACTTCACGTGATCTAGACTGTATGCTTCTGTTAATACATCCCAGAATTGTATTTGCCTTTTTTGCTGCTGCATCACACTGTTGGCTCATATTCAGTCTATGATCTATTAGTATACCTAAGTCTTTTTCACATGTACTGTTGCTTAGCTCTATTCCTCCCATTTTGTATATGCTTTTTTCATTTTTATTGCCCAGATGTAGTACTTTGCATTTTTCCCTGTTAAAAACCATTGTTAGTTACTGCCCACTGCTCCAGTTTATTTAGGTCTTTTTGAATCCTCTCTCTCTCTCTTCTCTAGTATTAGCTATCCCTCCTAGCTTTGTATCATCAGCATATTTAATCACTTTACCCTCAATTCCTTCATCTAAATCATTGATAAAGATGTTGAACAATACAGGTCCCAGGACAGAGCCCTGTGGTACCCCACTTGAGACATTCATCCAACTGGATGTGAAGCCATTTATGACCACTCTTTGAGTCCGATCACTAAGCCAGTTATGAATCCACCTAACAGTTGCCTTGTCCATTCCATACTTGGTAATTTTTTCAATAAGGATGGTGTGATATACTTTGTCAAATGCTTTGCTGAAGTCAAGACATACTATATCTACAGCATTTTCCTCATCCACCCAGTCAGTGATTCTGTCATAGAAGGAAATTAAGTTAGTCTGACATGACTTGTTAGTTACAAACCCATGCTGACTCTGGTTAATCACGTCATTCTTATCCAGGTACTTACAGTACATACATATTGTTTAATAATTTGTTCAAAGATCTTTCCTGGTATAGAAGTCAGACTCACCGGCCTATAGTTCCCTGGGTCCACCTTCTTCCCCTTTTTGAAGATAGGAACAACATTTGCTCTTCTCCAGTCTTCTGGGACTTCTTCTGTTCTCCAAGAATTTTCAAAGATTATGGAGAGTGGTTCTAAAATTTCTTCTACGATCTCCTTCAGTATTCTGGGGTGTAATTCATCTGGACTGGACCTGGAGACTTGAACTCATTTATGTTAGCTAAATATTCCCTCACAATCTTTATGTTCACAGATGACCTGGATTCTTCTATTCCTTTAATAGGACAGTGAAGATCAGTTGATGTTACATTTTCTTTCTGAGAGAAAACTTATACAAAATAGGAATTAAAAAGTTTGGCCTTCTCAACATCCTTTCTTACCATTTCACCATTTTCATCCTGTAAAAATCCTATAGCATCTTTGACTTTTCTTTTACTTTTGACATACCCCCAAAATCCTTTTTTATTGCTTTTGACATCTCTTGCAAGCCTTAATTCATTGTCAGCTTTAGCTAACCTGATACATGCCCTACAGGTTCTGCAGACTGCATTATAATCTTCTTTAGATATGCCTCCCTCTTTCCATTTGATAAACATTTCTTCCTTTCTTTTTAGCATGTGTTTAAGTTCTGTGTTCATCCATCCTGGTTTCCTTAAATGCTTCCCATTCTTCCTACTTTTCAGGATTGTTAACGATTGTGCTTTGAGACTCTCATTTTTAAAAATTTCCCATCCTTCCTGGACATTTTTGTCCTTAAGGACATCCAGCCATTGGATCCCTCCTATTCTCTTTCTGAGTCGCTTAAAATCTGCCTTTCTGAAATCTAACCTTGAAGTTTGAGTCTTCACATGTCTTCTTCCTCTAGTTATCCAAAATTCTAGAATAGCATGATCGCTGCTTCCTGGAGTCCCAGCCACTTTTACCTCCTCAACCATTTCCTCCCTGTTTATAAGGATTAGATCCAAAGTAGCAGATCTCCTTGTTTTCTCCCCTACCTTTTGGAAGATAAAGTTGTCAGCAAGAGAGGATAAGAATTAGCTTGACCTGTTAGTTTTACTTGAGAGAGATTCCCAACAAATGTCTGGATAGTTGAAATCTCCCATGACCAGTACGTCATATTTTTTGGAGAACTTAGTCATTTGATACATAAAGAGTTCATCCATAACGGCCAGAATTGGATTGTGTCCCTCCAGCTAAACTGAATCGTCTCCGCGATCGGTCTAGTAAGTTTTTTCTGTTAATCCCTTTTATTTTGTGTAATTGTATATGTTGTATCGTCTTGTCCCCCTTTGTAGAATGTTTGTATATTTTTTCATAAACACTGCCTCCCTTTTGGATTAAATATAAAATGTAATAGTCCTGTTTCTTTTGCTCTGTAATAGTTCCTCCCCCGAAGCCATATACACTACCAGAAAGCAGGTGTCCAATCAGACCTGTATTGAATATTTAAAACTGATTGGTGGTGGCAGCGAATAATCTTAATTGGATTATCGTGAAGCTGGCAGTGACCATACGGGGGCATATACACATATTCCATGCACTGGAATTCGTAGGTGTGTACACCATACGCTCACTGCTCGCTTGCCGATAGTTACGTAATGAGTAATCAGGATCGTGCGTGTGCATAATCCCTGACAAATTGGGGGCAGCGGTGGGATATTGTATGATCTTGCCGGTGTCGTCCCTGACAACTTCATGGCAGTGGTGGGATATTACAGAACATCAGTGGCTGGATTGAGCAATCATTCCTGTCACTGAACACTTGCACGGTTCTTGCGAGAATTCTGTGCATAGTTTTAAGGAATCAGACTCAGTGTTTTAATATATTTTATCTGGGACATTACTGTACATGCAGCAGTTGCAACCCCCCCCCTTCTCTTGTTTTTCTGTCCTATCTTTTGTTTGGCAATGATGGTTATGCGTGGAGAGCCCTGATATCACCAGCAGTCAAAGGACACTATCACTGCCCTCTGCGAGCTGGGACAGATTGACCTCACGGGCAAAACCAAGGCCCAAATGATTGCTGAACTGTTGCAAGGTGCCACAGAGCCAGTCCGACAGCAGAACCCTGTTGATGGGGCGGCCAACCAAGGCCTAGACGGGGCTGTTACATGGGTCCCACCTGTGATTGACAGTCATACCCGAAGCCAGGGTAGTGTGCACCCCCACCTGCAGATGGCCTGGGAGCAGCTCGCGGCAGACGATTGTGATGGATGACTGCAGTTGATCATGAAATTCTGAGAGGCTGAGAGAGCTGAGTGACAGGCCCAAGCTGACCGAGAGGCTGCTGAGTGACAGGCCCAAGCTCACCGAGAGGCTGCTGAGCGACAGGCCCAAGCTGACGGAGAGGCTGCTAAGCGACACGCCCAAGACGAGCGTCTGTCCTCACTGAAGCTAGCCTGGATTCAGAAGGAGCCATCCCCCATACATAGCCATGAGTGCAACAGTGCCAACAGCTTTAAACCCCATCTCGAGCATATTCCTGTAATGGAAAAGAAGAGGGTCTTGGACATATTTCTGCTGAGATTTGAAAAAGCCTGCAGACAGTACCAGCTGCTCGAGGACCAGTGGACCAGATATAACTCCAGGACTCAGAGGAAAAGCTCTGGAAGTGTTTGCTTCTCTCCCTCGAGCCCACGATGGAGACTATGAGGCCATCAAGCAGGCCCTGATTAAAAAGTACCAGCTGACTCCGGAGGCATACCGGAAAAAGTTCAGAGCCATATAGCGTGGACCACATGACAGCTACAGTGATGTGGGTCCAAGGACTGTCAGTCATCACTTTTGAGGACCTGAAAGATCTGATGGTGAAGGACCAGTTTCTTCATCTTTGCCCTGTGGAAGTGCGACAGTTTGTGCTGGACCAGGAGCCAAAGGAAGCCGCCAAAGCAGCCCAGATCGCATACACTAGAACATTCGTCTCTGCCTCAAGCTTCTGTGTTCTCTATGAGAGAGCTGCTCTAGCATTCGCTTATCTCCCTGTGAACAAAAGAATCAGCCCTCAGAAATCCAAAGTTTCGGATCCTTTTCTCTCATCTTATTCATAAGAATAGGAAAGCGCCCATACACATTAGACTGTTGGCAGATCCCATCGATTCGCCTAACTGTAGTCCAATGTGGATGGTGGCCTTTAGCGATAGGCCGCTTCTCATGGGCTAGGGCTTGTAACCCCAGGATATAACATGCCAGCTAGCCCCTGAATCTAAGCCACAATGGATGGTTATGGCTCTATGGAAGTGGGAGGGGGAGGGGGGGGGATGTGCAAGCTGCCGAATGGGGAATAATTGAAAATATAAAAATATATGTAAAAAACAATAAACATTTTAAATCCTTCCCCTTTTATTTTATTTTAACCACTGAATAATAATAAATTCTTCTTAAATTTGGTATCACACCAACCGGGAGAATCGGCGCATGTGACGACACAGCTTTTCTTCTTAATTATGCTAGACATACTTTCTGATGGTCAAGAGCAATATACCTCTATTTTTATGTTGACTTTTTAACTTGTGTTCTTCTTTGGTTGATTAACACAGACTATTGTTTGAATAATCCTGAATGTTAACAATTGAGTTAAGATGTACTACAACTTATTGTCTGCAAATCTTAAAAAGATAGGGTCATGGAGCAATACTGTTTGATAACATGCTGATTACGTATTATACTGGTCCAGGGATTTGTTGATTTGCTGAAGAATGGAGGACAAACTATGCAAGTGGATTAAATGCTCAAACTAACAATCTCTTTCCACCTTCAACCCTGACCCTTGACCTGTGAATGATGGCTGTAAGGACAATTGTGATCTATAAAAAGGGGGTCTCTGCCTCTATTCGGTGTCATTCTACAGCATGTCAGCTTAGGGGACTACAGCCCCAGCTGGAGGAATACAGATCGGCTCCATTGACCATTGCTGAACCCTCAGAGATGTATTGAGCCCTAGTCCATGTGGTCTTTCTAAAGACAGCCGGGCCAGCAGACAAGAGCACCCACTGATCCCCGTGTCTTCACACCGCTCATTCACACTGGACATTTAACCCCTTTACAACCGATGACACACTAATACGCGTCTGTGTCCTGGGCTTTAAGAGCCTGGGACATATTAGTACGTCATGGCGATCGCGCCCGCACACAGGATGTGCGGGCGCGATCGCCGCCGGGTGTCAGCTGATTGTCACAGCTGACACCCGGTGCTATGTGCAGGGAGCAGTCCCGCACCGGTCCCGGCACATTAACCCCCGCAATGCTGCGATCGAAGTCGATCGCAGCATTGCGGTGGCTAAGGGGAGGTGATCTGTATACTCACCTCCTCTTCCGGCCTCCAGCGCTGTCTGCCGCGGCTTCCAGGGTGTTGCCATGACGACCCAATGTCGTCATGACAACATCAGGGTCACCAGACAGCAGGAAGATTTTTTGGACATGCGCAGTGCATTTTCAAATTATCTTGTCCCTGTCCAGCGCTGACAGACTGCACAGCACAGGGATGGTGCTCCATTCCTGTGCCATGCAGGCGATCAGAGAAAAAAAAGTGAAAGTCCCATAGTGGAACAAAGTAAAAAAGTAAAAAAAACTGTCAGAAAGTGGAAAAAAAAAAAAAAATTGTAAAAATATAAAAAAAATAATACAAAAAATAATCCACCAAAAATAAAAATATAATGTACCCATCAAAAAATATTATTATGAAAAAAAAAAAAAGCAATAAAAGTACACATATTTGGTATCGCCGCGTCCGGAACGACCTGACCTATAAAAATGTCCCACTAGTTAACCCCTTCAGTGAACACGGTAAAAAATAAAAAACGAAGCAAAAAACAATGCTTTATCACCATACCGCCAAACAAAAAATGGAATAACACGCGATCAAAAAGACGAATATAAATAAAAATGGTACCGCTGAAAACGTCATCTCGTCCCGCAAAAAACAAGCCACCATACAGCTCTATCAGCCGAAAAATAAAAAAGTTATAGCTCTCAGAATAAAGCGATGCTAAAAAATAATTTTTTCTATAAAATAGCTTTTGTTATGTAAAAGTTGAAAACATAGAAAAACTATATAAATGTGGTACTGCTGTAAACGTACTGACCCAAAGAATAAAGCTACCTCATCAATTTTACCACACGTGGAACAGAATAAAAAAATAAAAAATAAAAGATTCCTGAATTGTTGGTTTTTGTTTATTCTGCCTCCCAAAAATCGGAATAAAAAGCGATCAAAAAATGTCACGTGCCTGAAAATGGCATCAATAAAAACTTCAACTCATCCCGCAAAAAACAAGCCATCACATGACTCTGTCGGCCAAAATATGGAAAAATTATAGCTCTCAAAATATGGCGATGCAAAAACTAGATTTTACAAAAAATGTGTCTTTTAGTGTGTGACAGCTGTCAATCATAAAAACCCCATATGATTCTAGTATCGCAGTAATCGCACCGACCCGAAGAATAAAGTCGTCTAATCACTTATACCGCACGAGGAACGGCGTAAAAAATAAACTCTCGGGTTAGGGCTGGGGTTGGGGTTGTGATTTTTTTCAAAAGTAAGAAAAAAAGATGACGATATTGCGACTAGTGTTGAGCGCAAGTGCTCGCTACTTGAGTTTGCATCGGGTGCTCTGGTATGCATTGAGTATCGTGGGTATTTGAGTGACATGCTCAAATCTCCGCCCCCATATGCTTCGTGGCCAAAAAAAACTTTGCGGGGATTGCCTGCCATGCACGAGCGATCATCGCATGTTTTTTTGGGGGGTGTCTAATAACCGTGAAACATGCGGGGCAGGGACTCGAGCATGTCACTTGAGCACCCGTGATACATGGTGCATACCTGAGTACCCGATGCAAACTCATGTAGTGAGCACTTGCGCTCAAGACTAATGACAACTTATTCAATATGATGACCTAATGTTATCAAATTCTGTGTTGTACCTGTGGGTTCAAAATGTTCACTATAACCCTTGATAAAATCCTTGAGGGGTCTAGTTTCCAAAATGGGGTCACTCGTGGGGGGTTTCCACTGTTTAGGCACATCAGGGGCTCTCCAAACGCGACATGGTGTCCGCTAACAAATTGAATGGAAAATCGGCTCAAATTGTTAGCGGACATCATGTTGCGTTTGGAGAGCCCCTGTGTGCCTAAACATTGGAGCTCCCCCACAAGTGACCCCATTTTGAAAACTAGACCACGCAAGGCACCTATCTAGATGCATAGTGAGCACTTGGAACCCCCAGGTACTTCACAAATTGATTCGTAAAAATGAAAAAGTGGGAAAAAAAATACTTTTTCATTTTTATGGATTAATTTGTGAAGCACCTGGGGGTTCAAAATGCTCACCACCCATCTAGATAAGTTCCCTAAGGGGTCTAGTTTCCAAAATGGAGTCACTTGTGGGGGGTTTCCACTGTTTAGGCACATCAGGGGATCTCTAAACGCAACATGGCGTCCGCTAATTATTCAAGCAAATTTTACAATCAAAAAGTCAAATGCGCTCCTTCCTTTCCGAGCCCTGCCGTGCGCCCCAACAATGTTTTTTCCCCACATATGGGGTATCTGCGTGCCCAGGGGAAATTGCACAACAAATTTTGGGGTCCATTTTTTCCTGTTACCCCTGCGAAAATAAAAAAAATTGGGTCTAAAGTAACATTTTTGTGAAAAAAGTTAAATGTTCATTTTTTTCTTCCACATTCCAAAAATTCCTGTGAAGCACCTGAAGGGTTAATAAAGTTCTTGAATGTGGTTTTGAGCACCTTGAGGGGTGCAGTTTTTAGAATGGTGTCACTTTTGGGTATTTTCTGTCATAAAGACCCCTCAAAGTGACTTCAAATGTGATGTGGTCCCTAAAAAAATGGTTTTGTAAATTTTGTTGGAAAAATGAGAAATCGCTGGTCAACTTTTAACCCTTATAGCTCCCTAACAAAAAAAAATTTTGGTTCCAAAATTGTGCTGATGTAAAGTAGACATGTGGGAAATGTTATTTATTAACTATTTTGTGTGACATATCTCTCGGATTTAAGGGCATGAAAATTCAAAGTTTGAAAATTGCAAAATTTTCAAAATTTTAGCCAAATTTCCGATTTTTTCACAAATAAACGCAAGTTATATCGAAGAAATTTTACCACAATCATGAAGTACAATATGTCCCGAAAAAACAATCTCAGAATCAGGGGGATCCGTTGAAGCGTTCCAGAGTAATTACCTCATAAAGTGACAGCGGTCAGAATTGTAAAAATTGGCCTGGTCATTAACGTGCAAACCACCCTCGGGGGTTAAGGTGTTAAAGAAATTGCAGAATTTTTTTTTTCTTTTGTCAGTACATTTTAAAATGAATTTAGTTCTAAAGCACAAAAACTTTAAATCGCCTGATGCCAAGGGGTTAAATATTCATAAAAATGGACGAAAACCATCATTACACAGATGGAGAAAGTGTATTTATGTCAAATGGTGAATGTGAACAGGTGTGAAGAAAGACTAAGGCGAGAGTGAGGCCCGATGGGGACGATGATAATAATGTGTGTACAGCACTGCGGAGTATGGAGGCGACATAGAAGGAAGAGGAAGAAATAATAGAGACTAACAGGGGATCTCCACATACCTCCACCTGCAGAGCCGTCACCACATATATGGCTGCTCTGTGCGCGCAGGAGCTGTGATGAGGTCACAGGAGGGGAGGAGTCAGGGGTCACATGATCAGGGGCCTCAGTGGATGCAGGACTCTGCTGTGCTGGTTGTCATGGTGCTGGATGAGCTGAAGTTTAAGTGTGGGGTCAGGAGGGGTTTACAGTGTGGATGTAGCAGAGCCGCGCGTGTACGGGGCGTACGGAGCGGAGCCGCGCGGGTACGGGGCGTACGGAGCTGAGCCGCGCGGGTACAAGGCGTACGGAGCTGAGCCGCGCGGGTACGAGGCGTACGGAGCGGAGCCGCGCGGGTACGAGGCGTACGGAGCGGAGCCGCGCGGGTACGAGGCGTACGGAGCGGAGGCGTACGGAGCGGAGCCGCGCGGGTACGAGGCGTACGGAGCAGAGCCGCGCGGGTACGAGGCGTACGGAGCAGAGCCGCGCGTGCAAGAGGAGCTCTGGAGCGGAGCTGTGTGTGTATACCTGGATGGGGGACCATATATACCAACATGGGAATCATATATGTCTGGATGGGGACATATATATATCAGGATGGGGGATATTAGTATAGAATTGGGGTACATTAACCCTATAACAGTGTCAGCAGCAGACCTCCCCCATACCAGGGTATCATATGGTATATCTCAGAGGCACACAGACAATTAATGGATGACTCCACATATGTTCTTTTGCCGGATGATCCTACTAATAAATATAAAATTCAACTCCGTATGTTTTTCAGAAAAAGGTTGAAAAATACTGGTACTATGTACTCAAAGTGCACAAATCCTTAACCTCACCTCCTGGCAGTCCGATAATCTCAGGGATTGGTTCTGAAATGGAACCACTTTCAAAATATCTCGACTGGCTGCTGAGACCATTGTTAACAAATACTCCACCATATCTAAAAGACTCTGGTGAATTCCTGAAGACTTTATATGACACTGAATGACAGGAGAATTTTATTTTAACATTGATAGAATTCCCCAAAAAAACGGCAATTGAATGTACATTAAAACCCCTCTCTAACATTGTCAGCAATGGTACGTCCCTGTGTCCTGAGCCTATTGGACTACTGCTATTACGCACCATGTGATCACGCACGCACACAAGCTGTGCAGGGCGATCGCTGCCGGTGCTGTGTGCCAGGAGCGGTGCCACCCCGCTCCTGGCACATTAACCCCCGAAATGCTGCGATTGAAGTCGATCACGGCATTCCGGGAGCAAGGGGAGGTAAGCACGCCCCTCTTATCTTCTCTCCGGCATCTCGCGCTGTCTGTGCTGGCTCCCGGTAGTTGCCATGGTGACTTGATGTCCGAGTCACCAGGCATCAGGAACGTACTTTGATCATGCGCAGTGCTCAATCAAAGTAATGATCATAAATTTTCTTAGTCGAGGTTATCCATTACCCCTACTAAATGAACAGACAGAGTCAGTAAAAAAAAATCAAAAAGATTTATTAAAACAGAAAGATAAGAAAAAGCAGAGTACTGTAGAGAGGTTAACTTTAACTGTCAAACACAAAGCAATGGATAAGGTGATCCATACAGCTATAAGACAAAACGGACACCTGATAGAAAGTGACAAAGAGCTAAACGAGAAAGCCAATACTAAACCCCTATCTTCATGTAGAAGTAGTAAATTGGGAGATTTAATAGTCAGAAACAGAACTGAACACAATACAGGTAACTGGCTAGAGAAACTTCGTTCTGCCACCTGCAGATCACAGATAAAAGCTTCCGCTTAGGACCATTGACCTGACATGTGAAGGACTTTGTGTCATGTAGAACTAAGCATGTGGTATACGTCATCTCCCCATGTAAATTCTATAACAAAGGTAAAACTATATGACCTTTTTCCGAACATTATCGCTCTATAATCACTGGAAAGGGAGCTTCTCCACTTAGAAGACACATGCATGATAATGCTGATCTGAAGTGTTTTGCAGGAATAGAAAAGGTCAAGGTCCCTCCACAATTTGGAAATCTTCATGTGTTATTATTAAAACAAGAATCAAGGTTGATTCTTAATTCTGCAGCCCAGGGTAAGGTAATAGGACCCCTAACACATCCCCCCACCTAGGTTGGTCAGGTATCATGTTCTGATGACCACTTCCATTAAAATTGTTACCTTTTTCCCAAAAAAATACCAGCAGAACTTAAATATGTGGTGTACTTTAGGGCTGAGGCTTAATAGTGATTGCAATTTCAGAGTTAGAGTCCCTGGGTTACTGCGACAGAGAGGGGCCAGAAGACTGCGGTGCCTGGTTTCATGTACTTCTGCACTGGTTAAAAGTACTTCACCATCATATTCAAAAGTGCAGTTTTTTCCTTGCTAGCAGTGCAAGGGTTAATCTGTTCAGTTGACGCTCCCGGAGCTTTCCTACCTGGATTGTCTCAGCTGTTCAGTGTTGGCCACTGCTATATAAGCTCACCTCTGACACTTATGTAATGCCAGTGTTAGTTCTTACTGCCTGGTTCTGGAGTTGGCAGTAGTAGTGGACAACTCCTTTAAGAAGATACAATTTTCAGTTAAAACATTTCCAACATTCTGAACATGAAAAAGGCTTCTCCCCTGTGTGACTTCTCTGATGTTTATTAAAAGTTGATTCCGTGTAAAACATTTCCCACATTAATTACATGAAAAAGGCTTCTTCACTGTGTGGGTTGTCTGGTGACTAAGAAGGCTTGTTTTCTTCACAAAACATTTTCCACATTCTGAACATGAAAATGGCTTCTCCCCTGTGTGAATTTTCTGGTGTCTATTAAGATGCGCTTTCAGTTTAAAACATTTTCCACATTCCAAACATGAAAATGGTTTCTCCCCTGTGTGACTTTTCTGGTGCGTAACAAGATTTGATTTATGGTTAAAACATTTCCCACATTCTGAACATGAAAATGGCTTCTCCCCTGTGTGAATTATTTGGTGACTTAAAAGATATGATTTGTTCACAAAACTTTTTCCACATTCTAAACAGGAAAATGGTTTCTCCCCTGTGTGACTTTTCTGGTGCGTAACAAAATTTGATTTCTGGTTAAAACATTTACCACATTCTGAACATGAAAATGGCTTCTCCCCTGTGTGAATTATTTGGTGACTTAAAAGATATGATTCTCTCACAAAACTTTTTCCACATTCTAAACAGGAAAATGGTTTCTCCCCTGTGTGACTTTTCTGGTGCGTAATAAAATTTGATTTATGGTTAAAACATTTCCCACATTCTGAACAGGAAAATGGCTTCTCCCCTGTGTGACTTTTCTGGTGCTTAACCAAAGCTGATTTCTGGTTAAAACATTTACCACATTCTGAACATGAAAATGGCTTCTCCCCTGTGTGAATTATTTGGTGACTTAAAAGATATGATTTTCTCACAAAACTTTTTCCACATTCTAAACAGGAAAATGGTTTCTCCCCTGTGTGACTTTTCTGGTGCGTAACAAAATTTGATTTATGGTTAAAACATTTCCCACATTCTGAACAGGAAAATGGCTTCTCCCCTGTGTGGGTTCTCTGGTGGTAATTAAGCTGTGCTGTCGAGTTAAAACTTTTCCCACATTCTGAACAGGAAAATGGCTTCTCCCCTGTGTGGGTTCTCTGGTGGTAATTAAGCTGTGCTGTCGAGTTAAAACATTTCCCACATTCTGAACAGGAAAAAGGCTTCTCCCCTGTGTGAATTCTCTGGTGCTTAACGAAATCTGATTTCTGGTTAAAACATTTCCCACACTTGGAACATGCAAAGCTATTCTCTGTCGTATGAATTTTTTGATGTTTAAGAATAGATTTTTTGAGGGGAAAGTTATTTCCACATTCTGAATGTGAAAATGGCTTCTTTGCTTTAGGAGCAGTTTGTTTTTTAATACTTATTTTGTGACTTTGATTTTCCTTAGTAGTCGGTAATGAATCCGAAGACAGGGCCTCTTTCAAATGATCAGATGACAGATCTTTGCTGTGAAGGGATGATGGTATATCCGGAGTAATGGCATTCACTTCAATTGTATCCTGTGGGATCTCAAGATCATCTGATTTAAAAATTGAAGATGTCAGCTGTTCTTCTGAACTCCTGGTACAGTCATCTGCCAAGAATAAAACCAATTATTATTTTAGAATAAAATATCCTTGAATTGTATATTTTTGAACATTTCTACTTAAACTGTCTGTAAAAATGGCAAGTTATGTAAAATATTGAATTATTCATCAAGACAATGACAGTTCACAGTCTAATAGAAAACCTCATAGGATGAACCAGTAGAGCGTGGTGTCCAACTGTTTGTTCATTTTGCCTCCCAAATATGGAATAAAAAGCCACCAAACAATGTTATGTAGGCGAAAATAATACCAATAAAAACTTCTACTCATCTCACAAAAAACAAGCCCCCACTCAGGTACATCATGTGTCAGTGGAAAACCAAAGGTTTCTACACCATTAGTGGCTCAAAGGCTCTTGAAAGGTAACATGGCTTCCATAACCCAATCCAGCAATATCCACTCTCCCAAATTGAAATCTCCCCCTCGCTTCTGAGCCTTGCAGTGCGCCCAAACCACATTTATCATCCATGTATTCGGCATTACTATAGTGAGAAGAACCCACTTAATTTACGGTGTATGTCTCCTGGAGCACAATCTGGGCACTATGTGTTGGGTAATAAAATGGTATATTTGCAATTTTCTTTCTCCAACATCCACTGCATGCTAATTTCAGGAAAGTGCCTGTGGAGTCAAAATAGTCACTACTCCTATAGATTATATCACTGAGGGTTATAATTTCCAAAATGGAGTCACTTATGTGGATTTCTACTGCTCTGGTTTTCAGCAATTTTGTTATTTTAGGGCTTCTGCAAAAGGCATCTCCCATTTTCTCTGGGATCTGCTCCTGCGACATCTGCCTCTGTCACCTTATTCATTCTGCAGGCGGCGTTGGTAATGGAGGAGACATCAGAACCAGAAGCTCTGGGTGATGCAGGTTCTGTCCAGCCCTTGGCTCTGACCTGGCTACATGACTATTCTTCTTCCCATCTCACACCAAAGAACAGCAGGTAACACCATGGCCCAAGCCTAGGGGTGCAAGTCCAGATCCATGTAGAGGGGTAAAAGGGTGATGGGCAAGGCAATCCCTATTTTGGACACTAACTAGTGCAGTCAAAAAGTGTGAGTATAGACAATGACATCTATTGAAATGATCAAACTCAACAGTCTTCATCAGTAAATAGTAACTAGTGGTGAAACCTCTCTGGGTAATTGGAGTATGGGGCTTGGTTGCTCTTAGCTATCTAAACTATCGTAAGGGCATTTGGAAGAGGAAATGGAGACTTTTTTTTTTTTTTAAAGACTACCAGGGAGTTACAGACATACATAAGTGAGGCAGGCCGATCCCACCACAATCAAACTATCACACAGAATTAAGCTGTAAAGAAAGATATGGAATAAAAAAATGTTACATCTCCAACAAAATTTTATGTATGGGGGGGGGGGGGGGAAC
Source organism: Phyllobates terribilis (assembly GCF_046119375.1). NCBI lineage: Eukaryota > Metazoa > Chordata > Amphibia > Anura > Dendrobatidae > Phyllobates > Phyllobates terribilis. Next base: position 11,622,668 of record NW_027362795.1, on the reverse strand, counting down.
ACCAACACTAAACCGGACTTTATTCATTTATGGTGGACCACTGGAGCTACTACGAGTCCTGACCAGAAGAGTAGAGAAAGTATTAGCGCCCCCATTTCAGGAGAGATTGTGCAGTAATCTGAATTCCTTAGGATTGAAAACATAATGGAATTTATGACGTGGAGTGAATCCATGAAACCAGGGCTGGAGCCATGCCAACACATCTCCTGCAGGCGTGAATAAATGTATATTACAGCCATCAGCCACGCACAGCTTAGAGATATATCATGGCACAGGTGTAATGTTTTTTATGTAGTCTATCACAATCCTGTATGAAGTTAGTTGGTTTTAAAATAAAGTGTAAAGTCAGGATAAAGGGAAACTCTGTTGTTATTGTACAGAAATTCACACTTGTTCCTCACTGCACATTAAATGTTGTCGATCATAAAAGTGAAGTTTGGCCAGAAAGACTGGACCAGGTTTTGTAGGTACCATATGAGCACATTCAGCAGCACAGAAGGGAGAGAAGGGAGATTCATCCAATAAGATATCAGGATTCTAGGAAGCCAACAGAGGGTAGGTGGATCCTCCAGGTTGTAAATTCTATAGAAAAGGGCTTTCAATGCCCAAAGTCATTCGAACAGTTTTGGGTGAAGGAGAATGTTGTGGTCAAGAGGTAAAATGGTGATCACATGATTGTGATACGGCCGGACTACACCACCGATAAAGCAGCCACAGCCGGTGACTGAGGAGAATCGGTGACTTCTCTGCATTTAGTGGTTACTACTCACCTGTATGGTTATCGGTAGGAATCTCCTCTTTACACCGCTCATCACTCCTCACATATGTTTCTGTAGTATTAATATAGGTCAGATCTTCACCCTGAAACAAATATTGTAAAAGTCACAGACAGATGGAGAAGTCACATCTATGATCAGCTCTAATCCTGACATCTCCACCGTTCTCACTACACGAGTATAAAACATATAATACTGGTGGATAAAACAAGACTGAACACAAGACCTTTACAGCCGTCTACACATCATAGGGGACATCTCATGACACCATCTCTCCATCTACCTGATGATCCCGAGGAACACTGGGATCTTCTTGTTTACAGTCCTGTGGAAGAAGAGGACGGGGACATCTCTCTGGTGTTGTCCTCTTACTGGATAGATCTGGAGGAAACACATACAGGGACTGAATTCATTCTTTACATACAGATAATTATAGGCCGTGTGTATTTAGTCCTATCTATTACCTGGTGATGTGAGGGGCTGGGGAACCTCCATCTTGATGTCCTTGTACAGATATTTGTGTTCTTCTATATACTCCCACTCCTCCATGGAGAAATAAACAGCGACATCCTGACACCTTATAGGAACCTGACACATACAATGATACCGTCATCCCCCCAATCCCTTCATAGCGTTACTGTCTAATGTCCCAGCATTCCCAGCAGTGTCACCTCTCCAGTCAGCAGCTCAATCATCTTGTAGATGAGCTCTAGGATCTTCTGGTCATTGATGTCCTCATGTATCAGGGGGTGAGATGGAGGCCTCGTGATTGGGCTCAGGGGTCTTCCCCATCCCTCAGACACAGGGTCCTGACAGCGCTCACTAGAGGTCTTCTTCACTACTGTGTAATCCTGGTTATGGAGAGACACATTAATAAATCTCACTACAGACATTTCCAGAGTCCTCACCTTTCCAGTTCTGTCCATCTGTTATTCCCATAGATAAGAATGATGTAATGTGATGTCATCAGAATCTCTCACCTCTCCAGTAAGACGGAAAAGGATCTCTAGGGTGAGGTGTAATATTCTCTCCGCCATCTTGTCTCTGTCCATATCCATCTTTGATGGGAGAATCAGGAAAATTCTCTTACATAGAAGATCTTCACTGAGAGGATCTGATATTGACCTGAACAAGAAGAAAATGAGCCGATGGAACATCATAAAAATCCTGGAGATAATAAGGGAAACATGAGGAGATTTATTATTTTACAGTATTTAGTTTTCTGCTTTACATCTAGTAATAAAACCTATATATTTTAGGCCACAAACAAAAATCAGTTTCTTCCTCGGAGTCTGGAGCTGAACACGTTTCTCATAGACTCATCTTCCATGAAGCTAATTCTCGTCCCATTTACCGACACTGGAATCGGCATTAGCAATACTGCAGGAGATATTCATTACATGTAACATGAGAAATAACTACTTCATGATGAGGACGACACGTTCATCATCTACTACGGCTCTAGAAAGATATTTGGCCAGAGTCCATCATTGACTACATCTCCACCGGCCGTCTATATGAATGTTTCCCGTCTTCCCCGGACTGTAATCTTATGTCACGTTAGATCTCATGTCTGATTCACACACAGAAGTTTGATGCTTTTATATATAATTTCACAAGCCCCTACATATAATAAACTTAAGTGCCTTTCATGTGGCACTAAAGAGTGTTTACCCGAATAAATAAATGAAAAAAAACACACTTGGGGTCCCCCACTATTTTTCATAACCAGGCAAGGTGAAGCAGACAGCTGCGGGCTGATATCAGGCTCAGAAGGATCCTGGTTATTGACCCTTTCCAGCCTGAAAATACGCGCTTTGCCCACCTCTTCTCTATTGCCCTGGTGCGGTGGCAATCGGGGTAATGATAGTTGAGGTTGATGTCAGCTGTGAATTGTCAAAAAACACATTTGGCATCAAGCCCTGGGGTTAGTAATGGAGAAAAAAATACAGACATAAAAAAAAAAATTATTTGAAGAAAGACTCCCCGACACTCTTCCTGGTTCACCAATTTATTTTTGAAAAAAAAAAAAACATGCAGGTCCGACGTAGTCCATGGCATTCCCATAACGATCCCCGAATCCAACATCCAAAGGCTATGGAGCCTTGTTCAGAGGACGACGCTCTATAGGTCGTAGCAGCAGCCACTCCGGGGCCCACTGCGTTCCACAAGACCTGGCGGCTCTGATGAGCAGTGACCTCAGTAACTACACCGCTCATCAGAGTCACCAAGTCCTCTGTATAATAACCCCATGTAGTGCCCCACAATAATGGCCCCACACAGTGCCCCAGTGTCTAATGGCCCCATATAGCGCACCATACTATAATGTGCCCCACAGTATCATGACCCCATATAGTGAACTATAGTATAATACCCCCCCATATAGTGCCCCAGTGTCTAATGCCCCCGACATATAGTGCCCCAGTGTCTAATGCCCCCCCCAAATAGTGCCCCAGTGTCTAATGCCCCCCCCAAATAGTGCCCCAGTGTCTAATGGCCCCATACAGTGGCCCACAGTCTAATGGTCCCATACAGTGGCCCACAGTCTAATGGCCCCATACAGTGGCCCACAGTATAATGGCCCCATACAGTGGCCCACAGAATAATGTGCCCCACAGTATCATGGCCCCATATAGTGAACTATAGTATAATGTCTTCCCCATATAGTGCCACCACAGTATAATGGTCCCATGTAGTGCATCCTGGTATATGGCCCGTGACATTACTAATAGATGGGGGCACAGGTGACATTACTAAATATATGGGGGCACACAGGGGACATTACTAATATATGGGGGCACACAGGGGACATTACTAATATATGGGGGCACACAGGGGACATTGCTAATATATGGGGGCACACAGGGGACATTACTAATATATGGGGGCACACAGGGGACATTACTAATATATGGGGGCACACAGGAGGACATTACTAATATATGGGGGCACACAGGCGACATTACTAATATATGGGGGCACACAGGGGACATTACTAATATATGGGGGCACACAGGCGACATTACTAATATATGGGGGCACACAGGCGACATTACTAATATATGGGGGCACACAGGCGACATTACTAATATATGGGGGCACACAGGCGACATTACTAATATATGGGGGCACACAGGCGACATTACTAATATATGGGGGCACACAGGCGACATTACTAATATATGGGGGCACACAGGAGACATTACTAATATATGGGGGCACACAGGGGACATTACTAATATATGAGGGCACACAGGGGACATTACTAATATATGGGGGCACACAGGGGACATTACTAATATAGGGGGGCACACAGGGGACATTACTAATATAGGGGGGCACACAGGGGACATTACTAATATAGGGGGGCACACAGGGGACATTACTAATATAGGGGGGCACACAGGAGGACATTACTAATATATGGGGGCACACAGGGGACATTACTAATATATGGGGGCACACAGGGGACATTACTAATATATGGGGGCACACAGGGGACATTACTAATATATGGGGGCACACAGGGGACATTACTAATATATGAGGGCACACAGGGGACATTACTAATATATGAGGGCACACAGGGGACATTACTAATATATGGGGGCACACAGGCGACATTACTAATATATGGGGGCACACAGGCGACATTACTAATATATGGGGGCACACAGGGGACATTACTAATATATGGGGGCACACAGGGGACATTACTAATATATGGGGGCACACAGGGGACATTACTGATATATGGGGGCACACAGGGGACATTACTGATATATGGGGGCACACAGGGGACATTACTGATATATGGGGGCACACAGGGGACATTACTGATAAATGGGGGCACACAGGGGACATTACTGATATATGGGGGCACACAGGGGACATTACTGATATATGGGGGCACACAGGGGACATTACTAATATATGGGGGCACACAGGTGACATTACTAATATATGGGGGCACACAGGTGACATTACTAATATATGGGGGCACACAGGGGAAATTACTAATATATGGGGGCACACAGGCGACATTACTAATATATGGGGGCACACAGGCGACATTACTAATATATGGGGGCACACAGGCGACATTACTAATATATGGGGGCACACAGGGGACGTTACTAATATATGGGGGCACACAGGGAACATTACTATTATATGGGGGCACACAGGGGACATTACTAATATATGGGGGCACACAGGGGACGTTACTAATATATGGGGGCACACAGGGGACATTACTAATATATGGGGGCACACAGGGGACGTTACTAATATATGGGGGCACACAGGGGACATTACTGATATATGGGGCACACAGGGGACATTACTGATATATGGGGCACACAGGTGACATTACTAATATATGGGGGCACACAGGAGACGTTACTAATATATGGGGGCACACAGGGGACATTACTAATATATGGGGGCACACAGGGGACATTACTAATATATGGGGGCACACAGGGGACATTACTAATATATGGGGGCACACAGGGGACATTACTAATATATGGGGGCACACAGGGGACATTACTAATATATGGGGGCACACAGGGGACATTACTAATATATGGGGGCACACAGGGGACATTACTAATATATGGGGGCACACAGGGGACGTTACTGATATATGGGGGCACACAGGGGACATTACTGATATATGGGGCACACAGGTGACATTACTAATATATGGGGGCACACAGGAGACATTACTGATATATGGGGGCACACAGGGGACATTACTAATATATGGGGGCACACAGGAGACATTACTGATATATGGGGGCACACAGGGGACATTACTGATATATGGGGGCACACAGGGGACATTACTGATATATGGGGCACACAGGAGGAGTTGTGGCCGCTGCAGGTGAATAGGGGAATATTATCATGTGGAGTCACAGGGGGAGAAGGGAGAATTATTACAGTGGCCGGTACAGAGGGGAGGACATTACTGTCTGGAGGACAGGAGGAAACCGCAATCACTGCACACACAGATAGGAATCGCAGGTGTGAATAAGGACTATAGTGAGTGCGATAATAATGTGCACAGTGCTGCGGAGTATGGCGGCGATATAGAAGGAAGAGGAAGAAATAATCCGCATAGAGAATAACGAGGAGTCTCCACATACCTCCACCTGCAGAGCCGCCACCACATATATGGCTGCTCTGTGCGCACAGGAGCTGTGATGAGGTCACAGGAGGGGAGGAGTCAGGGGTCACATGATCAGGGGCCTCAGTGGATGCAGGACTCTGCTGTGCTGGTTGTCATGGTGCTGGATGAGCTGAAGTTTATGTGTGGGGTCAGGAGGGGTTTACAGTGTGGATGTAGCAGAGCCGCGTGTGTACGAGGTGTACGGAGCAGAGCCGCGTGTGTACGAGGTGTACGGAGCGGAGCCGCGTGTGTACGAGGTGTACGGAGCGGAGCCGCATGTGTACGAGGTGTACGGAGCGGAGCCGCGTGTGTACGAGGTGTACGGAGCGGAGCCGCGTGTGTACGAGGTGTACGGAGCGGAGCCGCGTGTGTACGAGGCGTACGGAGCGGAGCCGCGTGTGTACGAGGCGTACGGAGCGGAGCCGCGCGTGTACGAGGCGTACGGAGCGGAGCCGCGCGTGTACGAGGCGTACGGAGCGGAGCCGCGCGTGTACGAGGCGTACGGAGCGGAGCCGCGCGTGAACGAGGCGTACGGAGCGGAGCCGCGCGTGTACGAGGCGTACGGAGCGGAGCCGCGCGTGTACGAGGCGTACGGAGCGGAGCCGCGCGTGTACGAGGCGTACGGAGCGGAGCCGCGCGTGTACGAGGCGTACGGAGCGGAGCCGCGCGTGTACGAGGCGTACGGAGCGGAGCCGCGCGTGTACGAGGCGTACGGAGCGGAGCCGCGCGTGTACGAGGCGTACGGAGCGGAGCCGCGCGTGTACGAGGCGTACGGAGCGGAGCCGCGCGTGTACGAGGCGTACGGAGCGGAGCCGCGCGTGAACGAGGCGTACGGAGCGGAGCCGCGCGTGTACGAGGCGTACGGAGCGGAGCCGCGCGTGTACGAGGCGTACGGAGCGGAGCCGCGCGTGTACGAGGCGTACGGAGCGGAGCCGCGCGTGTACGAGGCGTACGGAGCGGAGCCGCGCGTGTACGAGGCGTACGGAGCGGAGCCGCGCGTGTACGAGGCGTACGGAGCGGAGCCGCGCGTGAACGAGGCGTACGGAGCGGAGCCGCGTGTGTACGAGGTGTACGGAGCGGAGCCGCGTGTGTACGAGGTGTACGGAGCGGAGCCGCATGTACGAGGTGTATGGAAGCAACACAAGTTTTTTCTACACAGTTCTTCTTCACAAGGGAGTTTGAATAGCTCCTCTGATAATATCTACAGGACTTACAAGCAGCAGATAAGGACATGGTGGGAAATTGCGAGTTTTGAAACTTATTTTCAGAGGAGAATCGTATATGGGGGTGTGAGAATCCCAGTCCTTCCTGATGCACATAGAGATGATGAGGCATTTATGAAAGGTTGGGAAGATCTCCTGACAGCTCCTTACGGATGATTAATCACCTTCTCGAATATGAGAAGAACCTGTTACTGATGAATCAAAAATTAGAGAAAGAGATGAGAGAAATTCAACAGTTTGCTTCACAGCCTGATTTCGTGAATTTGGAGTTAAAATTACAAAAAAATCTTGAAATATTTAATAGGGACACCAAAGAAAGGAAGCATGGGAAGTTTATATGAGATCTGAAAGACTTCGAGACTGGAGAGGTATAGAAAAATAAATGTAGTGAGCAAAGATCAACAAGACCCAGGTTTACTGACCTTTCGCGTACTGATCTATCGGAGTCTGATAGCGCTGTCAGTGGGCAGGGAGATTTTAGGTTAGGAATGAAGAGAAAGAGCCGATATAAAAGGAATCGGAGACAAAGGAAATTGTCCTTCTCTAAATCATTGGGGGGGACAATTTGTGGAACAATTCAAAATTGTTTTCCAGAATCCCCCTCTCCTGCTTATTTTCATCTCCATTAACCACTATGAGAACAGAACCAGTAACTCAGGGAGTGGAAAGCTCAGCCCACTATACCTGCTGTGTTTGGAAATATGATGTCAACGGGAACACCAATTGTCCCCCAAATGTCAGTAGCGACAGCTTTACCTGCAACCCCCATGACTATGGCAACAACAATGCCATCAATAGGCGCCACTGGACAGACTTTCCCTTTTTTAGGGAACAAATAATAGACATAGAAAGTAATAATAGGTCTCTCGGTAATGATGATAATTTACAGATTTTCACTTAGTGACATACAGATAGGACTTCTAAGGAAAGGGCTGTCATTTACTCCAACCCCAAGGTTTGATCTCTTTGTATGGACGAAGGATGTCAACTTATTCACCCGTAAACTGGCCTTGCATAAATATCATGCAATTAACCCCTTAATGACCAGAGCATTTTCCATTTTTGCATTTTCGTTTTTTGCTCCCCTTGTTCCCAGAGCCATAGCGTTTTTATTTTTCTGTCAATATGGTCGTGTGAGGGCTTATTTTTTGTGGGACAAGTTGTACTTTTGCACGCCATCGCTGGTTTTATCATATCATGTACTGGAAAACGGGGAAAAAAATCCAATTACGGTGAAATTGCAAAAAAAGTGCAATACCACAGTTTTTTTTTTACCACGTTCACTGAATGCTAAAACTGACCTGCCATTATTATTCTCCAGGTCATGACAAGTTCGTAGACACCAAACATATATAGGTTCTTTTTTATTTACGTGGTGAAAAAAAATCCAAAGTTTGCTAAAAAAAAGTCTCCATTTTCCGAGACCCGTAGCGTCTCCATTTTTCATGATCTGGGGCCGTATCTACCATTTTGGGGTAGATCCGATGTTTTGATCGATTGTTATTGCATTTTATTGCAATGTTGCGGCGACCAAAAAAACGTAATTTTGGAGTTTAGAATTTTTTTTCTCGTTACGCCATTTACCGATCAAATTAATTATTTTTTTAGATTGATAGATCGGGCTATTCTGAATGCGACTATACCAAATATGTGTATGTGTTTTTTTTATTGTTTTATATTTAATGGGGCGAAAGGGGGGTGATTTAAACTTTTATATTTTTTTTATTTTTTTAATATTTTTTGCATGCTTCAATAGTCCATGGGAGACTAGAAGCTGCACTTGCCTGATCGGCTCTGCTTCATACAGGCGATGAGCAGATCATCTGTATGTAGCAGAGATGCTCACTGGCTATGAGCGCTGACCACTGGGCGGCACTCATAGTAATCTTTACATGACAACCACAGGGGTCTGCTGCAGACCCTAGGTTGTCATGCCAACCCATTGGTGACCCGCGATCATGTGACGGCATCACTGATGGGCGGGGCTAATGCCGCACTTCCAGCGCGGCGATGTTAAATGCCGCTGTCAGAGATTGACAGCGGCATTTAACTGGTTAACAGCCGCGGGTGACATGTTGCGGGCACATTTCAGCTGTATAGATCAGCTGACATGTGCCCGGTTCAGGCACTGAGCCCGCACTAAACCGGGGGTACTGACATGGTGCATATTAGTTCGTACCACGTCGGTAAGGGGTTAAATCATTAGAACCCATATTGATGAAGGAGAAGGAGGAAGAGGCAATACATTAGAAGACCTGGGAAATTACTCAATGACTTCTGACTCACCCAGTCCTCCTTTTTCAAATTTAAGATCTAAGAGCAAAAATATCCCACCTGTTGCACAATATCACTACATAGATACAGTACAGACCAAAAGTTTGGACACACCTTATGATTTAAAGATTTTTCTATATTTTCATGACTATGAAAATTGTACATTCACACTGAAGGCATCAAAACTATGAATTAACACATGTGGAATTATATACTTAACAAAAAAGTGTGAAACAACTGAAAATATGTCTTATATTCTAGGTTCTTCAAAGTAGCCACCTTTTGCTTTGATGACTGCTTTGCGCACTCTTGGCATTCTCTTGATGAGCTTCAAGAGGTAGTCACCGGAAATGGTTTTCACTTCACAGGTGTGCCCTGTCAGGTTTAATAAGTGGGATTTCTTGCCTTATAAATGGGGTTGGGATCATCAGTTGTGTTGTGCAGAAGTCTGGTGGATACACAGCTGATAGTCCTACTGAATAGACTGTTAGAATTTGTATTATGGCAAGAAAAAAGCAGCTAAGTAAAGAAAGACGAGTGGCCATCATTACTTTAAGAAATGAAGGTCAGTCACTCTGAAAAATTGGGAGAACATTGAAAGTGTCCCCAAGTGCAGTTGCAAAATCCATCAAGTGCTACAAAGAAACTGACTCACATGAGGACCGCCCCAGGAAAGGAAGACCAAGAGTCACCTCTGCTTCTGAGGATAAGTTTATCCGAGTCACCAGCCTCAGAAATCGCAGGTTAACAGCAGATCAGATTAGAGACCAGATCAATGCCACACAGAGTTCTAGCAGCAGACACATCTCTTCAACAACTGTTAAGAGGAGACTTTGTGTAGCAGGCCTTCATAGTAAAATAGCTGCTAGGAAACCACTGCTAAGGACAGGCAACAAGCAGAAGAGACTTGATTGGGCTAAAGAACACAAGGAATGGACATTAGACCAGTGGAAATCTGTGCTTTGGTCTGATGAGTCCAAATTTGAGATCTTTGGTTCCAACCACCGTGTCTTTGTGCGACGCAGAAAAGGTGAACGGATGGACTCTACATGCCTGGTTCCCACCGTGAAGCATGGAGGAGGACGTGTGATGGTGTGGGGGTGCTTTGCTGGTGACACTGTTGGGGATTTATTCAAAATTGAAGCCATACTGAACCAGCATGGCTACCACAGCATCTTGCATCGGCATGCTATTCCATCCGGTTTGCGTTTAGTTGGACCATCATTTATTTTTCAACAGGACAATGACCCCAAACAGATCAAAGAGCCTCGGCACTTAATCGTCCTTTTGCAAGAGAAAATTTATTGACTTTGTGAAATAAATCTGCACACAGAAATAACACCAAAACGTTTCGGTCTTAGCGACCTTCAGTTGACTGTAGAAAATAGGACAATGTCATAGACAATTAGATACAGAACGATATAAATATCATTTCTAGATGACATAGTGAAAAAACAGCATATCATAAGTAGTGAAACAGAAATCCTTCCCATTATATTATACAAGTGTGCACAGTAATGCATAAGCGAAATATATAGCACATAGATACACAGTATACTTTTCCATAATATGTAGGGAAATCATAAAGGAGGGGGGGGAGGAGAAGAAGGACAGGGAGAAGGGGACAAAGGTATGGAGCACATAGGTATGGGGGGAAGGGGAAGAAAAAACAACACAAGACAGCTGGCAGAAGTGGGCACATACCGGGTAATTCTGCGAGAGATGTGAGCAACAAGTGGGTCCCAATAGGGCTGCCTACAGGTGAGAAGGTGAAAGAAATCAGAGGCAAGGACCTTACAGAGTGCGCCAGAAAGGCGTGCTGTGCCAAAGGTTACCTGCTGAGAAGCGCGTGGGGGCATGGACATCACAACGCGGTCTCCACCGTTAGTTGGAGTAACCATAAGTGCAGAGAGGGAGGTTAATAAAGGGTCTAAAATGCAAAAGACGCGCGAATCCGAAACGCCGGACCGCGCATACCGGAAGTGCCATACTACGCAACCGGAAATGACGTTTGCGGGTCACCGTCTGCGTTCCACAGAGGGAGAGCGCAAACCGGAAGTTCCGGTTTGAAGCGAACAGGAAGTGATGAAAGCCGGTGCGTTCCATGAAGGGATCACTTGCGTTCCAGGACGATGTACATAGCCAGGGGAGGGAAACAACGAGAGGTATAGATGGAAAACGAAGGGGAGGTGGGAGAGGACCACAGTACAAGGTGAATCTGCAACAAAAGAGACATAAGTTAGAGCGCACACGCGAACTTACATAAACACGCCAGTCATCACTTCCTGTTCGCTTCAATCCGGAACTTCCGGTTTGCGCTCTCCCTCTGTGGAACGCAGACGGTGACCCGCAAACGTCATTTCCGGTTGCGTAGTATGGCACTTCCGGTATGCGCGGTCCGGCGTTTCAGATTCGCGCGTCTTTTGCATTTTAGACCCTTTATTAACCTCCCTCTCTGCACTTATGGTTACTCCAACTAGCGGTGGAGACCGCGTTGTGATGTCCATGCCCCCACGCGCTTCTCAGCAGGTAGCCTTTGGCACAGCACGCCTTTCTGGGGCACTCTGTGAGGTCCTTGCCTCTGATTTCTTTCACCTTCTCACCTGTAGGCAGCCCTATTGGGACCCACTTGTTGCTCACATCTCTCGCAGAATTACCCGGTATGTGCCCACTTCTGCCAGCTGTCTTGTGTTCTGTTTTTTCTTCCCCTTCCCCCCATACCTATGTGCTCCATACCTTTGTCCCCTTCTCCCTGTCCTTCTTCTTCCACCCCCCACCCCCCCCCTCCCTCCTTTGTGATTTCCCTACATATTATGGAAAAGTATACTGTGTATCTATGTGCTATATATTTCGCTTATGCATTACTGTGCACACTTGTATAATATAATGGGAAGGATTTCTGTTTCACTACTTATGATATGCTGTTTTTTCACTATGTCATCTAGAAATGATATTTATATCGTTCTGTATCTAATTGTCTATGACATTGTCCTATTTTCTACAGTCAACTGAAGAAGGTCGCTAAGACCGAAACGTTTTGGTGTTATTTCTGTGTGCAGATTTATTTCACAAAGTCAATAAATTTTCTCTTGCAAAAGGACGATTAAGTGCCGAGGCTCTTTGATCTGATATACCAGGGTTCGGCCCCTACTCGTGCACACTCATAGGGAGTGCAGTGATTTATATCTTTATTTAATGACCCCAAACACACCTCCAGGCTGTGTAAGGGCTATTTGACCAAGAAGGAGAGTGATGGGGTGCTACGCCAGATGACCTGGCCTCCACAGTCACCAGACCTGAACTAAATCGAGATGGTTTGGGGTGAGCTGGACCACAGAGTGAAGGCAAAAGGGCTAACAAGTGCTAAGCATCTCTGGGAACTCCTTCAAGATTGTTGGAAGACCATTTCCGGTGACTACTTCTTGAAGCTCATCAAGAGAATGCCAAGAGTGTGCAAAGCAGTCATCAAAGCAAAAGGTGGCTACTTTCAAGAACCTAGAATATAAGACATATTTTCAGTTGTTTCACACTTTTTTGTTAACTATATAATTCCACATGTGTTAATTCACAGTTTTGATGTCTTCAGTGTGAATGTACAATTTTCATAGTCATGAAAATACAGAAAAATCTTTAAATGAGGTGTGTCCAAACTTTTGGTCTGTACTGTATATGATAGATAATAGATAGATAAATGATAAATAGATAACAGATAGATGATAGATAATAGATAGATATATGGTTAGATGATAGATAAATAGATAGATGATACGAGGGTCAGTCAATAAGTAATGCCTCCTATTTTTTTTTCTCCTTAAATAAGGTAGTTATGTTAAATATTCGAATTTGGCACAATTCCTCAAACCCTCTTCTCCAATCCACAGCAATTGCAACTTCCTGCACAAACAGGTGGCAGGACTGTATCCGTTTGCAAAATGGCTGACATCGATGTTCGTATTAGACAACGTTCTGTGATTGAATTCTTGCATGCAGAAGGTGAAACGCCCATTCGAATTCATGAGAGACTGAAAAATGTGTCCGGTGATGCAACAGTGGATGTCAGTACTGTTAGACGATGGGTTCGTCGCTGTAACACAGCTGAAGGGCCATCACCGTTGGCTGACAAAATGCGGATTGGCAGGCTAGTAACCGCAGTGACTCCAAGCAACATTCAGCAAGTCGATGACACCATTCGTGGTGACCGCCGGGTGACTGCAGATGAATTGTGTGCCATTATCTGCCTCAGTAACGGCAGTGTGATGAAAATTATTGGACAACTGGGATACAGAAAAGTTTGTGCACGGTGGGTCCCAAGAATGCTTTTTACCATGCTGGAATACATGTCCTTGTTAAACGGTGGACCAAGACTGTGGAAGTGGATGGAGATTATATTGAAAAGTGACAAATTAATCGTTAATGTTGTGGTTTTCAACCTCTGTAATTGCATTTGAATTTCTTGCCAATTAAAAGGAGAAAAAAAATAGGAGGCATTACTTATTGACTGACCCTCATAGATAAATAATAGATAGACGATAGATAATAGATAGATAATAGATAGATAATAGATAATAAATATATGATAAATACATAGTTGATAGAGAGATAATAGATCGATGATAGGTAATAGATAGATGACAGATAGATAGATGATAGGTAATAGATGATAAATAGATGATAAGTAATAGATGATAACTAGATATAGATGATAGCTGATAGGTAATAGATGATAAATAGAAAGATGATAGATAGATAATAGAGAAATGATAAATAGATGATAGATTACAGATAGATATATGGATAGATATATGATAGATAATAGATGATAAATAGATAGATGATAGATAAATAATAAATAGATAATTGATAGATAATAGATAAATGATTAATAGATAGATAGATAATAGATAGGTGATAGATAGATAATAGATGATTGATAGATAGATGATAGATAATAGATGGATGATAGATAGATAATAGATAGATGATAGATAATAGATAGATAATAGATGATAGATAGATAATAGATAGATAATAGATAGATAATAGATAGATGATAGATAGATAATAGATAGATAATAGATAGATAATAGATAGATGATAGATAGATAATAGATAGATGATAGATAGATGATAGATAATACATAGATGATAGATAATAAATAGATGATAGATAGATAATAGATAGATGATAGATAGATAATAGATAGATAATAGATAGATGATAGATAGATAATAGATGATAGATAGATAATAGATAAGGTACTCCGGTCTCTTCCTCATGGACTGGTGACACCTAAGATGTCTGACAGCAGCTCGCTGGTGACATCATTATTTCTCTTCGTTAGCCATTAAAGACATCAGACCTCCAGGATCATCTTGTTTCCCACTGAGAACAATCTGTAATTATCTGCAAACTGGGGGCATACAGACCCCACCCATAATCCAGCAAAGCAGAGTCCTGCACCCACTGAGGCCCCTGATCATGTGACCCCTGACTCCTCCCCTCCTGTGACCTCATCACAGGTCCTGTGCGCACAGAACAGCCATATAAGTGGTGGCGACTCTGCAGGTGGAGGTATGTGGAGATTCCCCATTACTCTCTATCGGGATATTCCTCTCCCTTCTATATCGCCTCCATACTCCGCAGCGCTGTACACACATTATTATCACCGTTGAGCTTGAGGAAGCGAGAGGAGAAGGAGGCGGATATGGCTGATGGACACTCCGGGACTCTGAACAGCAGAGAGGTGACGTCTGGGCCAGAGAGGTAGATCTGGGTGTCATCAGCGTACAGATGGTGCTGGAAGCCATGGGATTTATGAGCTGTCACAGGCCAAGGGTATAGATGAAGAAGAGTAGGGTTCCTAGGACAGAGCCTCTCCAACAGAGAGGGTGGGCTGAGGAGGTAGTGTGGGAGTGGGAGACGCTGAATGTGCAGCTGGAAAGGTATGAGTCTTTCTAGGATGGGGCGAGGTCTTTTGACACCAAAGGAAGAGAGGATCTGTAGTAGGAAGTAGTGGTCAACTGTGTCGAAGGCAGAGGACAGACTAGAAGGAGGAGTATGGAGAATTGTCTGTTAGCTTTGGCTGTAAGTCATTAGCAATTTTGGTCAGGGCAGTTTCAGTGGAATGATGGGGGCTGAAGCCGGATTGTAGGTTGTCGAAGAGCAAGTTAGATGAGAGATGGGAAGAAAGTTTAGTGTGTACATGTTGCTGAAGGAGTTTGGAAGCGAATGGTAGCAGCGATATGGGGCGATAGTTTGACATAGCGGGCGGGTCGAGGGATGGTTTTTTGAGGGCAGGCATGATTGTGGCATGTTTGAAAGCAGAAAGGAAGGTACCAGAATATTGATAGGTAGAAGAGGTGGGTTAGGGCCGGGATAAGTGGGGTAGTGAGGTTGGGGAGGAGGTGGGATGGGGTCGAGTGCACAAGTGGTGAGGTGTGATTTGTAGAGGAGGCGAGTAAGCTGTCCTTCAATGATGTTGGAGAGGGAGGTAATAGGAAAAGGGAATTGGTCTGGTACACGAAGGGGTTGTGGTGGTGGGAAAATAAAGACTTGCCTTAATTGGTAGATCTTTATTTTGAAGTGTGTGGCAAAGTCCTCAGCATGATGTGGCCATCTCATAATTATTCCTGTCTGTCCTCAGGCTAAAGCTCATTATAACTTTGAACATCACAATGTGCCCTGAACCAACAGCAGAGAGGAGTATCATAGAAGAGGATTCCCCTTTCAGTGTTCTGTACACAATCTACAAGTCTGTGTAACAAATACTACAATCAGCATTACTCACCTTCCCCTGCTCCAGCGCCGGCTCTCTGCTGCTGCTCGGGTCTTCTTTATAGGCTGCAGTGGTGATGTCATGTCTTTAGCGTGTGTGACAACTGCAGCCAGTCACTGAGCTCAACGAGTCATACTGAATAAATAGTCATCAGTTCTGAGATCAGTGGTTGACTGCAGCGGTCTAATGCTCTACAGGTGTGATGTCACCTGGGCTGAAAATTTAGTATCTAACAATTTTTTCGTGTCGCCATTTTCTGAGACCTGTAACTATTTTCATTCTTCCATCGATGGTCCGGTTTCAATGATTATTTCTTGTTTTCTTTGTTTTTGCTGATACAATTTTGGAGGAAATATGACATTTTAATAGCTTTTTATTACATTTTTATGTGGAATTGAAGTGATCAAAAAACATTATTCCTAGTGTTTCAATTTATACCACATGGGAAAAAATATTTCAAAATGTTATTAATTCAGGCAGTTACGTGCATGGCAATACCGAATAATGTTTTCAATGTATTACATTTTGCTATTTACTTTGGGGGGAGGGGAATGATATAAACATTTATTGTTTGTGTGTTTTTTAATATTTTGTCTTTTTCATATATATATTTTTCATTACTCTCCTTAGTTGTCCTGCCCATTTGTCCCCACTTCCACATAGTGCTATAACCATCTATAGTGCCCTACAAAGTAATAGCCCCCCTCTCATTGCCATATGCAGTAATGATCCTCATCTTTGTTACCCCCATAGTTTTAGTGCCCCACAGCCCACACCACTAATAGGGTTCTTCTCCTCTTTTTATGTATTCTACAGGATATGTTTGTAATCATTTATTTTTTGTAACACCTGAGCATGCACTGCACCCTGCTAGTTGCCACCATGCCAGTGTTTCTTTTTGTATTACCATAAGAAAAACAGTGCACCCCTAATACACATTAACATAACTGAGAGATTTAAACTTGCTTATAACATATCATAATCACAATGGAGACAAGTGTCAGATTATTGCCCAACTATTTTCACTTTTTGGCTTTGTCAGGGGTGAGATGTGTAATCCACGATCTATGGATTGAGGGATGATTCCTGAACATTGCACCCATAGATTATAGCAGGTGAGAATAAAAAATAGTTTTCTTGATCACTTTGAAACATACACTGTGCGCGCAATTATTAGGCCAGTGAATATTTTGACCATATGATCATTTTTATGCAAATTTTACAAATGCAAGCTATATAAACATTTGTTATTGGATGAAGTACTGTATTTTTCAGACTATAAGACGCACCTTTTTTCCTCCAAAATTTTGGAGATAAGTCGGAGGTGCGTCTTAAAGTCCGATATACATAAATACTGTAGCTGTGAGGGAAGTGACAGTGACAGTGGCGAAGCAGTGGGGCACAGGAGGCAGCAGCCGCCTGCTGCAGCCTACACTGTGCCCGCTACTAAAGAAAATGAATATTCACTGCTCCCCACACCCAGTGAATATCCCATGGGTGTGGTGAATATTAATGGACTTTGATAGCGGGCATGTTGACAGCCGAGCACAGCAGGAGCCGTGCTACGGCTACAGCGTGCGCGCTATTAGGGAGAATGAAGGTCACTGCTCCCCACGCACGCAGTCCCAGCGTGGGGAGCAGTGACTATTCCGGCACAGAGCGGAACACAGCGCTGGAGGAGAGAGGAGGTGAGTATGATTGTTTATTTTTTTCTGTGCGGCGTGATGGAGATCAGGGGGTGCCAAGCATACCAGGATGAGGGGGCCATACATACAGGGATGAAGGGGGCCATGCATGCAAGGATAAAGGGGGCCATGCATACAGGGATGAGGCATAAGGGGGGCCATGCATACAGGGATGAGGCATGAGCGGGGCCATACATACAGAGATGAAGAGGTCCATACATACAGGGATGAAGGCGGCCATACACACAGGGATGAAGAGTGCCATACATACCAGGAAGAGGAATGAAGGTACCATACATACGAAGAAGAGGGATGAAGGTGCCATACATGCCAGGATGGGTGTGAGGGGGGCCATACATACCAGAATGAAGGGTGCCATACATACCAGGAAGAGGGAAGAGGGGGCCATGCATATCAGGATGGGGATGAGGGCCACATATAACAGGGAAAAGGGGGCCATATATACCAGGATGGGGCATATTAACAGAATTGGGGGACAATACCCCTATAACAGTGTCAGCAGTAGACCCCCTCCCCCTTAACAGGGCATCATGACCACATTTTTGGCTTAAATTTTTTTTTCTATTTTCCTTTTCTAAAACCTAGGTGCATCTTATGGTCCGGTGCGTTTTACAGTCCGAAAAATAAAGTAGATCAGGTGATGTGTATTTGTGTAATGAGGGGTGTGTGGCCTATGGATATTGACACCCTTTATCAGGGGGGGGGGGGTTATTAGACAGCTTCTTGTTCTCAGACAAAATGGGCCAAAAAGAGTTTTAACTGACTCTAAAAAGTCAAAAATGGTTAAAAGTCTTACAGAGGGATGCAGCACTCCTTAAATTGCTCAGATATTGGGGAGTGACCACGGAAGCTTCAAAAGTCTACAGGGTTGAAAAAAAAATATACAGCATAACATTAACTGCAAAAGATTTCAGAAGACTCAAACGTGAAGCGACCAGGAAGATATTATCCTCCAGTACTGTCGTATTCCAGAATTGCAGCCTCCCTGGAGGCCCAGAAGAACTAGGTGTTCAGTGCTCAGAGACAAGACCGAGGCTGAATATCAATCACCACCAACAAGACACAAGTGCATGCAAACATCAAGACTTAACCAAAAGAAAGCTGAAGACAGATTTTTTTAAAAAGGTTTTATGGACTGATGAGAGTGACTCTCGACGGAGCAGATGGATGGCTCGTGGCTGAATCATTAATGGGCACAGACCTAGACTTCAACTCAGACGCCAGCGAGATGGAGTTGGGCAATGCTATGGACTGGTATTACTACAGATGAGCTAGTTGGACTTTTTTTTAATTGAATGTGGACTCAAAATCAAATCCCAAACCTACTGCCAGTTTTTAGATGATGCTTTCTTTAAACAGAGGTACAGAAAAAATCTGCATCTTTAAAAAAAGAAACAACAGGATTGTTCTGCGGGAGAATGCTCAATCGCAGCATCGAAGTCTTCACTGCTCAGTACCTGGAAAGGCCTTAATGAAAGACTAATGACATGACTTTTTCCTCACTGGATCTAAACCTTCCTGAGAACTTTTGAGCTTTTCTTAAACTCGAGATTTATGGTGAAGGAGAACAGTCCCCTCTCTGAGAAGTGTTTGCCTGGTGCTGCCCACAAAGATGATCGTCAACAGATTAAGAAACTAATGGACTCCATGGATGGATGGCTTATCACTGGTATTGAGAAGAAGGGTGGCTATATTGGTCACTGATAAATTTTTATTAAATGTCAGAAATGTATTTTTGGACATTGAGTTGTTTGGGTCTTATTCTCAATATACCAGATGAAAATAAACAATTAAGATGGAAAATTTACATTTTTCATATAGTTGCATAATAATTCTGGACACAGAGATATTCTCCTAAGATAACACCTCACTTTTACTTTCTTAAATATTCAGGTTTATTACCCTTTGGATTGACCAACAGCACTGGAGATGTTAAATAATAAAAGTAATCATCAAAAATACAAATTGCCTAATAATTGTGCACACAGTGTAGAGTAGGTGGTGGAGATAGAAGACCTCTTCTTTCTAGAACTTATTGTGGAGTGGTGAGATGTATACAAATAAACCATTAACATATTTTATTGGCTGCACAAAGACTGCTGTTTCTTTATATTGTTATATTACTGAATTATTTTATAACTTCCATAATCCCAACTGATAGCACATCGGTATCTCTGTGTGACCTCAAGATGTATGAAGTGCTCTACCACATTATTGCTTTATACCGGCATCACAATGCTATTAATTTTTTTATTACACAAAATTTTATATATTTTACACCAACTCGTCTTCAATCCACTCAGATTCCCACAATATGAGATACTAATAATTTATCTATATAATTTTCCTATAGAAGAATGGATAGAGACAGAAAGAAGATGGCGGAGAGGATATTACACCTCACCCTAGAGATCCTCTTCCGGCTTACTGGAGAGGTGAGAGATTCTGATGACGTCACATTACATCATTCTTATCTATGGGAATAACAGATGGACAGAACTAGAGAGGTGAGGACTCTGGAAATGTCTGGAGTGAGATTTATTAATGTGTCTCTCCATAACCAGGATTACACAGTAGTGAAGAAGACCTCTAGTGAGCGCTGTCAGGACCCTGTGTCTGAGGAATGGGGAAAACCCCTGAGCCCAATCACAGGACCTCCATCTCACCCCCTGATACACAAGAACATCAATGACCAGAAGATCCTAGAACTCACCTACAAGATGATTGAGCTGCTGACTGGAGAGGTGACACTGCTGGGAATGCTGGGACATTATACAGTAACGCTATGGAGGGATTGGGGGGATGACGGTATCATTGTATGTGTCAGGTTCCTATAAGGTGTCAGGATGTCGCTGTCTATTTCTCCATGGAGGAGTGGGAGTATTTAGAAGAACACAAAGATCTGTACAAGGACGTCATGATGGAGGTTCCCCAGCCCCTCACATCACCAGGTAATAGACAGGACTAAATACACACGGCCTATAATTATCTGTATGTAAAGGATGAATTCAGTCTCTGTATGTGTTTCCTCCAGATCTATCCAGTAAGAGGACAACACCAGAGAGATGTCCCCGTCCTCTTCTTCCACAGGATTGTAAACAAGAAGATCCCAATGTTCCTCAGGATCATCAGGTAGATGGAGATAAGATGTCAAGAGATCTCCCCTATGATGTGTAGACATTTGTGAAGGTCTTGTGTTCAGTCTTGTTTTATCCACCAGTATTATATGTTTTATACTTGTGCACTGAGGACGGTGGAGATGACAGACTTTGTGAGGCAGTGACTGGGATCGTATACGAGGGACGTTATATATCCCCCAGAATGTGTACAGAGACCTATTAAACCCGTTGGTGTGCATTGCAGTCACAGACACCGCTGTAATGAACACGCCCGGGCTGAGCGGCGTGTGATTCCACTGGACCGTGCCAGAGAGTGAATGCCTGGAGGGGCGTAACTAGGTATTCACCCGATCCGACCAGGGTCGCACGACGGCATACGACGCCAGTGCACCAAGGAGGAACCGAGCAGAGGGACCAGGTGCTACTCCAGGACAGACCCCGGACACGGCTGTTGACCCACACAGGGGAATACAGGAACAGACTGGTTAGGCTGGCACACAGACTGGTGGGAATAGGCAGGCACGACTGGTATGCAGGCAGGCGGGTATGCAGGCAGGGGGGTACAGGCAAGCACGGCTAGAGTGCAGACAGGAAGGCACTAGCAGGTAGGAACACAGGCGGGATAGGACCCAGTACACACTGGGACTCTGGAACAGAACCACAGATGTGGCGGACAAACACAGCAGAGTGAGGCCGCCCAGAGAGGTGAGCGAGAGCAGGGCAGGATGAGACCGCCCGGAGCGGTGAGCGAGAGCAGAGCAGGATGAGACCGCCCGGAGCGGTGAGCGAGAGCAGAGCAGGACGAGACCGCCCGGAGCGGTGAGCGAGAGCAGAGCAGGACGAGACCGCCCGGAGCGGTGAGCGAGAGCAGAGCAGGACGAGACCGCCCGGAGCGGTGAGCAAGAGCAGAGCAGGACGAGACCGCCCGGAGCGGTGAGCGAGAGCAGAGCAGGACGAGACCGACTGGAGCGGTGAGCAAGAGCAGAGCAGGACGAGACCGCCTGGAGCGGTGAGCAAGAGCAGAGCAGGACGAGGCCGCCTGGAGCGGTGAGCAAGAGCAGAGCAGGACGAGACCGCCTGGAGCGGTGAGCAAGAGCAGAGCAGGACGAGACCGTCTGGAGCGGTGAGCAAGAGCAGAGCAGGACGAGACCGCCTGGAGCGGTGAGCAAGAGCAGAGCAGGACGAGACCGCCAGGAGCGGTGAGCAAGAGCAGGGCAGGACGAGACCGCCAGAAGCGGTGAGCAAGAGCAGAGCAGGACGAGGCCGCCTGGAGCGGTGAGCAAGAGCAGAGCAGGACGAGACCGCCAGGAGCGGTGAGCAAGAGCAGAGCGGAGCAAGGCTGCCGGAGCAGCGAGCAAAAGGGTCAGAGCGGAGCAAGGCTGCCGGAGCAGTGAACAAAAGGGTCAGAGCGGAGCAAGGCTGCCGAGCAGTGAGCAAGGCAGAGCAGGCTAGAACCGCCAGAGCGGTGAGCAAGGCAGAGCAGGGGGGACAGGGCTCAGTACACACGGAACAGACAGGAAGGGAAAGGCAGAGCCAGATACCCACAGGGTACTTGCAGTGAAGTAGCGAGTGGTCCACAAACTCACAAACGGGAGTACAGAGACAACAAGCAGGAGTTAGGTACGAGTTCAGACTCTGCAGAAAAAGGAAAGGAACGGACATACAGAAAAAACAGGTAAAAGATAGGAGAGAGTTCAGACTGGAACTGAGTGTACGGAGGAGACCGACACTGCAGCGGGATACAGGAGCGGGTCTGGGAATACGGCCCCCAGAGAGGCAGAACGAACAGGCAAGGAGCGTGTTCAGACAGGACAGACAAGATACAGGAGCGGGTCTAGGTAATCGGCCCCTAGAAGGCGGGAGGAACAGGCTAGGAGCGTGTTCAGACAGGACAGACAAGATACAGGAGCGGGTCTAGGTAATCGGCCCCTAGAAGGCGGGAGGAACAGGCTAGGAGCGTGTTCAGACAGGCCTGGAAATACAGCCTCCAGGATAGGCAGACAAGAGAACACAGAACGGGACCTGGCACCTTCAGAGTGAAAGCACACACTGAATGAAACACAATGCTCAGGCAGGGATTGATTGGGGCAGCTGGGTTAAATACCAGGTGACAGACAGCAATAGGCTGAGGACGCACAAGGGGTGTGACCCACAGCAGGTACAAAAAGCAGGAAGTGATCGGGCGCCGCCCTTAAGCAGCAGAAACAGACACAAACAGACAGCATGGAGGGAAGCCAGAGAGACATTCTGGACTGGAGATTAAGTGCACGCTCTTGCACAGTGGGAGATGGACCACTATGCAAGGACGCCGCCAGGTATGTTACAGTACCCCCCCCCTTACGCCCCCTCTTCTTCAGGCCGGCCAGAATCTTCCGCAGGGAATTCGAGGGCCAATCCTTCACTTCAAGGAGATCACTTCCACTGTCCACAGGAAAAACTGGTCTCATCTGGTTAGCTAGGATGCTACCTCCTATCCAGCCATCCTCAGCAACAGACAAAACGGGTGGAGTACCAGGAACAGCACACAAGGAAGTCTCTCTCCACATATTTTCAGGTGGCACCCCAGAGGGTACAGGAGACAACTGGAAGTCCTCCACCGGGTTGGAGGGGAGCAGAGACTTGGGGGTAATCTCTGCTTCGAGGTACATCTTGTCAAACTCACAGGAAGAAATAGACGGGTTATCAGGTACAGGATGAGGAAAAGTCACTGTCTCTTTGTTATCTGGTGGTACCCCGGAGGATTCAGGAAACAACTGGAGGTCCTCCGCCGGGTCAGAAGAGTGCAGAGGCTCGGAGAAAGCATCTGCTTCAGAGTACACTAGGTCGGACTCACTGGACGAAGCAGGCGACGTATCGGGTACCGAGTATTGGAAAGTCTCTGTCCATTCACCACCAGGTGGCACCCCGAAGGGTTCTGGAGACAACTGGAGGTCCTCCGCCTGGTCAGAGGGGTGTAGAGACTCATGGGTAACCTCTGCTTCAGAGTACACTAGGTCGGACTCACTGGACGAAGCAAGCGAGGTATCAGATCCAGGATATAGGAAAGTCTCTGTCCATTCACCACCAGGTGGCACCCCGAAGGGTTCTGGAGACAACTGGAGGTCCTCCGCCCGGTCGGAGAGGTGTAGAGACTCGGGAGTAACCTCTGCTTCGGAGTACACTAGGTTGGACTCACTGGACGAAGCGAGCGAGGTATCAGGTACAGAGTATAGGAGAGTCTCTGTCCTTTCGCTACCAGGTAGCACCCCGAAGGGTTCTGGAGACAACTGGAGGTCCTCCGCCTGGTTGGAGGGGTGTAGAGACTCGGGAGTAACCTGTGCTTCGGAGTACACTAGGTTGGACTCACTGGACGAAGCGAGCGAGGTATCAGGTACAGAGTATAGGAGAGTCTCTGTCCTTTCGCTACCAGGTAGCACCCCGAAGGGTTCTGGAGACAACTGGAGGTCCTCCGCCTGGTCGGAGGGGTGTAGAGACTCGGGGGTAACTACCACTTTGGGGTACCCATTGTCAGGCTCACAAGACGGAGCGGACAAAGTATCGAGTACCGGGTGTAGAGAAGTCTCTCTCCATTTGTCATCGAGTGGTATCCCGGAGGATTCAGGAGGCAACAGGGGGTCCTCCGCCAAGTAGTAGAGGTGCACAGACTCGGAGGTAATCACAGCTTCGGAGCATCCTTGGACATGCACACTGGTTAAAGTGGGTGAAGCATCTGATGCCGGGTGCAGGAAGTTCTCCTGTGTGGAGTCTGGATGGGCAGTAGTCTCTTCGGGCAGGAGAACTGGAGCACTACCCACGCACATTACCCGTTGGGGCTTCTCCGGGATACAGGGAGATGAAGCTTCAGTAGGGACCTCAAGGTTGGGGTCAGAAGGTCTCAGGGAGGACAGACCCTGGCGTGACGGCTTGTCTCTACGTCTAGCACTTCTGGACTGCCTCTTGAGGTTGTGAGAAGTATTCCAGAGAGCGTAGTCATCCTGTGTGGATTCTGGGTGGGCAGTAGTTTCTTCGGGCAGGAGGACTAGTGCGCTACCCACACACATTACTCGTCGGGGCTGCTCCGGGATATTGGGAAGCGAAGCTTCAGCAGGGGCTTCAGGGTTAGGGTCCTCGAAGACCATACGAAAGGCCACCAGGAAGACCTGCAGGTCAAGGACGACAGGATCCCATGCTTCCCATAGGGGGGTGACCCATTTCAAGGCATCACCCGCTAGGTAGTCAATCATAAAGGCCACTTTAGCCCAATCAGAAGGAAAATAGAGAGGGTAGGCCTTGAAGTGTAGCATGCATTGCTCCACAAATGCATGACTTTGTTTTGGATCCCCAAAGTACCGTGGCGGATCCGCAGGAACGAGTGCAGAAAGATCCATCTGGACGGGTGCGTACTTCGCCTGGAACTCAGTTAAAGAAAAAAAAAATTTTATTTATTTTTAATGCACGTATTCACTGGAAAACGTCTCAGAGAGCGAAGGCCGTGGGGCTCAACGGGAACCATGGCCTGAGCATGCTGTAATGCACACGCCCTGGCTGAGCGGAGTGTGCGTGTGATTCCACTGGACCGTGCCGGAGAGTGAATGCCTGGAGGGGCGTAACTAGGTATTCACCCGATCCGACCAGGGTCGCACGACGGCATACGACGCCAGTGCACCAAGGAGGAACCGAGCAGAGGGACCAGGTGCTACTCCAGGACAGACCCCGGACACGGCTGTTGACCCACACAGGGGAATACAGGAACAGACTGGTTAGGCTGGCACACAGACTGGTGGGAATAGGCAGGCACGACTGGTATGCAGGCAGGCGGGTATGCAGGCAGGGGGGTACAGGCAAGCACGGCTAGAGTGCAGACAGGAAGGCACTAGCAGGTAGGAACACAGGCGGGATAGGACCCAGTACACACTGGGACTCTGGAACAGAACCACAGATGTGGCGGACAAACACAGCAGAGTGAGGCCGCCCAAAGAGGTGAGCGAGAGCAGGGCAGGACGAGACCGCCCGGAGCGGTGAGCGAGAGCAGAGCAGGACGAGACCGCCCGGAGCGGTGAGCGAGAGCAGAGCAGGACGAGACCGCCCGGAGCGGTGAGCGAGAGCAGAGCAGGACGAGACCGCCCGGAGCGGTGAGCGAGAGCAGAGCAGGACGAGACCGCCCGGAGCGGTGAGCGAGAGCAGAGCAGGACGAGACCGCCTGGAGCGGTGAGCGAGAGCAGAGCAGGACGAGACCGCCCGGAGCGGTGAGCGAGAGCAGAGCAGGACGAGACCGCCTGGAGCGGTGAGCAAGAGCAGAGCAGGACGAGACCGCCTGGAGCGGTGAGCAAGAGCAGAGCAGGACGAGGCCGCCTGGAGCGGTGAGCAAGAGCAAAACAGGACGAGACCGCCTGGAGCGGTGAGCAAGAGCAGAGCAGGATGAGACCGCCTGGAGCGGTGAGCAAGAGCAGAGCAGGACGAGACCGCCTGGAGCGGTGAGCAAGAGCAGAGCAGGACGAGACCGCCTGGAGCGGTTAGCAAGAGCAGAGCAGGACGAGACCGCCTGGAGCGGTGAGCAAGAGCAGAGCAGGACGAGACCGCCTGAAGCGGGGAGCAAGAGCAGAGCAGGACGAGACCGCCAGAAGCGGTGAGCAAGAGCAGAGCAGGACGAGGCCGCCTGGAGCGGTGAGCAAGAGCAGAGCAGGACGAGACCGCCAGGAGCGGTGAGCAAGAGCAGAGCGGAGCAAGGCTGCCGGAGCAGCGAGCAAAAGGGTCAGAGCGGAGCAAGGCTGCCGGAGCAGTGAGCAAAAGGGTCAGAGCGGAGCAAGGCTGCCGAGCAGTGAGCAAGGCAGAGCAGGCTAGAACCGCCAGAGCGGTGAGCAAGGCAGAGCAGGGGGGACAGGGCTCAGTACACACGGAACAGACAGGAAGGGAAAGGCAGAGCCAGATACCCACAGGGTACTTGCAGTGAAGTAGCGAGTGGACCACAAACTCACAAACGGGAGTACAGAGACAACAAGCAGGAGTTAGGTACGAGTTCAGACTCTGCAGAAAAAGGAAAGGAACGGACATACAGAAAAAACAGGTAAAAGATAGAAGAGAGTTCAGACTGGAACTGAGTGTACGGAGGAGACCGACACTGCAGCGGGATACAGGAGCGGGTCTGGGAATACGGCCCCCAGAGAGGCAGAACGAACAGGCAAGGAGCGTGTTCAGACAGGACAGACAAGATACAGGAGCGGGTCTAGGTAATCGGCCCCTAGAAGGCGGGAGGAACAGGCTAGGAGCGTGTTCAGACAGGACAGACAAGATACAGGAGCGGGTCTAGGTAATCGGCCCCTAGAAGGCGGGAGGAACAGGCTAGGAGCGTGTTCAGACAGGCCTGGAAATACAGCCTCCAGGATAGGCAGACAAGAGAACACAGAACGGGACCTGGCACCTTCAGAGTGAAAGCACACACTGAATGAAACACAATGCTCAGGCAGGGATTGATTGGGGCAGCTGGGTTAAATACCAGGTGACAGACAGCAATAGGCTGAGGACGCACAAGGGGTGTGACCCACAGCAGGTACAAAAAGCAGGAAGTGATCGGGCGCCGCCCTTAAGCAGCAGAAACAGACACAGACAGACAGCATGGAGGGAAGCCAGAGAGACATTCTGGACTGGAGATCAAGTGCGCGCTCTTGCACAGTGGGAGATGGACCACTATGCAAGGACGCCGCCAGGTATGTTACAACCGCTATGGCTGCAATGCAGGAATGAAGGTGAGCATTGACCTGGTCAGGCTATCTCTCTAAGGCAGATTAAGTAAAACACGGCAGGGCCTTCATTTCTTGGAGGTGGC
Organism: Phyllobates terribilis; assembly: GCF_046119375.1. Classification (NCBI taxonomy): domain Eukaryota; kingdom Metazoa; phylum Chordata; class Amphibia; order Anura; family Dendrobatidae; genus Phyllobates; species Phyllobates terribilis. The sequence continues at coordinate 11,594,813 of NW_027362795.1, read as the reverse complement.
TACAGGAAGGCAGTGGGGCTGCCTCCTCCCTCCAACCCAGGTTTTCCAGTGGCTCTTGCCACAGGTCCTTTAAAACCCCTGCATTAAGGATTAGTGTTGTTCAGTGTTGGGACCTTCTAGGAGCATAGCAGGAAAGCCCGGAGGACCTGTGAGTAGCTGAACCCACGCCTGGGAAGGCTCTGCACCCGTCAGGCTCTGAGCGGCTTGGCGCGGCCGTTGCCCCCAGCAACCATTGTTATGGACTTGCGTTAACCCTGCTGCGTACTGGAGTACTTTTCTGTTTACCCGTGAGTCTGCTGAATAAAAGCTGCTTATGTTGGACTTACTTGGGTCACTGCCTCAGTTACTGCACCGCCGCCCTACAACTTAGAGATGATCATAGATGTGACTCCATCTGTCTGTGACTTTTACAATATTTATTTCAGGGTGAAGACTTGACCAATATTAATACTATACAGACATATGTGAGGGGTGATGAGCAGTGTAAAGAGGAGATTCATACATATGACTACCCAGGTGAGTAGTAACCACTAAATGCAGAGAAGTCACATTGGATGAATCTACCTTCTCTCCCTTCTGTGCTGCTGAATGTGCTCATATGGTCCCTACATGACCAGGTCCAGTCTTTCTGGCCAAAGTTCACTTTTATGATCGACAAAATTAAATGTGCAGTGAGGGACAAGTGTGAATTTCTGTACAATAACAACAGAGTTTCCCTTTAATAGACAAACTACGGCCCACATAATTTTATAGTTAGCCAGGGAGGTCGGTCAAAGACCAACAACAACTAGCCCAACACACAACAATTGCATACTCAAAAAGGTATGAAAGGAAGGAGAAAATATGAGTATCGTGGCATAAAAAAATAATTTTTATAAAATAATCTTAAAATACATGATTCAATAAATCCAATATATATAATTAACATGGCGTGCAATAGATCGAAACACCATGCCACCGTGCGGTGCAAAGGGAGCTCAATGTTATATTCCAAAAAGCATGAGATGGTAGTAAGGGAGATAAGTAAGTACATAATTCATATCATTATAGGCACATTACATTCAAGGTTCCCATGTGAACCAAAGAGAATGTCAAATTTAAAAGTACATGTGTCCTTAAACTCACCAAATCACTAAGCTCCAAAGCAGATGCTGGGTGTCACAGAGGGGTGTGCGGAGGTGATAGCACGCCTCAACGCGCATTTTGCCCATTAGAAATGAGGCTTTTTCAAGAGGCGGATTTTTTCAAAATTAAAGAAAAAAAAAATGGTGACGATATGGCGACCAGTGTTGATCGCAAGTGCTCGCTGCTTGAGTTTGCATCGGGTGCTCGTGTATGCACTGAGTATCGTGGGTGTCAAGTGACATGCTCAAGTCCCTGCCCCATATGCTTCGCGGCCAAAAAAACGTTGCTGGGATCGCCTGCAATGCACGAGCAATTCCCGCATGTTTTTTTTTGGGTGTCTAACAACCATGAAACATGCGGGGCAGAGACTCGACCATGTCACTCGAGCACCCGTGATACATGGTGCATAACTGAGTACCCGATGCAAACTCAAGTAGCGAGCACTTGCACTCAAGACTAATGACAACTTATTCAATATGATGACCTAATGTTATCAAATTTTGTCGTACCTCTGGGTTCAAAATGTACACTATACCCCTTGATAAAATCATTGAGGGGTATAGTTTCCAAAATGGAGTCAATTGTGGGGGTTTCCACTATTTAGGCACATCAGGGGCTCCCGAAATGTGACATGGCGTCCGCTCTTGATTCCAGCCAATTTTGTGTTCAAAAAGTCACACAGTGGCCCTTCCCTTCTGAACCCTGACGTGGGCCCAAACAGTGTATTTTCCCCACATATGGGGTATTGGCGTACTGAGGAGAAATTGCACAACAGTTTTTAGGTTCCATTTTCTCCTCTTATCCTTGTGAAACTAAAAAATTTGGGGCTAAAAGATAATTTTCGTGGAAAAAGTTAGATTTTTTTATTTTCACGGCTTCATGTTCTAAACTTCTGTGAAGCACCCAGGGGTTAAGGGTGCTCACCATAAATCTAGATAAGTTCCTTGAGGGGTCTGGTTTCCAAAATGGTGTCACTTGTGGGGGGTTTCCACTTTTTAGGCACACTAGGGGCTCTCCAAACACAACATGGCGTCCACTAATTATTCAAGCAAATTTTACATTCAAAAAGTCAAATGGCGCTCCTTCCCTTCCGAACCCTGCCCTTCGCCCAATCAGTGGTTTTCCCCCTCATATGGGGTATCAGCTTACTCAGGAGAGATTGCACAACAAGTTGCATGGTGCAATTTCTCCTGTTACCCTTATGAAAATGCAAAACTGGGGTCTGAAAAACATTTTTGTGGGAAAAATGTGAAAATGTTATTTTCACTGCTCCATGTTATAAACTTCTGTGAAGCACCTGGGGGTTCAAGGTGCTCACCATACATGTAGATAAGTTCCTTGAGGGGTCTGGTTTCCAAAATGGTGTCACTTGTGGGGGGTTTCCACTTTTTAGGCACATTAGGGGCTCTCAAAACGCAACATGGCGTCCGCTGTTTGTGCCGAAACAGTGTTTTTTCCCCACTTATGGGGTGTCTACGTGCTCAGGGGAAATTGCACAACAAATTTTGGGGTCTATTTTTTCCTGTTACCCCTGCAAAAATAAAAAAATTGGGGTCTAAAGTAACATTTTTGTGAAAAAAGTTAAATGTTCATTTTTTTCTTCCCAAAGATTCCAAAAAATCCTGTGACGCACGTGAAGGGTTAATAAAGTTCTTGAATGTGGTTTTGAGCACCTTGAGGGGTGCAGTTTTAAGAATGGTGTCACTTTTGGGTATTTTCTGTCATAAAGACCCCTCAAAGTGACTTCAAATGTGATGTGGTCCCTAAAAAAATGGTTTTGCAAATTTTGTTGTAAAAATGAGAAATCGCTGGTCAACTTTTAACCCTTATAGCTCCCTAATAAAAAAAATTTTGGTTCCAAAATTAAGCTGATGTAAAGTAGATATGTGGGAAATGTTATTTATTAACTATTTTGTGTGATTTATCTCTCTGATTTAAGGGCAGAAAAATTCAAATTTTGAAAATTGCGAAATTTTCAAAATTTTCGCCAAATTTACGATTTTTTTCACAAATAAACGCAAATGATATTGAAGAAATGTTACCACTATCATGAAGTACAATATGTCATGAAAAACAGTCTCAGAATCAGCAGGATCCGTTGAAGCGTTCCAGAGGTATTTCCTCATAAAGTGACAGTGGTCAGATTTGTAAAAATTGGCCTGGTCATTAACGTGCAGACCACCCACGGGGGTAAAGAGGTTAAGGTTATTTAATAAAAATAAAAATTTTATGCCACGATACTCATATTTTCTCCTTCCTTACAGAGTTTCCCTTTATCCTGACTTTTCAATTTCTTTTAAAACCAACTAACTTCAAACAGGATTGTGATAAACTATACAGAAAATATTACACCTGTGCCATGATATATCTCTAAGCTGTGCGTGGCTGATGGCTGTAATATACATTTATTCCCGCCTGCAGGAGATGTGTTGGCTCGAGCCCTGGTTTCATGGATTCACTCCATGTCATAAATTCTATTATGTTTTTAAGCCTAAGGAATTCAGATTACTGCACAATCTGTCCTGAAATGGGACAACTAATACTTTACTCTTCTGGTCAGGACTCATAGTAGCTCCAATGGTCCACGATAAATGACTGCAACTCCGGTTTAGTGTTGGAGCTCTCCCCTCATACATATGTTGTTGTTGGGGATGTAACATAGCTTTTATTCCATCTTTTTTTACAGGTTCATTTTGTATGATACCTTTATTGTGGTGGGATTGGCCTGACTCACTTATGTGTCTATGTAACTCTCTGGTTGTCTTTAAAAGGTCTCCATTACATCTTCCCAATGCCCGAGGTCTAAATTTAAGACACACTCATCTCTGCACTATTATAAAAAGTTCTCTTTCAATGTCTAATATTTCTTCTTGAAACGCATTTGACAGAAAATATTGTCCCTTATGACAGTTTAGATTGCCAAGAGCCACCGAGCCCCATACTCTAATTACCCCAGAGAGGTTTCACCACTAGTTACTCACTACTTACTGATGGAGACTGTTGAGTTTGATCATTTCAGTAGATGTTTTATTGTCTATAGTCAGTTTTTGACTATAGTAGTTAGTTCTCAAAATACTCTGATTTAACCACTTCCCACAGCCAGCGGCATTTTTAAATCTGATGTGTGTCACTTTATGTGGTGATATCTTTGGAATTCTTCACAAAGGATAATAGGAAACAAATGGACCTTACAAATTATTTTCCAACTTATCTTGAATCCGACAATCCCCTATATACGGTTGAACACTACTGTCTGGGCACATTTACTCCATTTTCCAGATCCCAGGATTATCTTGCTCATCATCATTTAACCCCTCTACATGGATCTGGACTTACACAGAGACCCCTAGGCTTGGGCCACGGTGTTACTTGCTGTTCTGTGGTGTGAGATGGGAAGAAGAATAGTCAGATAGCCGGGTCAGAACCTGGAGGGCAGAGAAAATACAAAATCAGAAGACACAAGAGTAGTCAGTAAACGGGCCGAGGTCACAACAGAAACAATTACACAAGCCGGGAGCTGAGCACAGAGGACTGAACCAGAGGAGAACAAAGCTGTATCTGGCAGCTTTCGGCAATGTGCTTCCAGCTTTAGTAGGGTGCGGTGCTTTCCAATTGGCTGAAGCAAGGAGAAGATTACTTCAGCTGGACAGCACACACCCATACTGCTAGACGTGATGGTACTACTGGTCCCAGGCACCCTAATCTTACTGGCTGCACAGAGCCTGCACCGCCCAGAGCTTCTGGTTCTGACGTCTCCTCCATCCCCAGCGCCTCCTGCAGGATGAATAAGGCGGCTCCTGGTGAGAGAAGCAAACGTTGCAGGAACAGATCCCAGAGGAGATGGGACCCACCATTTATAGAAGCCCTAATATGACAAAATGTCAGAAAACCAGGGCAATAGAAATCCCCATAAAGTGACTTACTATTGCTAATTATAACCCTCAGTGAATTAATCTATAGGAGTAGTGACTATTTTGACTCCACAGGCACTTTCCAGAAATTAGCACACAATGGATGTTGGTGCTTAAAAATTGCACATTGCCCATTTTTTTACCCAACGCATAGTGCCCAGACTGTGCTCCAGGAGACACACACCGTAAATTAAGTGGGTTCTTCTCACTATAGTAATGCCAAATGCATGGAGGCTAAATGTGGTTTGGGCGCACAGCAAGGCTCAGAAGCGAGGGGGAGATCTGACTTCAGGAAAGCGGATATTGCTGGATTGGTTTATAGAAGCCATGCTGATTATCAAGAGCCTTTGAGCCACTAATAATGTGGAAACCTCTGTTTTTCCACTGACAGATGATGGCTCTGAGTGGGGGCTTCTTTTTGTGGGATGAGTAGAAGATTTTATTTGTATCATTTTTGTCTACATAACATTGTTTGATGGCTTCTTATTCCATATTTTGGAGACAGAATGAGCAAACAGTTGGACACCGCGCTCTACTGGTTCATCCTATGAGGTTTTCTATTAGACTCTGAACTGTCATTCGGTCAATAACTTGCCATTTCTACAGACATTTTAAGTACAATTAACACAAGAATCCCATAGAAAAATAAATAAAGATTGCATACCACTTCTAAATCAATCTAAACAAACACATCCCTGGGCTACATGCTAGTCCAGGGAAATGAAGAGATATATGCTCAAGTTTAAAAATCTATTTTATTAGACACTAATCTAAAAAATAGAGGAATATTTTAAATATTTTTAATCCTCTATTTTTTAGATTTGTGTCTCATAAAATAGATTTTTAAACTTGAGCATAAATCTCTTCATTTCCCTGGATTAGCATGTAGCCCAGGGATGTGTTTGTTTAGACATTTTAAGTAGAAATGTTCAAAAATATACATTTCATTGACATTTTATTCAAAATTAATAATTGTGTTTTTTTTTCTTGGCAGATGATTGTACCAGGAGATCAGAGGGACTGGAGATTTTTAAATCTGATGATCTTGAGATCCCACAGGATACAATTGAAGTGAATGCCATTACTCCAGATATACCATCATCCCTCCACAGCAAACATCAATCATCTGATTCTATGAAACAGATCCTGTCTGCTGATTCATTACCAACTACTAAGGAAAATCAAAATGAAATAAGCATTAAAAAACGAACTGCTCCTAAAGCAAAGAAATCATTTTCACGTTCAGAAAATGGTAATAGTTTTACTCTCGAAAAGTCTATTCTTAAACATCAAAAAATACACACAGCGGACAATAGATTTTTTTGTTCCAAATGTGGAAAATGTTTTAACCAGAAATCAGTTTTTGTTAATCACCAGAGAACCCACTCAGGGGAGAAGCCTTTTTCATGTTCAGAATGTGGGAAATGTTTTAACCGGAAAGCGCATCTTCATAACCACCAGAGAACTCACACAGGGGAGAAGCCCTTTTCCTGTTCAGAATGTGGGAAATGTTTTAACCAGAAATCAGTTTTTGTTAATCACCAGAGAACCCACACAGAGGAGAAGCCTTTTTCATGTTCAGAATGTTCGAAATGTTTTAACCAGAAAGTGCATCTTGGTATCCATCAGAGAACTCACACAGGGGAGAAGCCTTTTTCATGTTCAGAATGTGGAAAATGTTTTAACCGGAAAGCGCATCTTCATAACCACCAGAGAACCCACACAGGGGAGAAGCCCTTTTCCTGTTCAGAATGTGGGAAATGTTTTAACCACAAATCAGTTTTTGTTAACCACCTGAGAACCCACACAGGGGAGAAGCCTTTTTCATGTTCAGAATGTGAGAAATGTTTTAACCGGAAAGCGCATCTTGATAGCCACCAGAGAACCCACACAGGGGAGAAACCTTTTTCCTGTTCAGAATGTGGGAAATGTTTTAACCAGAAATCAGCTTTGGTTAAGCACCACAAAACCCACACAGGGAAGAAGCCTTTTTCATGTTCAGAATGTGGGAAATGTTTTAACCAGAAAGCGTTTCTAAGTAACCACCAGAGAACCCACATAGGGGAGAAGCCTTTTTCATGTTCAGAATGTGGGAAATGTTTTAACCGGAAAGCGCATCTTGATAGCCACCAGAGAACCCACACAGGGGAGAAGCCCTTTTCCTGTTCAGAATGTGGGAAATGTTTTAATCGTAAAATGATTCTTGATCGTCACAAGAGAATTCACACAGGGGAGAAGCCTTTTTCTTGTTCAGAATGTGGGAAATGTTTTAATCGTAAAATGATTCTTAATAGTCACAAGAGAATTCACACAGGGGAGAAGCCTTTTTCTTGTTCAGAATGTGGGAAATGTTTTAATCGTAAAATGATTCTTGATATTCACAAGAGAACCCACACAGGGGAGAAACCCTTTTCCTGTTCAGAATGTGGGAAATGTTTTAACCAGAAATCAGGCTTGATTAAGCACCAGAGAACCCACAAAGGGGAGAAGCCCTTTTCCTGTTCAGAATGTGGGAAATGTTTTAATCGTAAAATGATTCTTGATCGTCACAAGAGAACCCACACAGGGGAGAAGCCCTTTTCCTGTTCAGAATGTGGGAAATGTTTTAACCAAAAATCAGTTTTGATTAAGCACCAGAGAACTCACACAGGGGAGAAGCCTTTTTCCTATTCTATTTTTTTTTAATCCAATAAATTTTTATTGAGATTTTTTTCATTATTTTTTTTACAAAACAAGAGACCAGTACATACAATAATAAAATAACATACCATAGGGATGACATACATACATCTCTCCTGTATATCCTTTCAGCTTGCCCATTACCGTCTGATAACTTGCAGTTACTATATCTTACAATTAACATTTCACATTTTTGAAAAATCTTATCTAACCATAATATTGTAATAAACATTATAATCCTATACACATATAGGTGTGCTATATCACCCATACCACTTGTTAAGGAATTCCAATACACATTACAATGAAACATTAGACCTCGCCAATCCCATAAGTCATTGTCTCTCCAACATTAACCCCCTTGATGGCATTCCAGGTGTATCCAACCATAAGCCCCATATTTTCTCTAATGTATTAATTGAATTTCGTTTTTTATATACCCCTTTTTCTAATCTGATAATATTATTTATCCTATTTTTGAGTTCACTAATTTCTGGAGGTAAGGGGTTAATCCATTTGGATGCAATATGTTTCCTAGCTTGAAATAAAATATGTGAAATCCCTATTGAAATTGGGTCAAATTCCATATCATCTTCTAATATACCTAATAGGCATTTTTTGGGTCTGGTTGAATATCTATTTTATATACCCTCTTTATAATAGACAGAACGCCTTTCCAGTATTTACCTATCTCCCGGCATTCCCATAGCGGATGTAATAGGCCCGCAGCATCCATGTTACATCCTGGACATTCAGCAGCAGTCCGGTATCCTATGTTATATAGGAATCTAGGCGTCTTATATTTCCTATGATTATTATTAATATGATCTGGGAAAATCTCTGAGCCTCATGTAAAGATAATTGGGGTACCAGTTCTAATACCGCTCTCCATTGATCCTCAGAAATTGGACCTATAGCTCCATCCATTTTTGTCTAGCTGGAGAAGGAAATTTTGTTAAATAATTATCAAGAAGGACTCAGTAAATATCAGAAATACGACCCTTAGGATTTCCCTTCTCTAATACCAACTTAACAAAAGTATTATTTTCTACCCAAAAGGGCGTCCATCTTGATTGTGCATTAAATGAATGCCGAAACTGTAGATATTTATACAATTGTTTATTTGTCACCCCAAATCCCCCCTTTAATTGATCAAAGGACTTAAGTATCCCTTCAGATAATATGTTTTATATCGTATATATTCCTTTATCCACCCAATTCCGGAATCCCTCTAATTTATAGAACTCTGCATATTTATTATTAAACCATATAGGTGTAGATTCATTGCAGTCTCCTATTTCCATTATATCTTTACCCCTATCCCAGACCTTGTAGAGTAGAGCAAGTGTAGGGTATATTGATTTCTTGTGTGCGAGGTCATTCAGTTGCACTATATGAATAGGAATATTCCACGGTGTTCCTGAGGTAATTAACCCCTTAATACTATTTGGGTTTGCAGCGCTTTGCCACCCACCCAAATGTTGCAATTGCGCTGTCATATAATACAATGGGGAAAAAAGTATTTACCGTATTTTTCGGAATATAAGACACACCGGACCATAAGACGCACCCCAAATTTTGGGGTGGAAAATAGAAAAATATTTTTTTTTATAAGATGGGGGTCCATCTTATAGTCTGAATAGGTACGGCATTTTACCTGGGGGGCAGTGGAGTGAGGGTCACAGGAGGCAGGGTCCCTCAGGAAGTCGGAGGCTGCTGCAGAAGAGGTCAGATGCTGTGGAGCCTGTGCCTGGCTGAGGCCCTTAGCCTGGCTGGTTCCTGTGCTTAAGCCTCTGGCTGGGACTGAGGCCGTGGCCTCCGGCTGGGACTGAGGCAGGGGCCTCTGGATGAGGCTGGGGTCTCGAGCTGGGGCCAGTACCGGATTGCGGTCGGTGCAGGCTGCAAAGCAGTGCGGCCTGCACAGGTTGCCGGTGTGCGCGGCCATCTTCCTAGAGCTGTGATCTACAGGAAAATGGCCGCTGGAACTACCGGTCCACGCATGCGCCGGCTCGGGCGGCCTTTTTCCTGTAGATCACAGCTCTAGGAAGATGGCTGCGCACACCGGAATCCTGCGCAGGCTGCACGCTGCTCACAGCCCGACACCGGCGCCAGCCCCAGTACCAGCCAGGCACAGTGGCTGGCCCCAGCTGCTCACCTCTGCTGCCACTGATGACGACGCCACCGCCGCTACTACCACCGCTTTCCTGGAGGGCCCTGCGATGCCACTTTACCACCACCGCAGGTAGCGTTCGGACCATAAGACGCACCCCCCATTTTCCTCCCAAATATTGGGGAAAAAAAGTGCGTCTTATGGTCCGAAAAATACGGTAATCAGCCACGAATTGTGCAAGTTCTCCCACTTAAAAAGATGAGAGGTCTGTAATTGACATCATAGGTAGACCTCATCATAGACCTCAACTATGAGAGACAAAATGAGGAAACAAATCCAGAAAATCACATTGTCTGATTTGGAAAGAATTTTTTTTCAAATTTGGGTGGAAAATAAGTATTTTGTCAATTACAAAAGTTCATCTCCATACTTTGTTATATATCCTTTGTTGGCAATGCCAGAGGTCAAACGTTTTCTGTAAGTCTTCACAATTTTGGCACACACTGTTGATAGTATGTTGGCCCATTCCTCCATGTAGATCTTCTCTAAAGCAGTGATGTTTTGGGGCTGTCGCTGGGCAACACAGACTTTCAGCTCCCTCCAAAGCTTTTTATAAGGTTTAGATCTGGAGACTGGCTACGCCACTGCAGGACCTTGAAATGCTTCTTACGAAGCCACTCTTTCGTTGCCCTGGCAGTGTGCTTGGGATTATTGTCATGCTGAAAGACCCAGCCTCGTTTCATCTTCAATGCCCTTGCTGATGGAAGGAGGTTTGGACTCAAAATCTCACGATACATGGCCCCATTCATTCTTTCATGTACACGGCCCCAAAGCATGATTTTGCCACCGCCATGCTCACAGTAGGTATGGTGTTCTTTGGATGCAACTCACCATTCTTTCTCCTCCAAATACGACGAGTTGTGTTTCTACCAAACAGTTCTACTTTGGTTTCATCTGACCATATGACATTCTCCCAATACTCTTCTGGATCATCCAAATGCTCTCTAGCTAACTTCAGACGGGCCCGGACATGTAATGGCTTAAGGAGGGGGACACATCTGGCAGTGTAGTGTGTTACTTATGGTAGCCTGTGTAACGTTGGTCCCAGCTCTCTGCAGGTCATTCACTAGGTCCCCCCCGTGTGGTTCTGGGATTTTTGCTCACCATTCTTGAGATCATTTTGATCCCACGGGGTGAGATCTTGCGTGAAGCCCCAGATCGAGGGAGATTATCAGTGGTCTTGTATGTCTTCCATTTTCTAATTATCGCTCCCACAGTTGATTTCTTCACACCAAGCTTCTTACCTATCGCAGATTCAGTCTTCCCAGCCTGGTGCAGGGCTACAATTTTGTTTCTGGTGTTCTTCGACAGCTCTTTGGTCTTCACCATAGTGGAGTTTGGCTGTTTGAGGTTGCGGACAGGTGTCTTTCATACTGATAACAAATTCAAACAGGTGCCAGTACTACAGGTAATGAGTGGAGGACAGAGGTGCCTCTTAAAGAAGAAGTTACAGGTCTGTGAGAGCCAGAAATCTTGCTTGTTTGTAATTGACCAAATACTTATTTTCCACCAAAATTTGAAAAAAATTTCTTTCCAAATCAGACAATGTGATTTTCAGGATATGTTTTCTCATTTTGTCTCTCATAGTTGAGGTCGACCTATGATGTCAACTACAGGCCTCTCTCATCTTTTTAAGTGGGAGAACTTGCACAATTGGTGGCTGACTAAATACTTTTTTCCCCACTGTATATTAGTGCATTAGGAATCACCAAAACACCAGATTCCTTGTCACTTTGTGGTTATTCACATTTTATCCTAGCCGATTTCTTTTTCCATATAAGAGAACGAAACTTGCTATGAATTTTCTGAAAATGGGAATTATGGATTCAAATAGGGGCATTATGCAGAATGTATAAGAGTTTGGGCATCAATAGTAGTGATGCAGTGCTATCTTTCATCAAACTCAATTTGACAGGTGCCACGCCCCCTATCAAAGTGTATCAAAGTGTGTAGCCGCACCCCTCCTCCCCCTCCCCTATCAGGCCCTGTGTTGTATCTTATTCAGCATTTTATATGACTTTTATATGAGTTTGATGTTGCTATCAGATTATTTACTCTTATTTGATAGTGTATGAGTTTATATGAATTTTCATAGTTCCTGCAGAGTATTTACTCTAATTTGATAGTGTGATTCTTAGGTCATATATTTTATACATTTGTAAAAACCAACACTGCCAATCACCAAGCACTGATCACATTTCACTGATGAAGATTCTCATTTTATATGAGTTTATATGAGTTTATAGCCTCAACATTTTATTCTCATTTTATATGAGTTTTATAGCCCCAAGAGTTTGTTCTTATTTGATAGGCTGATACTTATTGCTTGGGCATATTATGTATATGGCCAAGTTACAAATATCATTTTATATGAGTTTTATATCCCCATACTGTTAATTTGATAGTGTGGATCTTATTGCTTGGACATATTATCTATATGGCCAAGTTACAACTACCCCCAAGTATATAAAGTGTGTGTTTTATACGGATGTAAAAAGCAAAGACACAGTAAAAGTATTAAAAGATTTTATTGTTCTAAAAATAAATACATCTCCAAGACATTTCAATAATATAAAAATCCTTACAGAATAATATAAAAAGTATCACAAGTACAATTAATATACATCATTACAATTCTTACAACATAATATAAAAAGTGTTACATTCACATGTACCAAATTGCATGTAATAATAATAATATACATCATTACATTTCTTGCAGATTAATATAGAGTGTTACAATTCAGACAGATCATTTATCCAATACATCACTTACATCGTGAGCCACATGGATTGTAGTAATGGTAGAGACCTTTTTTTAGGCAGCGAAGTTCCTTGTGTGATACCTAATGATGGAGAGTGTAAAGATTGAATTGCGCGGGTCGGTGTGGATAGCGTCCGGGGTGTAGATACATCGCTACCTTCACTGATGGAGATTTTTAATCCATCTAAAAGCTGTCTAGTAGCGGGATTGCCCACAACTGTAGATGGAATATTTAGCTCGGCCATTGCCTGCATAAATGAATCCCAACCCCGAGGCAAATTCCTGCTGGTCAGGGCATTGCTCTGTGTTATACTACGTACCAAATCCAGCAAGTTAGATCCTGGTATTACAGTTCCTTTGAAAATAAATTTGCTTTTATCATTCCAGAATGTAACATTTTTATTCTGCAGCAGCCTGTTTAGTAAAAATTCAGCATTCTTTTTCTATCGTTGGTTTACATGGCTTACAATTTCAGTGACCTCTTGATTTTTATCAGGGCCTGTATTTGGCAATTGTTGCTGATCAGATTCAGGAGGGCTAACGAGATTTAAAGTTGTTACTTCTTTTGAGCTGTGCCTCGCATGTACCAAGTATCGTTGTAGCACGGAACTATACATTTTAATTTTCACATCATCGGGTATGTCACGACGTTGTAAAACCGCGCTAATTTCATCATCAAGGCCACGAATAACACGCTCTCGTATGTTATCTGTATTAGGGGGTCTTAGTTTGACTAGATCCTGTTTGGGGACTAGATAAATTTTCTCTGTATGCCCCATTATTTGCCTGTGAGCAGACTTGTTATTATCGGTAGTGCGAAACCTAACAGAGGACCTATAAACCCACCAGTCTGCTTTAGTAGGTATTTCTTTTCCTTTATGGGCTGCGATCTATCACTCAGAGTTCTTATAGCTATACGCCACTTCTTTAGTATATTTTTTTTGTCGCTCTTCCAGGGGTATTCGGCCTTTTATAATGTTTAAAGCAATTTCGCCTATGGCTGTAATTAAATCTCTGCTTGCATTGCGCAAAATAGATTTTCTGACAGCAGGAGTCTGCTGTTAGGGGGACGGTTGCAAACAACTTTATTATAATGGAACGCAACCGACCCCGGGGTCCGCAATGCAGCCTGGTGGACTGTGGCCGAACACCTCCCGGGTGAGAAGGAAAACAACCAACTTAAATATTAAACCCTTCCATGTTACTGCACACTGGAATGGGTATAGCGGTTCACTCTATCTCCGTTAACTGCACCGGAGATGTGCAACCGGGGGAGTAGCTGTAGCCCTGTTAACCTCACAGGGACTACACAGTTGGCGCTAGGATGCGTGTGACTCATGCCGGGTATACGTGCTCTCAGCCGACGTGCTACCGGACTGAGGAGAACCGCTCCACGTGGCTCACAGGCGGTACCGGGAATATGGCGTCTACAGACTGGTCGGGGTGTATGGCGACCCCCTTGTCAGAGCCAGACTGTGAGGCGAAACTACCTGCTATTTCCACTAACCTGCCTATTTCCACTAAAGCTGCCTATTTCAACTATAGCACACGTGGAGCTCAAACGCCCAAGCGTCCACACAACACCATCACTTGCTCAAAAGATCAGAGCGCGCCGCCATGTTTGTAGGTGGGCTCTTTAAAGACTAAGCCCTGCCCACTGTCGCACCATTGGTGACGTCAACCGCGACCAATCAGGCGGTGCCAGGTCACCGGATCAGCTGGCCTCCAAACCACCAATCACGGTCCGCCAAGTCACGGGCATGCTCAGTGCGGTATATCTTGGACTTAGGCTGCCGCAGCCCCGTCTCCCTTCGCAGCCGATGCTTCATGTTGCTAGGCACAGAAATCCAAGAGACAACCTGTACGTCTCGTGGACCAGCTAGGCGTTGGGACTGATGAAGATGCTGAGCAGCATCAGCCCTGGCTGGACTGGAATGGGGGACCACAGAAGGTTCTGGACCCATTTCGAATCCAGCACACGCCTAACACATGCTTCTCGGTCAGTCATACTGCATTATGCATTAGTCTTATCAATATGCTTTTTATTTGTTTTCACTTCTGCTTCCTCACAACTCACCTGCCCTTTAACACATTCTGTGCACTCTCTCTATATTCACCCCTCCCCTCTCCCATGTATAACTCTGAGGCTCTACTGACATTTCTCATCCACTACCTCCATACAGCACTCAAAACGTTCATACAAATCATTGCACCACCTGCTCTTTATCTTTTTTCTCCTTTTACTAGTCGCAGGCGACATCTCCCCTAACCCTGGGCCCCATCCACTAGCATGCACTACTCTCCTCCAGCTGCATATAGAAACCCTGCTAATCTTATTAACGTTCAGTGCATGCCCTCTCCTATCGCTTTCCATTGTGCTCTCTGGAACGCACGGTCTGTGTGTAACAAACTAACTTACATTCACGATTGTTTCCTCTCTAATTCCCTTAACCTTCTGGCTATCACAGAAACCTGGATTCATCAGCCAGACACCACCGCTGCTGCTACTCTCTCGTTTGGTGGGCTGAATTTTTCACACACCGCCAGACTTGGCAACAGACAGGGTGGAGGTGTTGGTTTGCTCCTTTCCTTACAATGTGCTTTCCAGGTCATACCCCCATTTCCCTCACTCATGTTTCCTCCTTTGAAGTGCACACCATCAGACTCTTTAAACCCTTCTCCCTGCGAGTGGCGGTCGTGTATTGCCCTCCAAGCTCCTCCCGCTAGTTCTTGGATCACTTTGCCACCTGGCTTCCTCACTTTCTATCCTGTGACATCCCCACCCTCATCATGGGCGACTTTAACATTCCCATCGATGATCCCCTCTCCCAATCTGCCTCTCATCTACTTTCTCTAACCTCTTCATTCCGTCTCTCACAGTTTACTAATTCTCCTACCCATGAAGATGGGAATACTCTGGACCTGTTTTCTTCCAGTCTCTGCTCGCTGGATGACTTTACCAACTCCCCTCTCCCGCTCTCGGACCACAACCTTCTTTCCTACTCTGTCAAGAATTGTCTCCTCGCCGGGACACCCCCACTTACCACACTTATAGGAATACACGTACCATTAATACCCAGCAGCTTATGGACAATCTGCACACATCTTTAGCCCCCATCTCCTTCTTCTCCTGTCCAGACATAGCATTGTCACACTACAATAATACACTGAAGAGTGCCCTAGATGAAGCAGCACCTTCTACATGCAGAAAGACCTAACACAGACAACGGCAGCCCTGGCACACGATGTGAACACGTTTTCTTCAAAGTTGCTCAAGGTGTGCTGAGCGGCACTGGAGAAAATCTCTTTTAGCAGAGGATTTCATCCACTATAAATTCATGCTCAAAACCTATAACTCTGCCCTTCATCTGGCCAAACAATCCTACTTCACCACCCTCATCACTTCAATGTCCAACAATCCAAAACGACTTTTCGAAACCTTAAACTCCCTCCTGAAACCTCAAGCACAGGCCCCCATCACCAACCTCAGCAGTGAGGATCTGGCCACTTTTTTCCTTGAAAAAATCAACCACATCCATCAGGACATCTCAGCTCAATCTCCTCAGCGCCTGGATCCCCTTCCCTGCCGCACTTCAAGCTCACTTGCCATCTTTCAGCCTGTTACAGAGGAAGAAGTTACCCAGCTCCTCGCTTCTTCTCGGCCTACAACCTGCAACAGTGACCCCATTCCTTCACATCTCCTGCAGTCTCTCTCACCGGTGGTCACCGCTCACCTGACTAAAATATTTAACCTCTCTCTTTCTTCAGGTATCTTTCCCTCCTCATTTAAACATGCCATCATAACCCCTTTATTGAAAAAATCATCCCTGGACCAGAACTGCACTGCTAACTACAGACTTGTCTCTAATTTTCCTTTTATCTCTAAACTCCTGGAACGGTTGGTCCACTCCCGTCTAATCTGGTTTCCGCTCTTTACACTCCACTGAAACTGCCCTCACTAAAGTCTCTAATGATCTACTAACAGCTAAATCCAAAGGTCACTGCTCCCTGCTGATTCTCCTGGATCTCTCTGCAGCATTTGACACTGTGGATCACCAGCTCCTCCTCACTATGCTCCGCTCTATAGGCCTCAAGGAAACCGTTCTCTCCTGGTTCTCCTCCTACCTCTCTGACCGCTCCTTCACTGTATCTTTTGCTGGCTCCTCTTCCTCTCCTCGTCCCCTTACTATCGGAGTTCTGCAGGGCTCAGTTCTAGGCCCCCTTCTCTTCTCTCTATACACTGCCCCTATTGGACAAACTATCAGCAGATTTGGGTTCCAGTATCATCTCTATGCTGACGAAACCCAATTATACACTTCTTCCCCTGACATCACCCCTACCCTAACACAAAATACCAAGGATTGTTTGTCTGCTGTCTCTAACATCATGTCCTCCCTCTATCTTAAACTGAATCTCTCCAAAACTGAACTTCTTGTGTTTCCCCCCTCTACTAACCTAACATCGAAATTACCTTGGAGGGTTCAACCATAACTCCCAAGCAGCACGCCCGCTGCCTTGGGGTCATATTCGACACTAACCTTTCCTTTACTCCCTATATCCGATCACTCACTTGCTCTTGTCACCTGCATCTTTAAAACATCTCCAGAATCCGATCTTTTCTCACCTTTGAAACTTCTAAAACTCTGACTGTCGCTCTTATTCACTCTCGTCTGGACTTGCCATGGTTGTGTCGCCACGAAGATCATCACGATTGCACAGCCTGACTTCTCGCAGCTGAGTTTTTGGTGTTTTGTGCTTTTTGGCAGTGAGAGAGTTAACTCTCTCTCTGTGCTAGACAAGGTCCAGCCTCGCCCAGCTGCAATCAATTCTGCAGTAGTGAGATTCCTTCATATGTCTGCTGCTCTGTTAGGGAAGTTGTCGGTGAAAGCATTTCATGCAGATTAACAGAGCGGATCGTGGTATTTGGAGTTTCAGAGCTAAGTGTATTTGGAGTGATTTTTCCCTTCCTCGCTTTATCATTTATCTCCTTTCCCGTTGGTGTTCCCTCTGTTGTAGTTGTGTAGTTTTTGTATGCAAGGTGGTTTTGGTTTTACCCTTGTACTGTCTCGTTTGTCTAAGTACTGAGTGTTGGCATATTATTACCTGTCCCCTTTTGTTGTGATCGGGGTCCTTCTCAGGACTAGATTACTTAGGTGCAGGGATCCTCAGGAGGTAGGGGTTACGCTGGCGGCCTGGACCTCTGTACCTTTAACAGTACCTCCAGGTAGAGGGATTAGTCAGGGCCCCAGCTTAGGGTCAGCTTAGGCCCCCTACCTCCAGTACACAGAGACAGCGTGACAGGACTACTGCAACTCTCTTCTGATCGGGCTCCCTCTTACCAAAATTTCCCCTCTCCAATCCGTTCTGAATGCGGCAGCCAGGGTCATATTTCTGTCCAGCCGCTTCACCGATGCCTCCACCTTGTGCCAGTCATTACACTGGTTACCCATTCGCTACAGCATCCAATATAAACTCATTGCTCTCACCCACAAAGCTCTCCACAGTTCTGCACCACCTTATATCTCCTCTCTCTTCTCGGTCTATCGTCCTACACATGCCCTCCGTTCCACAAACGACCTAAGACTAACATCCTCCATAATCTGAACCTCGCACCTCCGTCTCCAAGACTTCTCTCGTGCTGCGGCAATTCTCTGGAATGCTCTACCCCAGACGATCCGATTGATGCCTAGCCCCCATATCTTCAAGCACGCTTTAAAAACCCATCTGTTTAAACAGGCCTACCACCTCAAATACTCAGTAAACTAACTTTCCCCTGTTCCCTCCTAAATACTATTCAGAATCTGCTCCCTACTGTTTCTGTCTCTACACCCTCCATGCACACGATAACTGCACTCGATACTTGATTATTGCACTTAAACATATGGGTTGATGACCTGATCATGCAGCTTTATATGAAAATCCCGATTTACTATAATTGCCAGATCTGAAAGAACAAGCACTTTTCACCTATTGTGTCCCCCTTTTCCTTGTAGATTGTAAGCTTGCGAGCAGGGACCTCACTCCTGATGTAACTGTTTTAACTGTCTCACCTTGTATTGAATTTATTGTCTGTACATATCCCCGCTTAATTGTGAAGCGCTGCGGAATATGTTGGCGCTATATAAATAAAAATTATTATTATAATTATTAGTATTAAAAAGCACCATGTACTTTGTGCAGTTTTTCTTACCCTGACAAAATATGTTTTGTATCAGGTAGAAAATGCTGAGATTTCTGTGGTGTTCATACTTGGTAAATGCTTTTTCTATCTCGCAGTTTTCGCTAGCGCTCTCCATGAGATCATCAACAATAGTCAAATTTACCTTGTCAGGAGGGAATAAACCATCATCTACGAATGTATGCGGCAGACCCTCTACAAATCTGATGTGGGGAAAAGAGAGAGAGATTTCATCATATAGTTTTTGCCAGCACGAATAAAACCAAACAATATTATCGGGTTTGTGAGAAAAATGAGATTCAATATTATGTAACAGCTATTTTACAAAATGGCTCTTTCCAGAATTAGACGGGCCTGCTAGAATGCATGAGAATTGAAGTTGTAGCCGTGGATCCATCACAATCCCCAACTAATAGCCAAATGGCAGGGTTGTGAAATCGTCTAATAGGCGCCGCTTTGTGTAAACGCACTCTTGTGTTTTGCGCAATGGTCTTGTTTCAATGTCCCAGTACTTTTTATTTCTCACAATGCCGGGCTGTTCTACGACAATATGCTTCTGTGTTTCTGTGTCAGAATTACGCGGGTAGTCCAGAATTAAATCTTTCAGACTGCTAAAATTAATAGATTGAGTGTTACCGACATTTAGTGTTATGCCCTTAACTTTTAAGACTGTTTTACCAGTGTTGAGTTTGTATCCGTAAGTTTTGGGACCCGCAGATACAAACTCTGTGATGTGAGTGTCATCGAGTATCTCACTGGTCAGTTCCCCCAGGTAATCGCCTAAAGTCGGCTGCCACTCACCTTCCCTCTGCACAAAAATAACTGAATCTGTGTCGTGATAAAGACACCTCTCCTGCAGCTGGTCCAGCAGAGAATAGAGCTCTAGCCGGGCATACGCGGTTGTAAAACACGCTATAAAAATGTTTGTGTTTTTGTTGACGGTGTGATGGCCTTTTGCATATTTCCAGTTAATGGTCGCAGTTTCATCATCAATGAAATGTAACATTGAAATGTCGTAGTAAGGTAGAAACACATACTTAAAAAGCTCATCGGGGTCACTAACAATGCTGGTACATGATAAATTAGATCGCTGACCAAACTTTCCCCATAAAGAATTTAAGAAAAGTTTAGAGATCTGTCTCTTAGCCGGATTCACACCTATATTTTCAGGTTGTAATTGTACACCTTCTTTTTCAAGAAAGACGTCAATGTATAGCTTTTTCTTGACTTCATCAGTGCACCAGCTAGGATTACCTGAGGCCTCCTGCTTATCATAAAGATGTAATTTAATGTAGAGAGCATACAGATCATCAGTTGTGTTAGGAAAATGCATATTTCATAGATGTGGGCAATCCTGTACCCCTTTTCTACAGCCATCTCAAGTTCTATAGTGCACCATGTACCGGTCAGGGCGTGTTCTTCATCACTATGAGTGCAAACCTCGGTCTGCGAACTTACAGCGCATGTGTAGCAAAGGGGAAACAATAATTTTTTGTTGAGTTTTACAGGCAGCACAGGAAAAAACAAATATATTGGCGGGTAGACCTTGACTTTAGCAATACCAAAGTATTTTTTAATGAAGCCAAAATTGTCATAGATGATATCTGGGTGGCCTACAGGGTATGTTTTAGTTTTGTTTACAAAGGGATACAGACTGGTGAAATCGTAGTAATGTAATGTCTCTTCATCCTCCAAGCGGTGATAGAGTTTAGTGGCGTTGGTTCGGCCGTCATAAAGAGCATCTCGTGGGTCTAAAGGTGTTGGAAATTCCATTTGGAGAAGAAATGTTTGAAGGTTAGAATCTTTTTCAACCATTTCATTCCAGTCATGCTTCCACATCACTCTTACTGTGTACCCGCAGCACTGTAAGTAAAGCCTTTTAGCTAAAAATGCAGAATATAACTGCCCATAGGAAGTATTTGTTACCTTATTTGTGTCATTTTCATTATAACACACGGGGCAGCCATGGTAAAAACACCCCTGAAATTCAAATGCTACGTGTTGTTTGTTAACATAGGCGTACCCGTCTAGAAAATATTTCCCAACTTGTTTTTCGCCACCTCTCAAAGCATGCCGAATGACAATGTTCTCGGAGAGTGCTACATACATGAGCCACTGTATAGCGGGTGATGAGTAGCGCTTTTTTGTCTTGTGATAATTATCACCGGGTAAAATGGTGTCCAGTCCGCCAGCCTGAACACTAGTCTAGCCCGACAGTCTGCTTGCTGCCCAATCCGCCAATGGGCCTGGCCCGTCCGCTTATCCGGAGCCTCTACCTGCTACCTGTCTCCGCCAGCCAGTATACTCTCCAGCCCGACGGTCTGCCTACGGTCTTCCCCGCCAGTCTGTCTATGGGCTAGGCTAAATCTGCCTACCCGGAGAACTTGCCTGTAACCTGCCTGTTAACTGCCGTGCTTACCAGCCAATCTACCTGGAGGCTCCTGTATGTCACCTGCCAGCTACCCGTGGGGTCTGCCAGTCCGTCTACCTGGATCACCCATCAGCCTGCCTGCCATGCTCATCTGCTGTACCAGTCAGTCCCTGCCATCTGACCTGTGGGAGTCACCTGCTCTTATACAAGGTCGGTCCCAGAGTGGCACCTGGTCCCTCTGCTCGGTCCTTCCCTGGTTCACCGAGTCGATTGAGCCGCTGTGTGACCTTGGTCGGTCCGAGTTGATATTTAGTTACGCCCCTCTGGCCCCTCCTTGCTTGCACCATAGCACAGAGGTTCCACCACCCGGATCCATAACAGTTTGCACAGGCCATGGAACCCGGTGACCCCCAGGCTCCTTTGCTTGCTGACCTGTACCAGGAGGTTTCTCGTCAGAGATCCCAACAGGAAACCATCCTGACCTACCTGCGGAATGTCAACTCCCGCCTGGACTCCCTGTCCATCCCCCCTGTGTCCGCTTTAAGCCGAGCGACACCCACTCAGGCGGCGTCTCAGCCTACCAGTGCCATGGCATCCAGCTCTGGACCCTGGCTTTCTGCACCTCCTCGTTTTGGGGGTGACCCCGCCTTATGTCGGGGTTTTCTGAACCAGTGCACGCTGCACTTTGAACTCCTGGCACATCAGTTTCCCTCTGACCGGGCCAAGGTGGCATTCATCATGTCTCACCTCACCGGGGAAGCATTGGCATGGCTAAACCCTTTATGGGAGAGAGGGGATCCCCTGGTGTCAGATCTTCCGGCTTTCCTCACTGCCTTCCGAAAGATCTTCGATGAGCCCGGACGTAGGACGTCTACTGCCTCCTCACTGCTCCGTCTCCGCCAAGGGAGTCTCATCGTGGGCCACTATGCCATACAGTTCCGTACCCTCGCCTCTGAGCTCGCCTGGAACGACGAGGCCCTGGTGTCCACCTTCTGGGAGGGTCTTTCCGGACGAATCAAGGACGAGCTAGCCGACCGGGACATTCCTACCACCCTGGATGACCTGGTGTCACTAGCTACCCAGATTGACATCCGTTTCCTGGAACGAGTTAAGGAGACTAGGAGACTACCCGGGAGAAAAGATTTCCTCTTCTTGCTCCCATTTTCCAGAAACCGGCCTCCCAACCAGCAACTCCCCGGGCACGCTCGCCCGAACCCATGCAGATTTACCAGACCAAGATGGTTAAGTCCCGCCAAGAGACATGTCGAGCCGAGGGGAGCTGTTTCTACTGTGGTAGTAAGGAGCACCTGATCCGCTCCTGTCTGGGGAAGTCGGGAAACTCCAGTGTCTAGGACGGCTTGGAGGGGTCGTCCTAGACAAGAGTAAAACCTCTCCGTCATTGACTCTATCTGTTTGTACATTTCCAGTGGCAAGATATACTTCTTTGAGACAGCCTTCCTGGATTCTGGATCCGCCGGGAATCTCATCTCACAGGCGGTAGTGGAGCAGTATCAGATTCCTACTATACGTGTGGCTGAACCATTGTCGGTCGCCGCTGTGGACGGGAGACTTCTTCCAGTAAACATCCTACTCGTCACAGAGCCTGTAATCGTTCAGGTGGGAATGCTGCACTCAGAGAAGATCTCCTTTCACGTGCTGTCCAGTCTCTCTCACGCTCTCCAGCTCGGTCTGCCTTGGCTTCAGAAACATGGGCCCGTCCTGAATTGGAGATCCGGTGAAGTGCTTCGTTGGGGTCAGAAATGCCATAAGTCCTGCCTGGTTCCGGTTCGTCCAGCTCTACCTCTGTCTACCCCGGCTAATGTACCTGGTCTACCGTCACCTTACTGGTCCTATGCAGACGTCTTCAACAAGTAGGAAGCAGAGACACTGCCACCTCATAGACCATATGACTGCCCTATTGACCTGGTACCCAGCGCCTCTCCACCCCGTGGGCGTGTCTACCCCTTGTCGCTGGCCAAAACTCAGGCCATGTCGGAGTACATCGAAGAAAATCTTACTAGAGGATTCATCCAGAAATCTACCTTCCCGGCTGGAGCAGGATTTTTCTTCGTAAAGAAAAAGGATGGCTCTCTGCGTCCCTGTATTGATTATAGGGGACTCAACCAGATTACCATTAAAAATAAGTACCCCCTGCTGCTCATCTCTGAACTGTTCGATCGCCTTAAAGGTGCGAAGATCTTCACCAAGCTCGATCTTCGCGGGGCGTACAACTTGGTTCGGATCCGCCAGGGAGAC
This sequence comes from Phyllobates terribilis, assembly GCF_046119375.1. Taxonomy (NCBI): domain Eukaryota; kingdom Metazoa; phylum Chordata; class Amphibia; order Anura; family Dendrobatidae; genus Phyllobates; species Phyllobates terribilis. The sequence continues at coordinate 11,571,359 of NW_027362795.1, read as the reverse complement.
GAGTGGAAGACGGCATTCAATACCCGGGACGGCCACTATGAGTACCGTGTGATGCCCTTCGGTCTCTGTAACGCTCCAGCTGTCTTCCAAGAGCTAGTTAATGACATCTTCCGTGATCTCTTATACTCATGCATGGTGGTATACTTGGACGACATCTTGGTCTTCTCTCCGGACCTATCCACACACCGGAGGAATGTTCGCCAGGTTCTGCTTAGGCTCAGGCAGAACCACTTATACGCAAAATTTGAGAAATGCCTCTTCGAGCAAACCTCTCTTCCGTTCCTGGGCTATATTACCCCTAAGACTGGTCTACGGATGGACCCCGAGAAGGTCTCTGCCGTCTTAAAGTGGCCCCGGCCGGAGGGATTGAAGGCGATTCAGCGATTCCTGGGCTTCGCTAACTATTACCGCCTCTTCATCCCACATTTCTCCTTCCGGACTGCTCCCATCTCAGCGCTCACCCATAACGGAGTAAATCCTAAGGAATGGACGTCCGAAGCGGAGGAGGCCTTCCTCTCTTTAAAACAAGCCTTCTCTTCTGCCCCAGTGCTGCACCGTCCGGATTGCAACAAAGTTCTTTCTGGAGGTTGATGCTTCCTCTTCCGGAGCAGGAGCGGTGCTCACCCAGAAGTCTCCATCCGGCAGAATGGTAACCTGCGGCTTCTTCTCCAAGCTCTTCTCCTCGTCCGAGCGCAACTACTGCATGGGAGACCGAGAACTGCTGGCCATCAAATTGGCACTGGAGGAGTGGCGTCACCAGCTAGAGGGGGCTCTGCCCCTGGTGGTCATCTACACTGACCACAAAAACCTGGCATATCTACAAAATGCGCAGACTCAATCCGCGTCAGGCTCGATGGTCTTTGGTCCCGTTTCAACTTCACTCTACATTACCGCCCTGCTGACAAGAACATTAAAGCCGATGCTTTGTCCCGATCCTTCCTGTCCTCCAACCAAGAGGAGGAGCATATGCATATTATCGATCCCTCCAAAGTGATGAATGTGGCTCCGTTGGACCTGTCTCGTCTCCCACCCAAATTATTTTTGGGAACTTTTTCAAATGGTCCAACAAATGTTATACACAGAGGTCAATTAAGGAATGTGAGATGGTTGGATAAGAATTTTGTTTTTTCTCTAGATAATCCATCCCCTTAGGATTCTGGACTTTATCAATGTTGCGTTTTAACTAAAAATAATTATAAACAATGTAAAGATGTAAATGTTTGGTCAGCAGTAGATAATGTATGTACACAGACAAGGTTTCAACCATCTACTCCTTTCCAATTCAATCAATTCCAATCTAAACCTCTATTGAGAGATGGAGTATTTATGACTATGATATGGACTTTCAATATGACTAATTGGAAAATATCTTCCAGATATCCCCAATGTCAATCACATCTCATTAACATGGAGATAGGAATAGAACAATGGTTTGGAAAAAGAACTTCAACACAGGTTAGAAGTAAGAGGGGGATATTAGAAGGTATCTTGGGGGGATTAGGAACAGTGGGAAGTTTAATTAATACTATGGACATTCATACACTTAAATCAGATTTGGAAAATATTGGGTATATTGGAGGTAAAGGGGTAAAAATTCTGAAAAGTTTGAATCAACTCCTTGAAAAGATGGTTTTGAACACTGCTGCTGTGTTGGGATCTTCAGTGTCACATCTACAAGATGCTAATTTAGCTCTAATAGAAAGTGAACAGGAATCCCAAGTGGCCAGAACAGGTCTAGAAATTCAGATTGAATATTCCACCTATCTGAAAATGATTGCACAGGCATTGCAAAGTGGAATTACACCTTTAGGAATAATGAGAAATTTGCCTGCAGAATATAATTTTGCGTTAAATCACACAGATTTGTGGGTAAATAAGTGAATAGAACATTTGTATAGGAACATCACTAATCCCAATATCGGGAAAAGAAGAAACCATGGTTCCTATAACTGTTCTGGGCATTCCTGTTAGTAATACACAATTGCTGTATTATCTATTACAGGACACAGATTTGGCATTTGATGGTACAAACACTGAACAATTAGACATTTCTTCATGCTTACATTTTGTTTGTAAGGTAATGTGTCTACCTGGACAGGATAAAGTCATTTATAACTTGTGTTTCCATAATCATACCTCATGTCATGCCAGAATTGAGAATGTGCACACGATATATGACTTGGTGACCCCAATAAGCTCGAACAAAATTTGTTTTCAAGTTATATCCGAAAGAGAAGTTGTTTCTGCATTCTTCTCATCTTTTATGGAGGGAAATGTGAAAACTATCTCCAAGAAGGAAGGAAGTATTAATATTACGTCAATAGGGACAAGAAATCAGAAAATCCTTCCAATACAGTTCAGTTTGTCACAAATATATAATTCCCCTTGGAATATGTGGACAAATGAGATAAAGAAAGACAAAGGTTTGTTAAATTTGTTAACAAAATAACTAAAAGAAGCTGAAATTGTATTCAGACATGAACAAGGTAACTTAAATTATGTTGAACATGAGTGGACAAGTATGTCAGGCTCATCTTGGTGGAGGAATCTAGGAAGATCAGTAACTAGTTGGTCACAGTCTTCAGCGAAAATGGCTGCAGGAAATGTATTAACAAATCCAATCGTAATCATATTTATTGTCTTGCTGTGCATTATTATTCAGATTTTTATCATGTGTAAAATTAAGAAAATATGCAAAAAGATATAGAAATGAAAAAGGAGGGTGATATTTTAAGAGAAATGTTAAAAAGAAAAAATATAACTCTTTGAGTGAATTTTTATTTTTAATTTAGAAGATTTTGGAAACTCAGATGACATTCAATAAAGGTGTTGATACCAGGTTTTCAGAATAAAGAATTAATGTGATATGAATGGTGAGAGAATGAGTTTAGGATTGATTATGATATTTTTTAAATCATAATCGGGGGGGACTGTAAAATATAAATTTCTTAGGATAGAAAGATACATGCATAAGCTTTAACATGCTTGGGCTCTTACCATGCTTAGATTCAAATATAGAGAAAGACTGGAGTTATTCTGGGACCTTGGTAGAAACCTGTTCAGTTTGTCAAACCTATAGGACTCTTGTCAATATGGGTTATTTGGAGATAACTAGTGATCTTTAACCCCTTTCCAACCCTTGCCGTATTAGTACGCACATTTGCGTACCCCCGGTTCAGTGAGGGCTGTTGCGCTGATCCCTCACTGAACTAAGCACATGTCAGCTGATTCTTACAGCTGACATGAGCCCGCAACAGTTAACTGTTAACTGTTAACATGTTAAATGCCGCTGTCAATCTCCGACAGCGGCATTTAGCGCGCGCTTCCGGGTAGAGCGTCATAAGCCCCGCCCATCGGCGACCCCGTCACGTGATCGCGGGTCACCGATGGGTGGGCATGACAACCCAGGGTCTGCAGCAGAAGCCTGTGGTTGTCATGATCTCGTCGCTATGAGCGCCACCTAGTGGTCGGCGCTCATAGCACAGGACCATTTCTGCTATATGCAGGGGATCTGCTGATCCCCTGTATGTAGCAGAGACGATCAGACAACTGCTGCTTCTAGTCTCCTATGGAGACTATTGAAGCATGCAGTAAGTTAAAAAAAAAATGTTTTTAAAAATGTAAAAAAAATATAAAAGTTTAAATCACCCCCCTTTCGCCCTATTCAAAATAAAATATAAAAAAAAAACAACCCACATACACGTATTTGGTATCGCCGCGTTCAGAATCGCCCCATCTATCAATATAAAAAAAGAATTAATCCGATCGGTAAACGGTGTAACAAGAAAAAAATTCTAAACGCCAGAATTACGTTTTTTGCACTTTTTTGCAATTTTACCGCACTTGAAATTTTTTTCCCGTTTTCCCGTACAAGATATGGTAAAACTAGTAATGGCGTTGAAAAGTACAACTTGTCCCGCAAAAAATAAGCCCTCACACGGCCATATTGTCCAAAAAATAAAAACGCTATGGCTCTGGGAACAAGGGGAGCAAAAGACGAAAAAGCAAAAACGACAAAACCCAAGGTTGCGAAGGGGTTAAAGGTCATTAGCCATATGTTTAAAATATACCAACAAGAGGTGATGTGCACATAGCCAAAATGCATATGTCACGAGTTACTAGTTTCGCTCTAATATGGTAGAAGCTACTAATATATCAGCAAGTCGCCATATTGGGTTATGAAACTGTAAAAATATTCTCCAATGTATGTCTATGAGGCAAGATGGTATATAAGCAGAGCCAGACATGAATGGGGGAGATCACTCATTCCTCGAGTAGCTCCAACACGGATCATGCTTTTATACTGGATACGTAAGAACCTATAATTGTTTCCTTTCTCTCTTCTATCCTGAGTAGAGATGAGCGTTGTTCTACTCGAACTGTTCGCCAATCTCAAATTCGAGCTGTGTTGAGCGGTGTTCGAGCCGTTCGGCGAACACGAATAATTTGAGAAAAATTCGGCTGTTCGAGGTTATGTTCGATAACTGTTCGTGCACCAAAATCATAACTGGATTTTTTCTCAGTAATGATGAAAATTAATGTTAATACGCAGTTTGAGTGTACAGCGGGGTGGGGGGAGGGGCAGGGGATGGATCTCTGCAGGAACAATGAAGATCTCCATTTTTTTTTCTCTTTCCCGCATTTACAGTGGGGAGGTGCAATCTGTCAGCCTATCAGCAGCGCACACACGGAGCGAAGTGCTTTTTTTCACACAAGCAAGGGCATGTGTCATTGGCAGTGTATGTCACATGTCCTTGCCCTATAAGACCAAGCCATTTTCCCCGTCGCCACCATTTTCTCACTGCTGCAGCTGCGTGTTAGACGGCACCGCTGTTGCTGTGTGCGCTATACCTTGTTAATTTCAAGCCAATTTTCGCACAAATCTACAGATAGCTTGGGAGTAGGGAATAGTTGTGATTGCAGTCCTTTTAAGGACTAGGTTACAACATTTCCTACGACTTTTATCAGGCAGGTCTGTGCTCTTAAATAGATAGATTGTGGGAGTAAAGACTAATTGTAATTGCAGTCCTTTTCAGGACTAGGTTACATCAGTTCCTATCAGTTTTTGCCAGGCAGGTCTGTGCCAGTGCTGTGCAAGTTTTTTTCACAGCATTTGGCTGAATCTAGCAAAGCTAATCCTTTTTGGCCTATTGCAGAGTGTGTTAGTCAGTGGAGTAGCCTATCTGTGTTGCAAGATATACCACCTGTGTATAGAATACCAATTTTTTTACTGCACCTAGTGAAGTAAAATCTTTTGGGCATAGCATCATTCTATTAGTCCATCTATACTGACCTCCATCAGGTTGCAAATTGAATATAACTTTTTTCTGCATCTAGCTCTGAAAAAATATTGGGCTTCTAGCTGTGTGTGGGACTTGTTCTATTAATCCATCTATACAGACCTCCATCAGGTTGCAAACTGAATATATTTTTTTCTGCATCTAGCTCTGAAAAAATATTGGGCTTCTAGCTGTGTGTGGGACTTGTTCTATTAATCCATCTATACAGACCTCCATCAGGTTGCAAACTGAATATATTTTTTTCTGCATCTACCTCTGAAAAAATATTGGGCTTCTAGCTGTGTGTGGGACTTGTTGTATTAGTCCATCTATACTGACCTCCATCAGGTTGCAAACTGAATATATTTTTTTCTGCATCTACCTCTGAAAAAATATTGGGCTTCTAGCTGTGTGTGGGACTTGTTCTATTAATCCATCTATACAGACCTCCATCAGGTTGCAAACTGAATATATTTTTTTCTGCATCTACCTCTGAAAAAATATTGGGCTTCTAGCTGTGTGTGGGACTTGTTCTATTAATCCATCTATACAGACCTCCATCAGGTTGCAAACTGAATATATTTTTTTCTGCATCTACCTCTGAAAAAATATTGGGCTTCTAGCTGTGTGTGGGACTTGTTCTATTAATCCATCTATACAGACCTCCATCAGGTTGCAAACTGAATATATTTTTTTCTGCATCTACCTCTGAAAAAATATTGGGCTTCTAGCTGTGTGTGGGACTTGTTGTATTAGTCCATCTATACTGACCTCCATCAGGTTGCAAACTGAATATATTTTTTTCTGCATCTACCTCTGAAAAAATATTGGGCTTCTAGCTGTGTGTGGGACTTGTTCTATTAATCCATCTATACAGACCTCCATCAGGTTGCAAATTGAATATAATTTTTTTCTGCATCTAACCCAGCCAATAGTTTTGGCCTAATACCACAGTTTGGCCACTCAGCTCTGCTCGGTTCCCATCCATTGTTTTTTTTGTGCAAACAACTCCAGAGTTGTGAATTAGTTAACCACCAAAATGAGTGGAAAAAGGCCTGCTGCTGGTGGAAAGGGGAATAGGCGTGTTGGGAAGGGGAAAAAAGGTTGTGTCCGTGGGGTAGGTGTTAAAGCAACAGTAACATCTGCAGAAGAAAGACCATCTTCCAGCCAAACTAAAATGTCTACTTCTTTTAGCGGACAATGTGATAAGATCCCTTTCTTACGGCCACGCCAATCGCTACAAATTCCAGATGAGGCACAAAAACAGCAGGTGCTTCAACGGATATCAAGTGCTCCTTTAAGTGGGCTCTCCTCCACATCAACTTCAACATCACAAATACTCCAGTCCTCAAAGGTGTCACTCCAATCGCACTTGCTTCCTCACAGCTCCCAAATCTCCAGCTGCCCGTCTGAGTATGAGGTAGAACAGATGGTTGAGTCTGCAGAGCTGTTTACTCATACTATAGCCTGGGAATCAGAGGTCGACTCCAGCGCTTCTGTGAATCCAGACGAGGAAATGATCTGCACTGATGCCCAGAATCTTTATGAGTCGGATCCAGGACCAGACGCAGAAGGTTCTGACCATAATGTAGACCCTCATTCCCAAACTGTAACTCCTGTTGGTGGAGACAATGAGGAAGACGATGATAAGACTCAAATACCTGATTGGAGCGACAACTTTAGTTTTTTGTCAGGGCAGGAACAGGTTGGCTCTGAGGACGACGGGTGTGATAACGCACAGGGTGATGATGATGAGGTTGGAGATCCCACTTACTGTCAACCCACAGTCAGCCAAGAGATGAGGTCAGCAGAGGAGGTGGAGGAAGATGCTAGTGACGACGAGGTCAGGTTGCGCCTTCCTGGACAGAGACGTAGTACTGGAAGCACGTCAACAACTGCATCCTCAAACACAACTCTGCCTCTCACCACAAGTCGTGGTGGCTCTTCAGGTCGCATGGGTGCTAAGCCTTGCATAGCCTGGGCATTTTTTCAGATCGATAAAGATGACCCAACTCGTGTCATCTGTAACATTTGTCAGCAAAAGCTAAGTAGAGGCCAAAAAATACATAGTTTGAGTACTTCATGCATGAACCGGCACATGGACATGAAGCATAAGTTGCAGTGGGAAGCTCAGTGTGCTACAATGCGGCCTAGCCGGCCGGGCCAACCACCGTCTGCCATATCTTGTGCATCCGCGGCCTCTTCATCCTCTGTGACTGGGGGGACAGCAGTCACACCTGTTTTGGGGCGCAGACCTGCCACCTCTTTACCTGCAACAGCCAGCGTGATTGGCAGGTCATCATTTTCTTTGGAGGTGGTAACACCAGCTGGTGTTGAGCGCTGTCCGACATCGATAGCACCACCTTTGGATCAAGGCAACCTAACATGTCCGCCTGCATCTTCCTCACAGACCGGCAGTTTGCCGGGGACACCCTTATCAACCCCGTCTAAGCACAATAGCCAGCCCTCGGTCCCTCAGATGTGGACAAGTAAAAGACCATTTCTCCTAGCCATGAGAAAGCTAAGAGGTTGAATTTCACCATCTGCAAGCTCTTGGCTACAGAAATGCTGCCTTTCCGCCTGGTGGACACAGAGGATTTTCGAGACCTTATGTCCGTCGCAGTGCCCCAGTACCAGATGCCCAGTCGGCACTACTTCTCAAAGAAAGGTGTGCCTGCGCTCCACCAGCATGTCGCACACAACATCACCGCTTCTTTGAGAAACTCTGTGTGTGACAGGGTGCATTTCACCACAGACACTTGGACGAGTAGGCATGGACAGGGGCGTTACATGTCGCTGACTGGGCACTGGGTAACTATGGTGACAGCAGGACAAGGGGCTGCTGTCCAAGTCTTGCCGTCCCCACGAGTTGTGCGTCAATCCTCTTTATGTCAAAGTTCCTCCACTGCTTCTGCCTCCTCAACCTCCTCTCGGTCTTCCACCTGCACCCAAAGCCTGTCTGGTCATGCCACAAGCTTTCTAACTGCGCAGAAGGGATCCTGCACACCTCCTTACTATGCTGGCAGTAGGGCTCAACGTCATCAGGTGGTTTTTACATTGAAATGTCTGGGAAATGTGAGTCACACAGCTGAGGAGTTGTGGTCAGCTCTGGAGAACCAATTTCATGAATGGTTGTCTCCACTGGACCTGAAACCAGGGAAGGCCGTGTGCGACAATGCTGCAAACCTGGGTGCGGCCCTTCGCCGGGGCAATGTCACACACGTGCCTTGTATGGCTCACGTGTTGAACCTGGTTGTCCAGCAATTTTTAGCCCACTATCCCAGACTAGATGGCCTTCTGCAGAGGGCACGGTCGCTGTGTGCTCACTTCCGCCGTTCGCATCCCGCAGCTCAGCGACTTACATCTCTACAGAAGTCGTTGGGCCTGCCACTTCACCGGCTAAAATGCGATGTGCCTACCCGGTGGAATTCAACTCTGCACATGTTGCAGCGACTGTGGCAGCACCGACAAGCCCTGGTGCAATACGTTCTGACGTATAGCCTGGGCCAACGAGATTCAGAGGTGGGGCAAATCACGCTGGAGGAGTGGTCTCAGATCAGGGACCTATGCACCCTTCTGCACAGTTTTGAAATGGCGACGAAGATGTTTAGTGCTGACGATGCCATTATCAGCATGACTATTCCGGTGATTTACATGCTGGAGCACATGTTAAACAGAATTCGGAGTCAGGTGGTGGCACAAGAGGAGGTGGAGGAAGTAGAGGAGGAGGAGTTGTATGCGGAAGGGCTAACATCTGCAAGGTCCAGACGGTTGGCAGCACCAAGGCGGCAGGCATGTGAGGGTGGGGGAGATGGTTTTACCAGGGCGCATGGTAGCAGCCAAACTAGTGAGGAAGGTGCAGGAGCCCAGGAAGAAGTGGAGGACGAACTGATGGAAGACTCATCAGATGAGGGAGACCTTGATCACATTTCTGTTGTGCGAGGTTGGGGGGAGAGGACAGAGGAAGGAAGCATGATTGTTACCTCGCCACCAACACAACAGGGACTTGGTGCTCCTGGATGCGCAACACACATGAGTGCCTTCTTGATGCACTACCTGCAACATGACCCTCGAATTGTGAGAATTAGAAATAATCCTGACTACTGGGTTGCCACACTGTTAGATCCCCGGTACAAAAGTAAATTTGCAGAAATTATTCCTGCCATAGAAAGGGATGCACGCATGCAGGAGTATCAGCAGAGACTGTTGCAGAATCTTACATGTGCTTTTCCACAAAATACCAGTGGTGCACGTAGTGAATCTCACAGTTCCAACTTGCCAACCGTGGGACCGTCAAGTGTTCAGCACTCAAACCGTAACAGAACCACAGTATCTGCTGGTAACATCAATTTTGCGGAATCATTTCACCACTTTTTTAGCCCATCCTTTGCAAGGCCACAGGAGACAAGAAGTCTGACACATAGTCAACGCCTAGAGACGATGGTACAGGAGTATCTCCAAGTAAACATTGAAGCCACGACTGTGTCACTGGACCCTTGCTCTTTTTGGGCTTCCAATCTGGATAAATGGCCGGAGCTAGCCACTTACGCCTTGGAGATCTTGTCATGCCCCGCAGCCAGCGTTCTGTCTGAACGTGTGTTCAGCGCTGCTGGTGGTGTGCTGACAGATAAGCGCACACGGCTCTCCACTGATAATGTAGACAGACTCACGTTCATAAAGATGAACAAATCATGGATCCGAAACGACTTTTCTACCCCTGTGTCATCCTGGGGAGAGTAAAAGCTTGATGATTGGTTAAAATCACCCTATCAACCGTTTTAAGCTTTCAAATTACTAATCATGTTTATCTGTATCTTGGCTGGAAAATAATTTGGGCTTTGTAGCAGTGTGCAGCACTGATCCTATTAGGCCATCTATACTAAAGCTTCACCAGATTTAAAATGAATAATAATTTTTAGCTGCATCTAGCCCGGAAAATAATTTTGGGGCTCCGAGATGCGCAAGACACATAAGTGCCTTCTTGCTGCACTACCTGCAGCATGACCCTCATATTGTCAGAATTCGAAGTAATCATGACTACTGGGTTGCCACACTCTTAGATCCCCCAAACTTTTCGATCAACCTTTTCATTTTAATAAAGACCAAAAAAATGGTCATTTTTGAAATTATAAGCATTAGCAGGTGTTAGAAACTGAAATCAAACAGTTTTCAACTCAAAACTTTATTCTAGGTGATGTTACATTTTCACATAGGACCCCTTGTTCGAAAGGAGCTTCTGAACTCTCTCGTCCATTGAATTTGTCAGGTTTTGGATGGTTTCTGCTTCAATTGTTTTGCATGAGGACAGAATACCCTCCCAGAGCTGTTGCTTAGATGTGAACTGCCTCCCGCCATCATAGACACTCCTTTTAATGATGCTCCAAAGGTTCTGAATGGGGTACAGGTATGGGGGTCACACCATAAGTTTGTCCCCTTTTATGCCCATATCAGCCAGAGATGCAGATGTTTTATGTGCAGCATGAGATGGTGCATTATCATGCAGAAAAATGATCTTGCTGTGAAATACACGGTTCTTCTTCTTGAACCATGGCAGGAAGTGCTGTTTGAGAAAATCCACATACATTATGGAGTTCATCTTTAGCGCCTTCAGGGATCCTAAAGGGGCCGACAATCTCTCTCCCCATGATTCCAGCCCAAAACATTACTCCACCTCCTCCTTGTTGGCGCTGTAGCCGTGTTTGCGTGGGGTGTCCATCAACCAGCCATCCTCCACTCCATCCATCTGGACCATCGAGCGCTGCACGGCACTCATCCGTGAACAAAACAGTTTTGAAATCAGTCTTCATGTAATGTTTGGCCCACTGGAGCCGTTTCTGCTTGTGTGAAGTGGATAGAGGAGGTCGACAGGATGGCGTATGCACAGCTGCAAACCTCTGAAGGACCCTGCATCTTGTTGTTCGGGGGACGTTGGAGGCACAAGCAGCTTCAAAAACTTGTCTGCTGCTATGACAAGGCTTTTTTGCCGCTGCTCTTTCAACCTGACGTAATTGCCTGTAGGAAAGAGTCCTCAATTTGCCCTTATCAGCACGCACACGTGTGTACTGTGAATCAGCTACATACTTCTTGATTGCCAAGACACTTCATCCTGATCATCGCACAATGTTGATTGTAGTCATGCCTTGACCTAAACACTCCACAATTTGTTGCTTCTCAGCAGCCGACACATCCTTTTTCTTTCCCATTTTGGCAGAAAATGTAGGCTGCTTAATAATGTGAGACAGCCTTCTTAAGTAGTCTTGCCTTTCATTGGACACACCTGCCAAACTAATTAGCACAGGTGTCTGCAATTGCTTACAGTGATATAAAGAGCCCTGACACACATCACCATCAATGAGTTTAACTGACAAACAAACAAATTCTTCCCTTATCACTCCTAAACACTTTTTGCATAATAATTTCTAACGCAGTGTACATGTGCTTTTCCACAAAACACCAGTGGTTCACGTAGTGAATCTTACAGTTCTAACTTGCCAACCGTGGTCTGTATGGAGTTGTTCAATAAAGGGCCCAAAATTAAGATAACATAGATGGGAGAGGTCTCTATGAATAGGAATTGCTAAGTATTTGATACCCTGTGAGGGCCAGGCAAAGGGAAAGTTGGACTGGATGGAATCCTATATGGATTTGGGGAGGGAGACATCGAGGGCCTCAGACTTCGCTGCATTGATTTTAAAATTTGACCATGTAACAAAGTGATCTATTTCAGCCATAACAGCATGGATGGATATATGTGATTGAGTGATATATACTAGGACATCATCAGCAAATAGAGAGCACTTGTACTCGGTGCCTCCCACCTCAATCCACCTAATATTGGGGTTATGGCGAATTGATGAGAGCAGGTGCTCCGTCACTAGGATGTATAAGAGAGGGGACAGAGGACATCCCTGCCTTGTCCCATTGGTGATTGTGAAAGGTGATGAAAATGTTCTGATGCACCCCCTGGGCCTTGGGACACCCGGAGCCGGACCCTTTTTGGTGGATGCTGGTGGTTGTAGTCTTTGTGGCGGCGACCCGGTTCCGTGGCTCAGGGCGGTCAAACCAGTGGCGGAACTATTTTGGTTTTGATGTTTAAATGTCCGACTACGCCACCCGTGGATTGCGGTCAGAGTGAACCGCCGCTGCAGGGCAGACCGCTGAGGCTGGTGTTGTGGGTGCAGCAGAGCGTAGCATAACTCCCCACGGGAGGAGTATAGCCTCAGGGCAGTGTATGCGGAGGATGGGGGTGATGGTGCAGGGCAGCAGCAGTAACGACACGGAGTCAGTGATGCAGTCCAGGGCCTTTACTCACAGTTCTTATTATCCAGACCACGTCTGCAGGTAACGGCTGCCCACGTCGTACTGTGCTCACCAGATGAGGGGCTCAGACAACTCCCAGATAACTTTGGAGCGCTTCACAGGACCCCCTTTGTGTGTCCTTTGTCTGGCCTTTCTTACCAACCCTTCTGTCCGGCTGCCTCGGGCCTCCTCTTGGTAAACTTGGCGCCAGTTTCCCTGACCCTATGTGGTGCCTTCCTAGCGGGTGTAGCGAGGGGCTGCGCCACATAAAATGTCACAGCCTCCGGTTTCTAGCTGAGAGTCGTTTCCTGCCTCCACTAGTTTCGGGGACCGGTCTCCCCCTTTGGCCTGACCCCTCCACGCAGGTGGATTCGGGCGTGCGGTGGCGACTCGCCCGTCCGCACCCCTGGGATCCCTTCATTCCTCGTTCCTGGAGCCTTCTCCGCTCCTCTTCCTTCCTTCTCCCTCTTCCAGGCCTGGGCCTCTGTTACTAGGCCCGCCTCCGGAGCAGAGCTCATGCAGAGCCCCTGCTCCCTGCCACTTCTGCTCAGACTTCTCTGCACTGAACTAAGATGGTGCCCACCTTTTATACTCCCTTCTCAATGCACCCAGGAACTGCTTCCTCCCTGCTCCTGCACTACAGGGTTCCCCTTCCTCAGTGTTCCCTCCCCCCACTCCAGCCAGGGACAGGGACTGTCGTGCCCATCTCAGAGGCATATTGGTCGCCCTGCCCCACGGCAATGTGGTGTAATGCATGCAGGTGTCGGGTCCTGATCCACACTCCATCCTTACCTGAGAGTGAGATATCACACCTCTGGGTGAGGTGCAATACCTCTGTAGCAACCGAGCCCTCAGGGTGCTACAGTTCCATTTATCTTCAGCCTAGGTGACGTATTGTGATACAGGGCCATGATTTTGGCTATAAAAGGGTCCCCTAGACCCCTACCCCAAGCTTTTTAAGAGAATCATATATGGCGTGCCAGGAGACTCTATGGAATGCTTTCTCAGCATCCAACGAGAGTATCTAATTACAAATTTTTAACTGCATCTAGCCCAGGAAATACTTTGTGCCTAGTAGCAGTGTCTGCTAGTCAGCGGATTATCCCGGCTGTTAAGCAAGCTACACCACCTGTAGTTTAGACACTTAATTTTTTCAAAGGAAATGCTTCGGGACCATGGGATACTCAGTGAAGAGCATCAGGAGGCACCCCAAGGCATAGGGGCTGGGACTGGCAGTAGGATGCCTTGCGGTGGACAGCCGAGCTCGATCCTTATAAAAGCTTTTTAACTGCAGCAGCTTTAGTGGACGCTACTGGAGCTGGAATTACGCGGCTGCTGGCATGAGACTTGCCCTCCAATAGATCCTTGTAAATGGATTTAAAGTGTATTCATTCAAATTAGAGAGACAATTTAAATTAAAAAGCTTAGAGCTGCCTCCACCACAGGGGGGCTCGCTCGACCCACCAGCGGACAGGCACCAGTATTGGGAGAGGGGGGCTTGCCATCAGGGTTCACCGCGGCTCTGGCACAAACCCGGCGACACGGAGGTGGCACGGGCAGGAGCGGACTGGCCGTGTCGGCTTCTCAGTTTTTGGATTTTAGAAGGGCATGACATGCCTATATCTGTGTCTCCCCCTCCTTTTACTCCTCCACCTCTTTTATTTTCGCATGACTATATGTACTTGTCACTTTTCCATGTGTTAGTTATGTCTTCTGAGCAGTTTGTCAGCTTTTGGACACCTTTGAAGGTGTTTTCTATGTGTTTCTATGTGTTTTTGTTTGCCTGCCATTGGTTTTAACGGTGTTCGAAGGTGTTCGACGAACAGTTCGACGAACAGTTCGGCGAACACACGGGTGTTCGACGAACCGAACCGAACTCGAACACTACGGGGGTGGCTCAACACTAATCCTGAGTCTTCTTTTTATGTGCTATGAAATATTTTCTTCATTTTTGTAACCACTTTTGAATGAACATTAAATAAGCTTTTGTTTTATCCACACAATTCAAGATTGTTTTCCTCTCTATTCTCACCGTACCCTTACCTAAAGTAAGGAAGTGTTAGTTTTTCTAACACCAACCAACAACCTTTTCACACTGCTCTGGCTTCAAGAGTGGTATTACGCGGCCCCCTAGAAATTGGGACAGGAAAGTAGTTCGACATGATGTGGGTGCCTGTTGTGCTCCCTCAGAAGGCACAGTTTCATGTTGCCCACGGCATCGGCGTGCATATCCACTTCCCCCTCCTTTGCCACTCGCCTTGCCCATTTAAATGGCGTTTAATATTTGTCACGTTGCCAAAAATGTCTGTATTATTACCGCAGTAATATAGGATCACGTCTGATGACTATGGTTTTACGCAGTGACCTGGGAGTCAGAAATGCTTCCAGAGGTCTTCCCCATGCTGTACCCATATCTTTTCAGCACTGTATGCATGTGTCTGATGATGTGTCACACACCACATGGCCAGATAAGGTTGTAAAATGTTAAAATGACATTTCCCAGTGAATGCATTTGTCTTGGTTGAAAGCAATGCAAAAGTGCAAAAACGCATCAAAAACGCTACATGTTAACATAGCCCAAGGTGTGGAGGAGTATTTTTGTTTTTGCTTATTTATTTTGCCTTATATACAAGTCATTACCCTGGAAAGGATGTTCCTTAACATATTTCCCAGGAAAATCAATTTTGGTTTCGTTTTTGTATGTTTTATTGTGAGTCCGTAAAAGTGGTGTAATATCTTTGACAACGATGTTGACAGCAGTGACCTGGGAGTCAGAAATTCTTCCAGGGGTCTTCCCCATGCTGTTCCCAAGTCATTTGAGCACTGTTCCATCGATTTGGGCAATTTTTAGGCCCCCTGCAGACCACCGGAGGGAGCTGCCTGAAAAATGCTTTAGTTTCCCATAGACTTACATTGGGCTCATTGCTCGGGTCCAGCATAAAAGCACTGCAATTTGCTTGACCCGAGCAACGAGCATCCAAGCATTTTAGTGCTTGCTCATCACTATTGTTTCACTTTAAATCCAGATTAGTGGCCTGCAGAGCTGAAATCACAAAGATTCACTGTCCAAATATTTCTGGATCTAACTGTATTCATATATGTACACTATATGGACAAATATTGCATCTCTTGCCCCCACCCCCCAAAACAAATCCCAAAATGTTCTCCTGCCCCTTTTCCTAACTCCCAATCCCAAAATAGACAAGGACATTTGGCGTTGCCAATCCTCCCTCTTTTGTAGACTTCTGGAGCTAAAGCATCTTTAGCCTCGGCTCTCGACTTCTCCTACAAATAACATGGTGGGAAAACAAACCACTTTCTATAATCAGTTATTTTTTTATTACATTTTTTTAAAGGGAAATTACAATAAAATGTCCCCAATCCCTTTTTCCCTTCTCCCAATCCATAATGCTGGGGTAAGATTATCTCTACAGAGACCCCTGTACAGGAATATTAGGGCTCCAGCGACATCACATCTATTATACAGAGAATAGCGCCATCTCCATAGCTCTGTACACAAGGACATAGAGATCAGACAAGGTCCTCATATTCAGGCAGCTTCTATTCTACTCCAACCCTCTTTATAAGGACAAGATCAGAGTCTCGTTATACCGAGCAGAGAAGCTCCAGGGACAAAGACCCCGTCTGCTCCTAACACGCTGGGGGTCCGGAGTATCCAGCCACGGAGCCCGGATTCTCTCATTTGTGGCCCCAGCGTTTCTTGTAGAATAAATCCCTTTCTCATCCAGTCCTGTAGTAATGACTTTGTTATCAGGTTTTGTAGGAGGGTTCGTCTGACTCCATCTTATGTTATCAATATCTGTGCGAGAAACGAGAGACGTCCGAGCGCAGTTTTACCAAGTGTCCAGAGTCAGTTCTTCTACAGTCTGATAAAGAGCCGCGGTGTCTCTGACCGAACCTGGGGGTATACAGCTGTATATAGCGTACACACACTGCTCCGTACATACACAGCTCCGCTCCATACACACAGGGCTCCATATATACACTGCTCTGCACGCCTTGTACACGCGCGGCTCCGCTCCGTAAGCCTCGTACACGCGCGGCTCCGCTCCGTACGCCTCGTACACACGCGGCTCCGCTCCGTACGCCTCGTACACGCGCGGCTCCGCTCCGTACGCCTCGTACACGCGCGGCTCTGCTCCGTACGCCTCGTACACGCGCGGCTCTGCTCCGTACGCCTCGTACACGCGCGGCTCTGCTCCGTACGCCTCGTACACGCGCGGCTCTGCTCCGTACGCCTCGTACACGCGCGGCTCTGCTCCGTACGCCTCGTACACGCGCGGCTCTGCTCCGTACGCCTCGTACACGCGCGGCTCCGCTCCGTACGCCTCGTACACGCGCGGCTCCGCTCCGTACACCTCGTACACACGCGGCTCCGCTCCGTACACCTCGTACACACGCGGCTCCGCTCCGTACACCTCGTACACACGCGGCTCCGCTCCGTACACCTCGTACACACGCGGCTCCGCTCCGTACACCTCGTACACACGCGGCTCCGCTCCGTACACATCGTACACACGCGGCTCCGCTCCGTACACCTCGTACACACGCGGCTCCGCTCCGTACACCTCGTACACACGCGGCTCCGCTCCGTATACCTCGTACACACGCGGCTCCGCTCCGTACACCTCGTACACACGCGGCTCTGCTCCGTACACCTCGTACACACGCGGCTCTGCTCCGTACACCTCGTACACACGCGGCTCTGCTCCGTACACCTCGTACACACGCGGCTCTGCTCCGTACACCTCGTACACGCGCGGCTCTGCTCCGTACACCTCGTACACACGCGGCTCTGCTCCGTACACCTCGTACACACGCGGCTCTGCTCCGTACACCTCGTACACACGCGGCTCTGCTCCGTACACCTCGTACACACGCGGCTCCGCTCCGTACGCCTCGTACACACGCGGCTCCGCTCCGTACACCTCGGACACACGCGGCTCTGCTCCGTACACCTCGTACACACGCGGCTCTGCTACATCCACACTGTAAACCCCTCCTGACCCCACACATAAACTTCAGCTCATCCAGCACCATGACAACCAGCACAGCAGAGTCCTGCATCCACTGAGGCCCCTGATCATGTGACCCCTGACTCCTCCCCTCCTGTGACCTCATCACAGCTCCTGTGCGCACAGAGCAGCCATATATGTGGTGGCGGCTCTGCAGGTGGAGGTATGTGGAGACCCCATTACTGGGCGCAGGGGGCATTAACCCCTTCAGCACGGAGACTCTTTTAGGGTCTTGTGTTGCACCTTTATAAGAATCATAAGGTTTTTGTTCTGTTTCCTGTAATAGATACATACGACCCAACTATGGAGACAGGAAGGGAGGAAACGTATTGTTCTCATAGTACAGGACCCCTTTACTGCCCCACAGTGTAATGCCCCCATTATGCCCCTTATGCAGGATGTATGATGCCCCCACACAGTGTAATGCCCCCATGATGCCCCTTATGCAGGATGTATGATGCCCCCACACAGTGTAATGCCCCCATTATGCCCCTTATGCAGGATGTATGATGCCCCCACACAGTGTAATGCCCCCATTATGCCCCTTATGCAGGATGTATGATGCCCCCACACAGTGTAATGCCCCCATTATGCCCCTTATGCAGGATGTATGATGCCCCCACACAGTGTAATGCCCCCATTATGCCCCTTATGCAGGATGTATGATGCCCCCACACAGTGTAATGCCCCCATTATGCCCCTTATGCAGGATGTATGATGCCCCCACACAGTGTAATGCCCCCATTATGCCCCTTATGCCGGATGTATGATGCCCCCACATAGTGTAATGCCCCCATTATGCCCCTTATGCAGGATGTATGATGCCCCCACACAGTGTAATTCCCCCATTATGCCCCTTATACAGTATGTATGATGCTCCCACACAGTGTAATGCCCCCATTATGCCCCTTATGCAGGATGTATGATGCCCCCACACAGTATAATGCCCCCATTATGCCCCTTATGCAGGATGTATGATGCCCCATACAGTGTAATGCCCCCATTATGCCCCTTATGCAGGATGTATGATGCCCCATACAGTGTAATGCCCCCATTATGCCCCTTATGCAGGATGTATGATGCCCCCCACACAGTGTAATGCCCCCATTATGCCCCTTATGCAGGATGTATGATGCCCCCCACACAGTGTAATGCCCCCATTATGCCCCTTATGCAGGATGTATGATGCCCCCACAGTGTAATGCCCCCATTATGCCCCTTATGCAGGATGTATGATGCCCCCACACAGTGTAATACCCCCATTATGCCCCTTATGCAGTATGTATGATGCCCCCACACAGTGTAATGCCCCCATTATGCCCCTTATGCAGGATGTATGATGCCCCCACACAGTGTAATGCCCCCATTATGCCCCTTATGCAGTATGTATAATGCCCCCATTATGCTCCTTATGTAGTACCTCTTGAAGCTCATCAAGAGAATGCCAAGAGTGTGCAAAGCAGTCATCAAAGCAAAAGGTGGCTACTTTGAAGAACCTAGAATATAAGACATATTTTCAGTTGTTTCACACTTTTTTGTTAAGTATATAATTCCACATGTGGTAATTCATAGTTTTGATGCCTTCAGTGTGAATGTACAATTTTCATAGTCATGAAAATACAGAAAAATCTTTAAATGAGAAGGTGTGTCCAAACTTTTGGTCTGTAAAATATATATATATATATATATATTATTATGACAATTTTTTGCCCTTTTGAGGTTGGGGGCCCAAGTACAGCTATTCCTGTGGGACCTGTGATTTCTATCTACGTTGCTGTGTATAGGATAATAGCGTATAATAAAGTTGTTATGGATGTGATTTAACTAAAATTGTGCAGTCAGCTCATTAACAACATTATGACAGCTGACACCCTGCAGTATCGGCCCCAGACGTTTTTGCGACCGATGAACCCCTTAAATACCGCTGTTAATCGCGACAGCACTATTTAAGTTGTTACAAGGGGGTCACAAGACCCCCTTTGTAACCACCGGACCCCCGCAATGAGAATTGCTGGTCCCGATGCTTACTATGGTACCCTGACTTCACGTGATGACCCCAGGGTACAGTGGTCTGTGAGATCTAGCTATAAGCTGACTATTCTCATACACTGCAGTACACGAGTACTGCAGTTTATGAGACCAGTGATAAAAAAAATAAAATTATACATGTCCCACAGTGAAATTAAGTATGTAAAAGACACAAAAAACCGCACACATCACGAAAAGCCGTTTCGCCATTTAAAACGCAGCGATTGTGATGCAACAAAAATAAACAACAACAAAAAAAAAAGTACACACAGTTGGTATCACTGGATCCGGAATGACCCGCTCTATAAAACTGGCATGTTATTTATTCTGTTTCGCGGACACTGTAAAAAAAATAAAAATAAATGCACACCAAAACATCGCTTATTCATCATACTGATTAGTGATCAAAAAGTTGTGTTAAAAAAAAAATGGTAAAAATGAAACCACCAAACCGCAAAAAACAAGCCCTAATATAGCTAATAGCCCTAATATAGCTCATTCAGCAAAAAAAAATAAAAAAGTTTCAACTCTCAGAAAATGGCAATGCTAAAACAAATTCATTTTTGTAAAATATTATTTTTAGTCTGTAAAAATAGCAAAGCACAAAAATTATAAATCTGGTATTGCTGTAATCGCACCGACCCGATGAACAAATCGGTCTGATCACTTTTACTGCGCAGCGAATGGCGCAAAAAATATAGAAAAAATTACTGTATTGCTGGTTTTTGTTCATTTTATGTCTGAAAAATCTGCATAAAAAGCGATCAAAAAATATATGCAAAATGGTACCAAAAAAATCTGCCACTCGACCTGCAAACAATAATCGATCTTACAGCTCTGTTTGCCAAAAAATAAAAAAGTTACGTGTGTTTTAGTCTAATGTGTTTGGAGGCGTTAAAAGGTAACTTATTGGACGCTGCCTCTGGCCCGGCCTAATAGACTTTTGTACATTGCAGGTCCAGACACCATTATTAGGCATTTAAGTATCGGAATATCTAGGCAGCCACATAATATCGAGTACTTGGGGAGGAGGGGCATTGACCGAACTCTGTCAAACCTTCTTAGATGCCATGTTTGCATTTGACAGCAGTAAGTGGTTAAACTGCCAGGGTTGGTGTAGCAGCCGCACCTGTGCCATCCCTGCGGTGTACATCTGTTCTGGTGCTCAAAAGACTTAATTTCTTTTAAAACAAATGTTTAACTTGTTAAAAAGTAACAAAATGTGTCTTGTGCTTTTTGCAGTTTTTTTTTCTTATTACAAGAATTGTTGGTGCCAATTTTCTTTTGAAACATTTTAATATCTGAGAAAAAAAAAGGTCAGTAAAGTCCGCTCAGTCTCAGCCTCGCTCAGATCCAGCCAGAGCAGCCTGGTTCATGAATAATAAAATAGGAGGAATGACCCATCGTATCAGGCTTTGAACTTGAATAAAACATAGCTTTTATTGAGCCATTAAAAAATGCTGCTACCACCATAATAAGTCTTAGTGCACACAAGGATCACAGCTGTCTCGACCTACATTTCGACGTGCAGTCTTAATCATGGTCTGTCTGAACTGTGGACTAGTGAGCATATAAAGGTAGGTTGTAATTAAAGATAATAGTTATCATGTGCTCACTAGTCTCTGAGGTCAGTATGATTACCATAGACAAAAGGGAAATAAAAAGGTTAGTGACACATATATTATCCTCTAAAATGAATATCATTGACATGTAGAAAAAATAAAAATATTTGTGATACAAATATAGAATAAATATAGAAACTAGTGATATACCATGTCCAAGGTGTAAAGAAAACTGTCATTAATATTGTAGCATTAGATCCTGCCTGAGATTTAAAAATCTCAAGAATTAATAATCTGCTGGGATTTTACAACTCTGGAAATGTATGTGAAAAAGGAGATGATACCAAGGGGATTAAGGCTAAAATAAGTGGCCACAGCCCTGTATGATGAGACATTTCACACAGAGTGGAACTGCAGCCTTAGCGATTGTTCATTGAAGTTGATGGGTTAATCCTGAAATATGAGGAGCTGGAACTTTTTATTTCTGTTTTAGTTTTTGTATCCAATTCTCATTGGACAAATTTGTGCACAACAAGGATTTCACTAGCCATAATGACAAACTGAAAGCTAATTTAGCGAAGATAGAAGATTTTATTATGAATCATAGAATGTAGAGTTGGAAGGGACCTCCTGGGTCATCTGGTCCAACCCCCTGCTCAAAGCAGGATTCACTAAATCATCTCAAACAGATGTCTGTCCAGCCTCTGTTTGAAGACGTCCATTGAAGGGGAACTCACCACCTCTCGTGGCAGCCTGTTCCACTCATTGATCACCCTCACTGTCAAAAAGTTTTTTCTAATATCTAATCTGTGTCTCCTCCCATTTAGTTTCATCCCATTGCTTCTAGTCTTTCTTTGTGCAAATGAGAATAAAGATGATCCTTCTACAATGTGACAGCCCTTGACATATTTGTAGACAGCTATTAAGTCTCCTCTCAGTCTTCTTTTTTGCAAGCTAAACATTCCCAAATCCTGCAACCGTTCCTCATAGGACATGGTTTGCAGACCAGTCACCATTCTGGTCACTCTTCTCTGAACTTGCTCCAGTTTGTCTATGTCTTTTTTAAAATGTGGTGCCCAAAACTGTACACAGTATTCCAGATGAGGTCTGACCAAAGAGGAGTAAAGTCCGATAATGACTTCACGTGATCTAGACTGTATGCTTCTGTTAATACATCCCAGAATTGTATTTGCCTTTTTTGCTGCTGCATCACACTGTTGACTCATGTTCAGTCTATGATCTATTAGTATACCTAAGTCTTTTTCACATGTACTGTTGCTTAGCTCTATTCCTCCCATTCTGTATATGCTTTTTTCATTTTTATTGCCCAGATGTAGTACTTTGCATTTTTCTCTGTTAAAAACCATTCTGTTGTTTGCTGCCCACTGCTCCAGTTTATTTAGGTCTTTTTGAATCCTCTCTCTCTCTTCTCTAGTATTAGCTATCCCTCCTAGCTTTGTGTCATCAGCAAATTTAATCAGTTTACCCTCAATTCCTTCATCTAAATCATTGATAAAGATGTTGAACAATACAGGTCCCAGGACGGAGCCCTGTGGTACCCCACTTGAGACATTCATCCAGCTGGATGTGAAGCCATTTACAACCACCCTTTGAGTCCGATCACTAAGCCAGTTATGAATCCACCTAACAGTTGCCTGGTCCATTGCATACTTGGTCATTTTTTCAATAAGGATGGTGTGAGATACTTTGTCAAATGCTTTGCTGAAGTCAAGATATACTATATCTACAGCATTTCCCTGATCCACCCAGTCAGTGATTCTGTCATAGAAGGAAATTAAGTTAGTCTGACATGACTTGTTAGTTACAAACCCATGCTGACTCTGGTTAATCACTTCATTCTTATCCATGTACTTACATACATGTTGTTTAATAATTTGTTCAAAGATCTTTCCTGGTATAGAAGTCAGACTCACCGGCCTATAGTTCCCTGGGTCCACCTTCTTCCCATTTTTGAAGATAGGAACAACATTTGCTCTTCTCCAGTCTTCTGGGACTTCTCCTGTTCTCCAAGAATTTTCAAAGATTATGGAGAGTGGTTCTAAAATTTCTTCTACGATCTCCTTCAGTACTCTGGGGTGTAATTCATCTGGACCTGGAGATTTGAACTCATTTATGTTAGCTAAATATTCCCTCACAATCTTTCTGTTTACAGATAACTTGGATTCTTCTATTCCTTTAAAACGACAGTGAAGATCAGTTGATGATACATTTTCTTTCTGAGAGAAAACAGATGCAAAATAGGAATTAAAAAGTTCGGCCTTCTCAACATCCTCTCTTACCATTTCTCCATTTTCATCCTGTAAAAATCCTATAGCATCTTTGACTTTTCTTTTACTTTTGACATACCCCCAAAATCCTTTCTTGTTGCTTTTGACATCTCTTGCAAGCCTTAATTCATTGTCAGCTTTAGCTAACCTGATACGTGCCCTACAGGATCTGCAGACTGCATTATAATCTTCTTTAGATATGCCTCCCTCTTTCCATTTAATAAACATTTCTTTCTTTCTTTTTAGCATGTGTTTAAGTTCTGTGTTCATCCATCCTGGTTTCCTTAAATGCTTCCCATTCTTCCTACTTTTCGGGATTGTTAATGATTGTGCTTTGAGAATCTCATTTTTAAAAATTTCCCATCCTTCCTGGACATTTTTGTCCTTAAGGACATCCAGCCATTGGATCCCTCCTATTCTCTTTCTGAGTCTCTTAAAATCTGCCTTTCTAAAATCTAACCTTGAAGTTATGAACATTTAAAAAAACGAAATTCAAACATGATAGTGAGGATTACTCACAGAACAAAGTGTATGATTGGAATAAAGGTCCATTTTCTATTCTAAAAAAACGTCCCTACTAACGTACAACAAAACCTGCCAAAGTAAGTTTGAAGGGTATGGCTGTTTCTACAGATTTTTCTTCTACCTTTCCTACATCAAATCAGATGAACATTCAGATTCCTCAGTAAGCTCGGCAAGTGAAAATCAGCAATTTATGACCAGCAGAAGTATCCAGCAAAATACATCTACTAGCATGCCAAAAAACGGAGGAAAGGGGGGCCGCAAACACAAGCGGAAACACATATACCACCCGGAACAGAAACCACCGCTATTAGAGCTACCGATTTGGAATTTGTCCAATTTTGTGTTATCAGAGGAACAATTATCACTTTTAAGTTTTCCCCCTACCAACGAGTTTGCTGTATTAGAACAATTTTGAATGTTAATAGACTGGCGCGGACCCTTACTGTGAAATGTCATTTTGATAGCTCTGATATTGATGTTGAAAATATTACTGATGTTGCAACAGTTAATTCTGATATTACTCCTAACAAATCTTTTTCAGAACAAAAGGTGTTATTACAATTGAAATCATTGGAGAGGGAATCTATGAAGTCTGATTCCTCTCTGAATAGTCTGTTTCATAGGGGAAATCCATCCTTTAATCCACTTCAATCACGTCCCATGGTTTTAGACCAGTTCAGGATCTTATTGAAAAGGATTTGGTTTCTCTAAACAAATGAAATCACTCATAATGGAAATAAAAATAACAATCTAACTAGAAAAGAAAAAATTGCCCTGAGGGAAATCAAAACTAATATGGATTTGACAGCAGACAAGCAGACAAGTGGGGCACAATAGTGGTATTACATTCGATTTAGCTCAAGCTCAATTTGATTAATTTAAGAAACAAGAAATACTGATGTGTATTTGGAACTAATCAGAGACCTCACCAATGATTTCAATATGGAATTATATATATTGCTACAAGAAGGTTTGAGTACAGGAGCCTTGGATAAAAAAAAACTTGCGGAACAGCTCTATGTGGAACAACCTTTCATACCTATATATCATTAATTTCCTAAGGACCACAAAAACATATTTCCACCACCACTCAGACCAATAGTAGCGGGCTTAGGTTCTATGGGAGAGAGACTGGGTGTGTGGATAGATTTCTATCTTCAACCACTAGTGCAAGAAATTCCCAGCTACATTAGGGACTCTAAATTTGTGGCTACTGTATTTGAAGATTTTTCTATAGCAAGAGAATTATCACTGGCTATTATGCGATGTTATACACACGTGGTCAAAATTGTTGGTACCCCTCGTTTAATGAAAGAAAAACTCACAATGTCACAGAAATAACTTGAATTTGACAAAAGTAATGATAAATTAAAAACCCATGAAAATGAACAAATGAAAATCAGACATTACTTTTCAACCCTGCTTCCACAGATTTTTGAAAAAAAATAAACTCATAAAATAGGCCTGGACAGAAAATATGGTACCCCTGAAAATAATGTGACAAAAGGGACATGTTAAATCAAGTTGTGTCCACTAATTAGCATCACAGGTGTCTACAATCTTGTAATCAGTCAGTGGGCCTGTATATAGGGCTACAGATACTCACTGTGCTGTTTGGTGACATGGTGTGTACCACACTCAACATGGACTAGAGGAAGCAAAGGAAAAAGTAGTCTCAGGAGATTAGAAAGAGAAAATTATAGACAAGCATGTTAAAGGTAAAGGTTATCAGACCATCTCCAAGCAGCTTGATGTTTCTGTGACTACAGTTGCACATATTATTCAGAAATTTAAGATCCATGGGACTGTAGCCAACCTCCCTGGACGTGGCCGCAGGAGGAAAATTGATGACAAATCAAAGAGACGGATAATACGAATGGTAACAAAAGAGCCCAGGATAACTTCTAAAGAGATTAAAGGTGAACTTCAATCTCAAGGAACATCAGTGTCAGATCGCACCATCCGTCGTTGTTTGATCCAAAGTGGACTTCATGGGAGACAACCAAGGAGAACACCATTGTTGGAAAAAAAATCATAAAAAATCCAGACTGGAATTTGCCAAACTACATGTTGACAAGCCACAACGCTTCTAGGAGAATGTCCTATGGACAGATGAGACAAAAATGGAAGTTTTTGGCAAGGCACATCAGCTCTATGTTGACAGACGGAAAAATGAAGCATATCAAGAAAAGAACACTGTCCCTACTGTGAAACATGGTTGAGGCTCTGTTATGTTCTAGGGCTCCTTTGCTGCATCTGGCACAGGGTGTCTTGAATCTGTGCAGGGTACAATGAAATTTCAAGACTATCAAGGGATTTTAGAGAGAAATGTGCTGCCCAGTGTCAAAAAGCTTGGTCTCAGTCGCAGGTCATGGGTCTTGCAACAAGATAATGACCCAAAACACACAGCTAAAAACACCCAAGAATGGCTAAGAGGAAACATTGGACTATTCTGAAGTGGCCTTCTATGAGCCCTGACCTAAATCCTGTTGAGCATCTTTGTAAAGAGCTGAAAAATGCCGTCTGGGAAAGGCAACCTTCAAACGCGAGACAACTGAAGCAGTTTGCTCAGGAGAAGTCGGCCAGAATACCTGTCGAGAGGTGCAGGAGTCTCATTTACAGTTACAGAAATTGTTTGATTGCAGTGATTGCCTCAAAAGGTTGTTCAACAAAATATTAAGTTAAGAGTACCATCATTTCTGTCCAGGCCTATTTTATGAGTTTTCATTTTTTTAAAAATTCTGTGGAAGCTGAAAAGCAATGTCTGACTTTCATTTGTTCATTTTCAAAGGTTTTTAATTTATTACTTTTGTCAGATTCAAGTTATTTCTGTGACCATTGTGGGGTTTTCTTTCATTAAACGAGGGGTACCAACAATTTTGATCACATGTGTAGGTCTATATCCATCCATACCACAGAGTGTAGCATTAACTAGCCTGAACTATCACTTGGATACCTATAGCACATATACAGTAGAAATAAAATAATTCATTATCATGTCGAATTTCTTCTAGATCATAATTATTTCTGCTTTGACAATCATTTTTTTTTTTTTACGAAGAAGAGGAGTAAGTATGGTTAGCAAATTTTCACTGTCATTGGATTAATGTCCAAATGGGAGGAGCAAGACATTTACAATGAGAGCAATATTTACAGCCCAAAAATCACATGGTACGGTCGATTTATCGACGACCTCCTCCTGATGTGGGGAGGCACACAGGAGGAGGCGTTGAAATTTGCAGAAAATCTCAACAACAATGATTTCAATTTGAGATTCACACATTGTTTTGATTCTAGAGAAATGCATTTTTTGGATCTTAAATTGAACGGTGACAAATATCTCAATACAGTAAAAATAGCACCCTATAGAAAAGAGACTGCCAGTAACAGTATTCTGCAGGCCAATTCTTACCACCCGCTGCATATCACGCGCAATATTCCATATGGGGAATTAATTAGGGCGAAACAAAATTGTACTGATAATACTGCGTTTGATATGGAAGCCAGAGAAGTTTGTGACAGATTGGCAAAAAAATGTTATCTTGATTGGAATCTTATAAAATCATACAAAATGGCATCGAGCCTAGAACGTAAGGATCTTCCCAAAAATAAGGAGCGAAAAAAAGATTTGGGATGTGAAACTTCTCTACAACTTATAGTCCGCAGTATAACAAAGTGGTGTCCATTATAAAGAAATACATACAATGTTACACCAGGATCTGGGGCTTAATAATATTCTTACCAAGGATATTCGGTTTGTGGCTGTGGTACCACCCTGTCCCCCAGTCTTTTCCTGAGTGAAGAGCATAGGCTTTCTGAATCTACTACCTGGTTAAACCTTAGTGGTTTTTTCAAATGCGGAGCGAGCCGCTGTAAAGCGTGTTCACACACAGTGACAAAGGATATGTTTACCTCACTGCATAATAATCGTATATACAAAATACATGACCTTATTAATTGCTGCACACTCTGGCTTATATACCTTGTTGAATGTATTACATGTAAGATCCAATACATTGGTTGTACTACCGGCCCTTTAAAACTACGGATTAGAGGACACATATCTGATGTGGTTAATCCTTTGGCCACAAATATTTCAGCAGCGTCAACACACTTCCGAACGTTCCATAAATGGGAAGTTTCAGCACTGAAATTTCAAGGCATAGAAAGAGTGTATAGACCTATCCGGGGGGGGGAGACCATAGACGCAAACTGCTAAATAGGGAACCATATTGGATTTTTATGTTAGAAACCCGAGTACCCTTTGGATTGAATCTCAGGCAGGATCTAATGCTACAATATTAATGACAGTTTTGTTTACACCTTGGACATGGTATATCGCTAGTTTTTATATTCATTCTATATTTGAATCACAAATATTTTTGTTTTTTCTACATGTCAATGATATTAATTTTAGAGGGTAATAATAATGTGTCACTAACCTTTTTATTTCCCTTTTGTCTATGGTAATCATACTGACCTCAGAGACTAGTGAGCACATAACTATTATCTTTAATTACAACCTACCTTTATATGCTCACTAGTCCACAGTTCAGACAGACCATGATTAAGACTGCACGTCGAAACGCATAGGTCGAGACAGCTGTGATCCTTGTGTGCACTAAGACTTATTATGGTGGTAGCAGCATTTTTTAATGGCTCAATAAAAGCTATGTTTTATTTAAGTTTATAGCCTGATACACTGGATCATTCCTCTTATTTTCTGATTTTAATATCTGCTTTTTTTATGGCGTTTTTCTTGTAATATAGGAAAGCCTAAGGCCAGAAATAAACCCCATAAACACTGTACATGGAAACTTTGGTATCAAATAACTCCTGTCTTTGTGGTCTTACAAACAATCTTTTATAAATGCCTCAAACTTCTGAGTGTGAATCAGACCTGAGATCTAACGTGATAGAAAATGAAAGTCCGGTGAAGACGGGAAACATTCATATAGACGGCCTGTGGAGATGTAGTCAGTGACGGACTCTGGCCAAATACGTTTATAGAGCCATAGTTATTTCTCATGTCACGTGTAATGAATATCTCCTGCAGTATTGCTAATGCCGATTCCAGTGTCGGTAAATGAGACGAGAATTAGCAATAAGGAAGATGAGTCTATGAGAAAGGTATTCACTTGCTGACTCGAAGGAAGGAACTGCTTGTTGTCTGTGGCCTAAAACATATAGATTTTATTACTACAGTAGATGTAAAGAAGAAAGCTAAATACTGTAAAACTTAAATCTCCTCAAATGTTTCCCTTATTATCTCCAGTAATTGTATTATTACACAGGATTTTTATGACTTTACATCTGCTCAACTTCTCATTCAGGTCTCTACAATATCGGATCCTCTTAGTGAAGATCTTCTATATAAGAGAATTTTCCTTAATTACGCATCAAAGATGGATATGGACACAGACAAGATGGCGGAGATGATATTCCACCTCACCCTAGAGATCCTCTTCCGGCTTACTGGAGAGGTGAGAGATTCTGATGACGTCACATTACATCATTCTTATCTATGGGAATAACAGATGGACAGAACTGGAGAGGTGAGGACTCTGGAAATGTCTGTAGTGAGATTTATTAATGTGTCTCTCCATAATCAGGATTACACAGTAGTAAAGAAGACCTCTAGTGAGTGCTGTCAGGACCCTGTGTCTGAGGGATGGGGAAGACCCCTGAGCCCAATCATGGAGCTTCCACCTCACCCCCTGATACATGAGGACATCAATGACCAGAAGATCCTAGAACTCACCTACAAGATGATTGAGCTGCTGACTGGAGAGGTGACACTGCTGGGAATGCTGGGACATTTTATAGTAAAGCTATGAAGGGATCAGGGGGATGACTGTATCATTGTATGTGTCAGGTTCCTAGAAGATGTCAGGATGTCGCTGTCTATTTCTCCATGGAGGAGTGGGAGTATTTAGAAGGACACAAAGATCTGTACAAGGACATCATGATGGCGGTTCCCCAGCCCCTCACATCACCAGGTAATAGACAGGACTGAATACACACGGCCTATAATTATCTGTATGTAAAGAATGAATTCAGTCCCTGTATGCGTTTCCTCCAGATCTATCCAGTAAGAAGACAACACCAGAGAGATGTCCACATCCTCTTCTTCCACAGGACTGTAAACAAGAAGATCCCAATGTTCCTCAGGATCATCAGGTAGATGGAGAGAAGGTGTCATGAGATCTCCCCTATGATGTGTATACGGCTGTGAAGGTCTTGTGTTCGGTCTTGATTTATCCACCAGAATTATATGGTTTATACTTGTATAATGAGAATGGTGAAGATGGCTGGATTAGAGCTGATCGTTAGTGATGAGCGAGTGTAGTCGTTACTATTCGCTATACCCACGGATAGTACGGTATTCGGGTTGCTAGTTATATTGCGAGTATTTGTGTACTCGCTTCGCTATATTCGGATGTCCCGCCCTGCAGTTTTGGTGCCTCCTTTGCAGCCACTAAACATGCTGGGCTTCATAACCAATCACAGTAATGCCGCAGACATCTTGGTTGTGGCATTACTGTGATTGGCTGGCCACCCAGCTTCATAGGGTCTATTTAAACCCTGCTTCCGCCGCCATTTTGTGCACATTGCGTCTGGAGCCTGCATTCTATAAGCATAGGGAGAGATTGCTGAGCTGCTAGGGAGAGTGTTTAGGCCTTTTGATAAAACAAAAGCCCTTTTAAGGGCTACCTGCAATGTATACTAGTTCTGTGTTTAAAGGAGCTGCTCACTAGCTCCATAATACCACCAAAAAATAGCTCTTTTCAGAGCTGAAGGCACACAGCAAAGTCAGAGTACAAGGAGGGAGAGATTATGTGTTCTTCCAGTGTCAATTTTAAAACAGCTCTTGTCAGAGGCAAAGCAATATTTTCCAGCACACACAGAAGTAGCATTTTGTGCTGCCTTTTTTTTTAGCACCGGTCTATTTTCCCTGCTGTTTTAGGGGTCAGAGCCTACCTTCTGTCCATATTAGTCCACTTAAAAAAGCGTTCCCTACACAAAGCAGTAGTCCAAACATTTCCTACTGCCTGCTACAAAGCATGCACCAGGCCATTTTACCCACTATTTTGGCTGTGACAGCTAGCTTGGCTTGTGCCATCAACATCTGAAAATCTGTCAACAAAACCCAAAATGCCAAAAAAGCCTGTTATGGGACGTGGACGTGGTGTTTTCAGTGGTGCGCGAGAAGGCACTCTGTCTGTGTCAGGTTAGAAGAAGCTTGATGCATCCACTATGTTCTTGGAAAAATTTCCCGGTTTGGAACGTAAACGTGTGTGGAAGCCAGAAGAGCAAGAGCAGATTCTGTCATGGATAGCAGACAAGGCCTCTACACATTTGTCAAGTAGCAACAAATCTTCCACGACCACACAGTCTACTGTGGATATACAGAAGACAGGCCCATCCAGTCCTGAAGCTGGTTCTCCTTCCTCCAACCATTATCAGTCACAGGATACATATGACCCCAAACTTGGCCACTCCGAGGATCTGTTTGGTACGTATCCTTTGGTTGGCTCTGGACTATCACCGTGCAGCATTGAAGAGGGACAAGAGAAGGTGGCGTGCGTTGATGCTCAAATATTTGAGGACCTATGGCCAGAAGAAAGCCACTTGGCGGAACGTCATTTTTAGTCTCCAGAGGTGGAGGCTAATGATGAGACACAGTTGCTATCAAGTCAGCCTACAATGTCAACTGGGAAGGAGGATTAGATGGAAGACGAGGTAGTCGATGATGAGTCCACTGATCCGACCTGGACCGTTGGCATGCATAGCCTTGACAGCAGCACAGAGGAAGATGGATAAGTAGCACCAACACAGGCACCAAGGGGTCGTGATTTGCCCAGAGTGAGAACTGGGTCAACTGTTCCCAAGAGCACCCTTGCTGTGCGCCAAGTCAGGGCAAGGGGGCGTTCAGCTGCTGTGTGGAATTTTTTTTTCTGAAAGTCCTTCAGAGAAAAACATTGTAGTCTGTAGCATCTGCCATACCAAGTTGAGCAGAGGCCAGGGCAAAGGCAACCTACATACTCACTCACCATCCAAGGCTCAAGTTCGATGCTTGAAAACCTTCTATTCAGGAGACATAAATACAAAACAAAAATCTAGGGTGAGAAGACATCAGCCCACCACCAGGATATAGCAGTACTACCGGACTAAGGCACCCTGAAGGAAAAGCCCCTCCAGAGACGGGCCGCCCTCCGGGCACCCAGTCTTTCATACTCCAGAAAACGTACCTTCACCAGGTCACCTAGGATGTTCCTCCAAACTTCATCTACACTGAGGATTTTACTCTGCATCGAAACTAAGACTTGTGTGTTCCACGTGAAATACCTGGCCACTACACTTTCTATGAATGAAATGGTTCGGTCCCGTCTCCCAAGGTCTCCGAACGCTCCATAGGCCCACCCGGCATAGAACAGAGTAGCCAGCCACGGCCAACCAATGTTAACTCCCACCCTGTTGTACACCTCTGTATTAAAGGGACAATGAAGTATGAATTGATTCATGCTTTCCAGTATGTTAGCACAAGCCTCACGGGAGTAGCGCCAAGTCAAGTCCCAGTACTTCTTGGGGATCCTGCTAGAATTTAACAAACTCAACCCAACCTCCAGATCCTGACTTGGGCAGTCCTTGAGGACCAATGGACTCTGAAAATGAGAAGGCAAGACCCTCCTATCGAGGAGTTTCCTCGGGAGGGACCTCACCTCCCACATTCCCAGACCTTACCGGTGGATCATTTTCAGAACCAGGGTAACAAAAGCGGGGAGATGCCCATGCGGTGTGCGAAGATCCATCAATCTTCCCCCTGTCTCCCATTCCTGGAAGAAAGGCTGAAACCATCCTTTGCAGGATAATACCCACGGAGGAGCCCTCTCTTTCCAGAGGTTTGCCACGTTAACTTTCAAGAAGGTGTTCACTAGGAACACCACGGAGCTCACCATATCCAACCACCCTAGTCTCCTTGTGCGGTAAGTGACCTCCCGCTTGACTAGGTTCAGTCTATTCCCCCATAACATCTGGAAGAACAGACTGTAGACCCGTGTCCAAAGAGGCTCTGGCAAGACACAGATGCTGCCTAGGTAGATTATCAAGGGGAGCAGGAAAGCTTTGCACAGGCCAACCTTTTCCCTCAGGGTCAAAGACCAACCCTTCCATTGGTCCACTCTTTGGGCGACACCTTTTGATTCTGCCTTCCCAGTTTTTCATGGGGTAATCACCCTGGCTGAATTCGGTGCCCAGAACTTTGGCGTGTTCTTGGTGTTCGGGGAGGTTGTCCGGAAGATCAAACCCCGGTTCTCTGCCTCCCAGCCAGAGACTTTCACACTTATCCTGGTTGACCTTTGACCCGGATGCCTCAGAGTAGCGCTCCACTTCTGGCATCACCACTATTGCATCCTCTTGCGAAGAAACAAAGACGGTGACATCGTCCGCATAGGTCACCCCTCAGGATAGCCTCCGGCGCCGCCCTGCCCATCCGCACCCCTGCCAACGATCCACAATCGAACCTTCTGAGAATGGGATCAACTGCAAAGGCGTAAAGCAAAGGGCTAAGAGGACAGCCCTGACGGACACCAGATCCTACCCTGAAAGGTTGTCCAATCCACCCATTTACCAGAGGGAAAGTCTCAGCCTTTGCATACAAGGTCTTAAGCCAGTCCACAAACCCTCCAGGCAGACCATACCTCAAGAGTGGACCAGAGGTACTCATGGTTAACCCTATCAAAGGCTTTTGCCTGATCCAGGGTCAGCAAGAACCCCTTCCAAAGGCCTGCCCTGCCTTGCTCCATGGCCTCTTGGACAACAAGAACAGCAGTAAAAGTGCTACTGCCAGGAACGCAACAGTGCTGAGCCTTCGAAAGGAGCCGGGGTGCAAACTTCACCAGCCTGTTGAAAAGTATCTTAGCCAAAATCTTCCTGTTCACATTGAGAAGTGCTATGGGATGCCAATTATCAATGCGTGACGGATCCTCAGCCTTCGACAAAATGATCAAAGCTGACCTCCTTAATGATCTCGGGAGAGTGCCTGAGGAGAGACACTCATTAAACACCCGAGTCAAGAGAGGGACTAAATAGTCCCTAAAGGTCCTAAAGAACTCGGATGTTAAGCCATCCAGACCTGGTGACTTTTTGGGTCTAAGCCCATCAATCACCAGTCTCGTTTCCTCTTCAACTTTGAGTACTGCACACACCTCGTGAGCAGTGATCAGGCTATTATTAGCATAACCATCCCGCAGCTGTGTCTCTTGAAACAATCACTGCATAATCTCAGAGAGGAAGCTTTGAGTGCCCAGCATGTTGGTATGGAGCCAGATTTCCCAATGGGTGTTACTACCCAGCCCACTCAATATTCTGAGGCAACAATGGGTGATGAGGGGACTTGTAATGCTATAGAGGGGACACCCAACCCAAGCTTCATGTCTGTCCAGGCTGGATGGGCTGGAGAGGAGAACGAGGAGGTGGAGGAGAAGGCAAGTCAGCGTGAGGAGAGGATGGGTACTTTTGGGGACACAGAACATTTGCCTTTTTGCATCTTGGCCCACATGGCACAGTTCATGTGTAAGTGTCTGTGGCAAGACCCTCGCGTGATTCACATTTTATCCAACAACCTATACTGCTTGGCCACCTTTCTCGATCCACGGTACAAGGAGAAATTTCCTTCTTTCCTTTTGGAGTCACCAAAGAGTTTTACAATGGAATCGTTCAAGAGGGCCGTTGTAGATCAGTTGCTGAAAACGTCACCCTCAGACAATGCTGGTGGCAGAGGTACCAGCTCTTTTCTACACTAAGGGATAATGGGGAGAGACACGAACATCAGCTCCAATGGAGGTGGAGGAAAATGTGCACAAATTGGGCTATTTTCAGCAAACCAGCACAACAGCAAGGGCTATCTGTGCCTGTAATAATGCCAAGGAGGGATAAGTTGCAGAACATGGTCAAGGGTTACTTAAGTGACCATACGTGCGTCCTTTCTGACGCTTCAGTTCCCTTTAATTATTGGGTGTCTAAACTGAACACTTGGCCCAACCTCTCCTTATATGCCTTGGAGGTGCTGGCCTGCCTGGCTGCTAGTGTGGTGTCTGAGCGTGATTTCAGTTCCACTGGGGCAATCATCACTGGTAGGCGCACACGCCTCTCCACGGAAAATGCAGAGTGGATTTACTCTTGCTTAGGACAACCTCTCCTCCGAGCGGTCCTAGACGCTGGAGTTTCCTGGCTTCACCGGACAGGAACGGATCAGATGCTCCTTACTACCACAGTAAAAATATCTCCCCTCGGCTCTGCGTGTTTCTTGGCGAGACTTGACCATCTTGGTCTGGTCGATCTGCATGGGTTCGGGCGAGCGTGCCCGGGGAGTTGCTGGTTGGGAGGCAGGTTTCTGGAAAACAGAAGCAAGATGAGGAAATCTTCTCTCCCGGGTAGTCTCCTTAGCTCATTCCAAGAAACTGATGTCAATCCGGGTAGCTTGTGACACCAGGTCATCCAGGGTGGTAGGAATGTCCTGGCCGGCTAGCTCGTCCTTGCTCCGTCCAGAAAGACCCTCCCAGAAGGTGGACACCAGGGCCTCGTTGTTCTAGGCAAGCTCAGATGCGAGGATACGGAACTGTATGGCATACTGGCCCACGGTGAGACTCCCTTGGCGGAGACTGAGCAATGAGGAGGCAGTAGAAGTCCTTCGTCCAGGCTCATCGAAGACCTTCCGGAAGGCAGTGAGGAAAGCCGGAAGATCTGACACCAGGGGATCCCCTCTCTCCCATAAAGGGTTTAGCCATGCCAATGCTTCCCCGGTGAGGTGAGACATGATGAATGCCACCTTGGCCCGGTCAGAGGGAAACTGATGTGCCAGGAGTTCAAAGTGCAGCGTGCACTGGTTCAGAAAACCCCGACATAAGGCGGGGTCACCCCCAAAACGAGGAGGCGCAGAGAGCCGGGGTCCAGAGCTGGATGCCATGGCACCAGTAGGCTGAGGCGCCGCCAGAGCGGGTGCCGCTCAGCTTGAGGCGGACACAGGTGGGACAGACAGCGTGTCCAGGCGGGAGTTGACAGACCACAGGTAGGTCAGGATGGTTTCCTGTTGGGATCTCTGATGAGAAACCTCCTGGTACAAGTCAGCAAGCGAAGGAGCCTGGGGGCCACCGGGTTCCATGGCCCGTGCAAACTGTTACGGATCCGAGTAGTGGAACCTCTGTGCTGCGGTGCAAGGAGGGGCGTGAGTAAGTATCAACTCTCACGGCGAGGTCGCACGGCGGCTCAGTGGAGGGAGGAACCGAGCAGAGGGACCAGGTGCCACTCTGGGACCGACCATGTATGAGCAGGTGACTCCCACGGGTCAGAAGGCAGGAACTGACCGGTACAGCGGATAAGCTTCGGCTGGCAGGCTGACGGGTGGTCCGGGTAGACAAGCAGGCTGATTAGGCAGATAGTCAGGCGAGTGTTCTGGGTAGGCAAGCTGGCGGCACAACAGGTAGCTGGCTGGTTCTTCTAGGTAAGCGGGCAGGCAGGCACGGCAGGTGCTTCCAGGTAAGCGTGCTGGCAGGTAACAGGCAGGTGCTTCCAGGTAAGCGGGCAGGCAGGCACGGCAGGTAACAGGCAGGTGCTTCCAGGTAAGCAGGCGGGCAGAGCCCATAGACAGACTGGCGGACTGGACTGTAGACAGACTGTCAGGCAGAAGAGAAGTCAGGCTAGCGGACTGAGCAGAAGATCAGACTGGCAAACAGGACTGACTTGCAGAGGACCTGGGGGCTGAAGCAAAGTAAGAATCACAAAGCAACAACCTTGCACGGGCACCTCCATATTGGAGGAGGTGCCTCTTATAGGGAAAGCCCTCCGGTGATTGGCCGGGGACTTTTTAGGACGGTGCGCGCAGCCCCTTTAAGAGGGAGGGAGCGCGCGCGCGCCCTAAGCACAGAGCCAGGGAAGCTGCGTGCACCAGCAGCAGCTGCAGGGAGGCCGGAAGACGCTGGAGCAGGATCGAGGCGGTAAGGGGGACGGCGTCTCTGCCTGGCAGGGGGGAGAGACGCCGATGCTACATGAGGGCGCTACAATATATGGGGGAACTACACTGTATGGGGGCACAATGTGTGGGCATTAAACTGACAGATTTGCAATTCTCCAGAAAAAGCCTGACGTGGATGTTACAAAATAGTCACTGCAGCCGTCTACAATGGGGTTACTTTTGGGGGTTTTCTGCTGTTCTGACACATTCAGGGCTCCGCAAATGTCGCCCGCAAACTATTCTAGCAAAATCTGTGCTCCAAAAGCCAAATAGCGCTCCTTCCTTCTCAGCCCTGACATGTGGCCTAAAAGACATATGGAGCTCACCGTGTTCGGAAGAAATTGTGCGATAAATTATGGGGTCCATTTTCACCTATTAACCCTTGTGTACCTGAAAATTTGCAGCAAATACTATAATTATATTTTTACCACTAAAATGTCATTTCCATGTTTCAGTGTTCTAAAATTCTGTGAGGCACCTATGACTTCAAAACACTCACTACACCCCTAGATTAATTCCTTAGGCAGTAAATTTTCAAATATGTGGTCACCTCAGGGGGTTTCTGCTGCTTTCGCATGTCAGGGGCTCTCCAAATGCGACGTGGCATTCACAATTTATTCCAGATAAATAGCACTCTTTCCTTTCCTAGCCCTGCCATGTCCCCAAACAGAAGTTTTTGACCACATATGCGGTATCATCGCGTTCGGAATAAATTATGTAACAAATTATGGGATCCATTTTCAACTATATTATCCATCGTGAAAATTACAGATTTGGGGCTAAAACAATATTTTCGTGAAAAAAAATAAAATTTTCCATATGACGACCTAATGTTATCAAATTATGTGTAGTATCTGTGTGTTCAAAATGCTCACTGTACCCATGGATAAAATCCTTGAGGGGTGTAGTTTCCAAAATGGGGTCACTTGTTGGGCTTTTCCACTGTTTAGGCACATCAGGGGCTCTCCAAACGCAAAATGACACCCGCAGACTATTCCATCAAAGTCTGCGTTCCAAAACGTCACTCCTTCCTTTCTGAGCCCTGCCATGCACCCAAACAATAGTTTTCCTCTATATAGGTAGTATCCGCGTACTCGAGAGATTGAACAACAAATTTTGGGCTTCAATTTCTTCTGTTACCCTTGTGAAAACAAAGAAATTTGGGGCTAAAATTACATTTTTGTTGAAATAGTTGAATTTTTTATCATCACTGCTCTACGCTCTGAACTTGGGGGTTCAATGTGATCATGTGATCACCACATATCTAGATACATTCCATGAGGGGTGTAGTTTCCAAAATGGGGGGACTTATAGGGGGGTTTCCACTATTTTTAGTCACATCAAGGGCTCTCCAAACCCAACATGGTGTCCGGTCTTATTTATAGCCATTTTTGCTTTCAAAAAGTCAAACAATGCTCCTTCCCTTCTGAACCCTGCCGTGCGCCTAAACAGTGGTTTTCCCCCACACATGGGATATCTGCATGCTCAGCAGAAATTGCACAACACATTTTGTGGTCCATTTTCTATTATTAGCCTTGTGAAAATAAAAAAAAAATTGGGTCTGAAGTAAAATTTATGTGAAAAAAGTTAAATGTTTATTTTTTCCTTCCACGTTGCTTCAGTTCCTGTGAAGCATGTGACATAACTCTGATTTAAGGGCATAAGAATTCAAAGTTTGAAAATTGCAAAATTTTCACCAAATTTCCATTTTTTTTACAAATAAATGTAAGTCATATCGAATAAATTTTACCACTATCGTGAAGTACAATATGTCACTAAAAACAATCTTTGAATTAGTAGGATCCGTTGAAGCGTTCCAGAGATATTGCCTCATAAAGTGACACTGGTCAGAATTGTAAAATTTGGCTTGGTCAATAAGGTCAAAATTGTCTCTAAGGGGTTAAACAACTCTCTTTAGTGCGATCATACAACATACAAGCCTCTGCTTGCTCAGATAGTACACAGCACTACAGTAGTACAGTGCATTATCACTGCTTGTCATGTAATACTAACGGCCCCATACACATGAGTTAAGTGTTGGCTGAACGGTCATTGGCAGACGGCTATCTCTCCTGACTCCCCCATACACACAAATATTCCAGCTTTCCTGTGATCTGTATGAGGGTCGCCTCCAGACTTCTCTAGCGGAGGATTATCTACAGGAAGAACAAACTGATTAGCCTCTGAAATTCAAGATGCCAGATCCTACTCTGCCCTGACATTATCTGTCGGGAGGCCTCCAAATTCATTATATAGTCAACCAAACCCCCGAAATCAGTGCTTTCATTCAACCTCAGTCTAATGTGCTTATATTTGACCACATACATTAAATGGGTACTGCCAAATTACATAGACATCCAAAAAAGACAGAGCGTATACAGTGCTGGCCAAAAGTATTAGCACCCCTGCAATTCTGTCAGATAATACTCCGTTTCTTCCTGAAAGTGATTGCAATCACAAATTCTTTGGTATTATTCTCTTCATTTAATTTGCTTGCAAGGAAAAAACACAAAAGAGAATGAAGCAAAAATCAAATCATTGATCATTTCACACAAAACTCCAAAAAAGGGCCGGACAAAAGCATTGGCACCCTCAGCCTAATACTTGGTTGCACAACCTTTAGCCAAAATAACTGTGAACAACCGCTTCCGGTAACCATCAATGAGTTTCTTACAATGCTCTGCTGGAATTGTAGACCATTCTTCTTTGGCAAACTGCTCCAGGTCCCTGATATTTGAAGGGTGCCTTCTCCAAACTGCCATTTTGTGATCTCTCCACAGGTGTTCTATGGGTTTTAGGTCTGGACTCATTGCTAGCCACCTTAGAAGTCTCCAGTGCTTTCTCTCAAACCATTTTATAGTGCTTTTGGAAGTGTGTTTTGGGTCATTGTCCTGCTGGAAGACCCATGACCTCTGAGGGAGACCCAGCTTTCTCACACTGGGCCCTACATTATGCTGCAAAATTTGTTGGTAGTCTTCAGACTTCATAATGCCATGCACACGGTCAAGCAGTCCAGTGCCAGAGGCAGCAAAGCAACCCCAAAACATCAGGGAACCTCCGCCATGTTTGACTGTAGGGACCGTGTTCTTTTCTTTGAATGCCTCTTTTTTTTTTTTCCTGTATACTCTATGTTGATGCTTTTTCCCAAAAAGCTCTACTTTTGTCTCATCTGACCAGAGAACATTCTTCCAAAACGTTTTAGGCTTTCTCAGGTAAGTTTTGGCAAACTCCAGCCTGGCTTTTTTATGTCTCGGGGTAAGAAATGGGGTCTTCCTGGGTATCCTACCATACAGTCCCTTTTCATTCAGATTTCGACGGATAGTACGGGTTGACACTGTTGTACCCTCGGACTGCAGGGCAGCTTGAACTTGTTTGGATGTTAGTCGAGGTTCTTTATCCACCATCCGCACAATCTTGCGTTGAAATCTCTCGTCAATTTTTCTTTTCCGTCCACATCTAGGGAGGTTAGCCACAGCGCCATGGGCTTTAAACTTCTTGATGACACTGCGCACTGAAGACACAGGAACATTCAGGTCTTTGGAGATGGACTTGTAGCCTTGACATTGCTCATGCTTCCTCACAATTTAGTTTCTCAAGTCCTCAGACAGTCCTTTGGTCTTCTTTCTTTTCTCCATGCTCAATGTGGTACACACAAGGACACAGGACAGAGGTTGAGTCAACTTTAATCCATGTTAACTGGCTGCAAGTGTGATTTAGTTATGGCCAACACCTGTTAAGTGCCACAGGTAAGTTACAGATGCTGTTAATTACACGAATTAGAGAAGCATCACATGATTTTTCAAAGGGTGCCAATACTTTTGTCCACCCCCTTTTTTAGGTTTGGTGTGGAATTATATCCAATTTGGCTTTTTGTTTTTTTTTTCATTGAAGACAAATTAAATGAAGAGAATAATACCCAAAAATTTGTGATTGCAATCATTTTCAGGAAGAAACTGAGTATTATCTGACCGAATTGCAGGGGTGCCAATACTTTTGGCCAGCACTGTATAAACCCAATAGAGTAAAACGTAAATTTTTATTAATAGAATTTTACAAAGACAAAAATATATTAAAATTCAAGAGGAGGGGATACAAGACAGAGTGACACCTCACCCAGTATAAATTAGAAATGGTACCCCTGTGTATGTCACAATTACAAAAATTTATGTGATATAAAAATAATAAAAAATTATATCGTAGCCACCAAGTGGATAGTATATAACGTGGTTCTATTACAACATACTCCTAGTGCAATGAAATATATAAAAATTAATCAGACCCACAATGGTACCAGTTCAATAGATCATGCACTACTAGAGTAGTTTAAGTAACAAAAAATCAGAATTAAATCTATAAGGAATATGTATATATTAATAATTAAATGCTTATAATACAGCGTATAAATAAATGCATAAACTGCCTTGCGTGCAATAGACATACCAGCTAAAAAGCTGAAGGGGTTAAAAGAACTACCATATAAAAATATAAGAGCATAGATACATGTATAGGATTAGTACCTAGGATAGTTGCAGCCACTGGCTAGGCGGAAGCCCCCACGCGCGTTTTGCACCTGCTTCTTCCTGTGGGCGTGTGTTTTAGTCTGTGTTTGGAGTCGTGTTAATAGACTTTTGTATATTGCAGGCCCAGACACCATTATTAGGCATTTAAGTATCGTAGTAACTAGGCAGCCCCATACTATTGAGCACTTGGGGAGGAGGGGCACTGAGCCGGACTCTGTCAAACATTCTTAGATGCCATGTTTGCATTTGACAGCAGCAAGTGGTTAGACTGCCAGGGTTGGTGTAGCAGCCGCACCTGTGCCATCCCTGCGGTGTACATCTGTTCTGGTGCTCAAAAGACTTAATTTCTTTTAAAACAAATGTTTAACATGTGTCTTGTGCTTTTTGCGTGTTTTTTTCTTATTACAAGAATTGGAAATGTATGTGAAAACGAGATGATACCAAGGGGATTAAGGCTAAAAAAATGGCCACAGCCCTGTATGATGAGACAGATTGTTCATTGAAGTTGATGGGTTAATCCTGAAACATGAGGAGCTGGAACTTACTTTTTATTTCTGTTTTTGTATCCAATCCTCATTGGAAAAATTTGTGCACAACGAGGATTTCACTAGCAATAATGACAAACTGAAAGCTAATTTAGCGAAGATGGAAGATTTTATTATGAACATCCACAAAATACATCTACTAGCATGGCAAAAAACGGAGGAAGGGGGGCCACAAACACAAGTGGAAACAGATATACCACCCGGAACAGAAACCACCTTTATTAGAGCTACTGATTTGGAATTTGTCCAGTTTTGTGTTATCAGAGGAACAATTATCACTTTTAGCGAAAGGCCTAAGTTTTGCCCCTACCAATGATTTTGATGTATTTAGAGCAATTTTGGATGTTAATAGACTGGCGCGGAAATGTCATTGTGATAGCTCTGATAATGATGATGAAAATATTAGGCTATGTGCCCACGATGCAGAAATGCTCAGGATTTTTTCCTGAGCGTTTCTGCATCTCCCTGGCAGAAAAAAACGCATGCAGATGGATTGTACATGCGGATTGTTCATGCGTTTTTCCTGCCAGGGACATGCGGAAATGAAGCGTACTTCACATGCATTTCCGCATGCGGATTGACAAGCTCTTTCCTGGCGATTTTAGCATCACTTGGAAAGTGCTTGACAACTAGGTCACACTATATAAATCCTTGCAAACAGCATGGATTTATATAGTGTGACCTTTAGAATGGTTAAAAATAAAAAAATAAACCTATACTTGCCTTCCGATGGCACGGGGTGTGTAGCTGCGCTCGTTCCTGGCTGCCGGCACATCGCGATTCCCTGTACTGAAAGACCTGCCGTCACATGACTGTGATGTCAGCGCAGGTCCTACAGTCCAACACGATCTGTCGGCAAAGGGGAAGGAGCGTAGCGCGGGCCGCCATAAGGTAAATATAATTTTTATTTTTTATTTTATTCTTTTTTTTTTTTTTACAGTTTCTATGGTAGCTGGGTGTGGAGGAGACTCTCCTCTCCTCTACACCCGGGTACCATACGCACATTAGAACGTGCCAATTACGCAAATACAGATGCAGTCTTGTGGAATTGGCGCGTTCTAATGCAAGTCAATGGCGGCGAAAACGCAGCG
Organism: Phyllobates terribilis; assembly: GCF_046119375.1. Taxonomy (NCBI): domain Eukaryota; kingdom Metazoa; phylum Chordata; class Amphibia; order Anura; family Dendrobatidae; genus Phyllobates; species Phyllobates terribilis. The sequence continues at coordinate 11,528,174 of NW_027362795.1, read as the reverse complement.
CTTCCGCAAAATAATTGGTAGGGCTGCGTTTTTTTCCACACTGATAATCCGCAGCGGAAATTTCCGCAGCATGTGCACAGCACATGCGGATTATCATTGGGGAACATTGATGCCCTTCTACCATGCGTTTTTAATGCGTTTCCGCAGCTGCAAAAACGCTGCGGAAATGCATTAAAAACGCATCGTGGGCACACAGCCTTACTGATGTTGCAACAGTTAATTCTGATATTACTCCTAACAAATCTTTTTCAGAACAAAAGGTGTTATTACAATTGAAATCATTGGAGAGGGAATCTATGAAGTCTGATTCCTCTCTGAATAGTCTGTTTCATAGGGGAAATCCATCCTTTAATCCACTTCAATCATGTTCCATGGTTTTAGACCAGTTCAGGATCTTATTGAAAAGGATTTGGTTTCTCTAAACAAATGAAATCACTCATAAAGGAAATAAAAATAACAATCTAACTAGAAAAGAAAAAATTGCCCTGAGGGAACTCAAAACTAATATGAATTTGACAGTGCGACAAGCAGACAAGTGGGGCACAATAGTGGTATTACATTCTATTTAGCTCAAGCTCAATTTGATTGATTTAAGAAACAAGAAACACTGATGTGTATTTGGAACTAACCAGAGACCCCACCAATGATTTCAATATGGAATTATATAGATTACTACAAGAAGGTTTGAGTACAGGAGCCTTGGATAAAAAAACTGGCGGAACAGCTTTATGTGGAACAACCTTTCATACCTATATATCATTAATTTCCTAAGATCCACAAAAACATATTTCCACCACCACTCAGACCAATAGTAGCGGGCTTAGGTTCTACGGGACTCGGGAGAGAGACTGGGTGTGTGGATAGATTTCTATCTTCAACCACTAGTGCAAGAAATTCCCAGCTACATTAGGGACTCTAAATTTGTGGTTACTGTATTTGAACATTTTTTTATAGCAAGAAAATTGGCTATCATGCGATGTTATACACACGTGGTCAAAATTGTTGGTACCCCTCGTTTAATGAAAGAAAACCCACAATGGTCACAGAAATAACTTGAATTTGACAAAAGTAATAATAAATTGAAAATCTATGAAAATGAAGCCTGGAGGCCTGGACAGAAATGATGGTACCTCTGAAAATATTGTGACAAAAGAGACATGTTAAATTAAGTTGTGTCCACTAATTAGCATCACAGGTGTCTACAATCTTGTAATCAGTCAGTGGGCCTGTATATAGGGCTACAGATACTCACTGTGCTGTTTGGTGACATGCTGTGCACCACACTCAACATGGACTAGAGGAAGCAAAGGAAAGAGTTGACAAGCAAAGGAAAATTGATGACAAATCAAAGAGACGGATTATACAAATGGTAACAAAAGAGCCCAGGATAACTTTTAAAAAGAGATTAAAGGTGAACTTCAAACTCAAAGAACATCAGTGTCAGATCGGACCATCCGTCGTTGTTTTATCCAAAGTGGACTTCATGGGAGACGACCAAGGAGAACACCATTGTTGAAAAAAAAATCATAAAAAAGCCAGACTGGAATTTGCCAAACTACATGTTGACAAGTCACAAAGCTTCTGGGAGAATGTCCTATGGACAGATGAGACAAAAATGGAAGTTTTTGGCAAGGCACATCAGCTCTATGTTCACAGATGTAAAAATGAAGCATATCAAGAAAAGAACACTGTCCCTACTGTGAAACATGTAGGAGGCTCTGTTATGTTCTGGGGCTGCTTTGCTGCATCTGGCACAGGGTGTCTTGAATCTGTGCAGGGTACAATGAAATCTCAAGACTATGAAAAATATTTAGATTTGAGAGTACTCAGTGGTTGATACCATCTTTTCAGTTAGCCATTAAAAGGTAACAAATTGCAAGCTTTCGAGACTACTCCGGTCTCTTCATCAGGCATATTATACCACAAAATCTGAAAAGTCACATATTTATACACAATAAGACATACAAAAAATGCAATAGGTAAGACAGGTGATGAAAAGCAGAGTTATTATGGAAGATATAAACAGTTCTGGCTATAAATATTTTAGCAGTTAATAGATAAGGAGTGTGAAGGTTTTATTGTCCTGTGACTAGGTCCAGTGTAGTGATGGCCTCACTTTCAGATCAGCAATGAATGTGTCGCATGGATTTATGTCTTTCTACATCAACTAAGGAATTTGCTCCTCAGACTTGTGAGGTCATCGCTACACTGGACCTAGTCACAGGACAATAAAACCTTCACACTCCTTATCTATTAACTGCTAACATATTTATAGCCAGAACTGTTTATCTCTTCCATAATAACTATGCTTTTCATCACCTGCCTTACCTATTGCATTTTTTGTATGTCTTATTGTGTATAAATATGTGACTTTTCAGATTTTGTGGTATACTATGCCTGATGAAGAGACCCGAGTAGTCTCAAAAGCTTGCAATTTGTTACCATCTTTTCAGTTAGCCATTAAAAGGTATCAACCATTGAGGACTCTCAAATCTAAATATTTTTCTATCTACTGGCCAACACGGTACAAGAATATATATTTTCCCTATATCAAGACTATGAAGGGATTTTAGAGAGAAATGTGCTGCCCAGTGTCAGAAAGCTTGTTCTCAGTTGCAAGTCATCGGTCTTGCAACAGGATAATGACCCATATCACACAGCTAAAAACACCCAGGAATGGCTAAGAGGAAAACAGTGGACTATTCTGAAGTGGCCTTCTATGAGCCCTGACCTTAATCCTATTGCGCATCTTTGGAAAGAACTGAAACATGCTGCCTGGAAAAGGCAACCTTCAAACATGAGACAACTGGAGCAGTTTGCTCATAAGGAGTGGCCAAAATACCTGTCGAGAGGTGCAGGAGTCTCATTGACAGTTACAGGAATCGTTTGATTGCAGTGATTGCCTCAAAAGGTTGTTCAACAAAATATTAAGTTAAGAAGAACCATCATTTCTGTCCAGGCCTATTTCATCAGTTTATTTTTTTTTAAATTCTGTGGAAACAGTGTTGAAAAGAAAATCCTGACTTTAATTTGTTCATTTTCAGAGAGTTTTAATTTATTACTTTTGTCAGATTCAAGGTATTTCTGTGACAATTGTGGGTTTTTCTTTCATTAACCCCTTCATGACCAGTCCATAAGGTCATGTGAGTGCTTATTTTTTGGGGGACGAGTTTTACTTTTAAACGTCATTACTAGTTTGACCCTATCGTGTACTGGAAAACGGGGAAAAAAATTCCAAGTGCGGTGAAATTGCAAAAAAATGCAATTCCACTGTTGTTTTTTTTCTTTCCACGTTCATTGAGTGCTAAAACTGACCTGCCATTATTATTCCCCAGGTCATTATGAGTTCGTAGACACCAAACATGTACAGGTTCTTTTTTATTTAAGTGGTGAAAAAAAATTCCAGAAAAAAATGTCGCAATTTTCCGAGACCCTCAGCGTCTCCATTTTTTGGGGATCTGGGGCCGGGCGAGGGCTTATTTTTTGCCTGATGTTTTTATTGATACCATTTTGGGGTAAATCCGATGTTTTGATCGCCCATAATTGCATTTTATTGCAATGTTGCGGCGACCAAAAAAATGTAATTCTGGCATTTGGAATTTTTTTCTTGTTACGCCATTTACTGATCGGATTAATTATTTTTTTGGTAACTTCTGAACGGGCGATACCAAATATGTGTGTGAGGGGGGTTATTTTTTATTTTATTTTGTATGGGGCAAAAGGGGGGTGATTTAAAGTTTTATATTTTTTACATTTTTTAATATTTTTAAAAACATTTTTTTCACACTTTTTGCTTGCTTCTATAGTCTCCATAGGAGACTAGAAGCAGCCACTGTCTGATTGCCTTTGCTACATAGAGGCGATGAGCAGATCACCTCTATGTAGCAGAAATGCTCCTGTGCTATTAGCGCTGACCACTAGGTGGCGCCCATAGCAATCTTTTCATGACAACCACTGGGGTCTGCTGCAGATCCCGGATTGCCATGCCCACCCATCAGTGACCCGCGATCACATGACGGGGTCACCTATGGGCGGGGTAAGTGGCACACTTCCGGTGCGGCCCTCTTCAATGCTGCTGTCAGAGATTGACAGCGGCATTTAAGTGGTTAACAGCCGTGGGTGGATCGCGATTCCACCCGAGGCTGTTGCGGGCACATGTCAGCTGTAAGAATCAGCTGAAATGTGCCCGGTTCAGTGCGAGCTCAGCGCCGAAGCCTGTGCTGAACCGGGGGTGATGGCCTGGGGCGTACTAATATGCTCCAGGCCAGTAAAGGGTTAAACGAGGGGTATTAACAATTTTGACCACATGTGTACCTCTATATTCAACCACACAGTGTAGCATTAACTAGCCTGAGCTATCACTTGGATACCTATAGCACGTATACAGTAGAAATAAAAGATTTCATTATCATGTCAGATAAATTTCTTCTGAATCATAATTATTTCCGCTTTGACAATATATATATATATATTTTTTTTTACAAAGGAGGGGAGTAAGTATGGGCAGCAAATTTTCATAGTCATTGGATTAATGTCCAAATGGGAGGAGCAATACATTTACCATGAGAGCAATATTTACAGACCAAAAAATCATATGGTACGGTCGATTTATCGACGACCTCCTCCTGATGTTGGGTGGCACACAGGAGGAGGCGTTGAAATTTGCAGAAAATCTCAACAACAATGATTTCAATTTGAGATTCACACTTTGTTTTGAAACCCCATAAAACACTGTACATGGAAATTGTGGTATCAAATAACTCCTGTCTTTGTGGTCTTACAAACAAGCTTTTATAAATGCCTCAAACTTCTAAGTGTGAATCAGACCTGAGATCTAACGTGATAGAGGATGACAGTCCGGTGAAGACGGGAAACATATAGACGGCCGGTGGTGATGTAGCCAGTGACGGACTCTAGCCAAATACGTTTATAGAGCCGTAGTGGAAGATGAAGATTTCGTCTTCATCATAAAGTAGTTATTTCTCATGTCACGTGTAATGAATATCTCCTGCAGTATTGCTAATGCCGATTCCAGTGTCTGTAAATGAGACGAGAATTAGCTTTATGGAAGATGAGTCTATGAGAAAGGTATTCACTGGCAGATTCTGAGGAAGAAACTGCTTGTTGTCTGTGGCCTAAAATATATAGGTTTTATTACTAGATGTAAAGAAGAAAACTAAATACTGTAAAACCTAAATCTCCTCAAATGTTTCCCTTATTATCTCCAGTAATTGTATTATTACACAAGATTTTTATGATGTTACATCGGCTCATCATCTTCTCATTCAGGTCTCTACAATATCAGATCCTCTCAGTGAAGATCTTCTATATAAGAGAATTTTCCTGAATTACGCATCAAAGATGGATATGGACAGAGACAAGATGGCGGAGAGGATATTACACCTCACCCTAGAGATCCTCTTCCGGCTTACTGGAGAGGTGAGAGATTCTGATGACGTCACATTACATCATTCTTATCTATGGGAATAACAGATGGACAGAACTGGAGAGTGAGGACTCTGGAAATGTCTGGAGTGAGATTTATTAATGTGTCTCTCCATAACCAGGATTACACAGTAGTGAAGAAGACCTCTAGTGGGCGCTGTCAGGACCCTGTGTCTGAGGGATGTGGAAGACCCCTGAGCCTAATCACGGGGCCTCCACCTCACCCCCTGATACATGAGGACATCAATGACCAGAAGATCCTAGATCTCACCTACAAGATGATTGAGCTGCTGACTGGAGAGGTGACACTGCTAGGAATGAGGAATGCTGGGACATTTTAAAGTAAAGCTATGAAGGGATTGGAGGGATAACTCTATCATTGTATGTGTCAGGTTCCTATAAGGTGTCAGGATGTCGCTGTCTATTTCTCCATGGAGGAGTGGGAGTATTTAGAAGGACACAAAGATCTGTATAAGGACGTTATGATGGAGGTTCCCCAGCCCCTCACATCACCAGGTAACAGACAGGACTGAATACACACGACCTATAATTATCTGTATGTAAAGAATTAATTCAGTCCCTGTATGTGCTTCCTTTAGATCTATCCAGTAAGAGGACAACACCAGAGAGATGTCCCCGTCCTCTTCTTCCACAGGACTGTAAACAAGAAGCCCCCAATATTCCTCAGGATCATCAGGTAGATGGAGAGAAGGTGTCATGAGATCTCTCCTGTGATGTGTAGACGACTGTGAAGGTCTTGTGTTCGGTCTTATTTTATCCACTAGAATTATATGGTTTATACTTGTATAATGAGAATGGTGGCGATGGCAGGATTAGAGCTGATCATTAGTGATGAGTGAGTGTATCGTTGCCATTCGCTATTCGCACGGATAGTACGGTATTCGGGTTTCTCATTATATTGCTAGTATTTGTGTACTCGCTTCGCTATATTCGAATGTCCCGCCCTGCAGTTTTGGCGCCTCCTTTGCAGCCACTAAACATGCTGGGCTTCATAACCAATCACAGTAATGCCGCAGACATCTTGATTGTGGCATTACTGTGATTGGCTGGCCGCCCAGCAACATAGGGTCTATTTAAGCCCTGCCGCCGCCATTTTGTGCACATTGCGTCTGGAGCCTGCATTCTATAAGCATAGGAAGAGATCGCTGAGCTGCTAGGGAGAGTGTTTAGGCCTCTTGATAAAACAAAAGCCCTTTTAAGGGCTACCTGCAATGTAAACTAGTTCTGTGTTTAAAGGAGCCGCTCACTAGCTCCATAATACCACCAAAAATAGCTCTTTTCAGAGCTGAAGGCACACAACGAAGTCAGAGTACAAGGAGGGAGAGATTGTGTATTAGGTAGGGAGTGTATTAGGTAGTGTTCTTCCAGCGTCCATATTAAAACAGCTCTTGTCAGAGGAAAGCAATATTTTTCCAGTACACACAGAAGTAGCTTTTTGTGCTGCCTTTCTTTTTTTTTTTTTTTTTTTTTTTTTTTTACCACCGGTCTATTTTCCCTGCTGTTTTAGGGGTCAGAGCCTGCCTTCTGTCCATATTGGTCCACTTAAAAAAAGTGTTTTGTGCCCTACACTAAGCAGTAGTCCAAACATTTCCTACTGCCTGCTACAAAGCACGCACCAGGCCACTTTAACCACTATTTTGGCTGTGACAGCTAGCTTGACTTGTGCCATCAACATCTGAAAATCTGTCAACAAAGCCCAAAATGCCAAAAAAGACTGTTGTTAAGGGACGTGTCAGTGGTGCGCAAGAAGGCACTCAGTCTGTGTCAGGTCAGAAGAATCTTGATGCATCCACTATGTTCCTGGAAAAATTTCCCGGTCTGGAACGTAAACGTGTGTGGAAGCCAGAAGAGCGAGAGCAGATTCTGTCTTGGATAGAAGACAAGGCCTCTACGCATTTGTCAAGCAGCAACAAATCTTCCACGACCACACAGTCTACTGTGGATACACAGAAGGCTGGCCCATCCAATCCTGAAGCTGGTTCTCCTTCCTCCAACAATTTTCAGTCACAGGAGACATATGACCCCAAGCTTGGCCACTCTGAGGATCTGTTTAGTACGTATCCTTTGGTTGGCTCTGGACTATCACTGTGCAGCATTGAAGAGGGACAAGAGGAGGTGGCGTGCGTTTATGCTTATGTATTTGAGGACCTATGGCCAGAAGAAAGACTCTTGGCGGAACATCATTTTTTTTCTCCAGAGGTGGAGGCTGATGATGATGAGACACAGTTGCTGTCAGGTCAGCCTACAATGTCAACTGGGAAGGAGGATGAGATGGAAGACGAGGTAGTCGATTATGAGTCCACTGATCCGACCTGGACCGTTGGCATGCATAGCCATGACAGCAACACAGAGGAAGATGGATATGTAGCACCAAAACAGGCACCAAGGAGTTGTGGTTTGCCCAGAGTGAGAACTGGGTCAACTGTTCCCAAGAGCACCGCCGCTGTCCGCCAAGTCAGGGCGAGGGGGCGTTCAACTGCTGTGTGGAATTTTTTTTTCTGAAAGTCCTTCAGAGAAAAACATTGTAGTCTGTAGCATCTGCCATGCCAAGTTAAGCAGAGGCCAGGGCAAAGGCAACCTACATGCTCACCGTCCAAGGCTCAAGTTCGATGCTTGCAAACCTATTCAGGAGACATAAATACAAAACAAAAGACATCAGCCCACCACCTGGATATAGGAGTACTACCAGACTAAGGCACCCTGAAGGAAAAGCCCCTCCAGAGACGGGCCACCCTCCCGTCAGCCAGTCTTTCATACTCCAGAGAACGTGCCTTCACCAGGTCACCTAGGATGTTCCTACAAACTTCATTTGCACTTAGGATTTTACTCTGCGTCAAAACTAAAACTCATGCTTTCCACGTGAAATACCTGACCACTACACTTAGTATGAATAAAGTGGTTCGGTCCCTTCTCCCAAGGTCTCCGAACGCTCCATAGGCCCACCTGGCATAGGATAGAGTAGCCAGCCATGGCCAACCAATGGAAGCTCCCACCCTGTTGTACACCTCTGTATTAAAGGGACAATGAAGAAGGAAGTGCTCCATGCTTTCAGCATGTTAGCACAAGCTGCACGGGGGCAATTCCTGTCCTCTGAGCTCCTGTACTTCAAATTGCCCCTTACACACAGCTTACCTTGGAAGCAGTGCCAAGTCAAGTCCCAGTACTTCTTGGGGATCTTGCTAGAATTTAACAAACTCCCCCCAACCTCCAGATCCCAACGGTGGGAAATGAGAAAGCAAGACCCTCCTATCGAGGAGTTTCCTCGGGAGGGACCTCACCTCCCACATTCCCAGATCCCACCGGTGGATCATTTTCAGAACCGGGGTAACATAAGCTGGGAGATGCCCATGCAGTGTGTGAAGATCTTTCAATCTTCCCCCTGAAGATTGATGGCTGAAACCATCCCTTGCAGGATAATACCCATGGAGGAGCCCTCTCTTTCCAGAGGTTTGCCACGTTAACTTTCAAGAAGGTGTTCACTAGGAACACGACGGGTTCACCATATCCAACCACCCTAGTCTCCTCGTGCGGTAAGTGACCTCCCGCTTGACTAGGTTCAGTCTATTCCCCTATATCATCTGGAAGAACAGACTGTAGACCCGTGTCCAGAGAGGCTCTGGCAAGACACAGACGCTGCCCAGGTAGATTAGCAAGGGGAGCAGGAAAGCTTTGCACAGGCCAACCCTTTCCCTCAGGCTCAAAGACCAACCCTTCCATTGGTCCACTCTTTGGGCGACACTTTTGATTCTGCCTTCCCAGTTTTTCATGGGGTAATCACCCTGGCCGAATTCAGTGCCCAGGACTTTGGCGTGTTCTTGGGGTTCGGGGAGGGTGTCCGGAAGATCAAACCCGGGATCTCCGCCTCCCAGCCATAGACTTTCACACTTATCCTGGTTAACCTTGGACCCGGATGCCTCCGAGTAGCGCTCCTCTTCTGACATCACCACCATTGCCTCATCTTGCGAAGAAACAAAGACGGTGACATCGTCTGCTTAGGCCACTACCCTCAAGATGGGAAGGGATCAATTGCAAAGGCATAAAGCAAAGGGCTAAGAGGACAGCCCTGACGGACACCAGATCCTACCCTGAAAGGTTGTCCAATCCACCCATTTGTTTCAATTGACATCTCTCATGTTGGAGCCATGATTCATGTCAGTTCACTTGGTGCAACAGCTCTCCAAGGTGTGATCACTCCTTTTTAGATGCAGACTAACGAGCAGATCTAATTTGATGCAGTTGTTAGTTTTGGAAATTTTAATTTACAGGGTGATTCCATATTTTTTTCCTCAGAATTGAGTGATTTCATAATTTTTTCCCTCTGCTTGGTCTGAAAAAAATTACTCTTACTGGGTACCACATTTTTAATCTTGATTTCTTTTAGTGTTTCTTAAAGCCCTAAAGTTGCCATTTGAAATTACTTTAGTTTTGTGCCATGTCTGTGATCTCCTTTTTTTCAACAACATTAAACAACTGAATGAACATCCTCCGAGCCCGGTGATTCCATAATTTTTGCCAGGGCTTGTACAATGGAATCGTTTAAGAGGGCCGTTGTAGATCAGTTGCTGAAAACATCACCCTCAGATAATGCTGGTAGCAGAGGTACCAGCTCTTTTCAACACCAAAGGATAATGGGGAGAGACACGAACACCAGCTCCAACGGAGGAGGGGGGAAAATGTGCCCAAATTGGGCAATTTTCAATATACCAGCAAAACAGCAAGGGCTATCTGCCTATAAAAATGCCTAGGAGGGATAAGTTGCAAAACATGGTCAAGGGTTACTTTAAGTGACCATACGTGTGTCCTTTCTGACGCTTCAGTTCCCTTTAATTATTGGGTGTCTAAGCTGAACACTTGGCCCGACCTCTCTTTATATGCCTTGGAGGTGCTGGCCTGCCCGGCTGCTAGTGTGGTGTCTCAGCATGTTTTCAGTTCCACTGGGGCAATCATCACTGATAGGCGCACACGCCTCTCCACGGAAAATGCAGACAGACTTGCTCTGATTAAATTCAGTAAGGACTGGATATATCCACAGTTTGTAATCCCTCCAGATGACAGCAAGCCAACCTAAATTCACCAAACATGCAGATTCATGCTACTGCTGTTAACGTCACCCCCTTCCCATAAAACAAGATTCCTTCCATCGTCAATCATGACTCAGCCCATAGGGCTAATTTTTACATACTATGCACATTGTACAGTGGACAAACCAGGACAGTATTCCTACTCCAGCCTAACTACTATTTGTGATTGGATACCCTTGGGATGGTGGCTTCTTGTGTCAACCATGACTCAGCCCATTGGGCTAATTTTTACAAACCCTATGCACATTGTGCAGTGGACAAATCTGTAATGTACAGTGGTCCTACCAAACTAATATTTGTCATTGGAGGATGGAGGCCCTTGTCACAGGTTGTGCCACATTGTGACTGAGATTTGGAATACATATTCAATACCAAATACCAGAAAATAACCAACATACGTTGGAAGGAGGGTAAGTAAAGATTATCTACCAAAAAAGACCATTACCCATTAAAAATTAACTTTTAATTTAAACACACTAAAATAATGTACTCAATAGTACAGTTGGGACAAACTAACATATAAGAAAGGAGACATAGAGGGATATAAAGGTGAAAAAGGAATAGAAATAGTGTCAGCTAGGCCGTAAATAATACGCTATAAGGGATAATAGACTAATCCCTTTCTGGCAGTGGAGTATATCAGCCCCCAATATTCAAATAGTGCCCCCACTGTACCCACGGCTATCCTTCACCTAGTCCCCAAGGAACCTTACTAATGCAATTCAACGAGTACACATATGAATTTGACAAACAGCGTCCTCAGTAGCGTATTCAGCAAATATCCAATAATGACATCAATGGCATATAGAAAGCTAAATGTCCACAGTAATACTGTGACTGCATTCCGGTTTGGTAGCATCTATTATCGATGCACCCTATCCCTCATTTAAACTTTCTTTTTTTCCCCTGATGAGCCCCACATTCAAGGAGGGGGGGCGAAACGCGTAGAGATTATGGGAACATTTGATCCATTGGTATATTTTCATATTGAAGTGAAGCCTGATGTCTTTTTGGATATATGTTAACTCTTTCCTCTGGTGATCGCATCGTTGAATTTGATCTCTACAAACTGAATATTTTTGGATCAACAAGTGGAACTTGACTTTACACCAGCCTAAACACTTCTTGGATGCAACAAGATAAGTCATTGATTTTTATTACATGTATACGTGTTTTTTTCTGACTAGCAGCGTTTTTTTCTCATTGGATTTTCTTTATTTGGGACATTGTCATCTTTGTATCCATCAGCACCTCTAATATCGTTTAGATTTCCTGTAACTGTTTTGGTGATTACTGGACTATTATTTTGCTTTACACTGGTCATCTGATATGGCTTTTTGAAAAATCTCTGGACTTTATATTTTTTTTTCAAGATTTAATTGGCCTTTTTTTTTTTTTTTTTTTTTGGGTCTTGCATGACTCTGCATGCTGGTGGACTACATTTCCATACGCCTCAATTTTTTTTTGACTTTTTGGGGTGTTAGTATTACTGTGGACATTTAGCTTTCTATATGCCATTGATGTCATTATTGAATATTTGCTGAATACGCTACTGAGGACGCTGTTTGCAAAATTCATATGTGTACTCGTTGAATAGCATTATTAAGGTTCCTTGGGGACTAGGTGAAGGATAGCCGTGGTACAGTGGGGGCACTATTTGAATATTGGGGGCTGATATACTCCACTGCCAGAAAGGGATTAGTTTATTATCCCTTATAGCGTATTATTTACGGCCTAGCTGACACTATTTCTATTCCTTTTTCATCTTTATATCCCTCTATGTCTCCTTTCTTATATGTTAGTTTGTCCCAACTGTACTATTGAGTACATTATTTTAGTGTGTTTAAATTAAAAGTAAATTTTTAATGGGTAATTGTCTTTTTTCGTAGATAATACATATTCAATAGAAATGTACTGTCAGTCAACCTATTTGGCAAAAAACATGCCTGGCTTGTGCCACATTGTGACTGAGACAGGGGATACATATTCAATAGAAATTTACACTGACTGTTGATGACCGACTGATGGCCCTCTGAAAATTTGAATTGAGGGCCACAACTACTACAGTACTCCATCGTAGATAATGTTTGACAAGGGAGGCCCTTGTCAAGGAATCTCCCTGCACTTATGACACAGCCCCCAGGAGTAATTTTTGGAAATACGATGCGCATTCTGCACTGGACCAAGTAGTACAATATCAAGAAGTCTTCTCTGCCTATATAATCTGGGAAATATTGACCATCAAAATCTCGGAGCCATTTGGAGAAGCTTCTCCAACCCATCCTCGAGTTGGGGCACTATATATCCTTTGTCCATTGACTTGCACAAGTGATATATTTGAGCTCGTCATCCAGTTGACTAGTGCAGCTTTATTTTTCCAGTTCACTGAGTTCAGCCATACCTGAGGATCGCAGGCCGTACTCACTGCTACCTTCTAGTACTCCATGTCTCTTGACTTTTTCTCTGTAGTTTCTGCCCCTAAATGAGTTAAATAATACAGTGAGGGCCTTACAATATGAGTAAGTGAGGGCACTCTCAGATATACACGAGGGACCTCCAAAATCTCTACAGGAGGGCACTTCAAAATGTATGTTACAGGGCCACACGAGGGCTCTCACAAAATTCCTGCCTCCTGCAGGGCCTCTGAACATTTGAATTTAGGGCCACAGTATCACATGCTGGTGGTGGAGGAGGAGGAGGGTCAAGCCCAACGCTACAATGGGCACATTGTAAACTGCTATTGAATATGTATTCCACTATCTGAGTGTCAATGATGGAGGGACCGCCCAAATGTCTAAGGAACAGCTGTCCCTCCAAAACGCATGTTACAGAGCCACCTGAGGCCTCTCAGGTCAAAGATCAACATACCTACTAGTACGTTCTTGCTGTGCTTGTAAAGTGCTGGGGAATAGTGAACTAAAAATGATGTATGACAGAGGGACCTACAAAATGTATCAGGACCCTCTCAATTGTAAAAGGTGAAAAAAAGCCGCAACAGTATGTGTGAACAAAGGCTAAAAGGGATATTTTTTGGTTTCTCTGGTTTATTTAGCCTTATATACAAGTGATTGTGCAGGAAAACTGTTTCTTAACCTTTTTGGCCTGTTAAATGCAATTTAGGTTAGGTTTGCTAGTTGTTCTTGTGTGTCTGTAAAAGTGGCGTAACACTGCAACAAACTTATTCCCAGAAACCATATGTGAGTCAGAAATGCATTCAGGCACATTCTCCAGGCTCTTCTCATTCTGTTTCATCACTTTCCCATCCATCAGCCTTTTCCTCAGGCCCCCAGACCACTTTTTAGGGTCTATCAGAAAATTACTCACATTTCCCATTGACTTACCTTGTACTCGCTATTCGGAGCGATTATTACAAAGTGCTCGTTAAGATTATAGCGATTACGAATATTACGGTACTCGCTCTTCACTACTGATCATAGATGTGACTTCTCCATCTGTCTGTGACTTTTACAACATTTGTTTCAGGGTGAAGATCTGACCCATATTAATACTACAGAGACATATGTGAGGGGCGATGAGCGGTGTAAAGAGGAGATTCCTACATATGGCTACCCAGGTGAGTAGTAACTACTAAATGCAGAGAAGTCACTGATTCTTCTCCGTCACCGGCTGTGGCTGGTTTACCGGTCAAAGAGTCCAGCTGGATCACAATTGTGTAATCACCATTTTGCATCTAGACCAAAACATTGTCCTCCACCTAAAACTGTTCAAATGACTTTGGACATTGAAACTCCTCAAATGACTTTGGACATTGAAACTCCTCAAATGACTTTGGATATTGAATCTCCTTTTCTATAGAGCTTACAACCTGGAAGATCCACCTACCAACTGAAATTGGAAGATCCTGACTCTTACCTGCCCAGATTTGTAAGCTACCAATCCAAATAACAGTGTACGTAGAATGTGCTGACAAGTTACAAAAATCACTTGAAGAAAAATATTATGATGGGCCTGTAAGAGAAAGCGGAGGGTAATGATGCTGTTGGCTTCCTAGATTCCTGTTATCTTATTGGATGAATCTACCCTCTCTCCCTTCTGTGCTGCTGAATGTGCTCATATGGTCCCTACAAGACCAGGTCCAGTCTTTATGACCAAACCTCACTTTTATGATCGACAACATTAAATGTGCAGTGAGGCCAAGTGTGAATTTCTGTATAATAACAGAGTTTCCCGTTACCCTTACTTTTCTATTTCTTTTTAAACCAAATTACTTCCAATAGATAAAGTATACAAAAACATTACACCTGTGCCATGATATATCTCTAAGCTGTGCGTGGCTGATGGCTGTAATATACATATATTCATGCCTGCAGGAGATGTGTTGGCATGACTCGAGCCCTGGTTTCATGGATTCACTCCACGTCATAAATAATATTATCAATCCTAAAGAATTTAGATACAATTTATCCTAAAATGGGGGCACTAATACTATCTCTACTCTTCTGGTCAGGACTCATAGTAGCTCCAACGGTCTACCATAAATAAGTGCAACTCCGGTTTAGTGTTGGAGTCCCCCCCTCCCCCACAAACATGCATTCCTGTTGGGGATGTAATGTGTTTTTTTTTATTCTGTCTTTTTTTTTTACAGGTTCATTCTGTATGATAGTTTGATTGTGGTGGGATCGGCCTGCCTCACTTAACTCTGTAATTCCCTGATAGTCTTTCAAAAAAGGTCTCTATTGTCTCTTCCAAATGCCTGAGATCTAAATTTAAGACACCTCAGCTCTGCACTATTATAAAAAGTTCTCATTAAATGTATATTTCTTTTTGAGACTCATTTGACATAAAATATTGGCCCTTACTATAGTTTAAATTGCCAGGAGCTATCAAGAAGCATACTCTAATTATCCCGGAGAGGTTTCACCACTAGTTACTCTTTTTTTTGATCTTCTCATTAGATGTGTTATTGTCTATAGTCAAAGTTTTGCCCATCACCCTTTAACCCCTCTACACCGTGTGCAGAATTATTAAGCAAATGCGTATTTTGATCACATGATACTTTTTATACATGTTGTCCTACTACAAGCTGCATAGGCTTGAGAGCCAACTACTAATTAAGTAAATCTGGTGATGTGCATCTCTGTAATGAAGAGGGGTGTTGTCTAATGACATCAACACCCTATATATAAGGTGTGCTTAATTATTAGGCAACTTCCTTTCCTTTGGCAAAATGGATCAGAAGAGAGATTTGACGGGCTCTAAAAAGTCCAAAATTGTGAGATGTCTTGCAGAGGGATGCAGCAGTCTTGAAATTTCAAAACTTTTGAAGCGTGATCACCGAACAATCAAGCGTTTCATGGCAAATAGCCAACAGGGTCGCAAGAAGTGTGTTGGCCAAAAAAGGCGCAAAATAACTGCCCATGAATTGAGGAAAATCAAGCGTGAAGCTGCCAAGATGCCATTCTCCACCAGTTTTGCCATATATCAGAGCTGCAATGTTACTGGAGTATCAAAAAGCACAAGGTTTGCGATACTCGGGGACATGGCCAAGATAAGGAAGGCTGAAAAATGACCACCTTTGAACAAGAAACATAAGATAAAATGTCAAGAATGGGCTAAGAAATATCTTAAGACTGATTTTTCAAAGGTTTTATGGACTGATGAAATGAGGGTGACTCTTGATGGGCCAGATGGATGGGCCAGAGGGTTGACCAATAAAGGGCAGAGAGCTCCACTCCGACTCAGATGCCAGCAAGGTGGAGGTGGGGTACTGGTATGGGCTAGTATTAAAGATGAACTTGTGGGACCTTTTCGGGTTGAGGATGGAGTGAAGCTCACCTCCCAGACCTACTGCCAGCTTCTGGAAGACAACTTCTTCAAGCAGTGGTACAGGAAGAAGTCGGTATTGTTCAAGAAAAACATGATTTTCATGCAGGACAATGCTCCATCACATGCATCCAACTACTCCACAGCGTGGCTGGCCAGTAAAGGTCTAAAAGAAGAAAAAATAATGACATGGCCCCCTTGTTCACCTGATCTGAACCCCATAGAGAACCTGTGGTCCATCATAAAATGTGAGATCTACAGGGAGGGAAAACAGTACATCTCTCAGTACAGTGTCTGGGAGGCTGTGGTGGCTGCTGCACGCAATGTTGATCGAAAACAGATCAAGCAACTGACAGAATCTGTGGATGGAAGGCTGTTGAGTGTCATCATAAAGAAAAGTGGCTATACTGATCACTAATTTTTTTGGTTTTTGTTTTTGCATGTCAGAAATGTTTATTTCTAAATTTTGTGCACTGATATTGGTTTACCTGGTGAAAATAAACAAGTGAGATGGGATTAGATTTGGTTTTTATTAAGTTGCCTAATAATTCTGCACAGTAATGGTTACCTGCACAAACAGATATTCTCCTAAGATAGCCAAATCTAAAAAAAAAAACCACTCCAACTTCCAAAAATATTAAGCTTGGATATTTGAGTCTTTTGGGTTGATTGAGAACATAGTTGTTGATCAATAATAAAAATAATCCTCTAAAATACAACTTGCCTAATAATTCTGCACACAGTGTACATGGATCTGTACTTACACAAAGACCCCTAGGCTTGGACTTGGTGTTGCCTGCTGTTCTGTGGTGTGAGATGACAAGAAGAATAGTCAGGTGGCCTGATCAGAACCAGGAGGGCAGAGAAAATACAAAATCAGAAGACACAATAGTAGTCAGTAAATGGGCTGGGATCACAAGAAGAAACGAAGAAGAAAATACACAACACGGGAGCTGAACACAGAAGACTTAACCAGCGGAGAACAAGGCTGTATCAGGCAGCTTCCGGCATTATGCATGAGCTTTAGTAGGGTGTGGTGCTTTCCATTTGAGTTAAGTAGGAAGCATACTTGACTTTGGAAGAGCGGATTTTGCTGGATTGGTTTATGGAAGCCATGTTGCTTTTCAAGAGTTTTTGAGCCACTAATGATGTGGAAACCTCTGTTTTTCCGTTGATAGATGATGGACCTGAGTGGAGGCTTGTTTTTTGTGATATGAGTAGAAATTTTTATTGGTATAATTTTCGCATATTTGATATTTGGGAGGCAGAATGAACAAACAGTTGAACACCAAACTCTACTGGATCATGCTATGAGGTTTTCTATTAGACTGTGAACTATCATTGTCTTGGTGAATAATTCAATATTTTTACATAACTTGCCATTTGTACCAACAGTTTAGAAATGTTCAAAAATATAAATTTCAAGAATATTTTATTCAAATATATTTTTTTTACTTGGCAGATGACTGTACTAGGAGATCAGAGGGACAGCTGACATCTTCAATTTTCAAATCAGATGAGCTGGAGATCTCACAGGATACAATTGAAGGGAATGCTATTACTCCAAATATACCATCATCCCTTTACAGCAAAGATCTGTCATCTGATCCTATGAAACAGGTCCTATCTTCTGATTCATTACCGACTACTAAGGAAAATCAAAGTCACAAACTAAGCATTAAAAAACGAACTGCTCCTAAAGCTAAGAAGCCCTTTGCATGGTCAGAATATGGAAATAGTTTTCCCCTCAAAAAGCTTTTTCTTAAACATCAAAAAATTCACACAGCAAAGAATAGATTTTCTTGTTTCAAGTGTATGAAATGTTTTAACATGAAAGCAAGTCTTCTTAGTCACCAGAGAACTCACACAGGGAAGATGCGTTTTTCATGTTCAGAATGTGGGAAATGTTTTAACAAGAAATCACATCTTGTTACACATCAAAGAACTCACACAGGGGAAAAACCTTTTTCATGTTCAGAATGTGGGAAATGTTTTACAGTGAAATCAAATCTCGTTAAGCACTGGAGAATTCACACAGGGGAGAAGGCTTTTTCCTGTTCAGAATGTGGGAAATGTTTTACAGTGAAATCAAATCTCGTTAAGCACTGGAGAATTCACACAGGGGAGAAGGCTTTTTCCTGTTCAGAATGTGGGAAATGTTTTTTCCAGAAAGCGACACTTGATATACATCAGAGAACTCACACAGGGAAGATGCCTTTTTCATGTTCAGAATGTGGGAAATCTTTTATCAAGAAATCAGATCTTGTTACACATCAGAGAACTCACACAGGGGAGAAGCCTTTTTTCTGTTCAGAATGTGGGAAATGTTTTACAGTGAAATCAAGTCTTGTTAAGCACAAGAGAACTCACACAGGAGAGAAGCCTTTTTCATGTTCAGATTGTGGGAAATATTTTACAGAGAAATCAAGTCTTGTTAAGCACAAGAGAATTCACACAGGGGAGAAGCCTTTTTCATGTTCAGAATGTGGGAAATGTTTTAACCAGAAATTAGGTCTTGTTACACATCAAAGAACTCACACAGGGGAAAAACCTTTTTCATGTTCAGAATGTGGGAAATGTTTTACGGGGAAATCAAGTCTTGTTACGCACCAGAGAACTCACACAGGAGAGAAGCCTTTTTCCTGTTCAGAATGTGGGAAATGTTTTAACCAGAAATCACATCTTGTTACACATCAGAGAACTCACACAGGGGAGAAGCCTTTTTCATGTTCAGAATGTGGGAAATGTTTTACAATGAAATCATATCTTGTTACACATCAGAGAACTCACACAGGGGAGAAGCCTTTTTCATGTTCAGAATGTGGGAAATGTTTTAACCAGAAATTAGATTTTGTTACACATCAAAGAACTCACAGAGGGGAAAATCCTTTTTCATGTTCAGAATGTGGGAAATATTTTACAAGGAAATCAAGTCTTGTTAAGCACCAGAGAATTCACACAGGGGAGAAGCCTTTTTCCTGTTCAGAATGTGGGAAATGTTTTCACCGGAAAGCTTATCTTGATAGACATCAGAGAAGTCACATCGGGGAGAAGTCTTTTTTATATCCTTAATGTGGAAAATGTTTTACTTGAAAAGACACACTTTTAGCAAGAAAAAATTGTGCTAATATGTGAGTGTGTCCTATAGACTGAAGGTAGCTTCCTGTGACTGAGAACAATGAGACAGTGTCCTTCCTGATCAGTGAGAGAACTGCTCTCTTCTCAAGCCCCACACTTATCTAACTGATTGGTGCAGAAGAGGAGAGGAAGGTACTGGGACCTGTACAGAGCCTGGACGTCCTGACTGAGCAGCTGAAGAACCTAGCTTATGGACCTTTCAGATCATGTAACACTGTTTTACATATTTTTAAAAGTTGTCAGGTTCCGTTATGAACTGTGCCATTTCTTAATGAGTTTGACCTCCTGAATTCAAATTGGACAACGAGTTTTCCTTTTACTGCTACATATAATTTAATGACTAAAGGTTCCAGTACTTTGAAACATTATTATTCTTGTAAATATACAGATGCAGAATATTTTGTTATGCCAATTTTCTGATATTTATTTAGAGAAAACTTAGAAACAATTCAAATAACTAAAACCTGTGTAAACCCTATTGCGAACTTTAAACAGTTACAGAAATTGCACTACAAAATTAGTCCTTATTCAGTGACAACTGTTTTTTGCTTGTTTCTTGTACTCCTGTATCAGATCATCTCTTAAAATTATGCAACAGTAATCTGCAAGCATTGATGGATTTAATTTCCCTTTATATCTTTTCTCCATAGCTGCAATATCTTGGTTACATTTCTCACCATCCTCGTCTCTCACTACTCCACAGTTTGGTAGAAGAAAAGTCTAGAATATAAGAAATGAATCATTAAGGACATGTTAAAGCCAAGATCCTTACATGTTTTGAGTAGAAATAACACCAACTCTTCATAGTTACTGTATCTACTCTTGAGTTTCTCAAAAAGTTAGTTACTGCAAATGTAAACCATACAGCCTTTTTCTTGCCCTGGAACAAATGAAGAAACTCCTCATCTTGAAGAAGCTTACGAATCTGAAGTCCAGTAAAGACTCCTTCTTTTATATTTGCTTCACTTAACCTTGGAAAGTTATCAATCAGATGCATTAATGCTTTTACATTTTTATCCATAGCCTTTACAAAGTTCTTCATTAGGCCCAACTTGATAAGATTTTGTTACCACCATGGCCTAGGTGGATCCTCAACTTCTGAATGCAGGACAGTTTACTCCCTTGCAGAAGTGAATGTTGGAGAGGCCAGTCCCTTTTTTTGTAGCAATATTTTCTTGCACGACTATCCCACTCACACAGAAAGTAGCAGTACTTTTGGGCAACAACCCTGACGACATATGTAAACAAGCAGATGTAGGAACTCCTGCCGAGCATCTAGCTATTTATCCAATATAATACTTGACGACCATCCTAAAAATCGGCATACATCTACTAGTTAACTGTCTGAGTGTGGAAGTACTTTGCTCCAAGGGAAAAAAATGACCAGGAAAAGCCACATAAAGACTTCGGGAGAAGCAGGCTCTCCGCTCCAAGATGACACCATGGTTGTCACACTAGAGACAGATTGAGCAGGGGAGACTAGGAGGAGGGAAGTGGTGGCTAGGCTGTAGCAATTTGCCTGCACAGAAACACAGGTGTCAGCAGGTGACAGTGGCCTTCTTATAACAGCTACCCCACACCTGTGCATGGGCTCCAAGTGAAGGAGTTGGGTGTGCAGGAGATGGGAGAGGCAGCTGCTTTGAAGGGGATGAAAAGACCACAAATTTGCATGTAGCACAATACTCACTGCCCCACGGCCTAATCTGCGCCAATGGGACATACAGGTACCTGAGGAACCTACTTTAAAAGATGTTTTCATTGCAGTGGTACATTGTAAATTCTCTCTCTGCTTTCAATGTACATTTTGGTGGTCTTAAAGATGAGATAGCAGGTATATGACAGAAACTGCAGAAAATAGAGCCGGGGCAGTGGAAGGCTAAGTCGGTGCCATTGAGGACCAGATAGCTGATGCAAGCAATGAGAACAGGCTTGCAGAACAGAAAATATCAGCACTGCTGGCAGAAACAGATGATCTTGAAAATAGGTCAAGGCTCAATGATATACCACTTATTGGTGTGACTGAAAAAAATAGAAGGCTCCTTTCCTACTGAATTCTTTGAAAACTGGCTGAAATTAATAATCAGGCTTGAAACCTTAACCCTCTATAAGCTGTAGAACGAGCTCATAGAGTGCTCATCATCCTCCTGGGCTTCCACGAAGACCTGTGCTGGCTAAAGTTTTACACTACCGGGACAAAGATATTATCCTGCGACAGGCAAGGCATCACCCAGATGTAACAATCAGTGGGTCCAAAATCTAGATCTTTACAGATTATTCTATAGAAGTGCAGAAACATAGAGCCAGATTCATTGATATCAAAAACATCTGAGAGATCTGCACGTTCCATATTCAATAATTATATTTAATAAACCTTTCTGAATTGACGTCTTCAATAAACCAGCAGCACTAATTATCCACAAATTTCTCTATTATCAAGGGAACGGCTCATGTTACAAATTATTAGACAAACAGGAGGATCCATTATGGACATGGACAGTTCTACAAACATTTCCTAATGACAATAAGTTTACACTTGAATGGGACTCTAATTTAAATAATTGTCTGCACATTATGTTAACATGTTTACATAAAAAGAGAACACAATTGTATGAAACTGCAACTGAAAAAGTTTTATATCTTTAGCTAAGGACTGAAGACCTGGGGTCTTCCGTTGGCATAATACTACTCAGACAACACAGTGTGAGGGTAAATCAGCGTGGCAATATTTTATTGAACCACCAAACGGACATTAACCAGAACAGTCAAAGCAAATACCCAAGGTGGTACAACATTACACAGTCTTTCCTTCCGCTGACCCGTCGTGGATAGAACTGTAATTTTGGGACTTCCAGGGTCAACTACCTCAACCAGTGGCCACCACTTTTGGTGGGCGCCCACAGAAAGGAGGTAGCAGCAAGCCTAGGAAGCTGACAGTCCATTGAGGTACAAGTCCAGGAGACCCAAGAGTCCCACCCTGGCCTCTCCAAGAGTTTCCATGGGTTCCAGGCGACCAGAAGGTCCCACCTGGCAACCCCAAATAACATATCAATGGGGCCAGGTGACTTCATTGTCCCAACCTGGTCTCCCCAAATGTATTCATGGGTTCTCTGATGGTCAATGGAGCAGATCCGTATCCTTCCAGTCAGGGCTGTACATCCTTAGGCCAGAATCGCGTAGAATCCAAATCTGTGTCTCTCTGGATTGAGCCGTGCTACCAAGCTGATGCCCAGAAGACTGTGACTGATTTTTGATTCTCTCTTTCAATTCTCACTGCTACAGAGGCATATGTCCCCTAAATAGTTACAGTTGTAACTATTCACGTACGCATCCACAGGTCAAGGATTAGGGAGGGTATTATTCCACAGGGCTCATGTCTCATTGTTTGAGCATTTAATCAATTTATATAGTTGGTATAGCAGGGGGCTCTTGTAAATCAACATCTAGATGGCTTTAGTACAATATGCAATTAGCATAGTAACAAACATCATTGTTTAAAAAAAAAAGAGACATTAACATTCAGCTTTATACTAATAATCGTATGTCCTTCTTGACCAGCCACAGAAATACACATACATTGACAAGTCAACACAAACAGAATAGTGGATTTTTCTTGGCTTAACAAATGTAGACTTCTGGCTGATTAAGATAAAAAGCTGTTTTTTCACAAGGACCTGTTAAGGTTTGAATCTCATCCATAATATAAAAAAATTTCTAACACTATCACATCCATATTACAATTGGAACATGAGCCAATAATGAATAAATCAAAAAATGAATAAATCTACTTACGCAACTAAAGGACAAGGCTAATGAATGTATTGATACAAATAAAAAAAAAATATTTAAAAAAAATGAAAATAATAAGATCGAACCGAAGATAACAAATAACAAAATAATTGAGAAAGGCCTACCAAATAGAATTGAACCTCTATCAATTGCAACAGTTGAATCTAAAAAAAGTACTATGAATAGGAGAACAAATTTGACAAACACTCCTCCTATACAAAATTCAAATACAATGCTTCCATCTTCTGAATGGAAAACCTCTACCTTCATTTTGGTTCTTAATGCAACAAAACATCTAGACAACATTAGACTACAAATAGAATAAATGAAGAAAGGGAAAGTGCTTGTGTAAGTAAAAATAAAACTGAGACAAGGGCAATAAATTAAATAAAAGTCTAATTCCACCTAATGAAATTGAATCTCTTGCTCTAATCAAATTCTCAGATCCCATTTCTACTCCACTACTGGACCTCTCAATATATGACACTACATCAGACATTGTTTCCTCTACTAAAAAAACAAGCAATACTATTATAGCGGACAATACCACAACTGGTACTAAAGGTCTGGTACCTTTTTTACCCCGGGCTGTGTTTCCCAAGAAAGGGCAATTAACCAATACTTCTCCCCCAAACCAGGGGAAAGAAAAAACCTACTAGAGGAACACGAGGAGGCAGAAAATAGGGAAAATAAACCTACCCCAAGCCCCAAACAATAATACCCACAAATATTTTTAATCTGTCGGACTACCTTTTATCAAATGATGAGAAATGAATGTTATCAAAATGACTTTCCTTTTGTCCCACAAACAAACCCAAAGACTTTGATCTTTTTTTCAGTTATTTACGAGGGAAATGACTGATTCAAAAAACATTTTACAATAAATAAAGTGAGAGAACAGCCTGTTTTATCTTCATCACAAACTGATTTACAATTTCATGTGAATGTAAAAACAAAATCCCATTTTTATCCGATCGAGAGATAAGGGACATCACATTAGCACCTTCCATGATATAGTTCTTGAGAAATTAAAAGAACTTACAATTAAAGGAGGCCCACCACAAAAAAATAAAAATAATCTTTCAATATCTGAGAAAAAAGCCCTACAATCCTTAGGTAATAATGACAACTTAGTCATTAGAGCTGCTGCTAAAGGTGGGATATAGTAATACAAAACTGCACAGATTATTGAAGAGAAGCATACAGGATAATATCAGATGTGGAATACTATCAGACAATTCCCTCAGACCCTTTACCTAAAGTGATGCTAATAAATAATAGTTTGATCAACAGAGCAATGGAGGAAAATATATTAAATCTAAAAGAAAAAAAGTTTCTCTTAATCAAAAATCCCTCTAGTCCCTTCTTTTATCACCTTCCAAAAATCCATAAGGATCCTATCAATCCCCCTGGAAGACCTATAATATCAGGCATTGGATCTCTGACTAGCAATCTGTCAGAATATATTGACACAATAATGCAGGATCATGTGTCAAAATTACCGAACGATCTAAAAGATTCTACACATATAATTCAACTTCTACAAGAGATACAATGGAAGCCGAATTATGGTTTTCTCACATTAGATGTATCAACTTTATATTCAAATTAAATGATATCGGATTGACATGTTTCAAAAATATTTGACGGATGTCAGATTGTCCAGTAGACAAATCCTTCATCTACACAGGGCTATCCTTTATTTAAAAAAATAATTATTTTACATTTGAAGGTGAACATTACCATCAGACGCGAGGCACTGCGATGGGTTCAAAGGTTGCACCAACCTACGCAAATCTATTCATAGGGGTATTTGATGAGATTTTTATTCAAAATAATAAATGGAAAAAGTATATAACTTTATATAAAAGCTTCATTGATGACCCTTTCTTTATATGGGACAATTGTAACAATAACATGCAATCCATTATTAGCCACATAAATTCTAATAATTGGGGTATTTCCTTCTCACCCCTATATGATTTTGTAAATATAAATTTTTTGGATATAAATGTGTTTATTAAGGAATATTCCATATATACGAAAACCTTTTTTTTTATAAGTTGACACAAACAGTTCTATCCATTATAAA
This sequence comes from Phyllobates terribilis, assembly GCF_046119375.1. NCBI lineage: Eukaryota > Metazoa > Chordata > Amphibia > Anura > Dendrobatidae > Phyllobates > Phyllobates terribilis. The sequence continues at coordinate 11,502,827 of NW_027362795.1, read as the reverse complement.
AGCGGACATTATGTGAAGTGGCTGTGAATTGTAGGGTTGACATTGATTTTATCCATACACTAACAAAATCTGTTCAGAGGTCAGCTTAGGGTTTACTGAATACACACACAGATTGCCAAAGGCCAATAGAGATCCCGAATATAGACCTAAAGATAAAACAGAACTTTTATTTCACTTATTAGATATAACGGAAGGATACATACACTAAAAACACGGAGTACTGGATAGTGGAATTCTTTCAGCGAAGGGTTACATAACCCATAACTACTAAAGTGCTTGTGCTTCTATATTGATGGTTGTATATCAATTAATTATTATAATTCTTGGGGACCAGTCCTCAGTCCAATCTTATTCAGTGCGTTCTGATCATTCAGCATTGAGATTTTTATCCTACAATAGGATATAGGGAATTATGCTGTACATAACTGGGATATAGGGACTAGGATATAGGGAATTATGCTGTACATAACTGGGATATAGGGACTAGGATATAGGGAATTATGCAGTACATAACTAGGATATAGGGAATTATGCTGTACATAACTGGGATATAGGGACTAGGATATAGGGAATTATGCTGTACATAACTGGGATATAGGGACTAGGATATAGGGAATTATGCTGTACATAACTGGGATATAGAGACTAGGATATAGGGAATTATGCTGTACATAACTGGCATATAGGGATTAGGATATAGGGAATTATGCTGTACATAACTGGGATATAGGGACTAGGATATAGGGAATTATGCAGTACATAACTGGGATATAGGGACTAGGATATAGGGAATTATGCTGTACATAACTGGGATATAGGGACTAGGATATAGGGAATTATGCTGTACATAACTGGGATATAGGGACTAGGATATAGGGAATTATGCTGTACATAACTGGCATATAGGGATTAGGATATAGGGAATTATGCTGTACATAACTGGGATATAGGGACTAGGATATAGGGAATTATGCTGTACATAACTGGGATATATGGACTAGGATATAGGGAATTATGCTGTACATAACTGGGATATAGGGACTAGGATATAGGGAATTATGCAGTACATAACTGGGATATATGGACTAGGATATAGGGAATTATGCAGTACATAACTGGGATATAGGGACTAGGATATAGGGAATTATGCTGTACATAACTAGGATATAGGGACTAGGATATAGGGAATTATGCTGTACATAACTGGGATATAGGGACTAGGATATAGGGAATTATACAGTACATAACTGGGATGTAGGGACTAGGATATAGGGAATTATGCAGTACATAATCAACAGGGAATGCTCAAATGGACCAACACTGATCCTATAGTAAATCAGCAGTCTACAGTTTCCATATGTAGGAAGCTATTTAGATCACAGTTGGTAATCGTTTATACCCTAGTTAGTCCTATAGGACTTCCACCATCTCCTTCCTTAATCAGCAGTTCGCATCGGCTTTTACTGTCACCACTACATCAGATCTCTTACGCTTATGATCTGTAGCACTTATTGGTCATACTGCTTTTCCATTGTCAGACGTCACTTGCCTCGGTTGTCTAGGAGGACGGCCGGACTATTCCTCGGTGCGGTTACGAGTATCATCCTATTCATATCGCTGTATTCACCTTCCAGACTGCACTAAGCAAAAATAGCGACTCCTGCTCTAACCAATATGTGGTAGAAGGACTCAGCCGCTCCACAGCAGAATTCATTCACATAGAGACAATATCGTAGGGGTTTCCTTAATCACGGTTTATCTCGACACTGAACAATAAAACACAATAATGAGTATAAAAAATGAAAATTAATCCAATTGAATATATTCCTGCTAATAGGCCGAACCGCATTCAGAAACTGAACAGGAAGGAGATTTACTGGATATAGAGACTGAACAGTATGAAACCCCATGGATTAACTGAAATGTCTGAAGTGTTCCTTTAGATGGTAAGAAATCTACATCTATGGTCATTTTGGAGATAGAAAGTCTGATGTGGAAGCTCCCTTAACATTAGTATTAATTGTAATAATTTAGATGATCTTTTAATAAGATATTTTATTGTAATATCTATTTACAACAATATTATCCATGATCTGTGACATGGTTTTATTAACCAATTGAAATAAATTAATTATTTTAGATAAAACCCTCGACCTTTCAGATTTTAATATTTAGTTCTTATATACATTTCCTATGATTTATTAAGGTATATAACTATGGTACAATGATGATCTTTTAATATCTTATGTAGATTTTTTAGATGTCACAATTTTATTAAACTCCCGGAACATCGAGCATTTAGATCTCCATGAAGTGATTGTCTTTTTTTCTCAGAGTATAAAACTCCCCTCATTGTAATTCGAGTCACTACTGTTTTACCTTCCGAGAGAATCCATGTAGCGAGCACGGGATTCCTCTGATGTTCCCCGTCCTCTATTACCTACAGTCCCTGATAACGAAGGCTTGTAGTAAAAAGAAAGATCTCCCTGACCGGATCCCCCCCGTGACGTCACTGCTGCCCTAGGTGACCCCTCAGCAGATGAAATCCTTCCAAGTTAAGCACATAGCCATATATTTACTCCAGTGGCCGTATTCATGGACAGAGGTAAACCACGCTCTCTCCCCATATTTCACCATCACATTGTATGAGAAACTAATTAATTAAAAAAGGAAGCGTGGAATTAATTTATAATGATATTTATTTTCCCTCTAATAAAATTATACAGGAATTGATAAAACACACTGATATCAGTATAATGACACAAAATAATATTCTGACATATGAAACACGACAAATGGACTGTAACAAATATAATAAACTAAAATAACCTTTAGTGGAATTCAGATAAGAGCATTTGAGCTCATCAAAAAGACATTAAATAAAATAAAACAAGAATTTTTTGACATACAATGAGCTACAAGTTTTTTACACACTTTTCTCCTACCCTTGGATTTGCTTTTCTTTTTAATTGTCTGTTAATTCCTAAATACACATAGCGGCTTAATGAGTAAAGAACACAGGACACAGTGGTTTTCCCTATAGAGACATAGGTTCTAGCCCAACTCCTGCTATTAGAATAAGTGAATACATACATTTATTTTAGCGAACATTTGAACTTATATATATACAATTCCTAAATAATGTTGAGTAGGTTTATAGTATATGAATTGTTATACATTTTTTTTATGAGGTATTTCTTTGTATAATTGAAATACACACAATTTTGTTATTTTCCGATGTAATCGTTTGCCATTCCAGTGAACTTTGATACAACTCAGACAGTCATGTGTTGATTTGGTGTCTTAATTCAAACCTCAAGCCTTCACACTGTCTTGCAGGATTTTGTCTGTATGTGGTTGTCTCCTGAAGAAGAAGTGCTTGTCACTTTGAAGCGCATCGAATAAAAACAGCAATTTAATAAACCTTTCTGAATTGACGTCTTCAATAAACCAGCAGCGTGGGAAGTATCCACAAATATCTCCAGATCCTGATATTCAATGATATACCCTGCCAAGTTAAGGGTGGTAGCCCGAGGTACTGTGCACTTTATTCAAGATTCATAAGCCCTTCGCTGGCTGGATATGAATGAGAGGATCAAATATGAAATACTCCGGGATCACATTCAGGATGTTACAAGTTGAAGATCCTGTGGTATAAACCCTAATTCTTCAAAAACACCGTGATTCGCGAGTATATGGGAAGAAGTGTGTCCCTGCTTGTTGGACAGTTCTTTATAAATGTTGTTTTTCTTCAGCTTCTATTATGATTATATCACAGTCCTTATGTCTAATTGGGGTTGAATTATCCCCCAAGGAGACTTAAATTCTAGTCGAGATTCTCCCATATGTTCAACAGTGACTGACCCGCCATTTATTCTACTTTAAAAATGGAAATACTTCGCCCACCCGGAGAAAGGTGTTTTATATCTGCCTATTATGGTTGGGGTTTTATGGGTGGAGGTCTTTTTTATTTTTTGGGGTATGTTTTATATTGTCGACAATCTTGTAATATGCGCCTAACAAACTATGTAAAATGGAAATGCTCTGCTGATAGGATATTGGAAAAGACATATAATACATTAAATATGGTGGGGTCAGTGACAATAGTTATCTGGAATGTAAGGGGTCTTTCTTCTAGTGATAAAAGACAGGTGATCTTTCAGTATCTTCAAATGGAAAAACCTGCCTTGATTTGTCTGCAAGAAACACATCTTACCTCTGAAAAACTTCATCTACTAAACAAGAAGTGGTTACTGCCGACTATCACTCCACACACTATGTTAGTTCAACCGTTAAACGGAAGGTGCCATCAAAAAAAATTATTTTTTCAACAATTGAAAAAATGTAAAGTATTAATGTTTTAATTTTTTTCAAAAAATATTATCATTTGTTTTTAATGAAGTAAAATATGAAAAATAATTTTAAAAGGTTTGGTATTGCCACTTTTAAACACTAGGGGGAGCAGCTGCTGAGATTTGCCATGAAAACCTAGTGTACAACTAGCTCACATTATGGACTGCAGTAAATGTGGGCTGGGTCTGCTCTCGTGTGTGATGTTGCTCCTCTCCTCCCCTTCTGGGTGTTTGTAACAGGATAAGAGAAGATGAAGTTTAGGGTCACAGTGTGGAGCCATTTTGTTGGTGACTGCCCGTGATATTGAGGAGTACTGTGTCACGAAGGACGGCTGGCAGCACCGATTCTGTTATATGGCCCTGTTAGCTGTATCATAAGCTGGGGTTAGATACGCGGAGTGTATCGTGTGTGATTATATACGCTTAGAGTAACACGCTGGGAATAGATACAGATCTCAATGTAGTGTATCACATGCAGCTGATGTGGGGCCTGTGAGCCGGGTGAGGGGAGGGGCCCAGCTCTGGTTCCCCCGCCCGCCCTCACAAATTGAACTGTATCGACTTGTTGCCACTACGGTTGAAGCAATGTTGAGTGAGGGAGCGTGACGCTCCTATCAATCCCCCTCTGCGTCTTACGTCACTGATGAAGGCACTGACAGCAGGGGCGATGACGTGACTACATGGAGTCCACGGTGCTGAGATGTGCGGGCGTTCGCTACAGAGACCGGAGCAGCGGGAGAACAATGAGGAGTTCATTCTACTGTATAGAGACCGATGGGGAGTGCATTCTACTCTGTGGAGGCCAATGGGGAGTGAACTCTACTCTGTGGAGGTTGATGGGGAGTGCATTCTACTCTGGAGGCCGATGGGGAGTGCATTCTACTCTGTGGAGGCCGATAGGGAGTATCGCGCATGATGATGGAATTGGCTACATCGGTTTGGGGAACAACGCAAATGATGATGGGATGAGATACACCAGTCTGTGGAGTATCGCGCATGATGATGTGATTAGATACACGGGTCTGGGGAGTATCACATGCAGGGATTAGATAGCTTTACACTGTATTTCTTACTTGAAGTTGCGATCATCTGATCTCTACTATACATAGCAAAATACACATGCGCTCATACAAACAGCAAAATAGAAAAATTCTCACACACAGGAAAATGTGCACACTCACACACACACCGAAAAATGTACACGCACACTCACACACCCAGAAAAATGCACACGCATGCTCACACACAGAAAAATACACATGCACGCTCATACACACAGAAAAATACACATGTGGTGTAATACATGACCTTGCTCTGTCCACTTCTATGGGAGCAGTGGTGTAATATGTGACCCTGCTCCGGCCACTTCTATAGGTGCAATGGTGTAATAAGATAGAATAGATAAATGTCCTGTAAATATATAATTTCACATGCCCCTTTTGGTAACCAGCCAAGGTAAAGCAGACAGCTGCAGGTTTATATGATCAGGCTGGAAAGGTACCTGGTTATTGGGCCCTAGCCAGCCTAAAAATAACAGCCCGCAGCTGCACCAGAAGTGTTGCATCACATTTGATGCGAGAATTCTGGCGCTTTGTCCGCCTCTTCCTGATTACCCTGGTGTGGTGGCAATCGGGGTAATGGTAGTTGGGGTTGATGACAGCTGTGATTTGTCAAAAATCACAGCTGCCATCAACAACTGGGGTTAGTAATGGAGAGGCGTCTATCAGACACCCCCACTACTAACACACTAATGGAAAAAAAACTGAAAAATAAATGTTATTTGAATAAAGACTCCCCGATACTTTACCTGGTTCACCAATTTATTTTTGAAAAAAAAAAAAACCCAAGCAGGTCCGACATAGTCCATGGTGTTACCATGATGATCCCCGAAACCGAAGTCCAAAGGCTATGGAGCCTTGTTCAGAGAACGAGGCTTTATAGGCCATTGCAGCAGCCACTCCAAGGCCCACTGCGCTCCATGAGACTCGGCGGCTGTGATGAGCAGTGACATCAGTAACTACACCGCTCATCAGAGTCACTGAGCCCTCTGTATAAAGGCCCCATATAGTGCTCCACAGTCTAATGGCCCCATATAGTCCTCCATACAGAATAATGGCCCCATATAGTCCTCCATACACTATAATAGGCCCACATAGTCCTCCATACAGTATAATGGTCCCATATAATGCCCTACGTAATAATGGTCCCATATAGTGACTTACACTATAATGGCCCCATATAGTACACTACAGTATAATGACCCCATATAGTGCACCATACTATAATGTGCCTCACATATTGCTCCACAGTGTAATGGTGTCATATAGTGCCCCACAGTAGAATGTGCCCCATAAAGTGCATCCTGGTGTATATGGCCCCCATCATCCTTCTCCCGGCATGTATGGCCCCATCATCCTTCTCCCTGCATGAATGGCCCCCATCCTCCTCCCTGCATGTATGGTCCCCATTCTCCTCCTACCTGTGTGTATGGCCCCCATCCTCTTCCTCCCAGCGTGTATGGCCCCCCATCATCCTCCTCCCTGCGTTTATGGCCAACATCATCCACCTCCCTGCGTGTATGGCCCCCATACTCCTCCTCCCTGTGTGTATGGCCCCCATCCTCCTCCCTGTGTGTATGGCCCCCATTTTCCTCCTACCTGTGTGTATGGCCCCCATCCTCCTCCCGGCATGTATGGCCCCCATCCTCTTCCTCCCGGCGTGCATGGACCCCATCATCCTCCCGGCATGTATGGACCCCATCATCCTCCTCCCTGCGTGTATGGCCCCCATCCTCCTCCTCCCTGCATGTATGGCCCCCATCCTCCTCCTCCCTGCATGTATGGCCTCCATCCTCCTCCTTGAGTGTATGGCCTCAATTTTCCTCCTACCTGTGGGTATGGCCCCCAACCTCTTCCTCCCGGAGTGCATGGCCTCCATCATCATCCTCCCGGCGGGCATGGCCCCATCATACTCCTCTCGGTGTGCATGGCCCCCATCATCCTTCTCCCAGCGTGCATGGCCCCATCATCCTCCTCTCGGCGTGCATGGCCCCCATCATCCTCCTCCCGGTGTGCATGGCCCCCATCATCCCCCTATTGGCATGCATGGCCCCCATTAACCTCCTCCCAGCGTGTATGGACCCCATCTCCCTGCGTGTAAGTGTCCTGTTCAGACACTTACACCCCCACCAAATTAAAATGACAGCCCCCAGTGGCTGAAATAAAAATTTATAAATAAAAAAACTAATAAAGTAGTACATTTAATTTTGTATTAAAAATAATTGATTATATAATTATAATATAATAAATATTAATACAAAATTAAAAATCGTGGCTCCTTCTCTTTAAGACACCACCAATGTGAGCATCTCAATAGATAATAGATGCAGAGGGTCAGTACGTATGTTTGTTCTGTAAGTTATTACTAAATCTCTATTAATAATCTCTATCTACATACCACCACCATATTCCAGGAGAATCATACACAAAATTCTCAGTGTTATTTCCGGCTTCTCACAAATCCCCTATATTATAATAGAGGACATTAATAATATACCGGACTCTCATTGGGATAGAGGGAGATATGAAGCTAAGAGGGTAAAAGGCAATTGTATCTCTTTTGGTCACTTAAGGAGACAGCTTTAATTGCTCTTTGGAGAGCCCGTCATCCTAATGTATACCAATACTCCTGCTTCTCGTCCACATTCTCCTCTTTGTGGAGAATGGATTTGTCTCTTGGAAATGAGCGGATGCAGGGTCTTATATCTGACATCAGCTCCTGCCCAGAGCGCTATCCCATCATTCTCCTCTGTGTCTCCCTAAACTTAATCTCCCAATGCAGTACAGACCCACAGGGAAATTAACCCCTTTATGTTGCAAGTTATAGCCCTTAAGGGGAAAATTGATGGGAAACTAAAGGAGAATCTTGTGATTAATAAAAATACAACTTCTATTTTCTATGTATGGGAAGCCATGAAGGCCGACCTTAGAGAAATATTTATAACAGAAATCTCAGCAGCTAAATCCCATACTAAGCAGCAGGATCCATTGGTGTTTCAGGAATTGGGAGATGCAGAGAGTGCGAGGATTACAGATCCAACGCCGGCTGCGCAAAACAGGCTGAAAGCAGCTCCGGACCTGCTGAATCAGGGAACATTGCAGCTGCAGGAAGGAAGAAGATGTTTCACAAGATGCAATATTGTGAAGAGGGGGATAAAGCAGGTCACTTATATCTGTGATAGCTGCCGCCCAGAGGGACTCCGCCTTTATATCCAGTCTGCAGACTAGGGAGGGTAATGTGGTACAGTCCACAGTGGACATACTGAAAGTGTTGGAGGAATACTATGCAAAGCTGTATACTTCTCAGGTTCAACCCTCTGAAGAACAGACCCAGACCTTCCTAGATAAAGCTCAGCTCTCGGTCCTTTCCTTAGACTCTCAGAATTTATTAGATGAACTACTTGATATAGAAGAGCTAGAAAGGGCACTGAGCTCAATGGCCAACGATAAAGCACCAGGAATGGACGGTCTTCAAGTGGAAGTATATAAGAGGTATAAGGAAGTATTACTACTAGTGTTATTGGAGGTATACAATTCGAAGGAGGATCATTGCCACGCCCATGCACGAAGCCATAATTACAGTGTTACCTAAACAAGGCAAGGCCCCCAGCTTGCCGGCATCCTATAGACTCATCTCTCTTTTAATTGTAGACGTCAAACTTCATGCTAACAGACTCTCAAAAGTAATCTCAATAAAACACCCCGAACAGTCTGGGTTTATGCCAAATAAGTCCACAGCGATCAATCTCAGAAGGCTTTATATTAATATACAAGCAAGGGCTGATAATATTGGTCATAGGGTGATCCTGTCTTTGGACACAGCTAAGGCCTTTGATAGTGTAGAATGGCCACATTTGTGGGCTACATTGCGGCAGATGGGCTTTGATGACAAATTTATATAATGGGTGTAATTGCTTTATTCGGACCTAAAGGACAAAATAAGAGCGAAGGGGCTCTATGGCTAATCGATTTTTGTTGCACAGAGGTACAAGACAAGGGTTCCCCCTGTCTCTCATTGTTTTCAATAGCAACTGAACCTCTTGCAGCAGTAATTGGTAAAATGTCTGAGATAAATGGATTTAAATATGGGACCAAGGAAGAGAAGGTGGCATTGTTTGCCTTTGATTTACGATTATTCCTTGGGTATGCTCGGGGGTCTCTGGAGAGCATGATGGCGACTATCTCTAGCTGACTTATTCCTTACAAAGACCGTACTAAGGACTAGGGAGCACTTATTACGGGTGGAGAAATGGCCATTCGGGCAAACAGGAAAAAGAAAGGAAAATTCAAAATAATGGGGATGATCACCATAATTTTTTTAAATCAAATATTTTTTATGGTTAAAACTTTTTTTGTAACACAACAGCAAAACAAATAAAATAACCCAACCAAAGAAGGGACCCAGTCCCTATTCTGTCCCTCCCCCCACAACACATCGCCCTTTCAAACAAAACATTTTGAGTTAAATGTTCCACAGTTCTGTCCACAGCAAATTAACAATCTTACAGTATGAATAGTCACAATTGTATTAAGGGGTATCTAACTCTTGCTTTGGAGCAGTTATATACGTGCCTAAAGCAGCCCAATGTAGGATTTTGCACCTGTCAAGTAATCTATACATCAATCATAGCAGACCAAGTCGAAATCTATGCAGTTCTCTGGATGCAAGGCCGAAGCCGTCAATCCATGGAGCCCATATTTTTTCAAATTTGGAGATAGCCTTCCTGTTCAGATATATACTTTTTTCCAGATTTAATAACCAATTAATCTTATTTATAAATTCTGTCACCGTGGGCGCCTGCTCTGATAACCAATGTTGGGCTATTAGTTTCCTGGCCATGTATAACATGCGTGCCACCGCTATTTTGCCATGTTTGTCAGTGCTCAGATCTTCTATATATCCCAGTATACATACTAATGGTGAGGGATCTGAATCGACTGAGTATGTTCTATCAATGATCACTATTACATCCCTCCAGAAGTTTTCCAGAGCAGGGAAGGTCCACATCATATGAAGCATGTTAGCCGGGGATGTTTTACATCTAGCACATAGGGAGTCTGGTTGAAGCCCTATATCGTGGAGAAATTGGGGTGTTCTATATGACTGGTGCAGCACCTGTAAGTGGGAGAATCAATGGGAATGATCACCATAATTACAATAAAACGGCAAGGTTCCAGCAGACTGACTGACTCGACTGTTAGGCCACGGCTCCACTGTCAGTATTTGGTCAGTATTTTTCCTCAGGAGTGGGAGCCAAAACCAGGTGAGGAACAATCAGAGAAAAGGTATAATAGAAACAAGTCACCAATTCTACATTTATCACCCACTCCTGGTTTTGGCTCCCACTCCTGAGAAAAAATACTGACCAAATACTAATAGGGTGTTGGCCTTAAAGGCAAACTCAGCATGAAGTAAGAATGAAGTCGCAACAAAACACTGAGCTGCAACAAAACACCTTAAAATTTGTTAGAGATTGATTAGTCCTTTCTGTCTGACCATTGGTTTCAGGGTGGTAGGCACAGGAACATGAATGAATTCCCAGTTTATTACAAAAAGCTCTACAGAATTTGGAGACAAATTGCACTCCCCTATCAAACACAATGTTAAGAGGGATCCCATGTAGCCTTACTTTATGAGAAATAATAAACCTGGAGAGTGTCTCTGTATTAGGTAATCCTCTGACAAAGGAACAAAATGAACCCGTTTAATGAATCAGTAACTCACAATTTAGAACAGCCCCTACCCCGAACTCCGAAACATCCACCTCCACAATGAATGGTTCTTGGAGATGGGGTTGGATTAGAACAGGAGCAGACATAAAACACTCCTTCAATTTTTCAAAAGCCCTCATAGCATCCGTTGGCCAAACCTTGAGATCTGCCCCCTTACGTGTGAGGTCAGTAATCTGAGAAAAAAACCCTAAAGAATTTCCTATAATAGTTGGCGAATCCTACAAAATGTTGCAACACTTTCAGGTCACCTGGTTGGACCCAATCTATTATGGCTTTCACCTTCCCAGGATCCATCATAAATCCATCAGCCGATAAAATTAACCCCGGGAATGAAACTTCCTGAATAGAAAAAAAAAACATTTCTCAATTGTAACAAAGAAAGAATTCTCCCTCAAACTTTCTAACACAACACGGACATGTTCCTGGCGAGAATCCAAATCAGGAGAGAAGATTCTATATCATCAAGATAAATCACAAGAAATCTCCCAAAGTAATCAGAGAAATATCATTCAGAGAGTTGTGAAATCCTGTTGGTGGATTGCAGAATCCGAATGGCAGAACGAGATTATCGAATAAAACCTCCGCTCCGTACACCTCATACACGCGCGGCTCCGCTCCCTACACCTCGTACACGCGTGGCTCTGCTCCGTGCACCTCGAACACGCGCGGCTCCGCTCCGTACACCTCGTACACGCGCGGCTCTGCTCCGTACACCTCGTACACGCGCGGCTCCGCTCCGTACACCTCGTACACGGGCGGCTCCGCTCCGTACGCCTCGTACACGGGCAGCTCCGCTCCGTACGCCTCGTACACGCTCTGCTCCGCTCCGTAAACCTCGTACACACGCGGCTCTGCTCCGTACACGAGCGGCTCCACTCCGTACTCCTCGTACACGCGCGGCTCCGCTCCGTACGCCTCGTACACGCGCGGCTCAGCTCCGTACGCCTCGTACACGCGCGGCTCCGCTCCGTACGCCTCGTACACCTGGCTCCGCACGCCTCGTACACGCGCGGCTCCGCTCCGTACGCCTCGTACACGCGCGGCTCCGTTCCGTACGCCTCGTACACGCGCGGCTCCGCTCCGTACGCCTCGTACACGCGCGGCTCCGCTCCGTACGCCTCGTACACGCGCGGCTCCGCTCCGTACGCCTCGTACACGCGCGGCTCCGCTCCGTAAGCCTCGTACACGCGCGGCTCCGCTCCGTACGCCTCGTACACGCGCGGCTCCGCTCCGTAAGCCTCGTACACGCGCGGCTCCGCTCCGTACGCCTCGTACACGCGCGGCTCCGCTCCGTACGCCTCGTGGCTCCGCTCCGTACGCCTCGTACTCGCGCGGCTCCGCTCCGTACGCCTCGAACACACGCGGCTCTGCTCCGTACGCCTCGAACACACGCGGCTCTGCTCCGTACGCCTCGAACACACGCGGCTCTGCTCCGTACGCCTCGTACACACGCGGCTCCGCTCCGTACGCCTCGTACACACGCGGCTCCGCTCCGTACGCCTCGTACACACGCGGCTCTGCTCCGTACACCTCGAACACACACGGCTCTGCTCCGTACACCTCGTACACACACGGCTCTGCTCCGTACACCTCATACACACACGGCTCCGCTCCGTACACCTCGTACACACGCGGCTCCGCTCCGTACACCTCGTACACACGCGGCTCTGCTACATCCACACTGTAAACCCCTCCTGACCCCACACATAAACTTCAGCTCATCCAGCACCATGACAACCAGCACAGCAGAGTCCTGCATCCACTGAGGCCCCTGATCATGTGACCCCTGACTCCTCCCCTCCTGTGACCTCATCACAGCTCCTGTGCGCACAGAGCAGCCATATATGTGGTGGCGGCTCTGCAGGTGGAGGTATGTGGAGACCCCCATTACTGGGCGCAGGGGGCATTAACCCCTTCAGCACCGAGACTCTTTTGGGGTCTTGTGTTGCCCCTTTATAAGAATCATAAGGTTTTTGTTCTGTTTCCTGTAATAGATACATACGACCCAACTATGGAGACAGGAAGGAAGGAAACGTATTGTTCTCATAGTACAGGACCCATTTTCTGGCCCCACAGTGTAATGCCCCCATTATGCCCCTTTACTGGCCCCACGTAGTGTAATGTTCCCATAGTACCGCCATCCCCCCACACAGTATAATCAGAGTTATAGCTAAGGTCTGATGGGACACGTTGTGAGATTTTGACCACCCCCCATCCTGATATATACAGTGAGTACGGAAAGTATTCAGACCCCTTTACATTTTTCTCTCTTTGTTTCATTGCAGCCATTTGGTAAATTCTAAAAAGTTCATTTTTTTCTCATTAAAGTACACTCTGCACCCCATCTTGACTGAAAAAAACAGAAATGTAGAAATTTTTGCAAATTTATTAAAAAAGAAAAACTGAAATATATCATGGTCATAAGTATTCAGATCCTTTGCTCAGACACTCACATTTAAGTCACATGCTGTCCATTTCCTTGTGATCCTCCTTGAGATGGTTCTACTCCTTCATTGGAGTCCAGCTGAGTTAAGCTGATAGGACTTGATTTGGAAAGGCACACACCTGTCTATATAAGAACTCACAGCTCACAGTGCATGTCAGACCAAATGAGAATCATGAGCTCAAAGGAACTGCCCAAGGAGCTCAGAGACAGAATTGTGGCAAGGCACAGATCTGGCCAAGGTTACAAAAGAATTTCTGCATTACATTGTTCCTTGAGATGTTTAAAACTTTGGAAATCTTTTTGTATCCAAATCCGGCTTTAAACTTCGCCACAACAGTATCTCGGACCTGCCTGGTGTGTTCCTTGGTCTTCATGATGCTCTCTGCACTTGAAACAGAACCCTGAGACTATCACAGAGCAGGTGCATTTATATGGAGACTTGATTACACACAGGTGGATTCTATGTATCACTATCAGTCATTTAATACAACATTGGATCATTCAGAGATCCTCACTGAACTTCTGGCGTGAGTCTGCTGCACTGAAAGTAAAGGGGCTGAATCAGGTCCGGCGTCAGCACCCGGGCAAGTGCCGGGGCCCTGAGCAGGCGGAGGGGCCCACTGCCATTGGGCACCTGCCGCGCTATAGGACCCGTGAGCGGAGAAGAGCAGTGTCAGTGCCCGCCACCCCCCCTGCTTGCTCAGGGCGCACAATACTTACCCCTCCCCGTGCCTCCGCAGCGTCTTCCGCATCCTCTGACTGTGACGTCTCAGGTCAGATGTCTTTTACACCGCGCGCTCTCTCCTCCTGAGCTGTCACAGTGCAGAGCGGGAAGACGCGCGCAACGCTGGAGTCTGGAGCAGCGGCAGGTAAGAAGTGAGGTGAGTATTGGATTTTTTTTTTCATGTATGGGGGCATGGGGCATTATATGGTGGGGGGTGACATCCTGCATGGGTCATTATAAGGGAGGGGGGGTGTGACATCCTGCATGGGGCATTATAAGGGGGGAACAGCCTGCATGGAACATTATATGGGGGCCAGTATTCTGTATGGAGCGTTATATGGGGACCAGTATCCTGTATGGAGCGTTATATGGGGACCAGTATCCTGTATGGAGCGTTATATGGGGACCAGTATCCGGTATGGAGCTTTATATGGGGACCAGTATCCTGTATGGAGCATTTTATGGGGGCCAGTTTTCTGTATGGAGCTTTATATGGGGACCAGTATCCTGTATGGAGCGTTATATGGGGCTCAGTATCCTGTATGGGGCATTATATGGGGGCTAGTATCCTGTATGGAGCGTTATAAGGGGGTCAGTATCCTGTATGGAGCATTATATGGGGTCCATTATACTGTATGGAGGACTATACTGTCCGGTCTCCACTGTGCGCTGAAAGGATTCGCCGGTTTCTGAGCTATTGTAGAATTTACAATAGATATCACTCATGTAATGTAAGAAGTGAAATATTTGGCCTTGTACTATATATATATATATATATATATATATATATATATATATATATATATATATATATATTTCTCTGCGGTATCTGTGCATCATGAATCATGGTATGTGTTAAAGGGGCCCACTGAGACTCTTTCGCCCAGGGCCCAGAAAAACCTGGAGCCGGCCCTGGGCCGAATAATATTGCACGCCCCACTTTTCAGTTTTTATTTTTTTTAAAAAGTTTAAAATCTCCAATAAATTTCGTTCCACTTCACGATTGTGTCCCACTTGTTGTTGATTCTTCCCCCAAAAATTAGAATTTTATATCTTTATGTTTGAAGCCAGAAATGTGGCAAAAGTTAGAAAAGTTCAAGGGGGCCAAATACTTTCACAATGCACTGTATAATGCACTCCCCATAATCCTCCATACAGTATAATGCACAGCCCATAGTAAGTCATCCATGTTGTATAATGCATAGCCCATAGTCATCCATGTAGTATATTGCACAGCCCATAGTTCATATATGTAGTATAATGCACAGCCCGTACTCCGTTCATGTAGTATAATGCACAGCTCGTACTCCGTTCATGTAGTATAATGCACAGCCTATGGTCCGTACATGTAGTATAATGCACAGCCCATGGTCCATGCATGTAGTATAATGCACAGCCCATAGTCCATACATGTAGTATAATGCACAGCCCATACTCGTACATGTAGTATAATGCACAGCCCATACTCGTACATGTAATATAATGCACAGCCCACAGTCATTCATGTAGTATAGTGCGCAGCCCATAGTCCATACATGTAGTATAATGCGCTGCCCATAGTCCATACATGTAGTATAATGCGCTGCCCATAATCCACACATGTAGTATAATGCGCTGCCCATAATCCACACATGTAGTATAATGCACAGCCCATACTCATACATGTAGTATAATGCACAGCCCATACTCATACATGTAGTATAATGCACAGCCCATACTCATACATGTAGTATAATGCACAGCCCACAGTCATCCATGTAGTACATGTAGTATAATGCACAGCCCACAGTCATCCATGTAGTACATGTAGTATAATGCACAGCCCACAGTCATCCATGTAGTACATGTAGTATAATGCACAGCCCACAGTCATCCATGTAGTACATGTAGTATAATGCACAGCCCACAGTCATCCATGTAGTATAATGCACAGCCCACAGTCATCCATGTAGTATAATGCACAGCCCATAGTCATCCATGTAGTATAATGCACAGCCCATAGTCATCCATGTAGTATAATGCACAGCCCATACTCATACATGTAGTATAATGCACAGCCCACAGTCATCCATGTAGTACATGTAGTATAATGCACAGCCCACAGTCATCAATGTAGTACATGTAGTATAATGCACAGCCCACAGTCATCCATGTAGTACATGTAGTATAATGCGCAGCCCACAGTCATCCATGTAGTATAATGCACAGCCCATAGTCAATACATGTAGTATAATGCGCAGCCCACAGTCATCCATGTAGTATAATGCGCAGCCCACAGTCATCCATGTAGTATAATGCGCAGCCCACAGTCATCCATGTAGTATAATGCACAGCCCACAGTCATCCATGTAGTATAATGCACAGCCCACAGTCATCCATGTAGTATAATGCACAGCCCATAGTCATCCATGTAGTATAATGCACAGCCCACAGTCATCCATGTAGTATAATGCACAGCCCATAGTCATACATGTAGTATAATGCACAGCCCACAGTCATCCATGTAGTATAATGCACAGCCCACAGTCATCCATGTAGTATAATGCACAGCCTATACTCTTACATGTAGTATAATGCACAGCCCATAGTCCGTACATGTAGTATAATGCACAGCCCATAGTCCGTACATGTAGTATAATGCACAGCCCATCCTCTTACATGTAGTATAATGCACAGCCCATAGTCCACACATGTAGTATAATGCACAGCCCATCCTCTTACATGTAGTATAATGCACAGCCCATACTCTTACATGTAGTAGTATGGCCAAGGGCACCGTGTACTCGCTGATTTAAAAAATACCAAAACATTATGCTCGCCTTCTCTCCGCTCCCTCACCGCGCGGTGTCTTTTTCTGGAAGTGACAGGAGAGCATGATGTTACTTCCATGCGCCCCTAATGACGTACATGCCGATGTCAGCTGCTGGCCTCTGATTGGTCGGCAGCGTGTATTGTGGCACTTCAGCTGAATGTCAGTCCGAGAACACACATCCTGCTGAAGCAGGGGTTGGTGTTGGCTGGGCCCGGTCACAGGAGCGACTGCGGTCATTAATCCTCTCAATATAATGCTCTCATAGTACCTCTATTTCCCCACACTGTATAATGTTCTCACAGTACCGCCATCTTCCCAGATACAGTATAATGTTCCCACAGTTCCGCAATGTTCCCACATACAGTATAATGTTGTCACAGTCCTGCCAACCCACCACATACAATTTAATATTCCCACAATACCACCATCCCCCTCACATACAGTATAATGATCCCACAGTGCCGCCATCCCCCCCACATACAATATAATATTCCCACAATACCACCATCCCCCCCCACATACAATATAATATTCCCACAATACCACCATCCCCCCCACATACAATATAATATTCCCACAATACCACCATCCCCCCCCACATACAATATAATATTCCCACAATACCACCATCCCCCCCACATACAATATAATATTCCCACAATACCACCATCCCCCCCACATACAGTATAATATTCCCACAATACCACCATCCCCCCCCACATACAGTATAATATTCCCACAATACCACCATCCCCCCACATACAATATAATATTCCCACAATACCACCATCCCCCCCACATACAGTATAATGTTCCCACAATACCCCCCCCCCCACATACAGTATAATGTTCCCACAGTGCCGCCATCCCCAATTTTATTTTATGTTTTAACACTTGGTTTTCTTTTTTTGGTGTTTTTCGTGTAATATATGGAAGCCAACATAAAAATGCTAAAAGAAACATAATATCCAGGAAAGAAAAACACTGTACAAGGAGACATTAGCATCAAATAACTCCTGTCTGTGTTCTTACAAACAAGCTCTTATAAATGAGATCTAACGTGATAAAAGATTACAACCTGGGAAAGACGGGAAACATTCATGTAGACAGTCGGTGATGATGTAATTAGTGACAGACTCTGGCCAAATTTGTTTCTAGAGCCGTATTAGAAGATGAAGATGTCGTCTTCATCATGAAGTTGTTATTTCTCATGCCATGTGTAATGTATATGACGAGAATTAGCGTTATGGAAGATGAGTCTATAAGAAATGTATTCAGCTGCAGACTCCGAGGAAGAAACTGCTTGTTGTCTGTGGCTTAAAATATAAAGGTTTTATTAGTATGTAATGCAGGTGCCGGAATGCAACGCGCAGAGACACAAGGCGAAGGCAGTCAGAGTTAAATATAAACAGTTTATATACAGTACAGACCAAAAGTTTGGACACACCTCATTTAAAGATTTTTCTGTATTTTCATGACTATGAAAATTGTACATTCACACTGAAGGCATCAAAACTATGAATTAACACATGTGGAATTATATACTTAACAAAAAAGTGTAAAACAACTGAAAATATGTCTTATATTCTAGGTTCTTCAAAGTAGCCACCTTTTGCTTTGATGACTGCTTTGCACACTCTTGGCATTCTCTTGATGAGCTTCAAGAGGTAGTCACTGGAAATGGTTTTCACTTCACAAGTGTGCCCTGTCAGGTTTAATAAGTGGGATTTCTTGCCTTATAAATGGGGTTAGGACCATCAGTTGTGTTGTGCAGAAGTCTGGTGGATACACAGCTGATAGTCCTACTGAATAGACTGTTAGAATTTGTAATATGGCAAGAGAAAAGCAGCTAAGTAAAGAAAAACGAGTGGCCATTATTACTTTAAGAAATGAAGGTCAGTCAGTCTGAAAAATTGGGAAAACTTTTAAAGTGTCCCCAGGTGCAGTTGCAAAAACCATCAAGCGCTACAGAGAAACTGGCTCACATGAGGACCGCCTGAGGAAAGGAAGACCAATAGTCACCTCTGCTTCTGAGGATAAGTTTATCCGAGTCACCAGCCTCAGAAATCGCAGGTTAACAGCAGCTCAGATTAGAGACCAGGTCAATGCCACACAGAGTTCTAGCAGCAGACACATCTCTTCAACAGCTGTTAAGAGGAGACTTTGTGCAGCAGGCCTTCATGGTAAAATAACTGCTAGGAAACCACTGCTAAGGACAGGCAACAAGCAGACGAGACTTGTTTGGGCTAAAGAACACATGGAATGGACATTAGACCAGTGGAAATCCGTGCTTTGGTCTGATAAGTCCAAATTTGAGATCTTTGGTTCCAGCCACTGTGTCTTTGTGCGACGCAGAAAGGGTGAACGGATGGACTCTACATGCCTGGTTCCCACTGTGAAGCATGGAGGAGGATGTGTGGGGGTGCTTTGCTGGTGACACTGTTGGGGATTTATTCAAAATTGAAGGCATACTGAACCAACATGGCTACCACAGCATCTGCAGCGGCGTGCTATTCCATCCGGTTTGCGTTTAGTTGGACCATCATTTATTTTTCAACAGGACACTGACCCCAAACACACCTCCAGGCTGTGTAAGGGCTATTTGACCAAGAAGGAGAGTGATAGGGTGCTACGCCAGATGACCTGGCCTCCACAGTCACCAGACCTGAATCCAATCAAGATGGTTTGGGGTGAGCTGGACCGCAGAGTGAAGGCAAAAGGGCCAACAAGTGCTAAGCATCTCTGGGAACTCCTTCAAGATTGTTGGAAGACCATTTCCGGTGACTACCACTTGAAGCTCATCAAGAGAATGCCAAGAGTGTGCAAAGCAGTCATCAAAGCAAAAGGTGGCTTCTTTGAAAAACCTAGAATATAAGACATATTTTCAGTTGTTTCTTAAGTACAGTTATATGAAAAAGTTTGGGCACCCCTATTAATCTTAAGCTTAATGTTTTATAAAAATTGGTGTTTTGCAACAGCTATTTCAGTTTGATATATGTAATAACTGTTGGACACAGTAATGTTTCTGCTTTGAAATGAGGTTTATTGTACTAACAGAAAATGTGCAATCTGCATTCAAACAAAATTTGACAGGTGCATAAGTATGGGCACCTCACCAGAAAAGTGACATTAATATTTAGTAGATCCTCCTTTTGCAAAAATAACAGCCTCTAGTCACTTCCTGTAGCTTTTAATGAGATCCTGGATGAAGGTATTTTTGACCATTCCTCTTTACAAAACAATTCCAGTTCAGTTAAGTTTGATGGTCGCCGAGCATGGACAGCCCTCTTCAAATGATCCCACAGTTGTTCAATGATATTCAGGTCTGGGGACTGGGATGGCCATTCCAGAACATTGTAATTGTTCCTCTGCATGAATGCCTGAGTTGATTTGGAGTGGTATTTTGGATCATTGTCTTGCTGAAAGAGCCATCCCCTGCGTAACTTCAACTTTAGCACTGATTCTTGAACATTATTGTCAAGAATCTGCTGATACTGAGTGGAATCCATGCGTCCCTCAACTTTAACAAGATTCCCGATGCCGGCATTGGCCACATAGCCCCAAAGCATGATGGAACCTCCACCAAATTTTACTGTGGGTAGCAAGTGTCTTTCTTGGAATGCTGTGTTTTTTTGCCGCCATGCATAACGCCTTTTTGTATGACCAAACAACTCAATCTTGGTTTCATCAGTCCACAGGACCTTCTTCCAAAAAGAAATTGGCTTCTCCAAATGTGCTTTTGCATACCTCAGCCGACTTTGTTTGTGGCGTGCTTGCAGAAACGGCTTCTTTCGCATCACTCTCCCATACAGCTTCTCCTTGTGCAAAGTGCATTGTATAGTTGACCGATGCACAGTGACACCATCTGCTGCAAGTTGATGCTGCAGCTCTCTGGAGGTGGTCTGAGGATTGTCCTTGACTGATCTCACCATTCTTCTTCTCTGCCTTTCTGATGTTTTTCTTGGCCTGCCACTTCTGGCCTTAACAAGAACTGTCCCTGTGTTCTTCCATTTCTTTACTATGTTCCTCACAGTGGAAACTGACAGGTTAAATCTCTGAGACAGCTTTTTGTATCCTTCCCCTGAACAACTATGTTGAATAATCTTTGTTTTCAGATCATTTGACAGTTGTTTTGAGGAACCCATGATGCCACTCTTCAGAGGAGATTCAAACAGGAGAACAACTTGCAAGTGGCCACTTTAAGTAGCTTTTCTCATGATTGCATACACCTGGCTATGAAGTTCAAAGCTCAATGAGGTTACAAAACAAAAAAAAGTGCTTTAGTAAGTCAGTAAAAAGTAGGTAGGAGTATTTAAAACAAGAAAATGATAAGGGTGCCCATACTTATGCACCTGTCAAATTTTGTTTGACTGCAGTTTGCACATTTCAAACATTTCAAGGCAGAAACATTACTGTGTCCAACAGTTATTACATATATCAAACTGAAATAGCTGTTGCAAAAACACCAATTTTTATAAAACATTAAGCTTTAGATTAATAGGGGTGCCCAAACTTTTTCATATAACTGTATATAATTCCACATGTGTTAATTCATAGTTTTGATGCCTTCAGTGTGAATGTACAATTTTCATAGTCATGAAAATACAGAAAAATCTTTAAATGAGGTGTGTCCAAACTTTTGGTCTGTACTGTATATATGACGCGCCCCCTGGGCCTGTGTTGTGCAGGGGAACCCGGAACCGGGCCTGTTGTAGAATGCTGGGGGTTGTAGTCTCCGTGTGGCGGTGACCCGGTCCGTGCCCAGGGTGGTCAAACCAGTGGCAGTCTTAATGTATAGCAAATGTCCGACTACGCCACCCGTGGATTGCGGTCAGTGGGGACCGACGCTGCGCTGCCGACCGCTGAGGCTGATGTTGTTTGCGCAGCCGAGTATGGGATAACTCCCCACGGGAGAAGTATTGCCTCAGGGCAGCTAATGTGAGAGATGATGGGAGTGATGGTGTGAGGGTCCCAGTGCTAATGGTGCTGGTGCGGCAAGGAATCACAGAGACGTGAGGTGCAGTTCAGGGTCTTTATGTCACGCTGTCTCCGTATACTGGAGGTAGGGGGCCTAAGCTGACCCTAAGCTGGGGCCCTGACTAATCCCTCAACCTGGAGGTACTGTTAAAGGTACAGAGGTCCAGGCCGCCAGCGTAACCCCTACCTCCTGAAGATCCCTGCACCACAGTAATCTAGTCCTGAGAAGGACCCCGATCACAACCAAAGGGAACAAGACATAATATGCCCAAACACAATACTTAGACGAACGAGACAGTACAAGGGACAAACCAAAACCACCTTGCATACAAACAACTACTCAACTACAACAGAGGAAAACCCAACGGGAAAGGAGATAAATGATAAAGCGAGGAAAGGGAAAAACACTTCCAAATACACTTATCTCAGCAACTCCAAACACCACGATCCGCTCT
Organism: Phyllobates terribilis; assembly: GCF_046119375.1. Classification (NCBI taxonomy): domain Eukaryota; kingdom Metazoa; phylum Chordata; class Amphibia; order Anura; family Dendrobatidae; genus Phyllobates; species Phyllobates terribilis. The sequence goes on along the minus strand of NW_027362795.1, from coordinate 11,480,270 downwards.
GTCAGTCTGAATGAAATGCTTTCACCGACACCTCCCAAACAGACCAGCAGGTATATGAAGGAGTCTCACTACAGAAGTATTGATTGCAGCTGGGCGAGGCTGGACCTCATCTAGCCCAGAGAGAGAGAGAGAATTAACTCCCTCACTGCCGAGAGACACAAAGCACCAACAAGTCAGCTGCGAGAAGTCAGGCTGTGTACTCGTGACGATCTTCGTGGCAACACACCCGTGACAGTACCCCCCCTTCTACGAGGGGCCTCTGGACCCTCAGGGCCAGGTTTATCCGGGTGAGTCGTGTGGAAGGCCCGAACTAATCGGTCTGCGTTAATATCCGACGCAGGAACCCACATCCTCTCCTCAGGACCATACCCCTTCCAATGAACCAGGTACTGAAGGGACCGGCGATTAAAGCGTGAATCAATGACCCTCGATACCTGGAACTCCAAGTTACCATTGACAACCACTGGAGGGGGAGGTAAAGGTGACGGTACCACCGGCGCCACATACCTCTTAAGCAATGATCTGTGAAACACGTTGTGAATTTTAAACGTAGGGGGAAGATCAAGACGGAATGCCACCGGATTAATAATAGAACTGATTCTGTACGGCCCGATGAACCTGGGACCCAATTTCCAGGAGGGAACCTTAAGTTTAATATTCCTGGTAGACAACCATACCAAATCGTTCACACTTAGGTCCGGACCAGACACTCTCCTCCTATCAGCCATACGTTTGTATCGGTTCCCCATAGTATTCAGATTCTTCAGCACCCCTCTCCATACTGAAGCGAGTGATGAGGAAAATCGTTCCTCCTCAGGAACCCCCGAAGAGCCCCCCCTACTGAAAGTACAAAACTGGGGGTGAAAACCATATGCCCCAAAAAACGGGGACTTACCAGTGGACTCGCTCCGCCTATTATTAAGAGCAAACTCTGCCAGAGGTAAGAAAGAAGCCCAGTCCTCCTGGTTCTCTGACACAAAACACCGGAGATATGTCTCCAAGCTCTGGTTCATACGTTCCGTCTGACCATTGGTCTGAGGATGAAAAGCCGAAGAGAATGACAACTGCATCCCCCGCCGTGCACAAAACGCCTTCCAGAACTTAGACACAAACTGAGACCCCCGATCAGACACCACCTCGGAGGGTACCCCGTGAAGCCTCACAATCTCCCCAATGAACACTTGCGCAAGAGTTTTAGCATTAGGGAGAGCCGGAAGAGCGATAAAATGTGCCATCTTGCTGAACCTGTCCACTACAACGAGTATGACCGTTTTACCCGAAGACGGAGGGAGGTCCGTAATAAAGTCCATAGACAGATGAGTCCAAGGACGCTCCGGGATCTTCAAAGGTAAGAGGGCCCCAGACGGACGGGTATGTGAGGTCTTAGAGCGCGCACAAACCCCACAGGACGCGACAAAAGTTACCACCTCCTTATGTAAGTTAGGCCACCAAAACCGACGCGAGAGGAGATCCACAGTTGCTTTACTCCCCGGGTGTCCTGCAAAAACAGAGTTATGGTGTGCCTCGATCACCTTTTGTCGCAACTGATCTGGAACAAACAGTCTCCCTGGAGGTCCAACAGGGGCGTCCCCCTGAGCCTCCAATACCTCCTCCTCCAGCTCAGAGCATACTGCCGAAACCACCACCCCCTCCTGAAGGATAGGAATCGGGTCGTCCGTATTCCCGGCCCCCGGGAAACTACGAGATAAGGCATCCGCCTTTACATTTTTTGACCCAGGACGATATGTAACGACAAAATTAAACCTGGTAAAAAACAATGACCACCTAGCTTGTCTGGGATTCAGACGTTTCGCGGACTCCAGATATAGCAGGTTCTTGTGATCGGTGATGACGGTGACCGGATGAACTGCCCCCTCCAAAAAATGGCGCCACTCCTCAAAAGCTAACTTAATGGCCAAGAGTTCCCTATTGCCGACATCGTAATTCCTCTCAGCGGACGACAATTTTTTAGAGAAAAAGGCGCACGGATGCCACTTACCAGGGGACGAACCCTGTGACAATACTGCTCCCACCCCTACCTCGGAAGCGTCTACCTCTACAATGAATGGCTGAGACGCATCAGGTTGAATGAGTATGGGCGCCGAGGCAAAACATTTTTTCAAAGAGGAGAATGCTTGACAAGCCTTGTCAGACCACCTAGAAAAATCCGTCCCCTTTTTAGTCATGTCTGTGAGAGGCTTAACCATGGACGAGAAATTACGAATGAACTTCCGGTAATAATTAGCAAACCCCAGGAAACGTTGTAGTGCCTTAAGGTTCTCTGGCCGATCCCACTCAAGAACTGCCCGCACTTTCCCAGGGTCCATACGAAAACCGGACGCTGAAACCAGGAAGCCTAAAAACTGGAGTTCCTGTACGGCGAACACACACTTTTCCCACTTGGCATACAGTTTATTATCCCGCAAGATCTGTAACACCTGCCTAACGTGCTCCTGATGAGACACCAGATCCGGCGAGTAAATTAAGATATCATCCAGATATATGACAACAAACTGTCCCACCAGGCGGCGAAAGATGTCATTAACAAAGTGTTGAAACACCGCCGGGGCATTAGTCAGACCGAATGGCATGACAAGGTTCTCATAATGCCCCTCCGGAGTGTTAAACGCCGTCTTCCACTCATCCCCCTCTTTCATCCTAATCAGATTGTACGCCCCCCTGAGATCCAACTTAGAGAACCATTTGGCGCCCACGATCTGATTAAAGAGATCGGGAATAAGTGGGAGCGGATACGGATCTCGGACCGTAATCCGATTAAGTTCACGGAAATCCAGGCAAGGGCGTAGGCCTCCATCTTTCTTCTTAACAAAGAAGAACCCCGCAGCCACCGGTGAAGATGAAGGTCTAATATGCCCCTTAGCCAGACTTTCTGAGATATAATCCTTCATGGCCTGCCTCTCAGGACCAGAAAGGTTATACAACCTAGCTTTAGGTAACTTGGCCTCAGGGAGCAGTTTTACAGAACAGTCATACACGCGATGAGGAGGTAGTTCCTGACACCCTTTCTCCGAGAATACATCCTCAAAGTCCGCCAGAAATGGAGGTAAGACCCAAGGAGTAACCGCACCAATGACCGTGTTCATGCAGTTTTTATTACAGAATTTACTCCATTGGCTTATCTCCCTGGTTTGCCAATTAATAACCGGGTTATGCTTAGCTAACCAAGGAAGGCCCAACACAATAGGAGTGGGAAGTCCCTCCAACACGTAGCAAGACAACAGTTCTTTATGTATTGCCCCCACTTGAAGTTTTACGTCATGCACAGCTTGCAAAAAACTTCCCTGACCGAGAGGCCTGGCATCGATCGAGAATATGGGGATGGGTTTAGCCAACTCACTCAACCGCATACCTTGGACCCGGGCAAACCGAGCATCAACCAGATTAGCCCCGGCCCCACTATCCAGAAGAACAGATATCCTCTCAGTTCTCGTACCCACCACCACCTCCGCCGGTACGAGAAACTGAGACGAACCTAGGGACGAAATACCTACTCCCAGATTGCCGTCCACCACACAACCTGGGATTAACAGTTTTCCGACGACTCTTCACTCTGCAAGGGACGGGATGGACACCCCCCAATAAAATGTCCCTTTCTCCCGCAGAAGAAACACCTTCCTGCCTTATGGCGCACCACCGGTCCCCTCCCCCGAAATGATGTCCCTCCTAATTGCCTAGGCTCCTCCGGACTGACCAGGGGAACCACCATATGAGGGGACCTTGTAGGAGGTGGAGTCATCACAGGGGGTAGAATTATCCCGCACCTCTCCCGAAGCCGTCTGTCCACGCGAATAGCAAGGGCCATAGCGGCTTCCAGTGACACGGGAGAGTCATACTGTGCCAACACATCCTGTAATTTGTCGGATAAACCATGACAAAACTGGCTCCTAAGAGCCGGGTCATTCCACTGGGTGTCCGTGGCCCACCTACGGAACTCCGAACAGAATTCCTCCGCCGGACGATCTCCCTGCTGGATCCTACGTAACTTAGACTCAGCAAGGGAGATCCGATCTGGGTCATCATATACGAGTCCCAGAGCAGCGAAAAACCTATCCACTGACTGGAGAGCCGGGGAACCCGGGGGAAGAGAGAACGCCCAGGATTGTGGGTCCCCTTGTAGGAGCGAGATGACAATTCCCACCCTTTGTTCTTCACTCCCCGATGACCGAGGCCGCAGCCGAAAGTACAATTTGCATGCCTCCCGGAAAACAAAAAACTTGTCCCGCCCCCCAGTGAACCTATCAGGGAGAGCTACTTTAGGTTCTGGTCCGGCTTGCTCCTGAGGATGCCAAACCTTGGACCTAACGTCCGCCAGCTCCATGGACAAACTCTGCAATTGCCGAGCTAGACCGGCTACTGGATCCATGGTAGCTGGAGAAAAACTAAGTTGGGTCGGTGAAAATGTCACGCTGTCTCCGTATACTGGAGGTAGGGGGCCTAAGCTGACCCTAAGCTGGGGCCCTGACTAATCCCTCAACCTGGAGGTACTGTTAAAGGTACAGAGGTCCAGGCCGCCAGCGTAACCCCTACCTCCTGAAGATCCCTGCACCACAGTAATCTAGTCCTGAGAAGGACCCCGATCACAACCAAAGGGAACAAGACATAATATGCCCAAACACAATACTTAGACGAACGAGACAGTACAAGGGACAAACCAAAACCACCTTGCATACAAACAACTACTCAACTACAACAGAGGAAAACCCAACGGGAAAGGAGATAAATGATAAAGCGAGGAAAGGGAAAAACACTTCCAAATACACTTATCTCAGCAACTCCAAACACCACGATCCGCTCTGTCAGTCTGAATGAAATGCTTTCACCGACACCTCCCAAACAGACCAGCAGGTATATGAAGGAGTCTCACTACAGAAGTATTGATTGCAGCTGGGCGAGGCTGGACCTCATCTAGCCCAGAGAGAGAGAGAATTAACTCCCTCACTGCCGAGAGACACAAAGCACCAACAAGTCAGCTGCGAGAAGTCAGGCTGTGTACTCGTGACGATCTTCGTGGCAACACACCCGTGACACTTTACTGATGGTACAAGGCAGACCCTCCCGGGAGTACTGGCTAGTATAAGGGGCCTGGTCAGTCTGCGAGCAAGCAGGAGTTCCCCTGGCCAGGTGGAGTTGTAGGCCTCCCCGTTTATCTGCACTCTTCCTGGCTACCTTGCTGTCAGCGGTTACAAGTAGCCCATGTCCCTGAGTATACCGTGGGGTGTTCACCCGTATGGCTGGTGACTTGGGGCCTTCTGTTAGCCTCCGCTCCTGGATGGCGGCGCTGGTCCCTTCTTTGTGACTGAGCCTCCGGGCTTCTATGGCCAGAGGACCTGGAATCCCCTGCCGGCTGGTTTCTGCTGCTGGGTATATATCAGTCCCCACAGCCTCGGACTCCTGTGTCCAGTTTTAGTAACTTCAGCCAGGGCGAGCTATATCTCTGCTCACAGCCCCTGGCCTTCTGCCTCTGCTCCTACAGAGCTCCTGATCTATCTTTTCCTGTGTCTGCAGCTTCACTTTAGGCTCTGACTGCTCTGCTTGTTCTGCAGGCTCTGTCTCTGTCTAACCTAATCCCGCCCCAGACCCAGTTTATAAGGGCAGATTCCTCCCCTCCCAGGTCTGGGTGGGCCATGTTGCATGCTTAGGGCTCCTGACCAGAGAAACCTCCCACTTGCTCTCAGACATAATATCTCTATTACTGTGGCAACCAGACCCCTGGGGTGTCACATTCCCCCCTAGTAAATTTTAGTACTCCGGGACTAAACACATTTTTAAAACATAATAACAGGGTATAAACAATAATACGATAACATATTTACAAGAAGCTTTAGTTCTTTAAAGGTCACGGCGTGTCCGCAACCGGGTGTCCATATCACCCAAGGTGAAGTTTTTGAAACAAGAGGGTGTCCATGTCACCCAAGGTGAAACTTCGAAGTAGGGGACCTGTCCAAAGCAAACCCCTTGCGTTGGCCTTGGGCGTGGCTGCAAGGGTAGACTAACTACTTTGGGCCGCAAGGAGGCCACGCCAGACAGGTTTTCTCTTCCGCGGCCGTCTTCGCAAGAGGCACCAAGGTGCAACTATCTACAAAACTGTTCCGGTTATCCAGCGTCCATAACCTGTTAGTCCATAAAAATCTGCAGGGTAACTGAGAAACATAATTAATAACAGGCAACAAACATAAGCCATAAACAGTTAACAGTTAAATTCACAGTGCATTAGTTTAGATTCTCCAGCGAGCGGGCATCTGACCTCTAGTGACTCTAGTGGACCTACGGAGCTCACTAACTGGTTCTGCACTACAGGGTGTAGGAGGTGTTATGGGTAAGCTGGGCAGCTGTCTGCGCACTCTTTGGCTCACTAGGGGCACGGCAGGCTCACTACTAGCAGAGGGTTGATCCTCCTGTACTGCTGGTGTGGACTCTTCTGCCTCTTGGGCCGGCTGCTCTTCCAGCTCTACCGGTTCCTCTGTAGGCACTTGCGGGGCTGGCTGGAGAAAGGTGAGGACGGGTACCACGACAGCGCCGTTTACTTGTGTCCAAGACCGGGGGAAGTCTCCGAGTACGGTACTGATCATTTCTTGCCTTTCCTCTGCGGGTTGAGGGTTTCCTTGATCTTCTTCAGGGCTTTGCAGCTGCTCGGGACACTTCTTCAGGTGGTCTCTGGAGACAATGGCTGTGGTTTCTCCTCCATCCTTACTGATTACGCAGATTTTTGGGTTCTCATGGCTTGATGGCAGTATGGTGTACGGGTCCTTCTCCCACTGGTCGTCCAACTTGTGGAGCCGCCTCTTCCTCTTCAAGACCTGCTCTCCAGGTACCAGGAGAACAGCGGGAGCATACTGGTTATAAGCCTTCTCTTGCCTTTCTCTAGCTTGAGACAGACTTTGCTCGACGCTCTCCTGTACTTTCCGATACTGCTGCTGCCGTTCTGTATCCCAGTCTGCCTCTGGCGAGGTGTCCTCAGGCGTCAGGACTCCCATATCCAGGTCAATAGGCAGCTTACCAGGTCTTGCTCTCATTAGGTAAGCCAGGGTACAGTTGGTGGAACCTACAGGGATGTGGTTATACAGGTCCACCAGATCGGGCAGTTTCTCAGGCCACAGACTGCGTTCTTCCAGGGGCAATGTTTTTAGCAGATCTATCACCACCTGGTTCATCTTCTCGCAGAGTCCATTGGTTTAAGGGTGATAGGGCGTTGTTCTTATCTTCTTGCAGCCATACAGGTTGCAGAACTCCTGGAAGACCTCCGCTTCGAAGGCTGGTCCTTAGTCTGTCAACACTTGGTCCGGGTACCCGTGTGGACGGCAGAAGTGCTTCTGGAAGGCTCTAGCTGCTGTTTGAGCCGTTAAGTCCTTGACCGGGACCACCACCAGGAACCGGGAGTAATGATCTACGATTGTGAGGGCGTAGACATACCCAGATCTGCTTGGAGCCAGTTTCACATGGTCCAGGGCTACCAGTTCCAGTGGCTGTCTGGTGATGATGGGCTGCAGGGGAGTCTTCTGGCTGGCTCGGTCTTTTCTTCTCAGGTGGCACGGGCCACAGTCTCTGCACCACCTCTCGATGGCTCCTCTCATGCCTACCCAGTAGAACCGTTCACGCAACAAGAACTCCAGCTTCTTCCATCCGAAATGCCCTGCTCCGTTGTGGTATGCCTCCAGAACCATAGCCGCGTCTCGTCTTGGGACCACTACCTGCCAGGTCAACTCATGTGTTCGAGAGTTAACCATTCTCCGGCACAGCTTCTCCCTGTAGAGGAACAGCTTACTTTTTCTCCTTCCACAGTTGCTTGGTCTCCTCCGGAGCATCTGGGTCAAGACGGGCATCGGCCTGGGTCAGCATTTCCTTCACCAAATGGACTGCGGGATCACTGTCTTGCGTCTCCGCCCAGTTGTAGTGGGGCAAGGGATTGAACGTCACAGAGCGCCTGTCCTTCACACGGTGGGAATACAGGGTAATCCCATGACGGTGGAACGCAGGGAGCTCAACTTCTTCCAGATCTTCTGGATCTTCCCCTACGTCCGGTAAGTTCGGCATTCTAGACAGGGCATCCGCGTTGGCATTTGAGCATCCTGCCCGGTATTTGATGGTGAATTCAAAGTTAGACAGGCGGGCCATCCATCTCTGTTCCAGGGCACCGAGCCTTGCAGTGTCCAGGTGTGTCAACGGGTTATTATCCGTGTACACGGTGAATTTGGAGGAGGCAAGGTAATGCTTGAAACGTTCGGTCACTGCCCACACTACTGCCAGGAACTCCAGCTTGAATGAGCTTTAATTCTCAGGGTTCCTCTCCGTGGGCCTTAGCTTTCGGCTGGCTTAAGCGATTACCCGTTCTTTCCCTTGCTGGATCTGGGACAGTACGGCTCCTAGCCCGATGTTGCTTGCGTCCGTGTGGAGGATAAAGGGCTGGCTGTAGTCTGGATATGCCAGGATTTCATCCCCCGTGAGGGCCATCTTCAGCTGGCAGGAGGACTCCTCTTCCAGCTTTTCCCACCTAAAGGGCGGCTTCTGGTTTTTGGCTTTCCGAGATTGACCTATCAGGAGGTCCTGCATAGGGGCTGCCATTTTGGTGAAACCGGGAATGAATCTTCGGTAGTATCCTACCAACCCGAGGAACTGCCGCACTTCCTTTATGCTGGAGGGTCTTGGCCAGTCCTTAATCACGGTGATCTTATCAGGGTCAGGAGCCACTCCGTCAGCACTCACCACGTGTCCCAGGTATTGCACCTTTGGTTTCAGGAGGTGACACTTGGAGGGTTTCACCTTTAGGCCGTAGTTTGCCAGAGCTTCGAACACTTCTGCCAGGTGTTTCAGGTGGTCCTCGTAGGTCTTGGAATAGACGATGACATCGTCCAGATATAACAGGACCGTCTCGAAGTTCTGGTGTCCCAGACAGCATTCCATCAACCGTTGGAAGGTTCCTGGTGCGTTGCAGAGCCCGAACGGCATACAGTTAAATTCGCTGAGACCCATCGGGGTGGTGAATGCGGTCTTCTCCCGGTCCGCCTCTGCTACAGGAACCTGCCAGTACCCGCTAGTGAGATCCAAAGTAGAGAAGAAGTTAGCAGATTTTAATGCAGCTAAGGACTCTTCTATCCTTGGTAACGGGTACGCATCTTTGTGTGTGATACGGTTGACCTTCCTGTAGTCTACACACATTCTCATGGTGTTGTCTTTCTTTTTCACTAAGACTAGTGGAGCTGCCCAGGGGCTACAGCTGTCCCTGATTACCCCAGCCTCCTTCATGTCTCTAAGCATCCCCTTGGCGTGTTGGTAGTGTGCCGGGGGTACGGGTCGGTATTTCTCCTTTATGGGAGGATGGTCTCCCGTGGGGATGTGGTGTTCTACCCCCTTTACTCGCCTGAAGTCTAGCGGGTGTTTACTAAACACTCTCTCGTACTCTCGAACCACCCGATAGACTCCCTGTTTCTGGTGTGAGGGAGAGGAGTCAGTACCCAAATGCAGTTGCTGACACCAGTCCTCCATTGGTTTCTTAGAGCCGTTACCTTCCTCTGGTTGAGATGGAGGCAAGGGTTCCACGGCCTGTACAGAATTCTGGTTTATGGTGAACAATTTGGCTAGCGTGGCATACCGGAGCAGGTATACTTCTCTCTCCCCGATATTTATGATGTGAACGGGCACCCTGCCATGGCGTACATCGACCACCCCCCGTGCCGTCAAAATGGTGGGCCTACTGTCTGAGTAGACGGGTTCTACCATTGCTTGGTAGTCTCTACCTCTTAGACCAATAGCTGCCCGGCACCAAATCATCATCTCACTTTTTGGGGGCATGGCAATAGGGAACGGGTCACACATTCTCACGCTACCTATCTCACCACCAGATAGTTCCACCTGTTGCCGCTTCATCAGTGCCCGGATCTCTTTTTGGAGCACACGCTGCTGGCCAGAACTGGCGTTCTTGGCAACCTGCTGTAAAATGAGAATCACTTCTGCAAGACAATTTTCAATCACATTAGTTCCCAAGGTTATTCTAGGGTGACTCTCATGACCGTCTATGTCCATTATAATCAGTCCTTGTGCCGCCAGTTCGACTTTACCAATCTTAATGGTCACCTCTTTGAATCCCACCTGCGGCACGGGCTGACCATTGCTGGCGATGATACTCAGGTCGTCATCTGGGTAGCGGGTTATGTCCGAGTCATTCCAGTACTGTTTAAAGAGCACGTACGGGATGGTGGTCACCTGTGACCCAGTGTCTAGTAGGGCACTCATAGGAATGCCATCCAGTACCACAGGCAAGATTGGACGTCCCCCTACGTATTTATCATGCCAGTTTGATGGGCCTGATGGTCTTATGCCTGGGGGTTGGCCCTCTACCCCAGGTTGTGCCCGTTTAAATGACAGTACCTTGCCACATGTCCGGGTTGATTGCAGCGGCGGCAGATGGGTCGTCCGTCCTCGTATCTGTCGCTGGGTCTTCCTCTGGCCGGTGGGGTCCTCCTCAGTCGGTGCCATGGGACGTCCTCCGGTCCGGATGCCAGCTGGATCTTTCCTGGAGAAGAGACCTGTAAAGACTGCACAGTTCTGGTTAGCGCGGCAACTCTCTTAGTCAGCTCTTGGACCTGATGGTGCAGGTCTGTAGCCGGGTCACTGTTTAAAGCCTGCGCATCAGCTCCCACAGGCCCTGCAGACAAGGGCGCCGTCTCCTGGTGATAAGTGATAGCAGGGCGCCTGTGGGTCACAGTGCCACCTGGTGCCGGTTCTCGGAGCACCCGGATGGCTCTGTCCTTGAACTGTGCAAAGTCCAGGTCAGGGTCCTGTAAGGCCATTGCCCGCAACTGGGTTCGGTGGGCATTGCACAGTAGACCCTCAATAAATTGTTCAGTCAACAGCTTATCTTCATTTCCCACGCTGTCAGGGTCTGCCTGCTTAATGGCTCTCAGGGCCTCTTGTAGGTTTAGAGCATAGTCTCTTATACTCTCATGTGCCCGCTGTTTACACCCGTAAAATCTGAGCTTTATTTCGGCTGAGGTGCGGGTATCAAATGTGTCTTTCAGCCGGGCTAGTATTTCTCTGACAGTCCTCTTCCTCCCAGGTGGCCAGGACTTTACCTCCCTTTGGGCTGCCCCGATTAATTGGGCCACCAGGATGCTCACTTTTTGCCCTTCTGTGAGGGGGTACACCTGGAAGAGGCTATCCAGTCTTTCTCTAAAGTCATTTAGAGTATGTGACTCCCCTGAGTACTGGGGTAGCCAGGTTGCCCCCGGGATATAGGGCATGGTGAATGGCATGACTGCTGCAGCGGTTGCGCTGGCGGTGGCTGTGGCAGTGGAGCTCCCCTCGGTATCCGGCATCCTCCTCCCCCCTAGTGGACCGTGGCCTACCTTGCGATGCTCTTCTTCCGTAGGCCGCGGCTCCGCAGTCGATCGTCGGGGTCGATGACGTCAGCGTCGCTCTTCCTCCCTTCCAGGACCTTGCGCAGCGTCAGAGCGTGGGGCGGAGCGTGGGGCGGAGCTTGGGATCTCGCGCGCTTTCGGTGTCCACGCCCCTCTTCTTCCCGTGCGGCGTCCCGAAGATGGCGTCCGAAGGCGGGAAGCAGCTGCGGATGGCGGGAAGAAGGCAGAAGACGGCGGGAAACGGTCCAAGATGGCGTCTGATGGTGGGAAACTTCACCACAGGTAAGTATAAAAGTCTCTTTTTCAGGCACGCAGTACCCGGTGGTTGCGGGCACGAAATCCTGCCGACTACGCCAAAGTTGACGCGCCCCCTGGGCCTGTGTTGTGCAGAGGAACCCGGAACCGGGCCTGTTGTAGAATGCTGGGGGTTGTAGTCTCCGTGTGGCGGTGACCCGGTCCGTGCCCAGGGTGGTCAAACCAGTGGCAGTCTTAATGTATAGCAAATGTCCGACTACGCCACCCGTGGATTGCGGTCAGTGGGGACCGCCGCTGCGCTGCCGACCGCTGAGGCTGATGTTGTTTGCGCAGCCGAGTATGGGATAACTCCCCACGGGAGAAGTATTGCCTCAGGGCAGCTAATGTGAGAGATGATGGGAGTGATGGTGTGAGGGTCCCAGTGCTAATGGTGCTGGTGCGGCAAGGAATCACAGAGACGTGAGGTGCAGTTCAGGGTCTTTACTGATGGTACAAGGCAGACCCTCCCAGGAGTAGTATAAGGGGCCTGGTCAGTCTGCGAGCAAGCAGGAGTTCCCCTGGCCAGGTGGAGTTGTAGGCCTCCCCGTTTATCTGCACTCTTCCTGGCTACCTTGCTGTCAGCGGTTACAAGTAGCCCACGTCCCTGAGTATACCGTGTGGTGCTCACCCGTATGGCTGGTGACTTGGGGCCTTCTGTTAGCCTCCGCTCCTGGATGGCGGCGCTGGTCCCTTCTTTGTGACTGAGCCTCCGGGCTTCTATGGCCAGAGGACCTGGAATCCCCTGCCGGCTGGTTTCTGCTGCTGGGTATATATCAGTCCCCACAGCCTCGGACTCCTGTGTCCAGTTTTAGTAACTTCAGCCAGGGCGAGCTATATCTCTGCTCACAGCCCCTGGCCTTCTGCCTCTGCTCCTACAGAGCTCCTGATCTATCTTTTCCCGTGTCTGCAGCTTCACTCTAGGCTCTGACTGCTCTGCTTGTTCTGCAGGCTCTGTCTCTGTCTAACCTAATCCCGCCCCAGACCCAGTTTATAAGGGCAGATTCCTCCCCTCCCAGGTCTGGGTGGGCCGTGTTGCATGCTTAGGGCTCCTGACCAGAGAAACCTCCCACTTGCTCTCAGACATAATATTTCTATTACTGTGGCAACCAGACCCCTGGGGTGTCACATATATATAACAGGTATCCTGAACAAGTGATTGGCAACAAGGATAATGAACAGTAATTTGAAATATTAGCAAAATACGAAGTCTCTCAAAGTAATGTGGTGCACCCAATCATGGGAGACACCACGTGAGTTCTTTAACTCTGTATATGGCCCTAGCGAGGGTCACCGGTTATTCCCGCTAAGCCGAAAGTCTTTTCTGGACAAAGTCAATTAAATCACGTTTAGCTTCTTTGGCCCCAACCGTTCCCCTCCCAACCTGAGTACCTAAACCCAATTAGCCACGGCCCTGTTCACGTATGCAGCTCCTCTGCTTTCACTGGCGTGACATTCCTGGCTTAGCAGTCTCTCAACCCCTGTCTTCCTGTACATTGGAGGCAATTTCTCAAGCCTTGGATGGGGGAATCCAGACCTCGTCTGTCGGCGGGCGACGTCGGGTTCCACAAACTCACTCAGCACTGCAAGCAGGTTCCGACTATCCTCAGTAGGCACAACACTTGGGTCACAGCTGTGAGGGATCCAGAGCTCATCCACCGATGCCCGGCTGTGGCACCTCACAGGCCTCTGGCTTAGGCTTGACACGCGGGGCTTCCCAGCACGCTGGGAGCACGTCTGCTCCTCTCTGCTGCTTGGTGCCAAAAGACCCTCAGGCTTGGCGCGCTGGCCTCTTGTATCCCGGAATTCCTTCCTGGAAGTCACCTGATTCGGTCCAGCGTCTAAATCTGCTCCTCCTTCTCTCCTGGGCGTCAACCACGGCAGCAGCGAACTGGCTGAAATACGGAATTTTGTCACCTTCGAGCTCCTCATCTCTGTCCCTCTTCGGCCCTGCCTGAGTGACCCGGGACAGGGCATCAGCGTGAGTGTTCAGGGCCTTGGACCGATAGGCAATTTTATACTGGTATTTTGACATCCTTGCGACCCACTGGTGCTATAACACGCCCAGTTTGGCCGTTCTCCAAGTGGGCCAATGGGTTGTTGTCTGTCCGCACTTGCACTTCTGACCCCGACAAGCACTCTGCAAATTTCTTGGTCATGGTCCACACCAGTGCTAGTAGCTCCAGCTTGAACGAACTGTAATTGTCCAGATTCTTCTCCGTATCTCGGAGCGACCTACTGGCATACGCGATCACCCGCTCTTTTCCTCCTTGCACTTGAGCCAGTACTGCTCCTACTCCATGCAAGCTTCCATTAGTGTACAACACGAAAGGCTGCGAAAAGTCAGCATAGGCCAGAATTGGGGCATCCGTCAGTGCCATTTTCAATGCTCGGAATGCCTCTTCTTGTCATGGGCCCCACTGAATGGGCTGCCGCTTGGCTTCCCCAGCCGTTCCTCTCAGCAATTCATTGAGCGGAATTGCAATCTTAGCGAAGTCTTTAATGAATCTGCGGTAGTATCCAGCAATTCCCAGGAATGCCCTCAGTTCTCTTAGATTGGCGGGTGTGGGCCACTTCTGCACGGCAGCTACTTTCTCTGCAGTGGGATGCACTCCCGCACTGGACATGGTGTGCCCTAGATATTCAATTTCTTGCTTGAAGAGACGACACTTATGAGGTTTAATTTTCAGACCGTGCCTTTGCTGCCGTTCCAACATTTGTTCCAGTCGGCGAAGATGATCTTCAAACGTAGTGGAATAGATAATTATATCATCCAGATATATTAAGGTGGCTTCAAAGTTGAGGTCCCCCAAGCATCTCTCCATCAGTCTTTGGAAGGTTCTTGGTGCATTTGTTATCCCGAACGGCATCCGATTAAACTCAAACAAACCCATAGGGAGGACAAAAGCTGTTATCGGACGATCCTTCTCAGCTACTGGGACCTGCCAATAGCCACTGGCTAGGTCGAGGGAAGAGAAGAACTTGGCGCTTCCTAGTGCAGACAGAGACTCTTCAATTCGGGGGAGTGGATAGGAGTCCCGCACTGTACATGCATTCAGCTTCCGATAGTCTGCACAAAATCTCAGGGTACCATCCTTCTTCCGGACCAGCACAATGGGAGCCGTCCAAGGACTCTGGCTTTCACGGATCACACCGTTCCGCAACATGTGGGCCAACAGTTCTTTCACCTCCTCATACCTTTGAGGTGGGATCTGCCGATATCTCTCTCGAATGGGAGCAGTATTTCCGGTGGGTATTTCATGCTGAATGTCCCAAGTGCACCCAAAATCATCTTCATGTTGTGCAAACACTCCCTGATACCGCTGTAGAAGTGGTTCAATCTGCCTGACTTGTCCAGCAGAAAACTCAGTAAGATTAGCCTCCATTTTCTCCAAGAGATGGCGCCCAGCCAACGGTTCTCTTCTATTCTCTTGGCTGTTGAGGGACACCTCCAGGGTCCAAGGCTTTCCTTCCACCGGTGCCAGCCCTATAGCATCAGCTCTGGTAAAGGCCTCTGGCATTATGCAAACTTGCGCCACCTCTTGTCGGGGCAACAACTGCAAACTCGTGCCACTTAGATTGATGCAGCGCACGGGCATTTGACCCTGCTGCACAGTGGCCAGGGTCCGAGCAACCAGGAGCCCAGAGGGCGCTTCCTCTCCCTCCATTGGTTCAATCTGAATGTCCACGCCCTCTAAGGACACATGTGCCAGTACCGGCAAAGTGAGTACAGTCTGTCCCACTGGCAATGTCATTGTGGCTTCGGGCGGTATCGATACCTAACCAAGGTACTGCGAGGTGGCAGGCAATTTTTGAATTCGACTGACTCGCACGAGATGCTGGAATACTCTCTTGTTAGCTGGGTCACGAGTGGCGCGGGTGCAGTTGTTTTTGTTATAGCCTTCAGCCAGGAACTGCCCGACCTCCTTCAGCACATTCATGCCCAGGATTACAATGGGCCCATCGCCTCCGGGCCCTGTGGTCATTAGTATCCCTTTCCGACCGAGGTCCTTCCCACATGCCCGGACAGACATCCATTCTACTCCCGCTACTGGGATAGGTAGTTGATTAGCCGTCACCAGTTTGACAGTGGGTTCCCGCTAGGAACGAGCAACTTCAGGAAAGTGACTTTGGAAATACGTCTCAGGCATAGTGGTCACTTGAGACCCAGTGTCCTTTAGACAGCGGATCCGCTGCCCATTAAATTCAGCCCAGATAATGGGCCTCTCGGAGACAATGTCTTCAGAGCTCTCTCTTCCACTCTCTGAAGCTCGAGACCCCACGGTATGCTCCACAACCTTGGGGCATCTTAGTTTAACGGCTGCCCCACCTCCTCCTTTTTCGGTTTGGACAGTCTTTGGAGATATGCCCTCTACCACCGCAGGTCCAACACTCTGGTCCTCGTTCTACCGATAGGTCGGGTACATGAAGTGCTGGGGCCTGGTAGGAACGTCTTTCTCTCTCTGATCTCCACCCACATGGGGCAGTGGGATCCATCGGCAAGGAGGCAGCAAGCGCCTTTCTAATAGTATTCAGCTCACCCCGAATATCTAGAATTTCCTGACGTATCTCCCATACCCAATCAGGCTCTTTGTTGGTGAATCCAGGGGCAATTGCCTCATGACTTCTAACTGTGGCTTTGATAACAGGAACTTCTTTCTCCGGGACTCTAGCTTCAGCCCCTACCTCCAGGAAGCCCAGATCAGGGCTCAAATGCAGCCGCTCCTTCAAGATCTGCCTCAGGGAAGGGTCTTTCAAGCCAGCAATCAGTTGGTCACGCAACACTTCATCCAATGGTCCCAGTCCTCGGTTCCCATCTCGAGCCTTCTTAGTGATATGGGCCGTCACTTCCTGTAATGCATTAACATACTGATTAATGGTCTCATTTTCCCATTGACACCGCTGAAACAACCGTAGGCGCAACTGGCCCAGGTCTGTGGTGTCACCGTGCATGTCCTCTAGAATTTTTATCACTTTGTCCACGGTGTCACGGTCCCCAGGTGGGCGGTACATCACAGTTTGACGGGCCTCTCCATCAAGGGTTAGCAGGGCCAGTTCCGCCTGAGCTAGGGGATCAAGGGGATACATACGTAGCATACTTCTCAGTCTTTCTACCCAGTCCCACAGTGACATGCCATCCCCCGTAAACTTGGGAAGATGGCTGAGCATAGCCCCCAGGGTTATATGGCTCCGGCTGGACCCAGCCACAGACTGCTCCGCCATCTCTGCGTCTGAATGTTGCATCCTGCCGACTACGCCAAATGTAATGCAGGTGCCAGAATGCAACGCACAGAGACACAAGGCGAGGGCAGTTAGAGATAAATATAAACAGTTTATATATACAGTACAGACCAAAAGTTTGGACACACCTCATTTAAAGATTTTTCTGTATTTTCATAACTATGAAAATTGTACATTCACACTGAAGGCATCAAAACTATGAATTAACACATGTGGAATTATATACTTAACAAAAAAGTGTGAAACAACTGAAAATATGTCTTATATTCTAGGTTCTTCAAAGTAGCCACCTTTTGCTTTGATGACTGCTTTGCACACTCTTGGCATTCTCTTGATGAGCTTCAAGAGGTAGTCACCGGAAATGGTTTTCACTTCACAGGAGTGCCCTGTCAGGTTTAATAAGTGGGATTTCTTGCCTTATAAATGGGGATGGGACCATCAGTTGTGTTGTACAGACGTCAGGTGGATACCCAGCTGATAGTCCTACTGAATAGACTGTTAGAATTTGTATTATGGCAAGAAAAAAGCAGCTAAGTTAAGAAAAACGAGTGGCCATCATTACATTAAGAAATGAAGGTCAGTCAGTTCGAAAAATTTGGAAAACTTTGAAAGTGTCCCCAAGTGCAGTTGCAAAAACCATCAAGCGCAACAAAGAAATTGGCTCACATGAGGACCGCCCCAGGAAAGGAAGACCAAGAGTCACCTCTGCTTCTGAGGATAAGTTTATCCGAGTCACCAGCATCAGAAATCGCAGGTTAACAGCAGCTCAGATTAGAGACCAGGTCAATGCCACACAGAGTTCTAGCAGCAGACACCTCTCTACAACAACTGTTAAGAGGAGACTTTGTACAGCAGGCCTTCATGGTAAAATAGCTGCTAGGAAACCACTGCTAAGGACAGGCAACAAGCAGAAGAGACTTGTTTGGGCTAAAGAACACAAGGAATGGACATTAGACCAGTGGAAATCTGTGCTTTGATCTGATGAGTCCAAATTTGAGATCTTTGATTCCAACCACCGTGTCTTTATGCAACGCAGAAAAGGTGAACGGATGGACTCTACATGCCTGGTTCCCACCATGAAGCATGGAGGAGGAGGTGTGATGGTGTGGGGGTGCTTTGCTGGTGACACTGTTGGGGATTTATTCAAAATTGAAGGCATACTGAACCAGCATGGCTACCACAGCATCTTGCAGCGGCATGCTATTCCACCCGGTTTGCGTTTAGTTGGACTATCATTTATTTTTCAACAGGACAATGACCCCAAACACACCTCCAGGCTGTGTAAGGGCTTTTTGACCAAGAAGGAGAGTGATGGGGTGCTACGCCAGATTACCTGGCCTCCACAGTCACCAGACCTGAACCCAATCGAGAGGGTTTGGGGTGAGTGAAGGCAAAAGTGCCAACAAGTGCTAAGCATCTCTGGGAACTCCTTCAAGATTGTTGGAAGACCATTTCCGGTGACTACCTCTTGAAACTCATCAAGAGAATGCCAAGTGTGTGCAAAGCAGTCATCAAAGCAAAAGGTGGCTACTTTGAAGAACCTAGAATATAAGACATATTTTCAGTTGTTTCACACTTTTTTGTTAAGTATATAATTCCACATGTGTTAATTCATAGTTTTGATGCCTTCAGTGTGAATGTACAATTTTCATAGTCATGAAAATACAGAAAAATCTTTAAATGAGAAGGTGTGTCCAAACTTTTGGTCTGTACTGTATATAAAACAGGTATTCTGACCAAGGGATTGGCAACAAGGATAATGAACGGTAATTTGAAATATTAGCAAAATACGAAGTCTCTCAAAGTAATGTGGTGCACCCAATCATGGGAGACACCACGTGAGTTCTTTAACTCTGTATATGGCCCTAGCGAGGGTCACCGGTTATTCCCGCTAGGCCGAAAGTCTTTTCCGGACAAAGTCAATTAAATCACGTTTAGCTTCTTTGGCCCCAACCGTTCCCCTCCCAACCTGAGTACCTAAACCCAATTGGCACCGGTACCGTGAGTGAACAGTAGAAGTCACGGCCCTGTTCACATATGCAGCTCCTCTGCTTTCACTGGCATGACTTTCCTGGCTCAGCAGTCTCTCAACCCCTGTCTTCCTGTACTTTGGAGGCAATTTGTCAGGCCGTGGATGGGGGAATCCAGACCTCGTCTGTCGGCGGGCGACATCGGGTTCCACGAACTCACTCAGCACCGCTAGCAGGTTCCGACTCTCCTCAGTAGGCACAACACTCGGGTCACAGCTGTGAGGGATCCGGAGCTCATCCACCGGTGCCCGGCTGTGGCACCTCACAGGCCTCTGGCTTAGGCCTGCCATGCGGGGCTTCTCAACATGCTGGGAGCACGTCTGCTCCTCTCTGCTGCTTGGCGCCAAAAGACCCTCAGGCTTGGCGCGCTGGCCTCTTGTATCTCGGAACTCCTTCCTGGAAGTCACCTGACTCGGTCCAGCGTCTAAATCTGCTCCTCCTTCAACTTCTCTTGTACATCTTGGTTCCGCATGACAGTGCCTGACCAGCAGATGGCAATCTCTCTCCATCTTTGAAGCATCCTGTAAAAATCCTCTTAAAGGCTCTTTTGCCTTCTTTACATGTACATCAGGGAAAAAAGCAGAATGTTGTAAAATAATAAAAATACCATTGCTGCTTGGGTTTCTTGGTGATTCTTACTGAAGCAGTGGCCAACTTAGCCAGTGATTGGAAGTATGGAGGAGATGTCTAAGTCAGCAATTCAACTTGTGTTCCAGTCCATAAAAGACTAGAGAATACAACATCTACACATTCTATCTCCTGATATATTTCCCTTATTGTCTCCAGTAATTGTATTAATACACAGAATTCTTTATGATTTTACACTGGCTCTTCTTCTCATTCTGGTCTGTACAATATCGGATCCTCTCAGTGAAGATCTTCTATATTAATATGATTTTTCTGAATCACCTATCAAGGATGGATATGGACACAGAGAAGATCGCGGAGAGGATATTACACCTCACCCTAGAGATCCTCTTCCGGCTTACTGGAGAGGTGAGAGATTCTGATGACATCACATTACATCATTCTTATCTATGGGAATAACAGATGGACAGAACTGGAGAGGTGAGGACTCTGGATATGTCTGTAGTGAGATTTATTAATGTATCTCTCCATAACCAGGATTACACAGTAGTGAAGAAGACCTCTAGTGAGCGCTGTCAGGACCCTGTGTCTGAGGGACTGGGAAGACCCCTGAGCCCAATCACAGGACCTCAGTCTCACTTCCTGATACATGAGGACAACAATGACCAGAAGATCCTAGAACTCACCTTCAAGATGATTGAGCTGCTGACTGGAGAGGTGACACTGCTGGGAATGCTGGGACATTTTACAGTAATGCTATGAAGGGATCTGGGGGGATGACGGTATCATTGTATGTGTCAGGTTCCTATAAGGTGTCAGGATGTCGCTGTCTATTTCTCCATGGAGGAGTGGGAGTATTTAGAAGGACACAAAGATCTGTACAAGAACGTCATGATGGAGGTTCCCCAGCCCATCACATCACCAGGTAATAGACAGGACTAAATACACACGGCCTATAATTATCTGTATGTAAAGAATGAATTCAGTCCCTGTATGTGTTTCCTCCAGATCTATCCAGTAAGAGGACAACATCAGAGAGATGTCCCCGTCCTCTTCTTCCACAGGACTGTAAACAATAACATCCCAATGTTCCTCAGGATCATCAGGTAGATGGAGAGAAGGTGTCATGAGATCTCCCCTATGATGTTTAGATGGCTGTGAAGGTCTTGTGCTCAGTCTTGTTTTATCCACCAGCATTATATGTTTTATACTTGTGTAATGAGAACGGTGGAGATGGCAGGATTAGAGCTGATCATAGATGGGACTTCTCATCTGTTTGTAACTTTTATAATATTTGTTTCAGGGTGAAGATCTGACCCATATTAATACTACAGAGACATATGTAAGGGGTGATGAGTGGTGTAAAGAGGAGATTCCTACATATGACTACCCAGGTGAGTAGTAACCGCTAAATGCAGAGAAGTCACAGATTCTTCTCAGTCACCGGCTGTGGCTGCTTTATCGGTGGTGTAGTCCGTCTGTATCACAATTGTGTGACCACCATTTTATCTCTAGACCACAACATTTTCTTCCATCCAAAAATGTTCACCTTACTTTGTGTAATTGTAAAAGACCTTTTCTGTAGAACTTACAATCTGGAAGATCCACTTACCCCCTGGGATTAGATGATGCTGACCGTTACCTGCCCAGATCTGTAAACTACAAAGCCAAATGACAGTGTACGTAGAATGTGCTGACAAGTTAGAAAATCACTTGAAAAAAAATATTATGATGGGACTGTAAGAGAAAGCGGAGGGTAATGATGCTGTTGGCTTCCTAGAACCCTGATATCTTATTGGATGAATCTACCTTCTCTCCCTTCTGTGTTGCTGAATGTTCTCATACAGTGGTGGCCAAAAGTATTGGCACCCCTGCAATTCTGTCAGATAATACTCAGTTTCTTCCTGAAAATGATTGCAATCACAAATTCTTTGGTATTATTATCTTCATTTAATTTGTCTTCAATGAAAAAACACAAAAAGAATTGTCCTAAAGCCAAATTGGATACAATTCCACACCAAACCTAAAAAAAGGGGTGGACAAAAGTATTGGCACTGTTTGAAAAATCATGTGATGCTTCTCTAATTCGTGTAATTAACAGCACCTGTAACTTACCTGTGGCACCTAACAGGTGTTGGCAATAACTAAATCACACTTGCTGCCAGTTAACATGCATTAAAGTTGACTCACCCTCTGTCCTGTGTCCTTGTGTGTACCACATTGAGCATGGAGAAAAGAAAGAAGACCAAAGAACTGTCTGAGGACTTGAGAAACCAAATTGTGAGGAAGCATGAGCAATCTCAAGGCTACAAGTCCATCTCCAAAGACCTGAATGTTCCTGTGTCTTCCGTGTGCACTGTCATCAAGAAGTTTAAAGCCCATGGCACTGTGGCTAACCTCCCTAGATGTGGATGGAAAAGAAAAATTGCCGAGAGATTTCAAGGCAAGATTGTGCGGATGGTGAATAAAGAACCTCGACTAACATCCAAACAAGTTCAAGCTGCCCTGCAGTCCGAGGGTACAACAGTGTCAACCCGAACTATCCGTCGGCGTCTCAATGAAAAGGGACTGTATGGTAGGATACCCAGGAAGACCCCACTTCTTACCCCGAGACATAAAAAAGCCAGGCTGGAGTTTTCCAATACTTACCTGAGAAAGCCTAAAACATTTTGGAAGAATGTTCTCTGGTCAGATGAGACAAAAGTAGAGCTTTTTGGCAAAAAGCATCAATATAGAGTGCACAGGAAAAAAAAAGAGGCATTCAAAGAAAAGAACACGGTTCCTACAGTCAAACATGGCGGAGGTTCCCTGATGTTTTGGGGTTGCTTTGCTGCCTCTGGCACTGGACTGCTTGACCGTGTGCATGGCATTATGAAGTCTGAAGACTACCAACAAATTTTGCAGCATAATGTAGGGCCCAGTGTGAGAATGCTGGGTCTCCCTCAGATGTCATGGGTCTTCCAGCAGGACAATGACCCAAAACACACTTCCAAAAGCACTATAAAATGGTTTGAGAGAAAGCACTGGAGACTTCTAAGGTGGCCAGCAATGAGTCCAGACCTGAATCCCATAGAACACCTGTGGAGAGATCTCAAAATGGCAGTTTGGAGAAGGCACCCTTCAAATATCAGGGACCTGGAGCAGTTTGCTAAAGAAGAATGGTCTACAATTCCAGCAGAGCATTGTAAGAAACTCATTGATGGTTACCGGAAGCGGTTGTTCGCATTTATTTTGGCTAAAGGTTGTGCAACCAAGTATTAGGCTGAGGGTGCCAATACTTTTGTCTGGCCCATTTTTGGAGTTTGGTGTGAAATGATCAATGATTTGATTTTTGCTTCATTCTCTTTTGTGTTTTTTCCTTGCAAGCAAATTAAATGAAGATGATAATACCAAAGAATTTGTGATTGCAATCATTTTCAGGAAGAAACTGAGTATTATCTGACAGAATTGCAGGGGTGCCAATACTTTTGGCCACCGCTGTATGGTCCCTACAAGACCAGGTCCAGTCTTTCTGGCCAAACTTCACTTTCATGACCGACAATATTAAATGTGCAGTGAGGCCAAGTGTGAATTTCTGTACAATAACAGCAGAGTTTCCCTTTATCCTGACTTTTCAATTTCTTTTCAAACCAACTAACTTCAAACAGGATTGTGATAAACTATACAGAAAACATTACACCTGTGCCATGATATATCTCTAAGCTGTGTGTGGCTGATGTCTGTAATATACATTTATTCACACCTGCAGGAGATGTGTTGGCTCGAGCCCTGGTTTCATGGATTCACTCCACGCCATAAATTCCATTATGTTTTCATCCTAAGGAATTCAGATTACTGCACAATCTCTCCTGAAATGGGGGCACTAATACTTTCTCTACTCTCCTGGTCAGGACTCAAAGTAGCTCCAATGGTCCACCATAAATGAGTGCGACTCCGGTTTAGATCTGAAGTTCTCTCCCCTGATACATACGTTGTTGTTAGGGATGTAACATATCTTTTATTCTGTATTTTTTTCCAGGTGCATTTTGTATGATAGCTTTATTGTGGTGGGATTGGCCTCTGTAACTCCCTGGTAGTCTTTAAAAGAAGGTCTCAATTACCTCTTCCCAATGCCCGAGGGCTAAATTTAAGACACCTCAGCTCTGCAGTATTATAAAAAGTTCTCTTTCAATGTACAAATGGACCTTACAAATTATTTTCCAACTTCTCTTGAATCTGACAATACCCTATATACGGTTGTACACTACTGTCTGGGCACATGGCAGGTTAAGAAGGGAAGGAGCGACATTTAGCTATTTGTATGCAGATCTTACTGGAATAGTGTGCAGACAGAATGTATTGGGGGCACTATTCGTGGTCACCTGGCAGCTCAAAAGATGGCCACCACAAACAAACTTGGTGCTATATACCCCATTTTCCAGATCCCAGGGACTGCCTTACTCATTACCCTTTAACGTCAAGAAGAATAGTCAGGTAGCCGGGTCAGAACCAGGAGGGCAGAGAAAATACAAAATCAGAAGACACAAGAGTAGTCAGTAAACGGTCCGGGGTCACAGCAGTAAACAAATACACAAGCCGGGAGCTGAGCACAGAGGACTGAACCAGAGGAGAACAAGGCTGTATCTGGCAGCTTCCGGCAATATGCTTCCAGCTTTAGTAGGGTGTGGTGCTTTCCAGTTGGCTGAAGCAGGGAGCAGATTACTCCAGCTGGACAGCACACACACCCATACTGGCAGACTGGATGGTACTACTGGTCCCAGGCACCCTAATCTTACTGGCTGGACAGAACCTGGGCCGCCCAGAGCTTCTGGTTCTGATGTCTCCTCCATCACCAGCGCCACCTGCAGGATGAATAAGACGCTTCCTGGTGACAGAAGCAGATGTCGCAGGAGCAGATCCCAGAGGAGATGGGACACTCCATTTGCGGAAGCCCTAATATAACAAAATGGCAGAAAACCAGAGCAGTAGAAATCCTCATAAAGTGACTCCATTTTGGAAATTATAACCTCAGTGAATTAATCTATAGGAGTAGGGACTATTCTGACTTCACAGGCACTTTCCAGAAATTATCATGCAGTGGATGTTGGAGAGTGAAAATTACAAATATGCCATTTTATTACCCAACACATAGTGTCTAGATTGTGCTCCAGGAGACACACACCATAAATTAAGTGGCTTCTTCTCACTATAGTAATGCCAAATACATGGATACTGAGTGTGGTTTGGGGCACAGGGCTCAGAAGCGAGGGGGAGATCTGACTTTGGGAGAGCGGATATTGCTGGATTGGTTTATGGAAGTGACCGCCCCCTGGGCCGTGGGGTACTTGGTAGCCGTCCTGCTCGATGCTGGGAGAGGTCACGGTGGCAGTGACCCGGTCCGTGATCCAGGGTGGTCAATTAAAGGGGAAAAGTAAAAGGGGAATAAAGTTTTTAGAGATAATGTTCGTGATGCCACCTGTGGTATGCGGCTATCTGGGGCCGCCACTGCGGAGCAGATCCTCTGGAGCTGATGGTGACGCTGCAGAGTTGGTTCAGCTCTCCACAGGCAGAGCTTAGCTCCAGGGCAGTAGATGGGGATTTTATGAGGTAGATGTTTGTGGTGCAGTGTAGTGCAGGGCTGGTGATGGCGCAGCAATTATTCAAGGACACAGTGGAGTGCAGTCTTCAGAATTTACTCACAGTTGTTAAGTTCCTCAGGTTGCACTTTCCGGATTATAACCGCCCACGTCGTCTTCTGGGGTAGTGATCCAGCAAACTCTCAGGTATTTCAGGAGCACTTGCACGGGACCCCGTTCTATGTACCTTTCCCGGTTGTCTCACTGCGCTGGCTCTCACCATCCTGTCCTGCGCCTCACAATCAGTGTCCCAAGCCAGTAGCCTTGGGTCTTGTCGGGCGACGTGCAGTCCCCTGGACCCTATGCGGCCACCTTTTCGGCGATGTAATTGTGGTTGTTAGCTGCAGCACCTTGAAAACGCAGCAGCCTCCGGTTATCTAGCTGAGCCTGGTTGTTCTCCACTAGTTTAGGGGCCGGTCCCCTCTCTGCAGCCTGATCCCTCCACATCCGTATAGATTCGGGCGCACGGGTGGCATCCGCACTCGCCGTGCCCCTGGGATCTCCTCACTTCCTCTTGGAGCCCTCCTCACCGCTTCTCTATTCTCTTCAGTCTCTCCTCCTGGGCCTCTCAGACTGGGCCCTGCTCCTTTCTCCACTCTTCTGAGCAGAGCTCCTCCAGAGCTTCTGCTCCCAACTCTCTCTCCTCTGAACTGGACTGACTGAACTCCTAGATGGTTCCCCTTCTTCTTATACTCCTTCTGTCGGTGCTCCCTTGATCTACGTCCTCTTCCCATACCCACTACATGTTTCCACCCTCCAGCTAGGGACCAGGGACTGTGCTCTCCCTTAGGAGCAATCTCGCCCTTCCCTTCTGAAGTGGAGTGTATTGGATGCGAGTGTGTGGGTCTCAGGTAGTACTCCCTAGTTACCTGAGAGTGGGGTACCACACCACTGGGTGAGATGCAGTACCTCTGTGGCAACTAAACCCGCAGGGGCGCCACAGAAGCCATGTTGATTCTCAAGAGCCTTTGAGAATCTAATAATGTGGAATTTTTATTGGTATCATTTTTGCCTACTGTGCACTCGACCCCATCCCATCCCACCTCCTCCGTAACATCACCCTCACACTCGTACCATCCCTAACCCATCTCTTCAACCTATCACTATCCTCTGGTACTTTCCCTGCTGTCTTCAAACATGCCACAATCACACCCTCCTCAAAAAGCCATCCCTCAACCTAACCGCCCTGTCCAGCTATCGCCCCATATCGCTGCTCCCATTTGCCTCCAAACTCCTTGAGCAACACGTTCACACTGAACTTTCCTCCCACTTTTCATCTAACTCTCTCTTCGACAACCTACAATCCGGCTTCCGCCCCCACCATTCCACCAAAACTGCCCTTACCAAAATCACCAATGACCTACTTACAGCCAAAGCTAACAGACAATTCTCTGTACTCCTTCTACTTGACCTGTCTTCTGCTTTCGATACAGTTGAATACTGCCTCCTACTGCAGATCCTTTCTTCCTTTGGCGTCAAAGACCTTGCTCTATCCTGGATCTCCTCATACCTTTCTAACCGCACATTTAGCGTCTCCCACTCCCACGTCACCTCCTCACCCATCCCCCTCTCTGTTGGAGTCCCTCAAGGCTCTGTCCTAGGACCCCTGCTCTTCTCAATCTACACCCTTGGCCTGGGACAGCTCATAAAATCCTATGGCTTCCAGTACCATCTGTACGCTGATGACACCCAGATCTACCTCTCTGGCCCAGACGTCACCTCTCTGCTGTCCAGAATCCCAGCATGTCTAGCAGCCATATCCTCCTTCTTCTCCTCCGCTACCTCAAGCTCAATGTGGACAAAACTGAACTCATTATCTTTCCCCCATCTCACATATCTTCCCCATCTGATCTATCTATCACAATAAACGACATCACTATTTCCGCTGTACCGACAATCCGCTGCCTCGGAGTAACCCTTGACTCTGCCCTGTCCTTCAAACCCCACATCCAAGCTCTCGCCACCTCCTGTCGCCTCCAGCTCAAAAACATTTCCAGAATCTGCCCTTTCCTCAACCCTAACTCTACTAAACTGCTTGTGCATGCCCTCATCATCTCCCGCCTCGACTATTGCAACATCCTCCTCTATGGCCTACCTGCTAACACTCTCGCACCCATCCAGTCCATCCTCAACTCTGCTGCACGACTCGTTCATCTCTCGCCTCGCTACTCCTCTGCTACCCCCCTTTGCAAATCGCTTCACTGGCTCCCAATTGCCCAGCACATCCAGTTCAAACTACTAACACTGACCTACAAAGCCATCCATAACCTCTCTCCTCCGTACATCTCTGAACTAATCTCCCGATATATTCCCTCACGTAACCTCCGGTCCTCCCACGACCTCCTTCTCTCCTCCACACTTATCCATTCCTCACGCAATCGCCTCCAAGATTTCTCCCGAATATCCCCCATCCTATGGAATTCTGTGCCTCAACACGTCCGATTATCCGCCACATCCTTATCCTTCAGACGGAACCTGAAAACCCATCTCTTCAAGAAAGCTTACAATCTGCAATGACCATACTGCCTCCTCAACAACGCCGAAGCTACTACTACTGCAACCCAACAACCTACTGTCTCCTCCCTATTCCCGTAGAATGTAAGCCCGCAAGGGCAGGGTCCTCTTCCCCCCGTACCAGTCTATCTTTGTTAGTTTGTTTACTGTAGTGATATTCTTATTTTGTATGTAACCCCTTATGTACAGCGCCATGGAATCAATGGCGCTATATAAATTAATAATAATAATAATAAATACTGTAAGAGGGCCGCCGGACATGTCCTTGAGGGGAGATATGTGTCGCTGAGGTTGGCAGCTTCAGTGATGTCAAACCGGGAAAGCATGCTCCAGCACACATAGTGCTGAGAGTTTTAATAGGGCGTATCAGGACCGGTTTTTTCGAGCAGTCATAAGAGATGGGGGGATTGGCTGCTCACATATCCCCACCCCAGGGCGTGTGTATAAAATGGAGACCAAGTGTCTCATTCAGTGTCTGTGGCTGGGGGTGTAGAGACCTCCAGAGTGTTTGAGGGTAAAAAGACACTGACTGTGAGCGGGTGAACCCGCCATATTGGATGGACTGTTTCCTTTCTGTTTTGTTACACTGTGCCGGACAAGGTTTTCTTTTGTTTACTTCTGGAAGTGCGGTTTATGCAGCATAATAAACCTGCCTTGGACATTTTTAAAGAGACAGTGTCCCGTGCCTACCTCTAACGTGGCTAAGTGAGTACCGAACCCTACACTACATAACATTGTTTGATGCCTTTTTATTCCATATTTTGGAGGCAGAATGAACAAACAGTTGGACACCACGCTCTACTGGTTCATGCTATGAGGTTTTCTATTAGACTGTGAACTGTCCTTCTGTCAATAACTTGCCATTTCTACAGACATTTTAAGTGCAATTAACACAAGAATCCCATAGAAAAATAAATAAAGATTGCATACCACTTCTAAATGAATCTAAACAAACACATCCCTGGGCTACATGCTAGTCCAGGAAAATGAAGAGATAAATGCTCAAGTTTAAATATTCCTCTAGATTTTAGATTTGTGTCTAATAAAATAGATTTTTAAACTTGAGCATATATCTCTTCATTTCCCTGGACTAGCATGTAGCCCAGGGATGTGTTTGTTTAGACATTTTAAGTAGAAATGTTCAAAAATATAAATTTCAAGGATATTTTATTCAAAATGAATAATTGTTTTTTTTCTTGGCAGATGACTGTACCAGAAGATCAGAGGGACAGGAGATTTTTAAATCTGATGATCTTGAGATCCCACAGGATACAATTGAAGTGAATGCCATTACTCCAGATATACCATCATCCCTTCACAGCAAAGATCTGTCATCTGATCCTATGAAACAGGTCCTGTCTTCTGATTCATTACCGACTACTAAGGAAAATCAAAATAAAATAAGCATTAAAAAACGAACTGCTCCTAAAGCAAAGAAATCATTTTCACTTTCAGAAAATGGAAATAGTTTTACCCTCGAAAAGTCTATTCTAAAACATCAAAAAATACACACAGCGGACAATAGATTGTTTTGTTCCAAATGTGGAAAATGCTTTAACCAGAAATCAGTTTTTGTTAATCACCAGAGATCCCACATAGGGGAGAAGCCTTTTTCATGTTCAGAATGTGGGAAATGTTTTAACCAGAAATCAGCTATGGTTAAGCACCACAGAACCCACACAGGGAAGAAGCCTTTTTCATGTTCAGAATGTGGGAAATGTTTTAACCAGAAATCAGCTTTGGTTAAGCACCACAGAACCCACACAGGGAAGAAGCCTTTTTCATGTTCAGAATGTGGGAAATGTTTTAACCAGAAAGCATATCTAAATAACCACCAGAGAACCCACACAGGGGAGAAGCCCTTTTCCTGTTCAGAATGTGGGAAATGTTTTAACCAGAAATCAACTTTGGTTAAGCACCACAGAACCCACACAGGGGAGAAGCCTTTTTCATGTTCAGAATGTGGGAAATGTTTTAACCAGAAAGCGTATCTAAATAACCACCAGAGAACCCACACAGGGGAGAAGCCCTTTTCCTGTTCAGAATGTGGGAAATTTTTTAACCAGAAATCAACTTTGGTTAAGCACCACAGAACCCACATAGGGGAGAAGCCTTTTTCATGTTCGGAATGTGGGAAATGTTTTAACCGGAAAGCGCATCTTGATGGCCACCAGAGAACCCACACAGGGGAGAAGCCCTTTTCCTGTTCAGAATGTGGGAAATGTTTTAATCGTAAAATGATTCTTGATAGCCACAAGAGAACTCACACAGGGGAGAAGCCTTTTCCTGTTCAGAATGTGGGAAATGTTTTAACCAAAAATCAGCTTTGATTAAGCACCAGAGAACCCACACAGGGGAGAAGCCTTTTTCATGTTCAGAATGTGGGAAATGTTTTAACCAGAAAGCGTGTCTAAATAACCACCAGAGAACCCACACAGGGGAGAAGCCCCTTTCCTGTTCAGAATGTGGGAAATGTTTTAACCAGAAATCAGCTTTGGTTAAGCACCACAGAACCCACACAGGGAAGAAGCCTTTTTCATGTTCAGAATGTGGGAAATGTTTTAGCCAGAAAGCATATCTAAATAACCACCAGATAACCCACACAGGGGAGAAGCCTTTTTCTTGTTCAGAATGTGGGAAATGTTTTAACCAGAAAACGTATCTAAATAACCACCAGAGAACCCACACAGGGGAGAAGCCCTTTTCCTGTTCAGAATGTGGGAAATGTTTTAACCAGAAATCAGCTTTGGTTAAGCTCTAGAGAACCCACACAGGGGAGAAGCCATTTTCCTATTCTATTTTTTTTTAATCCAATAAATTTTTATTGAGATTTTTTTCTTCTTTTTTTTTTTTTTTTACAAAACAAGAAACCAGTACATACAATAATAAAATAACATACCATAGGATGACATACATGCATCTCTCCTGTATATCCTTTCAGCTTGCCCATTACCGTCTGATAACTTGCAATTACTATATCTTACAATTAACATTCCACATTCTTGAAATTTCTTATGTAACCATAATATTGTAATAAACATTATAATCCTATACACATATAGGTGGGCTATATTACCCATACCACATGTTAAGGAATTCCAATACACATTACAATGAAACATTAGACCTCGCCAATACCCCCCTTCCCCTATAAGTCATTGTCTCTCCTACAATAACCCCCTTGATGGCATTCCAGGTGTATCCAATCATAAGCCCCATATTTTCTCAAATTTATTCATTGAGTTTTGTTTTTTATATACCCCTTTTTCTAATCTGATAATATTATTTATCCTATTTTTGAGTTCACTCATTTCTGGAGGTGAGGGGTTATAATCCATTTGGATGCAATATGTTTCCTAGCTTGAAATAAAATATGTGAAATCCCTATTGAAATTGGATCAAATTCCATATCCTCCTCTAATATACCTAATAGGCATTTTTTGGGTCTGGTTGAATATCTATTTTATATACCCTCTTTATAATAGACAGAACTCCTTTCCAGTATTTACCGTATTTTTCGGACTTTAAGACACACCTTTTTCCTCCAAAAGTTTGGAGGAAAATGGGGGGTGCGTCTTATAGTCCGAATGTTGCTGGGGGGGGGGGTATATATAGTGTGTGTGTACATATATATATATATATATATATATATATATAATACTGTGGTGGAGGAGCAGGGCACAGGAGGCAGCAGCCGCCTGCTGCAGCCTGCACTGTCCCCGCTGCTGAAGAAAATGAAAATTCACTGCTCCCCACGCCCATAGGCGCTCCTTAATAGCGGCACACAGTATATCAACAACTCAGTGTCTATTCCCCTTTTTTCTCCCTTTCCAAAGTTTTTTTTCTATTTTAAGGGTCCAGATCTTATTATATGACACCACAAGTGGGTTATAAACTTTTCCCGTTTTTTCTTTTTGCATTTTTTTCTCTTTTGATTTAATGATTCTCAGGCTCCCTATGGAGTATTTCCGGGTACACCATATTTACTTACACCTTTGCTTTTGATGAGGCTTGATCATCACGCTGCATTGTACTATATCATTGAATATTGTATTACATTGTGATTATAGTAGAGATTATCCTCCACATGCTCTAATGAAATGATTTATTGTCTGTCTTTCCTGTATGATGTTTTTGAATTCTACCCTTTCCCTTATTTTTTATCCACATAATGTTTCTGTACATATATTTTGTTTTTTTGTATGCATTAGAGTCTGATGAAGGTCGTGGCTGAACGACCGAAACGTCACATGTTGTGGATTGCATTTTTCATGAATCTCTAAAGGAACTTTAATTATTTGATTAAAAATTATATTTCATACTACTGAATGAGTGCCGGATTCTATATTCACAGTGTATCAGCAGCGCGGCTGCTGCTGCTGCCGAGCGATCGCGTGTGCCCGCTATTAAAGGGCATGAATATTCACCCCCTCTCCACGCCAATGATGGAAGGAGGTTTGCACTCAATATCTGACAATACATGGTCCCATTCATTCTTTCATGTACATGGATTAGTCGTCCTTGTCCCTTGGCAGAGAAACAGATCCAAAGCATGATGTTGCCACCCCCATGCTTCACAGTAGGTATGGTGTTCTTTCGATGCAATTCAGCATTCTTTCTCCTCCAAATCTGACGAGTTGTGTTTCTACCAAACAGTTCTACTTTGGTTTCATCTGACCATATGACATTCTCCCAATGCTCTTCTGAATCATCCAAATGCTCTCTAGCAAACGTCACAGGGGCCCGGACATGTAATGGCTTAAGCAGGGGGACACATCTGGCACTGCAGGATCTGAGTCCCTGGCAGCGTAGTGTGTTACTGATGGTAACCTGTGTAACTGATGGTAACCTGTGTAACATTGGTCCCCGCTCTCTGCAGGTCATTCACTAGGTCCCCGTGTGTGGTTCTGGGATATTTGCTCACCGTTCTTGAGATCATTTTGACCCCACGGGGTGAGATCTTGTGTGGAGCCCCAGATCAAGGGAGATTATCAGTGGTTTTGTATGTCTTCCATTTTCTAATTATCGCACCCACAGTTGATTTCTTCACACCAAGCTGCTTGCCTATTGCAGATTCAGTCTTCCCAGCCTGGTGCAGGGCTTCAATTTTGTTTCTGGTATCCTTCGACAGCTCTTTGGTCTTCACCATAGTGGAGTTTGGAGTGTGACTGTTTGAGGTTGTGGACAGGTGTCTTTTATACTGATAACAAGTTCAAACAGGTGACAGTACTAAAGGTAATGAGTGGAGGACAGAGGAGCCTTTTAAAGAAGAAGTTACAGGTCTGTGAGAGCCAGAAATCTTGTTTGTTTGTAATTGACCAAATACTTATCACCAAAATTTGAAAAAAAATTCTTTCTAAATCAGACAATTTTATTTTCAGGATTTGTTTTCTCATTTTGTCTCTCATAGTTGAGGTCGACCTATGATGTCAATTACAGGCCGACCTCATCTTCTTAAGTGGGAGAACTTGCACAATTGGTGACTGTCTAAATACTTTTTTTCCCCACTATATATTAGTGCATTAAAAATCGCCAAAACACCAGGTTCCTTGTCACTTTGTAGTTATTCACATTTTATCCTAGCCGATTTCTTTTTCATATAAGAGAACGAAACTTGCTATGAATTTTCTGAAAAGTGGAATTATGGATCCAAATAGGGGCATTATGCAGAATGTATAAGAGTTGGGGCATCAATATCATTTTTAATAAGTTCCCTCGTCCTACAGCTGATAATGGTAATCTGCACCACGCATAGATTTTCTTTTTATACTTTTCCAGAAGAAGATATAGATTCAGTACAATGTAATCCTGAGATCTTTTTGTTATACTTATACCCGGTATTAGAATTTCTCAACCGTTTGTATTTGTGTATGTTCTAATATGCTCGAATCAGGGATATCATCAAATGGTAGAATAATCGACTTATCCCAATTAATGGACAGGCCTGACCATTCACCAAACTCTCCAATAATGTTCAGAATAGGATCAATAGACTTCTGGATATCACCTACTGTACATATAACGGTTTGTGTATTATACAATCACTGTATTTTATGTAGTGTGGGCACCCGCTTCTGCAGTGCCACCTTGTAACCAATTGCTTGTGAAATAAAGGTTTTTGACCAAACTCGTGTTTGGTGTTTCTGCTTTGGGTTTCTGATTATTTCCAAATAGTCTGCCATTCATATCCTAGCATAGCTATGTCACCATCTTATTGGTACTAGACAATTGTCTGATACGTAGATACTTTCCTTTGGTTTAATATATATTATTTGCTTCGTTCAATTTTTGTTTTGTTGTGGTAACCCCTTTACCCCCGAATGTGATTTGCTCGTTAATGACCAGGCCAATTTTTACAATTCTGACCGCTGTCACTTCATGATGTAATAACATTGGAACACTGCAACGGATCTCACTGATTCTGAGATTATTTTTTTGTGACATATTGTACTTCATGATAGTGGTAAAATTTCTTCGATGTGACTTGGGTTACTTTGTGAAAAAAATCAGAAATTTGGTGAAATTTTAATTTTCATGCCCTTAAATCAGAGATTTATGTCACACAAAATAGTTAATAAATAATTCTCACATAAAACACGCGTCACCCACTATAGGCAATACTAGGGGGTATAATGGAGTCTAGACACAATGAAATTTAAAAAATTACAGTTTTTATTAAGTCATATATTAATGAAAAAAGTTTTTTTCCATAGAACAAAGCAATGATTAAAAAGTTAATCAGGAACATTTTCAGCTGTCCAGGATTATGCATATGGGACTCAATCCAAAGGCTCTTGTAGGATCGAGGGTAGGGTTAAGATATTTATTCCCTCAATGAATATATAGATATCAGCAATCCAGCTTTTAATGCTTACTGGCCAGAGGGTATAAAGTACAAATGCCCTATAAAGTGTCAGTGCCAGCAGCATGGGCTTATTGCCCCAATATAGCTATATCAAAGGGACATTCAGATAATAATATTGTGCTGAGACCCAACCACTATATCCCCAGTTGTCATAATGTCAATTACTTACAGCCAGAGGAGAGAGAAAGTGACCCAGTGATCCTGGTGCTGCACCCCGACGCCGCCGTTTCGCCACACTTCTTCCAGGGGGCGTTAACCACTATAGCTTAACTGGCTCCTTAAATACACTGTGTTCCAAATTATTATGCAAATAATATTTTCTCAGATTTTCCCAAATTACCTATATGAATTGCAGTCATTGTAATTTTCCAGTCAAATAACTATTAGAGTACAATTGAAAGGTTTTTGTACAAACTGCCTATGATAACAGTATATTTTTTAAAAAATTAAAAACTCAAACTGCACTCAAAATGCATGTTCCAAATTATTATGCACAGCAGAGTTTTCAACCTTTTCATTTTAATAAAGAACAAAAAAATGGTCATTTTTGAAATTATAAGCATTAGCAGGTTATTACAAACTGAAATCAAACAGTTTTCAACTCAAAACTTTATTCTAGGTGATGTTACATTTGCACATAGGACCCCTTGTTCGAAAGGAGCTTCTGAACTCTCTCGTCCATTGAATTTGTCAGGTTTTGGATGGTTTCTGCTTTAATTGTTTTGCATGAGGACAGAATACCCTCCCAGAGCTGTTGCTTAGATGTGAACTGCCTCCCGCCATCATAGACACTCCTTTTGATGATGCTCCAGAGGTTCTCAATGGGGTTGAGGTCAGGGGAGCATGGGTGCCACACCATAAGTTTGTCCCCTTTTATGCCCACAGCAGCCAGAGATGCAGATGTGTTATGTGCAGCATGAGACGGGGCATTATCATGCATGAAAATGATCTTGCTGCGGAACACACGGTTCTTCTTCTTGAACCATGGAAGTGCTGTTTGAGAAACTCAACATACATTATGGAGTTCATCTTTACCCCTTCAGGGATCCTAAAAGGGCCGACAATCTCTCTCTCCATGATTCCAGCCCAAAACATTACTCCACCTCCTCCTTGTTAGCGCCGTAGCCGTGTTTGCATGGGGTGTCCATCAACCAGCCATCCTCCACTCCATCCATCTGGACCATCGAGATCATCTCATGCATGATAATGCCCCGTCTCATGCTGCACATAACACATCTGCATCTCTGGCTGCTGTGGGCATAAAAGGGGACATACTTATGGTGTGGCCCCCATGCTCCCCTGACCTCAACCCCATTGAGAACCTCTGGAGCATCATCAAAAGGAGTGTCTATGATGGCGGGAGGCAGTTCACATCTAAGCAACAGCTCTGGGAGGGTATTCTGTCCTCATGCAAAATAATTGAAGCAGAAACCATCCAAAACCTGACAAATTCAATGGACGATAGAGTTCAGAAGCTCCTTTCAAACAAGCGGTCCTATGTGCAAATGTAACATCACCTAGAATAAAGTTTTGAGTTGAAAACTGTTTGATTTCAGTTTGTAATAACCTGCTAATGCTTATAATTTCAAAAATGACCATTTTTTTGTTCTTTATTAAAATGAAAAGGTTGAAAACTCTGCTGTGCATAATAATTTGGAACATGCATTTTGAGTGCAGTTTGAGTTTTTTATTTTTTTTTTAAACATACTGTTATCATAGGCAGTTTGTACAAAAACCTTTCAATTGTACTCTAATAGTTATTTGACTGGAAAATTACAATGACTGCAATTCATATAGGTAATTGGGGAAAATTGAGAAAATATTATTTGCATAATAATTTGGAACACAGTGTAGTTGCTATGAAATGTTTTTTTTATTCCTACAAGTTTGATGCGTTCCTGTCCCCGGGCCCGCAAGAAATCCCGCCTCCTGCGTGAATTACAATGTCTCCCCCCTCCCCTGCATGTCAGTGCCCTGTGACGTGCTGTTGCCGTGGCCAAATCCCGCGCCTGCGCACTTCTCCTTTTACCCAAGGCGCACTTCTTCCTGCCGTCTATGTTCATTGCACTGGAAGAATCTTGTGCGCAGGCGCCAGGAAGTCAGAGCGATACCAAATATGTGTCGTTTATTTTATTTTTTTTCATAATATTAATTTATAAGTACAATTATATATTTTTTTAAAAATATTTTTTCAACTTTTTTTTTAACTTCTTTACTTTGTCCCACTGTAGGACTTTCACTTTCCACAGTCTGATCGCAGTTATCTATAATATAACCGGGGATGCATGTCTCTGTCTGAAGCCTCGATAGACTGCGCATGCGTGACGCGCAGTCTGGCTCCAGACAGAAGCATGCATGGAGCCGTTACAGGTAAGAGGAGTGTATGGCGCCGGAGATCGCACGGTATGCGTAGAAACTGAACGCATACCGCGATCTCCGACGCTATACTTACATACTTACCTGATTGGGAGGAGCGTTGCCGCGGCGCCTCTCTCTACCGTAGACCGGGGCAGGAGTGAGGCGTCGGATAAGCGCATGCGCATAGCGCTATCCGGCGCCATTTTATTGAAGACACATTTGCAGTGTGTCTTCATAAAAATTACGCTGAAGAGCGCGGTGCTCCGGCGCCGCACTCCTCCCCCGGCCTCCGGCAGAACAGGACGCAGCAGCGCTGGAGCACAGAGAAGAAAGGTGAGTATAACTGTTTATTTTTTTTGTATGTGTGTACAGTGTGAAAGGGATGAGGTGGCCACACATACCAGGATTGTGGGGTGAGGGGACCATGCATACCAAGATTGGGGGGTGAGGGGACCATGCATACCAGGATTGGGGGGTGAGCTGTACCACACATACCAGGATTGGGGATGAGGGGTGCCACGCATACCAGGATTGGGGATGAGGGGTGCCACGCATACCAAGATTGGGGATGAGGGGTGCCAAGCATACCAAGATTGGGGATGAGGGGTTCCATGCATACCAGGATTGGAGATGAGGGGTTCCATGCATACTAGGATTGGGGATGAGGGGTTCCATGCATACCAGGATTGGGGATGAGGGGTTCCATGCATACCGGAATTGGGGATGAGGGGTGCCATGCATACCGGGATCGGGGATGAGGGGTGCCATGCATACCGGGATTGGGGATGAGGGGTGCCATGCATACTGGGATTGGGGATGAGGGGTGCCATGCATACCGGGATTGGGGATGAGAGGGGCCATGCATACCAGGATTTGGATGAGGGGCCATGCATACCAGGATGGGGATGAGGGGTGCCATGCATACCAGGATGTGGGTGAGGGGTGCCATGCATACCAGGATAGGGATGAGGGATGGGGTACCATGCATACCAGGATAGGGATGAGGAGTACCACACATACCAGGATTGGGGATGAGGGGTGCCACGCATACCAGAATTGGGGATGAAAGGTGCCACACATACCAGGATTGGGGGTGAGGGGTGCCATGCATACCAGGATTGGGGATGAGCGGTGCCACGCATACCAGGATTGGGGGTGAGGGGAGCCATGCATACCAGGATTGGGGGTGAGAGGTGCCATGTATACCAGGATTGGGGGTGAGGGGTGCCATACATACCAGGATTGGGGGTGAGGGGTGCCATGCATCCCAGGATTGGGGGTGAGGGGTGCCATGCATCCCAGGATAGGATGGTGGGGACAGGATGGGGGCAGCACAAATACCAGGAGGGGGGCAGCACATACCAGCATGGGAGACCATATACCAATAAAAATGCTCGCCACCCGGGCGTAGAATGGGTTCAATAGCTAGTAAGATATAGCAGTGCAGGATCACTGTTATACCTTGTAACCTGTCAGCCCTGCAGACACAAGCTAGTTTGACCATGTACTACGCATGATCAAACTAGATTGCAAGTATCTGATCACCCGGATGTTGTCATGACGAAATCGGGTCACCATGGCAACGATCGAGACCCCGCGATGACATCTCCAATCCAAGGTAAGAAGGGTTGTTTTTCCTCTCCCTTCTCCTGAAGTGCTACGATCTACTTCAATCACAGCATTTCGTGGTTTAATGTACTGGGGACAGTGCGGGACCGCTCTTGGCAATGAGTACCAGGTGTCAGCTGTCAGAATCAGCTGACACCCGACGGCAATCATGCACGCACAGCCTCTGTGCGGGTGCAATCGCCTATACGTAATAGTATGTATCTGGTCCATAAGGCCCAGGGCACAGGGATGTATTATTACTGACCACGTCATAAAGGGGTTGATGACATCACAGTGTCCTATGGAAGGTTCCTGAGATGGTATTTCTGTGCCTTTTTGTTTCAGTTGATGTTTCCTTTTCTCCTGTGCTGTTTTTTCTTGTTTGTTTCTCTTGTAATAGGAGTTTTTTAGCTCCTGAATAGACTCCAATAGACTCTGTTGCTCCAGCTGAGGTATCTGGGTCAGAGGAACTAAAGGTGACCTTGTTAGGTGTACGATGCATATTGGAGCTATATTTATGGTTTCTAAGGATGGATCTAGGGGATTTGCCGGTTTTGTCCCACCTTCCCCACTCATCAGCTTGATCTGTGGATTAATCATGGGAATCACGTTCTAGTTTTATAATTTCCATGATTTTCTCTTCTGCTTTGCTAATTTTAGCATTACTTTTATTAATGAAATCTTCAAAGTCCCAAAGTCTTTCTTCCAGTGATAATTCCAATAAATTCTTTCAGCAATCCTGGCTTGATCTGACCGGCTTCTATAACTGTGGAGCGCACCGCTGCAAGGCTTGTGAATGCGCCCAGAAGTCTAAATCATTTATCCTCTTAGCGCCCGAGACAATTTTCACCTTAATGACCAGGCAGAGTTTTTGAAATTTGAACAGCGTCACTTTACGTGGTAATAACTCATGACACATTTTACTTTATGTTAATGGTAAATTTAAGTCCATATTTTTTGCATTTATTTGTGAAAATATCAGAATTTGAGACAATTTTGAAAATGTTCCAACTTACAATTTTTATATCCTTAAGCCAGTTAGTCCTGCTGTACTAAATAATTAATACATAACATTTCCCATGTGTCTACTTTACATCTGAATCATTTTTCAAATGTCATTTTATTTTGTTGGGATATTAGAAGGGTTAAAGGTTTAGCAGCAATTTCTAATATTTTCAAGAAATTTCCAAAACCTGTTTCTTTAAGGATCTATTTAGATATAAATGGACTTTGAGGGGCTTATTTATCTGAAACTCCCCAAAAGTGCCACCATTTTAAAAACTGCACCCCTCAAATGCTTCAAAATTGCGGTCAGGAAATTTTTTAACCCTTCAAGTGCTACACAGGATTTAATGCAAAGTGGAATTAAAAAATATAAATTTAAATCTTGCTTCTAAAATGTTGCTTTAGCCCTACATTTTTCACTTTACAAAAGATAGCATGATAAAATGGACTCCAAAATTTGTTATCCAGTTTCTTCTAAATTAATTGATACCCCCATATGTGCTCAGAAACCTCTGTTTGGACAAACGGCCGGGCTCGGAAGGGAAGGAGCACTATTTGAATTCTGGAACACAAATTTGGGTGAAATAAATTGTGGGCAATGTGTCGCATTTGCAGGGCCCCCAAAGCGCAGAAAATCCCCCCCACAAGTTACCCCATTTTGGAGACTACACAGCTGAAGGATTTTATCCAGGAGTATAGTGAGAATTTTGAGCCCACAGGTACTACACAGAATTTGATAACATTAGGCCGTCATATTGACAATTTTCATTTTTTTCACAAAAATGTTATTTTAGTCCCAAATTTGTAATTTTCACAATGGATAATAGGAGAAAATGGACCCCATAATTTGTAACACAATTTTTCCTGAACACGATGATGCTCTATATGGGGTAAAAAACGTCTGTTTGGGCACATGGCAGGGCTAGAATCAGTAAGCAAACTATTTGTCTGGAATAAATTGTGAATGCCATGTTGCATTTGTAGAGCCCCCGACATGCGAAAACAACAGAAACCCCCCCACAAGAGACCCCTCAATGAATTCATCTAGGGGTGTACTGACCATTTTTAACCTGCAAGTGATTTATGAAACTTTACAACATTTAGATGTGAGAACAAAAAATAAAAATGTTTCCACTAAAATACTGTTTTAGCACCAAATTTATAATTTACATGAGGCGTAATGGGGGAAACTGGACCCTACAATTTCTCCCGAACGTGGCAGTACCCCATATGTGGTTGTACACTTCTGTTTGAGCACACAGCAGGGATCGGATGGGAAGGAGTGCTACTTGGCTTTTAACCCCTTTCTGACATTGTCAGTAGTGTTGATCAAACATGTATTGTTAACCCTTTTGGCGAGCATGCTTGGGTGCTTGCCGAGTATTTGCGGTGTGCTCTGCATCTTTGTTAGTGGCGCCGCGACTGCATGTGTCTCAGCAGTTTATCAGCTGTGACACATGCAGCCGCGTGTGTCATAATACGTCCGTGTGCCCTGAGCCTTATGGACCAGGTATGTATTATTACGACATGGCAATCAGGCCCACACATAGGCTGTGAGGGAGCGATCGCAGCCAGGTGTCAGCTGATTCTGCCCGCACTGCTCCCTGCACTTTAACCCCCTAAATGCTGTGATCGGTGCCCCTCTGCTCTTGGATCGGAGATCCCGCACCATCAGCGCGGGGTCCCGATAGTTGCCACGGTGACCCGATGTCGTCATGACGACATCCGGGTCACCAGACACCAGCAAGTTAGTTTGATCATGCGCAGTGCATGATCAAAGTAACTTGTGTTTGCAGAGCTGACAGGTTATTATGTATAACAGTGATCCTGCACTGCTACACATTATAGCTGCGATCAGACAGCAGAAAGTGAAAGTCCCATAGTGGGACTAAGTAAAAAAGTGAAAAAAGGTAAAAAAAAGAAAAAAAAAAAGTTGTAAAAATTATATAAAAAAAAAAAAATATATATATTTTTATATGTGTGATACATACACACTGTACCCATAAATAAATATTATTATGAAAAACAAAAACAAAGATAAAACAATAAAAGTAAGCATATTTAGCATCGCCACGTCCAGAACGACCTGACCTATAAAACTGTCTCACTAGTTAATCCTTTTAGTAAACACGGTAAAAATAAAAAACAAAGCAAAAAACGATGCTTTATAATAATACCGCCGACCAAAAGGTGGGATAAAACGCAAAGAAAAAGACGAATGTAAATAAAAATGGTACCGCTGAAAACTTCATTTTGTCCCGCCAAAATCAAGCCACCAAACAGCTCCATCAGCTGAAAAATAAAAAAGTTATAGCTCTCAGAATAAAGCGATGCAAAAAAATTATTTTTTTTATAAAATAGTTTTTATTGTTTTAAAGCACAGAAAAACAAACAAAAAAAAATCCTGAATTGTTGGCTTTTGTTTATTCTGCCTCCAAAAAATCGGAATAGAAAGCGATCAAAAAATGTCAGGTGCCCGAAAACGATACCAATAAAGACGTCAACTAGTTCCGCAAAAAACAAGCCCTAACATGACTTTGTCGGCTGAAATATAGAAATATTATAGCTATCAAAATATGGCGATTCAAAAACTAGTCTTTAAGCGTATTTTAGTGACAGCTGTCAATCATAAAAACCCAATATTAATCTGGTCTCGCTGAAATCGCACCGACCCGAAGAATAAAGTCGTCTAATCACTTATACCGCATGAGGAACAGCATAAAAAAATAAGATCAATTCTTCACCTGCTGATTAGTTTAATTCTGCCTCCCAAAGATCGCAGTAAGGCTCTGTTCACATTTATCCTGCGTTCTGAGGGCTTACACCGGAGTTTCTATGTAAATCTCTGAAATACGCGATTCAGACAGAACCCCCTGCGGCCTGCGGAAGACTCCCTGTAATGAGGCAGATGGAGGCACCGTGGACGCAGTCCGGCCTGTGATCCCACGGTGTCACTCTTTTAATTAGATGTGCATAAAAATGCCAGTAGCCACAGTTTTGTGAACCTCTGAAAAAAAGGACACCGCTAAACAGAGGCCAGAGTAACTCTAACTCTGCTGCTTCATTATAGTGAATGGATCCCTCGGGGTAGGGTTAGGGTTGTGTTAAGGTTAGGATTATGGTTGTGTTAGGTTTGGAATTTTTTCAATAGTAAAGAAAAAAAAATGACGACGATATGGCGATTAGTGTTGAGTGTAAGTGCTCGCTACTTGAGTTTGGATCGGGTGCTTGGGTATGCTCTGAGTATCGCGGGTGCTCGGGTGACATGCTCGAGTCTCCGCCCCGCATGTTTCGTGGCTGCCATACACGAGCAATCCCCACGTTTTTTTTTGGGGTGTCTAACAACCGTGAAACATGCGAACAGGGACTCGAGCATGTCACTTGAGCACCTGCGATACTTGGAGCATACCTGAGTACCCGATGCAAACTCAAGTAGCAAGCACTTGCGCTGAAGACTAATGACAACTTATTCAATATGATGACCTAATGTTATCAAAATTCTGTGTTGTACGTCTGGGTTCAAAACGTTCACTATACCCATTGATAAAATCCTTGAGGGGTGTAGTTTCCAAAATGGGGTCACTTGTGGGGGGTTTCCACTGTTTAGGCACATCAGCGGCTCTCCAAACACGACATGCCGTCCACTCTCGATTCCAGACGATTTTGCGTTCATAAAGTCACACAGCGCTCCTTCCGTTCTGAACCCTGTCGTGTGTCCAAACAGTGTTTTTTCCCCACATTTGTGGTATTGGCGTACTCAGAAGAAATTGCACAACAGTTTTTGGGGTCCATTTTCTCCTCTTTCCCTTGTGAAAATAAAAAATTTGGGGCTAAAAGATCATTTTTGTGGAAAAAGTTTGATTTGTTTATTTTCACGGCTCTACGTTACAAACTTCTGTGAAGCACCTGGGGGTTCAGCATGCTCACCACACATCTAGATAAGTTCCTTGAGGGGTCTAGTTTCCATAATGGTGCCACTTGTGGGGGGTTTCCA
Source organism: Phyllobates terribilis (assembly GCF_046119375.1). Classification (NCBI taxonomy): domain Eukaryota; kingdom Metazoa; phylum Chordata; class Amphibia; order Anura; family Dendrobatidae; genus Phyllobates; species Phyllobates terribilis. The sequence goes on along the minus strand of NW_027362795.1, from coordinate 11,436,789 downwards.
CTATTTAGGCACATCAGGGGCTCCCCAAATGCAACAAGGAGTCCGCTAATTATTCAAGCAAATTTTACATTCAAAAAGTCAAATGGCGCTCCTTCCCTTCCGAGCCCTGCCGTGCGCCCAAAAAGTGGTTTCCCCCCACATATGGGGTATCGATGTGCTCAGGAGAAATTGCACAAATTTTGTGGTCCATTTTTTCCTGTTACCCTTGCGAAAATAAAAAAAATTGGGTCTAAAGTATTTTCTGTCATAAAGGTTCCTCAAAGTCACGTCAAATGTGATGTGGTCCCTAAGAAAAAGGTTTTGTAAATTATGTTGGAAAAATGGGAAATCGCTGGTCAACTTTTAACCCTTATAACTTTTTAACAAAAAAAAATTTTGGTTCAAAGATTGTGCTGATGTAAAGTAGACATGTGGGAAATGTTATTTATTAACTATTTTGTGTGACATATCTCTCTGATTTAAGGGCATAAAAATTCAAATTTCTGATTTTTTCACAAAGTAATTGAAGTCATATCGAAGAAATTTTAACACTATCATGAAGTACAACATGTCATGAAAAAACAATCTCATAATCAGTGGGATCCGTTGAAGCGTTCCAGAGTAATTACATAATAAAGTGACAGCGGTCAGAATTGTAAAAATTGGCCTGGTCATTAACGAGCAAACCACGTTCGGGGGTAAAGGGGTTAACACAACAAAAATTAAACAGAGCAAATAATATATATCACATCAAAGGAAAGTATCTACGTATCAGACAATTGTCTAGTACCAATAAGATGGTGACATATCTATGCTAGGATATGAATGGCAGACCATTTGGGAATAATGAGAAACACCAAACATGAGTTCGGTCATAAACCTTTATTTCACAAGCAATTGGTTACATGGTGGCACTGCAGAAGCGGGTGCCCACACTACATAAAATACAGTGATTGTATAATACACAAACCGTTATATATGTACAGTAGGTGATATCCAGAAGTCTATTGATACTATTCTGAACATTATTGGAGAGTTTGGTGAATGGTCAGGACTGTCCATTAATTGGGGTAAGTCAGTTATTCTACCATTTGAGGATATCCCTAATTCGAGCATATTAGAACATACACGAATACAAAGGGTTGAGAAATTCTAATACTGAGTATAAATATCACAAGAAGAACTCTGGATTACATTGCACTGATTCTATATCTTCTTCTGGAAAAGTTTAACCCCTTTCCAAACTTGTGTTTAATAGTACGCACAAGGTAGTGACCCCCCGGTTCAGCACAGGCTCCGGCCTTGAGCCCGCACTGAACCGGGACATGTCAGCTGATTTATACAGCTGACGTGCCCACAACAGCCGCGGGTAGAATCATATTCTATCCGCGGCTGTCAACTAGTTAAATGCCGCTGTCAATCTCTGACACCGGCATTTAACTCGCACTTCCGGGAAGCGTGTTGTTAGCACTGCCCATCGGTGACCCCGTCACATGATTGCGGGTCACCGATGGGTTGGCATGAAAACCCGCGGTCTTCAGGAAACCCCTGTGGTAGTCATTTCTAGATTGCTATGAGCGCCGCCCAGTGGTCGGTGCTCATAGGAAGAGAGCATTTCTGCTGCATACAAGGGATCTGCTCGTCCTCTGTATGCAGCAGAGCCAACAGGCAAGTGCTGCTTCTAGTCTCCCATGGAGACTATTGAAGAAAGCAAAAAGTGTAAAAAAAATGTTTTTAAAAATATTGAAAAAATATATAAAAGTTTAAATCTACCCCCTTTAAAATAAAATAATAAAAAAAACACATATTTGATTACACTGTGTTCAGAATCGCCTGATCTATAAATATAAAAAAATAATTAATCCGATCGGTAAACGGAGTAACGAGAAAAAAATTCTAAACGCCAGAATTACGTTATTTGGTCGCCGCAAAATTGCAATAAAATTCAATAACGGGCGATCAAAACATCGTATGTACCCCAAAATAGTATCAATAAAAACATCAGTTAAGCACGCAAAAACTAAGCCCTCACCCGGCCCCAGATCCCAAAAAGTGGAGACGCTACGGGTCTCGGAAAATGGCGCCTTTTTTTTTTTATTATTATTTATTTATTTTTAGCAAACTTTGGATTTTTTTCACCACTTAAATAAAAAAGAACCTGTAAATGTTTGGTGTCTACGAACTCGTAATGACCTGGAGAATAATAATGGCAGCTCAGTTTTAGCAATCTGTGAACGTGGTAAAAAAACAAAACAAAAAGAAAAACGACTGTGGAATTGCAATTTTTTTGCAATTTCACCACACTTGGAATTTTTTTTCCTGTTTACCAGTACACGATATGGTAAAACCAATGGCGTTATTCAAAAGTACAACTTGTCCCCCCAAAAAAAGCCCTCACATGGCCATATTGCCCGAAACATAAAAAAGTTATGGCTCTGGGAACAAGGTGGGCAAAAAACAAAAATGCAAAAACAAAAAATCCCATGGTCGTTAAGGTAGAAAATCGATGTGTGGTGCAGATTACCATTATTGGCTGTAGGAAGAGGGAACTTATCAAAAATTACATTGATGCCCCAACTCTTATACATTCTGCATAATGCCCTTATTTGGATCCATAATTCCCATTTTCAGAAAATTCATATCACGTTTCATTGTCTTATGTGGAAAAAGAAATCGGCGAGGATAAAATGTGAATAACTACAAAGTGACAAGGAATCTGGTGGATTGGCGATTCCTAATGCACTAATATATTATATTGCAACATTTGGGTGGGTGGCAAAGCGCTGCAAACCAATAATAGTATTAAGGAGTTAATTACCTCAGGACACGGTGGAATATTCCTATTCATATAGTGGAACTGAAAGACCTCGCACACAAGAAATCAATATACCCTACACTTGCTCTACTCTACAAGGTCTGGGATAGGGGTAAAGATATAATGGAAATAGGAGACTGCAATGAATCTACACCTATATGGTTTAATAATAAATATGCAGAGTTCTATAAATTAGAGGGATTCCGGAGTTGGGAGGATAAAGGAATATATACGATATAAAACATATTGTCTGAAGGAATACTTAAGTCCTTTGATCAATTAAAGGGGGATTTGGGGTGACAAATAAACAATTCTATAAATCTCTACAGTTTCGGCATTCATTTAATGCACAATCAAGATGGACGCCCTTTTGGGTAGAAAATAATACTTTTGTTAAGTTGGTATTAGAGAAGGGAAATCCTAAGGGTCGTATTTCTGATATTTACAGAGTCCTTCTTGATAATTATTTAAAAATATTTCCTTCTCCAGCTAGACAAAAATGGATGGAGATATAGGTCCAATTTCTGAGGATCAATGAAGAGCGGTATTAGAACTGGTTCCCCAATTATCTGTAAATGAGGCTCAGAGATTCTCCCAGATCATATTAATACATAGGAAATATAAGACGCCTAGATTCCTATGTAACATAGGATACCGGACTGCTGCTGAATGTCCAGGATGTAACATGGATGCTGCGGGCCTATTACATCCGCTATGGGAATGCCGAGAGTTAGGTAAATACTGGAAAGGAGTTCTGTCTATTATAAAGAGGGTGTATAAAATAAATATTCAACCAGACCCAAAAAATGCCTATTAGGTATATTAGAGGATGATATGGAATTTAACCCAATTTCAATAGGGATTTCACATATTTTATTTAAAACTAGGAAACATATTGCATCCAAATGGATTAACCCCTCACCTCCAGAAATTAGTGAACGCAAAAACAGGGTAAATAATATTATCAGATTAGAAAAAGGGGTATATAAAAAACAAAACTCAATGAATAAATTAGAGAAAATATGGGGCTTATGGTTGGATACACCAGGAATGCCATCAAGGGGGTTATTGCTGGAGAGACAATGACTGGCGAGGTCTAATGTTTCATTGTAATGTATATTGGAATTCCTTAACATGTGGTATGGGTAATATAGCACACCTATATGTGTATAGGATTATAATGTTTATTACAATATTATGGTTATATAAGAGATTTCAAGAACGTAGAATGTTAATTGTAAGATATAGTAATTGCAAGTTATCAGACGGTAATGGGCAAGCTGAAAGGATATATAGGAGAGATGCATATGTCATCCCTATGGTATGTTATTTTATTATTGTATGTACCGGTTTCTTGTTTTGTAAAAAAAAAAAAATCTCAAAAATTTATTGGATTAAAAAAAAAAAAAAAAAAAAAAAGATTAGAAAAAAGGCTTCTCCCCTGTGTGAGTTCTCTGGTGCTTTACCAAAGCTGATTTATGGTTAAAACATTTCCCACATTCTGAACATGAAAATGGCTTCTCCCCTGTGTGAGTTCTTTTGTGTTTATTAAAATATGATTTATGGTTAAAACATTTCCCACATTCTGAACATGAAAAAGGCTTCTCCCCTGTGTGGGTTCTCTGGTGGTTTTCAAGATTGATTTTACGATTAAAACATTTCCCACATTCTGAACATGAAAAAGGCTTCTCCCCTGTGTGGGTTCTCTGGTGTTTATTAAGATGTGGTTTATGGTTAAAACATTTCCCACATTCTAAACATGAAAAAGGCTTCTCCCCTGTGTGGGTTCTCTGGTGTTTATTAAGATGTGATTTATGGTTAAAACATTTCCCACATTCTAAACATGAAAAAGGCTTCTCCCCTGTGTGAATTCTTTGGTGATTAACAAGATTTGATTTCTGGGTAAAACATTTCCCACATTCTGAACAGGAAAAAGGCTTCTCCCCTGTGTGAGTTCTCTGATGCTTAATCAAAACTGATTTTTGGTTAAAACATTTCCCACATTCTGAACAAGAAAAAGGCTTCTCCCCTGTGTGGGTTCTTTGGTGACTAACAAGATCTGATTTAAGGTTAAAACATTTCCCACATTCTGAACATGAAAAAGGCTTCTCCCCTGTGTGGGTTCTCTGGTGACGAACCAGATCTGATTTAATGTTACAACATTTCCCACATTCTGAACATGAAAAAGGCTTCTCCCCTGTGTGGGTTCTCTGGTGGATATTAAGAGGTGTTTTCCGGTTGAAATATTTCCCACATTCTGAACATGAAAAAGGCTTCTCGCCCTTGTGGGTTCTCTGGTGATTAACAAAAACTGATTTCTGGTTAAAACATTTTCCATGTTTGGAATAAAAAAATCTATTATCCATTGTGTGTATGTTTTGATGTTTAAGAATAGACTTTTTGAGGGTAAAACTGTTTCCATTTTCTGAATGTGAAAATGACTTCTTTCCTTTAGGAGCAGTTTGCTTTTTAATGCTTATTTTATTTTGATTTTCCTTAGTAGTCGGTAATGAATCAGAAGATAGGACCTGTTTCATAGAAGAAGTAATGGTATTCACTTCAATTGTATCCTGTGGGATCTCAAGATCATCCAATTTAAAGATCTCCTGTCCATCTGATCTTCTGGTACAGTCATCTGCCAAGAAAAAATCAATTATTAATTTTGAATAAAATATCCTTGAAATTGATATTTTTTAACATTTCTACTTAAAATGTCTAAACAATCAGATCCCTGGGCTACATGCTAATCCAGGGAAATGAAGAAATATATGCTCAAGTTTAAAAATCAATTTTATTAGACACAAATCTAAAAAATAGAGGATTTTAAATATTCCTCTATTTTTTAGATTTGTGCCTAATAAAATTGATTTTTAAACTTGAGCATATATTTCTTCATTTTCCTGGACTAGCATGTAGCCCAGGGATGTGTTTGTTTAGATTGATTTAGAAGTGGTATGCAATCTTTATTTATTTTTCTATGGGATTCTTGTGTTAATTGTACTTAAAATGTCTGTAGAAATGGCAAGTTATTGACAGAATGACAGTTCACAGTCTAATAGAAAACCTCATAGGATGAACCAGTAGAGCGTGGTGTCCAACTGTTTGCTCATTCTGTTTCCAAAATATGGAATAAGAAGCCATCAAACAATGTTATGTAGGGAAAAATGACACCAATAAAAACTTCTACTCATCTCACAAAAAACAAACCCCCACTCAAGTCAAACAGAGGATTCCACATTATTAGATTCTCAAAGGCTCTTGAGAATCAACATGGCTTCCATAAACCAATCCAGCAAAATCCGCTCTCCCGAAGTCAAATCCCCCCTCGCTTCTGCGTCCAAACAACATTTAGCATCCATGTATTTGGCATTACTATAGTGAGAGGAACCCACTTAATTTAAGGTGTGTGTCTCCTGGAGCTCAATCTGGGCACTATGCGTTTGGTAAAAAATGGCCAATGTGCAATTTTTTCTCTCCAACGTCCACTGCGTGCTAATTTTCAGAAAGTGCCTATGGAGTCAAAATAATCAAAACTCCTATAGATTAATTCACGGAGAGTTATAATTTCCAAAATGAAGTCACTTTATGGGGATTTCTACTGCTTTGGTTTTCTGACATTTTGTCATATTACGGCTTCTGCAAATGGTGTGTCCCATCTCCTCTGGGATCTGCTCCTGCGACGTCGGCTTCTGTCACCAGGAGCCGCCTTATTCATCCTGCATGTGGCGCTGGTGATGGAGGAGACGTCAGAACCAGAAGCTCTGGGCGGTGCAGGCTCTGTCCAGCCACTAAGATTAGGGTGCCTGGGACCTGTTGAACCATCCTGTCTGGCAATATGGGTGTGTGTGCTGTCCAGCTGAAGTAATCTACTTCAGCCAATTGGAAAACACCACACCCTACTAAAGCTGGAAGCATATTGCCAGAAGCTGCCAGATACAGCCTTGTTCTCCTCTGGTTCAGTCCTCTGTGCTCAGCTCCCGGCTTGTGTATTTGTTTCCTGTTGTGATCCCGGCCCGTTTACTGAATACTCTTGTGTCTTCTGATTTTGTATTTTCTCTGACCTCCATGTTCTGACCCGGCTATCTGACTATTCTTCTTGCCATCTCACACCACAGAACATCAGGTAACACCATGGCCCAAGCCTAGGGGTCTCTGTGTAAGTCCAGATCCATGTAGAGGGGTTAAATGGTGATGAGCAAGACAATCCCTGGGATCTAGAAAATGAAGTAGATAGCGCCAAGCCTGTTCGAGGTAGCCATCTTTTTAGATGTCAGGTGACCATGAACAGTGTCCCCAATATATTGTGTCTGTAAACTATTCCAGCAAGATCTGCATTCAAATAGCTAAATGGCGCTCCTTCCCTTCTTAACCTGCCATGTGCCCAGACAGTAGTGTACAACCGTATATAGGGGATTGTCAGATTCAAGAGAAGTTGGAATATTATTTGTAAGGTCCATTTGTTTCCTATTATCATTTGTGAAGAATCTCAGAGTTATCACCACATAAAGTGACACACGTCAGATCTGAAAAATGAGACCTGATTAACAACACAAAACTGGCTGCGGGAAGGGATTAAATCAGAATATTTTGGGCACCAACTACTGTAGTCAAAAACTGTGACTATAGACAATAACACATCTACTGAAATGATCAAACTCAACAGTCTCCATCAGTAATAAATGAGTAACTAGTGGTGAAACCTCTCTGGGGTAATTAGAGTATGGGGCTCGGGGGCTCTTGGCAATCTAAACTATTATAAGGGACAATATTTTCTATCAGATGAGATTCAAGAAGAAAAAAATAGATATTCAAAGAGAACTTTTTATAATAGTGCAGAACTGAAGTGTCCTAAATTTAGATCTCGGACATTTTGAAAAAGCAATGGAGATCTTTTTTCAAAGACTACCAGGGTATTAGAGTCTCACATAAGTGAGGCAGCCTGATCCAACCACAACCTGTTAAAAAAAAAAAAAAAGCATTCTATGTTAGATCCCCAACAACAACGTATGTTTGGAGGGAGACCTCCAACACTAAACTGGAGTTTAGAGAAAGTATTAGCGCCCCCATTTCAGGAGAGATTGTGCAGTAATCTGAATTCCTTAGGATCGAAAACATAATGGAATTTATGACGTGGAGTGAATCCATGAAACCAGGGCTGGAGCCAACACATCTCCTGCAGGCGGGAATAAATGTATATTACAGCCATCAGCCACGCACAGCTTAGAGATATATCATGGCACAGGTGTAATGTTTTCTGTATAGTTTATCACAATCCTGTTTGAAGTTAGATTTAAAATAAATTTTAAAGTTTAGATAAAAGGAAACTCTGCTGTTATTGCATCATTACCCTCCGCTTTCTCTTACAGTCCGATCATAATATTTTTCTTCAAGTGATTTTCTAACTTGTCAGCACATTCTACATACGCTGCCATTTGGCTTTATAGTTTACAGATCTGGGCAGGTAACGGTCAGCGTCTCCTAATCCCAGGGGGTAGGTGGATCCTTCAGGTTGTAAGTTCTACAGAAAAGGGCTTTCCCAATTCACAAAGTCATTTGAACATTTTCAGATGGAGGTGAATGTTATGCTGCAGCGGCAAAATGGTGATCACACGATTGTGATACAGCCGGACTACCGAACTGATAAAGCAGCCACAGCCGGTGACTGAGAAGAATCTGTGACTTCTCTGCATTTAGTGGTTACTACTCACCTGGGTAGTCATATGTAAGAATCTCCTCTTTACACCACTCATCACCCCTCACATATGTCTCTGTAGTATTAATATGGGTCAGATCTTCACCCTGAAACAAATATTGTAAAAGTCACAGACTGATGGAGAAGTCCCATCTATGATCAGCTCTAATCCTGCCATCTCCACCGCTCTCATTACACTAGTATAAAACATATAACACTGGTGGCTAAAACAAGACTGAGCACTTCACAGCCGTCTACACATCATAGGGGAGATCTCACGACACCTTCTCTCCATCTACCTGATGATCCTGAGGAACATTGGGATCTTCTTGTTTACAGTCCTGTGGAAGAAGGGGATGGGGACATCTCTCTGGTGTTGTCCTCTTACTGGATAGATCTGGAGGGAACACATACAGGGACTGAATTCATTCTTTACATACAGATAATTATAGGCCGTGTGTATTTAGTCCTGTCTATTACCTGGTGATGTGAGGGACTGGGGAACCTCCATCATGACGTCCTTGTACAAATCTTTGTGTCCTTCTAAATACTCCCACTCCTCCATGGAGAAATAGACAGTGACATCCTGACACCTTATAGGAACCTGACACATACAATGATGGCGTCATCCCCCAATCCTTAATAGTGTTACTGTATAATGTCCCAGCATTCCCAGCAGTGTCACCTCTCCAGTCAGCAGCTCAATCATCTTGTAGGTGAGTTCTAGGATCTTCTGGTCATTGATGTCCTCATGTATCAGGGGTTGAGGTGGAGGCCCTGTGATTGGGCTCAGGGGTCTTCCCCATCTCTCAGACACAGGGTCCTGACAGCGCTCACTAGAGGTCTTCTTCACTACTGTGTAATCCTGGTTATGGAGAGACACATTAATAAATCTCACTCCAGACATTTCCAGAGTCCTCACCTCTCCAGTTCTGTCCATCTGTTATTCCCATAGATAATAATGATGTAATGTGACGTCATCAGAATCTCTCACCTCTCCAGTAAGACGGAAGAGGATCTCTAGGGTGAGGTGTAATATCCTCTCCGCCATCTTGTCTCTGTCCATATCCATCTTTGATGGGTAACTCTGGAAAATTCTCTTCTATAAAAGACCTGAATGAGAAGAAGATGAGCCGATGTAACATCATAAAAATCCTGTGTAATAATACAATTACTGGAGATAATAAGGGGAAACATATGAGGAGATTTATTATTTTACAGTATTTAGTTTTCGGCTTTACATCTAGTAATAAAACCTATATATTTTAGGCCTCAGACAACAAGCAGTTTCTTCCTCGGAGTCTGCAGCTGAATACGTTTCTCATAGACTCATCTTCCATAAAGCTAATTCTTGTCTCATTTACCGACACTGGAATCAGCATTAGTAATACTGCAGGAGATATCCATTACACGTGACGTGAGAAATAACTACTTCATGATGAGGATGACATTAGGCTTTCCTATATTGCAAGAAAAACACCAGAAATAAAGCAGATATTAAAATGTATCAAAAGAAAATTGGTACCAACAATTCTTGTAAAAAGAAAAAAACATGCAAAAAGACATTTTCTTATTTTTAATGTTAAACATTTAAGAAAAACAAAAAACCTCTTTTGGGCATCAGAACATAGATGTACACCGCAGGGATGGCACAGGTGCGGCTGTAACAAAAACCCTGGCAGTTTAACCACTTGCTGCTGACAGAAACAAACATGGCTTTGGTAGAGTTTTGCTGAATGTCCCTCCTCCCCCAAGGTCTTGATAATATGGGGCCGCCTAGTTACTACGATAAATAAATGCCTAATAATGGTGCCTGGGCCTGTAATGTACAAAAGTCTATTAGGCCGGGCCAGAGGCAGCGTCCAATAAGTTACTTTTTAAAGCCCCCAGACACATTAGACTAAAGCTGCATGAAAGTTGGTTGACTATATAATGTGTTTGGGGGCCTCCTAACAGATGATGTCAGGGCAGAGAAGGATCTGGCATCCTGAATTTCAGAGGCTAATCCGTTTGTTCTTCCTGTAGATAATCCTCGACTAGAGGAGTCTGGAGGCGACCTTCTCATACAGATCACAGGAAAGCTGGAATATTTGTGTGATTGGGGGAGTCGGGAGAGATGGCTGAACGGTCATTTGGCAGACGGCTAACACTTATCTCATGTGTATGGGGCCGTTAGCATTACACTGACAGGCAGTGATGATACACAGCACTACAGTAGTACAGTGCATCATCTGAGCAATCAGAGGCTTGTATGTTGTATGATCGCACTGATGAGAGTGGTTTAAAAAAAGTTTAAAAAAAAGTTTAACATGAAAAAAAAAAAATCAGTTTTAGCAACAAGAAACATCCGTCGCTATAGGAACAACAGACTCACTACACAATATTGGTTGAGTCACGTCCATAACAACTTTACTATACTCTATTATCCTATAGACATCCCATACACAGTGGAGTAGACTGAAATCACAGATCCCAATATAAAACATAAATATAACCATATATATATATAACCCGGACCAGATGGTATGGAGATGAATGAGGGAGGCCAAAGTCCAAAAATAAACTTTACAAGAACTTGATATACATCAGATAGCAGGCACAACACTTCATGGATGCTTCTTCTGTATTATGCAGAGTCAAGAACCGGTTACACGTGTCGGTACTTAACTTTTGTTATAATGATTTGCTAGACTGTTGTAGCTTATAAGTAGGCCAAACATCCCCTGTGGGGACCATACGGGTAACCTCAGCTCCCAGTTGATTTGCGAGTACCGTTTATAAGACGCAATATATACAGGGTGGACCATTTATATGGATACACTTGAATTAAATAGGAATGGTTGGTGATATCAACTTCCTGTTTGTGGCACATTAGTATATGGGAGGGGGGAAACTTTTCCAGATGGGTAGTGACCATGGTGGCCATTTTGAAGTCAGTCATTTTGGATCCAACTTTATTTTTTTCAATGGGAAGGGGGTCATGTGACACATCAAACTTATTGAGAATTTCATAAGAAAAACAATGGTGTGCTTGGTTTTAATGTAACTTTATTCTTTCATGAGTTTTTTACAAGTTTATGACCACTTATAAAATGTGTTCAAAGTGCTGCCCATTGTGTTGGATTGTCAATGCAACCCTCTTCCACTGATCGCAACACCACAGAAGAAATGCTAGCACAGGCTTCCAGTATCCGTTGTTTCAGATGCTGCACATCTCGTATCTTGATGGTATGGTGTGGTATATGGGGTACAAAGATAGTGGGGCCATTCTTCATCAATGGAAACCTCAATGCCACTGGATATCTGAAATTGCTACATGATGATGTGTTGCCCTCTTTATGTACTGAAGATGGCACGTTCCCTGAGTTTTTCCAACAAGATGGTGCACCACCACATTATGGGTGTCAGGTCCGAGCATTCCTGCATGAACAGTTTCCTGGAAAGTGGATTGGTTGTCGTGGGCCAGTAGAATGGCCACCAAGGTCTCCAGATCTGACCCCCTTAGACTTTTATCTTTGGGGTCATCTAAAGGCAATTGTCTATGCTGTGAAGATACGAGATGTGGAGCATCTGAAACAACGGATACTGGAAGCCTGTGCCAGCATTTCATCTGCGGTGTTGCAATCAGTGGAAGAGGGTTGCATTGACAATCCAACACAATGGGCAGCAATTTGAACACATTTTATAAGTGGTCATAAACTTTTTTCTTTTTCTTATGAAATTCTGAATAAGTCTGATGTGTCACATGACCCTCTTCCTATTGAAAAAATAAAGTTGGATCCAAAATGGCCGACTTCAAAATGGCCGCCATGGTCACCACCCATCTGGAAAAGTTTTCCCTCTCCCATATACTAATGTGCCACAAACAGGAAGTTGATATCACCAACCATTCCTATTTAATTTAGATGAATCCATATAAATGGCCCACCCTGTATATATACAGTACAGACCAAAAGTTTGGACACACCTTCTCATTTAAGGATTTTTCTGTATTTTCATGACTATGAAAATTGTATATTCACACTGAAGGCATCAAAACTATGAATTAACACATGTGGAATTATATACTTAAAGTGTGAAACAACTGAAAATATGTCTTATATTCTAGGTTCTTCAAAGTAGCCACCTTTTGCTTTGATGACTGCTTTGCACACTCTTGGCATTCTCTTGATGAGCTTCAAGAGGTAGTCACCGGAAATGGTTTTCACTTCACAGGTGTGCCCTGTCAGGTTTAATAAGTGGGATTTCTTGCCTTATAAATGGGGTTGGGACCATCAGTTGTGTTGTGCAGAAGTCTGGTGGATACACAGCTGATAGTCCTACTGAATAGACTGTTAGAGTTTGTATTATGGCAAGAAAAAAGCAGCCAAGTAAAGAAAAACGAGTGGCCATCATTACTTTTAAGAAATGAAGGTCAGTCCGAAAAATTGGGCAAACTTTGAAAGTGTCCCCAAGTACAGTTGCAAAAACCATCAAGCGCTACAAAGAAACTGGCTCACATGAGGACCGCCCCAGGGAAGGAAGACCAAGAGTCACCTCTGCTTCTGAGGATAAGTTTATCCGAGTCACCAGCCTCAGAAATCGCAGGTTAACAGCAGCTCAGATTAGAGACCAGGTCAATGCCACACAGAGTTCTAGCAGCAGACACATCTCTACAACAACTGCTAAGAGGAGACTTTGTGCAGCAGGCTTTCATGGTAAAATAGCTGCTAGGAAACCACTGCTAAGGACAGGCAACAAGCAGAAGAGAATTGTTTGGGCTAAAGAACACAAGGAATGGACATTAGACCAGTGGAAATCTATGCTTTGGTCTGATGAGTCCAAATTTGAGATCTTTGGTTCCAACCACCGTGTCTTTGTGCGACGCAGAAAAGGTGAACGGATGGACTCTACATGCCTGGTTCCCACCGTGAAGCATGGAGGAGGAGGTGTGATGGTGTGGGGGTGCTTTGCTGGTGACACTGTTGGGGATTTATTCAAAATTGAAGGCATACTAAACCAGCATGGCTACCACAGCATCTTGCAGCAGCATGCTATTCCATCCGGTTTGCGTTTAGTTGGACCATCATTTATTTTTCAAAAGGACAATGACCCCAAACACATCTCCAGGCTGTGTAAGGGCTATTTGACCAAGAAGGAGAGTGATGGGGTGCTACGCCAGATGACCTGGCCTCCACAGTCACCAGACCTGAACCCAATTGAGATGGTTTGGGGTGAGTTGGACCGCAGAGTGAAGGCAAAAGGGCCAACAAGTGCTAAGCATCTCTGGGAACTCCTTCAAGATTGTTGGAAGACCATTTCCGGTGACTACCTCTTGAAGCTCATCAAGAGAATGCGAAGAGTGTGCAAAGCAGTCATCAAAGCAAAAGGTGGCTACTTTGAAGAACCTAGAATATAAGACATATTTTCAGTTGTTTCACACTTTTTTTGTTAAGTATATAATTCCACATGTGTTAATTCATAGTTTTGATGCCTTCAGTGTGAATGTACAATTTTCATAGTCATGAAAATACAGAAAAATCTTTAAATGAGAAGGTTTGTCCAAACTTTTGGTGTGTACTGTATATATATGAAAACTATGAATTTACACATGTGGAATTATATGCTTAACAAAAAAGTGTGAAACAACTGAAAATATGTCTTATATTCTAGGTTCTTCAAAGTAGCCACTTTTTGCTTTGATGACTGCTTTGCACACTCTTGATGAGCTTCAAGAGGTAGTCACCGGAAATGGTCTTCCAACAATCTTGAAGGAGTTCCCAGAGATGCTTAGCACTTGTTGGCCCTTTTGCCTTCACTCTGCGGTCCAGCTCACTCCAAACCATCTAGATTGGGTTCAGGTCTGGTGACTGTGGAGGCCAGGTCATCTGGCGTAGCACCCCATCACTCTCATTCTTGGTCAAATAGCCATTACACAGCCTGGAGGTGTGTTTGGGGTCACTGTCCTGTTGAAAAATAAATGATGGTCCAACTAAAAGCAAACTGGATGGAATAGCATGCCGCTGCAAGATGCTGTGGTAGCCATGCTGGTTCAGTACGCCTTCAATTTTGAATAAATCCCCAACAGTGTCACCAGCAAAGCACCCCCACACCATCACACCTCTTCCTCCATGCTTCACGGTGGGAACCAGGCATGTAGAGTCCATCCGTTCACCTTTTCTGCGTCACACAAAGACACGGTGGTTGGAACCAAAGATCTCAAATTTGGACTGATCAGACCAAAGCACAGATTTCCACTGGTCTAATGTCCATTCCTTGTGTTCTTTAGCCCAAACAAGTCTCTTCTGCTTGTTGCCTGTCCTTAGCAGCAGTTTCCTAGTAGCTATTTTACCATGAAGGCCTGCTGCACAAAGTCTCCTCTCAACAGTTGTTGTAGAGATGTGTCTGCTGCTAGAACTCTGTGTGGCATTGACCTGGTCTCTAATCTGAGCTGCTGTTAACCTGTGATTTCTGAGGCTGGTGACTCGGATAAACTTATCCTCAGAAGCAGAGGTGACTCTTGGTCTTCCTTTCCTGGGGCGGTCCTCATGTGAGCCAGTTTCTTTGTAGCGCTTGATGGTTTTTGCAACTGCACTTGGGGACACTTTCAAAGTTTGCCCAATTTTTCCGACTGACTGACCTTCATTTCTTAAAGTAATGATGGGCATTCGTTTTTCTTTACTTAGCTGCTTTTTTCTTGCCATAATACAAATTCTAACAGTCTATTCAGTAGGACTATCAGCTGTGTATTCACCTGATGTATGCACAACACAACTGATGGTCCCAACCCTATTTATAAGGCAAGAAATCCCACTTATTAAACCTGACAGGGCACACCTGTGAAGTGAAAACCATTTCCAGTGACTACTTCTTGAAGCTCATCAAGAGAATGCCAAGAGTGTGCAAAGCAGTCATCAAAGCAAAAGGTGGCTACTTTGAAGAACCTAGAATATAAGACATATTTTCAGTTGTTTCACACTTTTTTTGTTAAGTATATAATTCCACATGTGTTAATTCATAGTTTTGATGCCTTCAGTGTGAATGTACAATTTTCATAGTCATGAAAATACAGAAAAATCTTTAAATGAGAAGGTGTGTCCAAACTTTTGGTCTGTACTACACACACACACACACACACACACACACATACACACACATACACATACACTGTGGCTGGTGGGGTCTGTTGGGGGAGCAGCAACGTAGTGGGCCACAGGAGGCAGGAGCCACCTACTGCAGACTACACTGTGCCCGCTGCTAAAGAAAATGAATATTCGCTGCTCCCCACGCCCATGGATGTGGGGAGAAGTGAATATTTATTCTCCTAAATAGCGCTCAGTGTTGCCGCAGCACGGCTACAGCTGCGGCTCGACGGTCATGTGTGCCCGCTATTAAAGAGAATGAATATTCACTACTCCCCGCTCCCATGGGCGTGGGGAGTAGAGAATATTCATGCTCTTTAATAGCAGGCACGTGTGATCGTCAAACCGCTGCAGGAGCCGCGCTGCGGCTACACTGTGAGCGCTATTGAGGAGAGTGAATAGTCACTGACGTGAATAGTCACGTCAATAGTCTCAGCGTGGGGAGCAGTGACTATTCCGGCAGCTCGTTTGCTCGTGTGAGGGCATACCAGGATGGGGATTGGAGAGCCATGCATACCAGGATGGGAATGAGGGGTGTCATGCTTACCAGGATGGGGATATGGATTGGGGTGCCATGCATACCAGGATGGGGGATTGGGGTGCAATGCATACCAGGATGGAGGAGTGCCATGCTTACCAGGATGGGGATTAGGGTGCCATGCCTACCAGTATGGAGATAGGGGGTGCCATGCCTACCAGGATGAGACATGCATATCAGGATGAGGGATTAGAGGGGCCATGCATACCAGGATGAGGGATGAGAGGGGCCATGCATACCAGGAATAGGGATGAGGGGTGCCATGCATATCAGGATGAGGGGTGCCATGCATACCAGGAAAAGGGATGAGGGGTGCCATGCATATCAGGATGAGGGGTGCCATGCATACCAGGAAAAGGGATGAGGGGTGTCATGCATACCAGGATGAGGGGTGCCATGCATAACAGGATGAGGGGTGCCATGCATAACAGGATGAGGGGTGCCATGCATACCAGGATGGGGATGAGGGGTGCCATGCATACCAGGATGGGGATGAGGGGTGCCATGCATACCAGGATGGGGATGGGAGTGCCATGCATTGCATACCAGAATGGGGATTGGGGTGCTGTGCATACCAGGATGGGGATTGGGGTGGCATGCATGCCAGGATGGGGGATTGGGGTGGCATGCATACCAGGATGGGGGATTGGGGTGGCATGCATACCAGGATGAGGTGAGACATGCATATCAGGATGAGGGATTAGAGGGGCCATGCATACCAGGATGAGGGATAAGAGGGGCCATGCAGACCAGGAAGAGGGATGAGGAGTACAATGTATATCAGGATGAGGGGTGCCATGCATACCAGGAAAAAGGATGAGGTGTGTCATGCATACCAGGAAAAGGGATGAGGGGTGCCATGCATACCAGGATGGGGATGAGGGGTGCCATGCATACCAGGATGGGGATGAGGGGTGCCATGCATACCAGGATGGGGATGAGGGGTGCCATGCATACCAGGATGGGGATGAGGGGTGCCATGCATACCAGGATGGGGATGAGGGGTGCCATGCATACCAGGATGGGGATTAGGGGTGCCAT
Organism: Phyllobates terribilis; assembly: GCF_046119375.1. Classification (NCBI taxonomy): domain Eukaryota; kingdom Metazoa; phylum Chordata; class Amphibia; order Anura; family Dendrobatidae; genus Phyllobates; species Phyllobates terribilis. The sequence goes on along the minus strand of NW_027362795.1, from coordinate 11,419,603 downwards.
GCATACCAGGATGGGGATTAGGGGTGCCATGCATACCAGGATGGGGATGAGGGGTGCCATGCATACCAGGATGGGGATGAGGGGTGCCATGCATTCCAGGATGGGGATGAGGGGTGCCATGCATACTAGGAAGTGGATGAGGGGTGCCATGCATCTCAGGATGGGGATGAGGGGTGCCATGCATACCAGGATGGGGATGAGGGGTACCATGCATACCAGAATGGGGATTGTTGGGGTTCCATGCAGGATGGGGGATTGGGGTGCAATGCATACCAGGATGGAGGGATGCCATGCATAGCAGGAGGGGGATGAGGGCCACGTATAACAGGAAGGAGGGGGCCATATATACCAGGATGGGGGTTATTAACAGAATTGGGGGACATTACCCCTATAACAGTGTCAGCAGCAGACCCCATCTCCCTTAACGGTGCATCATGACCACATTTTTTGCTTAAATTTTTTTTTCTATAGGTGCTTCCTATGGTCCAGTGCGTCTAATAGTGCGAAAAATATGGTACCTCACTGGCTGAGGTGTATCTGTACGACTCCTCACAGGTACTCTCAAAGTACATTCAATGAGGGCTACACGCTCCTTGCTGCGGCATTTCATCTTCAGTTCTTCGTAGGAGAACTCATGTCCCAGTTCCTCTCCAGACAGTTGCTTGCTTAAATCCTGTTAGTTTAAGATAAGGAATCGTCCTTATCATTTCCCTTCCGCTGACATCCCCACTATCATCATGGGTGACTTCAACATCCCCATTGACACTTCCCTCTCAGCTGCCTCTAAGCTTCTATCTCTCACTTCCTCTTTCGGCCTCTCTCAATGGTCCTCCACAGACACGCACAAAGATGTCCACACTCTGGACCTCATCTTCACCCGCCTCTGTTCCCTATCTAACCTCTCTATCTCACCTCTTCTTCCTTCTGACCACAACCTACTTACATTTTCTTCCCTCTCCTCTCCAGGTGCACAATCCCCACTCCACAAACCTGCACAGCCTCGCAGAAATCTTAAACACCTTGATCTACATTCACTTTCCGAGTCTCTTCTCCCTCTTGCAAACATAAGTTCCTTACACAATGCAGATGCTGCCGCTTTATGTAAACCACTATATCTGCATCTCTCAAATCGGCTTCCCCTCTCAGACATACCAAAGCTCACAAAATTAACAGGCAACCCTGGTACACTAGCCTGACTAAAGAACGGAGGCGGGCTTCCAGAGTTGCTTAGCGGAGATGGAAAAGATCCCACTCCAAAGACCACTTCATCGCAATCAAACAGTCCCTCACTACTTTCAAGTCCACACTCACGGCAGCAAAAAAAACATACTTCTCATCTGTCATAGCTTCCCTGTCTCACAACCCTAAACAGCTATTCAACACTTCCAATTCTCTCCTCCATCCCCCTGCACATCCTCCCTCTCCCATCATCTCAGCTGAAGAATTTGCCTCATTCTTCAAGCAGAAGATTGATAACATCAGAGAAAGCTTTGGCCGACAACCCCCCCAGCACCTGCTCATATCTACTCAGCCCTCCTCCTCCAAAACCAGCTTCTCCGCAATCACAGAAGATCAACTTTCCGCTCTACTCTCAAGATCACATCTCACCATAATGACTGCTCATTCTCCCTAGTCCCGCAAGCTAGCTTTCCCGGGGTAACCTTGGACTCTGATCTCTCCTTCAAACCACATATCCAAGCCCTTTCCACTTCCTGCCGAATCCAACTCAAAAATATTTCCCGGATCCGTACATTCCTTACTTAATAATCTGCAAAAATCCATAGTCCATGCCCTCATCATATCCAGCCTCGACTCCTGCTCTGTGTGGCCTCCGTTCTAACACTCTCGCACCTCTCCAATTTATACTAAACTCTGCTGCCTGACTAATCCACCTGGTCCCTGGCTATTCCCCAGCCTCTCCCCTCTGGCAATCCCTTCACTGGTTACCCATTACCCAGAGACTCCAGTATAAAGCCCTACCTATGACATACAAAGCCACCCACAACCTGTCTCCTCCATACATCTGTTACCTAGTCTCCCAGTACTTGCCTACACACAACCTCCGATCCTCAGAAGATCTCATTCTCTACTCCACTCTCTGCTCTTTGTCTCTGCTATGATCTCACCTTGGAATCTGAATTCCCACTGCTATTATATCTTTGCTTTCCTTCAGAACGTACCATCTGATGTCTACCTTTGGTCACAAAACACCATATCAATTCAAGTCACCAGGTAGACCAAAAATTTGTATTTCTCACTTAATTATCCCTATCTGACTCATCACCAGGAAATGGTTCTCCTGTATGCCCATATAGATCAGAATTAGGCTCCAACACAGTATAATGGCACCCACAAAGTATGATGGCCCCCACAGCCCCTCAGAGTATTATGGCCACAAAAGCCTGCTAAACAAAATGAGGACACGCACTCAATATGGAGGCCATTAAAGTCCATCAAAGCACCCAACACAGTTTAATGGCCGCCCACTCAGTATGAAAGCCCCAAAGGCCCTTCACTTAATATGATGCCCCCATAATTCTTGATATTAAGAAAAAAAACACACACACACTCTACTCAACCAACCCCGTTCCCGGGTGCACTGCTCCGGTCTGTGCAGTGTGAGTACTGAGGCTCCATACTACAGGTGTGATGTAGTGACATCATTGTGCCTGCAGTGCACAGAGACTCAGATTCACAGGCGAAGGCTGAATGATGAATCAGTGAGCTTTCGACTTCCTGATTCATTTACCTATTCAATGTATTACCGTCACGGGAATGTGTATATAGCTGAAATTTTGATGATTGGGAAGGAGAGGGTGCCCGTTGCTGACCCACACCGAGCCCTCTCAATTCACAGGCATTATAGTGGCTACATGGGCTGCCACTATGGATGATATGCCTTTGCCTATCCAACTATTGTGTGGTAAATATCTCAGAGGTTCTGGGTTCATTAGTATCTGCACCAAGAATGGTGCTGAGTTTTTATTAATTGCCGTGGGGTAGTCGGTGAGATGGGTGGTACAAAATTGTGTGTCTAATGAGCAGTACTGTGGGAAACCTCCGCCCCCCAAATTAAAATATATGCACTAAAAACTGGACTAACAACATATATATGCTTAAAACTAGCAAAACTACAAGCTGAATGGCTTACCCTATACTGTACCTAAACAAAGCTGTTACAGCCTAAGTGCAGAGTTTGGCACCCTAAGAGACGACAATAGCATCCCCACACACCATTGGCTGTCCCTCAGAAGCCCTAGATAACCCTGATATACACTGCTCAAAAAAATAAAGGGAACACTCAAATAACACATCCTAGATCTGAATGAATGAAATATTCTCATTGAATACTTTGTTCTGTACAAAGTTGAATGTGCGGACAACAAAATCACAAAAATCCTCAATGGAAATCAGATTTATTAACCAATGGAGGCCTGGATTTGGAGTCACCCCCAAAATTAAAGTGGAAAAACACACTACAGGCTGATCCAACTTTGACGAAATGTCCTTAAAACAAGTCAAAATGAGGCTCAGTATTGTGTGTGGCCTCCACGTCCCTGTGTGACCTCCCTACAACTCCTGGGCAAGCTCCTGATGAGGTTGCGGATGGTCTCCTGTGGGATCTCCTCCCAGACCTGGACAAAAGCATCCGCCAACTCCTGGACAGTCTGTGGTGCAACGTGACGTTGGTGGATGGAGCGAGACATGATGTCCCAGATGTGCTCAATCGGATTCAGGTCTGGGGAACGGGCGGGCCAGTCCATAGCTTCAATGCCTTCATCTTGCAGGAACTACTGACACACTCCAGTCACATGAGGTCTGGCATTGTCCTGCATTAGGAGGAACCCAGGGCCAACCGTACCAGCATATGGTCTCACAAGGGGTCTGAGGATCTCATCTCGGTACCTAAAGGCAGTCAGGCTACCTCTTGCGAGCACATGGAGGGCTGTGTGGCCCTCCAAAGAAATGCCACCCCACACCATTACTGACCCACTGTCAAACCTGTCATGCTGAAGGATGTTGCAGGCAGCAGATTGCTCTCCACGGTGTCTCCAGACTCTGTCACATCTGTCACATGTGCTCAGTGTGAACCTGCTTTCATCTGTGAAGAGCACAGGGCGCAAGTGGTGACTTTGCCAATCCTGGTGTTCTGTGTCAAATGCCAAGTGTCCTGCTGCACGGTGTTGGGTTGTGAGCACAACCCCCATCTGTGGAAGTCGGGCCCTCATACCACCCTCATGGAGTCGGTTTCTAACCATTTGTGCAGACACATGAACATTTGTGGCCTGCTGGAGGTCATTTTGCAGGGCTCTGGCAGTGCTCCTCCTGTTCCTCCTTGCACAAAGGCGGAGGTAGTGGTCCTGCTGCTGGGTTGTTGCCCTCCTACGGCCCCCTCCATGTCTCCTGGTGTACTGGCCTGTCTCCTGGTAGCGCCTCCAGCCTCTGGACACTACGCTAACAGACACAGCAAACCTTCTTGCCACAGCTCGCATTGATGTGCCATCCTGGATGAGCTGCACTACCTGAGCGACTTCTGTGGGTTGTAGAGTCCGTCTGATGCTACCACGAGTGTGAAAGCACAACCAACATTCAAAAGTGACCAAAACATCAGCCAGAAAGCATTGGTACTGAGATGTGGTCTGTGGTCCCACCTGCAGAACCACTCCTTTATTGAGCGTGTCTTGATAATTGCCAATAATTTCCATCTATTGTCTATTCCATTTGCACAACAGCATGTGAAATTGATTATCGATCAGTGTTGCTTCTAAGTGGACAGTTTGATTTCACAGAAGTTTTATTTACTTGGAGTTATATTCTGTTGTTTAAGTGTTCCCTTTATTTTTTTGAGCAGTGTATATATCAAAAAATACACTGATACATTAAATAGGACCACTTATGTCTCAAGGTATATGTAAAGGAAAGGGTATGGTACTCTTCAGAGAATGGTTCAATAATCCGCCTCAACGCGTTTCCCCAACAGGTTCATCAGGAGACTTGATTCAGGGATGTTAATTCATGATGTTCAGCATAGTGCGTCTAATAGCCAGGTGTCCACGTTTAAATATCCTACTTCATCCAAAACCCCTCCCCAGACTAGGAGACCCATTCCCCTTCCTAGAAGTGAATTGTCATAGGATATATAGAATGCAGTCTGTCTATAATAATGTACTGCACCTGCGCTACTTCCCATGCACGAGAGGTCCGATAATGTCCATCTCCTAGTGTGAATGTCCGGAAGTGACTTGCTATAAAGTTTAATGGCAGATAAACTGATTGCTGCCAAACTACTCGTACCCTTCACTGCGCATGACCGTAGTTATGCATTCCACGCCGGAGAGCATCTAGGGTCATTGCCTGCGATTGTGCATGTTCAGACGTATCCGGACGCATACTGAATCTGGATTGCATTCCTCCCATATAGAAAAGTCCTGTCTCTGAGATCAGCATCATGGGAGACTAAAAACAAGTATTGCACATCCTCTCATCATGCAATAGGCATGTAGATCTACTTTATCACTACATAAAATATGGGATGGTGGCCCACAGTATATTCTTAAATGGCCAAATTTGACCCCTATTACATAATTGGATATATACAATGATCACCACACTTGTTAGTTACTAAATAGTATATATGGGATATAACTGATAAGAAATAATTCTGATATAGAAGCTCAGATATCTTGATGAAGTACAACAATATGTGAACCCGATTCACAGGGACTTGAGTAGAAATGGGTAGAGTATAAAATCCAAAAGTGTAATTCAGAATGGGGCTGTATTCATACAAAACAGGCATAGAAAATTTGTTCATTCAGTCCCTTAGGGGCTCGTGAATCCAGTCTGGAAATCCACTCACTTTCCTTTTTGACTATACATGTATTGAGATCACCTCCTCTCACATTAGGTTTAACCATCTCAATGATGCAAAAGGAGATGTCTCTTGTTTCACCTCAATGTGCACTGTTCAAGTGTCTCACTAATGGGGTGTCCCAACCATGGCGTATTTCGCCCAAATGCCTCCCACCCTCCTCCTATACTTCCTCTTGGTTGTGCATACATAATCTAGGGGAAAGGTGCATGTGGCCATATATAAAAGTCCTGAGGTTTTACAGTTGGAATTAACCCTCTGGAGAAAGATTTTACCTGTAGAGGAACTCGAGAAAGATTTACATGGTCTCATCCAATTACATATACAACTTTCTCCAGATTCTTCTATCCAGCCAAGTCCACTTGGGTGCAGGTTTCTATAGAAAATATGCACTAAACAGTCCCTAATTGACCAACCCTTTCTGAAACTTATTGTGGGAGTAGATCCCACAGCACCCTCAGGTCCAGGTCGGCCAGGGTTTTCTGAGGATATTAAAGATATGGTCACTCTGATTGTGATAAGTTCCTATTACTCGTGTTATCCCATCTTTTTCTTGGTTTCTTGGTTAGGTATGAAGGAGTGTCTGTCTCTCCCGATTTTCTGCAAACAATCGTGTGGAATCCAAAATGTACTGTTGGTACCCTTTTTTCATGAATCTGGTGTTCATGTCTATTGCCTGTATATTAAAATCTGTGACATTAGAGCAGTCTCTTCTCAACCGTAAAAATTGACCCTTGGATATTGCTTTTTTTAAGGAGGATGGGGTGGTGACTATCCCACTTCAATTGTTTATTACTGCTTGTAGGTTTATGATAGATGAGTGTCCCTATGGTCTTATCCCGTACTTTCTTGATTGGTACATTCAGGAAAGGCAACTGGTAATAGTTGAACTCTGATATAAATCTAAGGCCCACTCTATTGATGAGTTCCCTAACAAATTCAAGAAACTTTTCACTCGTCCCTGACCAGATGATAAAAATTTTGTGAATATATCTATACCATACCCCAATATATGGTTGCCACCACTTATGATCATCCCTGAATATTGTGGTTTCCTCCTACCAGCACAGGAACAGGTTAGCATACGAGGGGGCACAGGGGCTCCCCATCGCAGTACCCCTGAGCTCAGGGAAGTACTTCCTGTCAAAAAGAAGTTATGAATAATAGTGAATTTTAGAAGATCCTCCATGAAGTCATTATGTCTGCTACACTCTATTGATCTCGATTTCAAGAAATGTTTTACTCCTCTGATACCATCATCATGCGGTATATTACTGTACAAAGCCTCGATATCTAGTAAGGCCTGCTCCCCTACATGCCTGTATACATGCTCAAGGGTCTACATGTAGGGGAGCAGGCAAAGGGAAAACCAATCCCAGAGGGATTATTCCATCTGCAGGACCTCAGGTGGCACTGGGGGAACATTATACTGTGGGGGGGGGGGCATCATACACACCGCATAAGGGGCATAATGGGGGCATTACACTGTGTGGGGCATCATACATACTGCATAAGGGCATAATGGGGGCATTACACTGTGGGGGGCATCATACATACTGCATAAGGGGGCATAATGGGGGCATTACACTGTGTGGGGGCATCATACATACTGCATAAGGGCATAATGGGGGCATTACACTGTGTGGGGGCATCATACATCCTGCATAAGGGGCATAATGGGGGCATTACACTGTGTGGGGGCATCATACATACTGCATAAGGGGCCATAATGGGGGCATTACACTGTGTGGGGGCATCATACATACTGCATAAGGGGGCATTACACTGTGTGGGGCATCATACATACTGCATAAGGGGCATAATGGGGGTATTACACTGTGTGGGGGCATCATACATCCTGCATAAGGGGGCATTACACTGTGTGGGGCATCATACATACTGCATAAGGGGCATAATGGGGGTATTACACTGTGTGGGGGCATCATACATCCTGCATAAGGGGGCATTACACTGTGTGGGGCATCATACATACTGCATATGGGGCATAATGGGGGTATTACACTGTGTGGGGGCATCATACATCCTGCATAAGGGGCATAATGGGGGCATTACACTGTGGGGGGCATCATACATACTGCATAAGGGGCATAATGGGGGCATTACACTGTGTGGGGGCATCATACATCCTGCATAAGGGGCATAATGGGGGCATTACACTGTGTGGGGGCATCATACATCCTGCATAAGGGGCATAATGGGGGCATTACACTGTGTGGGGGCATCATACATCCTGCATAAGGGGCATAATGGGGGCATTACACATCCTGCATAAGGGGCATAATGGGGGCATTACACTGTGTGGGGGCATCATACATCCTGCATAAGGGGCATAATGGGGGCATTACACTGTGGGGGCATCATACATCCTGCATAAGGGGCATAATGGGGGCATTACACATCCTGCATAAGGGGCATAATGGGGGCATTACACTGTGTGTGGGGCATCATACCTCCTGCATAAGGGGCATAATGGGGGCATTACACTGTGGGGGCATCATACATCCTGCATAAGGGGCATAATGGGGGCATTAAACTGTGTGGGGGCATCATACATACTGCATAAGGGGCATAATGGGGGCATTACACTGTGGGGCCAGTAAAGGGGTCCTGTACTATGAGAACAATACGTTTCCTCCCTTCCTGTCTCCATAGTTGGGTCGTATGTATCTATTACAGGAAACAGAACAAAAACCTTATGATTCTTATAAAGGGGCAACACAAGACCCCAAAAGAGTCTCCGTGCTGAAGGGGTTAATGCCCCCTGCGCCCAGTAATGGGGGTCTCCACATACCTCCACCTGCAGAGCCGCCACCACATATATGGCTGCTCTGTGCGCACAGGAGCTGTGAAGAGGTCACAGGAGGGGAGGAGTCAGGGGTCACATGATCAGGGGCCTCAGTGGATGCAGGACTCTGCTGTGCTGGTTGTCATGGTGCTGGATGAGCTGAAGTTTATGTGTGGGGTCAGGAGAGGTTTACAGTGTGGATGTAGCAGAGCCGCGTGTGTACGAGGTGTACGGAGCAGAGCCGCGTGTGTACGAGGTGTACGGAGCAGAGCCGTGTGTGTACGAGGTGTACGGAGCAGAGCCGTGTGTGTACGAGGTGTACGGAGCAGAGCCGTGTGTGTACGAGGTGTACGGAGCGGAGCCGCGTGTGTACGAGGCGTACGGAGCAGAGCCGTGTGTGTACGAAGTGTACGGAGCGGAGCCACGTGTGTACGAGGTGTACGGAGCGGAGCCGCGTGTGTACGAGGTGTACGGAGCGGAGCCGTGTGTGTACGAAGTGTACGGAGCGGAGCCGTGTGTGTACGAGGTGTACGGAGCGGAGCCGTGTGTGTATGAAGTGTACGGAGTGGAGCCACGTGTGTACGAGGTGTACGGAGCGGAGCCGTGTGTACGAGGTGTACGGAGCAGGGCCGTGTGTGTACGAGGTGTACGGAGCGGAGCCGTGTGTGTACGAGGTGTACGGAGCGGAGCCGTGTGTGTACGAGGTGTACGGAGCGCAGCCGTGTGTGTACGAGGTGTACGGAGCGCAGCCGTGTGTGTACGAGGTGTACGGAGTGGAGCCGTGTGTGTACGAGGTGTACGGAGCGGAGCCGCGTGTGTACGAGGTGTACGGAGCAGAGCCGCGTGTGTACGACCTTTACAGTGCGGAGCCGTGTGTACGAGGTGTACGGAGCGGAGCCGCGAGTGTGCGAGGTGTACGGAGCGGAGGCGCGTGTGTACGAGGTGTACGGAGCGGAGGCGCGTGTGTACGAAGTGTACGGAGCGGAGGCGCGTGTGTACGAGGTCTACGGAGCGGAGGCGCGTGTGTACGAGGTGTACCGAGTGGAGGCGCGCATGTACAAAGAGTGCGGAGTCATGTGTTTGAGGTGTATGGAGCGGAGCCGCGTGTGTACGACCTTTACAGTGCGGACCCGTGTGTACGAGGTGTACGGAGCGGAGCCGCGAGTGTGCGAGGTGTACGGAGCGGAGGCGCGTGTGTACGAGGTGTTCGGAGCGGAGGCGCGTGTGTACGAGGTGTACGGAGCGGAGGCGCGTGTGTACGAGGTGTACGGAGCGGAGACGCGTGTGTACGAGGTGTACGGAGCGGAGGCGCGTGTGTACGAGGTGTACGGAGCGGAGACGCGTGTGTACGAGGTGTACGGAGCGGAGGCGCGTGTGTACGAGGTGTACCGAGTGGAGGCGCACATGTACAAGGAGGGCGGAGTCATGTGTTTGAGGTGTATGGAGCGGAGCCGCGTGTGTACGACCTTTACAGTGCGGAGCTGTTTGTGCGGAGCCGCGTGTGTACGAGGTGTACGGAGCGGAGCCGCGTGTGTACGAGGTGTACGGAGCGGAGTCGCGCGTATACAAGGTGTGCGGAGCCATGTGTTTGAGGTGTATGGAGCAGAGCCGTGTGTACAGAGCAGAGCCGCGTGTGTACAAGGTGTGAGGAGCTGCCCACTTACTAAAGACTATGATACTTTTCCATCACTGTTACAAATATAACGCTTACATTGGAGTAAGAGTACAGTGAGGATGGGAAGGAAAGCAATATTGAATTGTGTGGATAAAACAAAATCTTGTTTAAGGTTTATTCAAAAGTGGTTACAAAATAAGGAAAAAATAGTTCATAGCACAAAAAGAAGTATCAGGTTATAAGAGAAAAAACAACATTCATAAGTTCTTAAGTATACAGCATGAGATGGTCCGTGGTGGAGATTCTCAAGGTATGAGACATCTGCCCATTTATGTCTGCCTCTGCTTATATACCATCTCACCTCATAGACATACATTGGAGATTATTTTTACAGTTTCATAACCCAATATCGCGACTTTCTGGTATATTAGTAACTTCTACCATGTTAGAACAAAACTAGTAACTCATGGAATAAGCCTTTTGACTATGTGCACATTTACTTTATGTTGGTATATTTTAAACATATGGCTAGTGACCTTTAAGGATCATTAGTTATCCCCAAATAACCCATATTGACAAGAGCCCTATAGGTTTGATGTACAGAACAGGTGTCTCTGCCAAGATCTTCAAAATAACCCCTCAGTCTTTCTCTAAAAATGTTTAAAACTAAATATGGTTCGAACCAAAGCTTCAAAGTTTCTTATTATGTATTTTTTTTATCATTAGAGATTAATATTTTACAGTCCCCCCTGATTATGATTTAAGAAATATCATAACCAATCCTAAACTAATTCTCTCACCATTCGTATCACATTCATTCTTTATTCTGATAACCTTGTATCAACTCCTGTATTGAATGTCATCTGAGTTACCAAAAACTTCTAAATTAAAAATAAAAATTCACTCAAAAGGTTATATATTTTTTTTAACATTTCTCTTAAAAGACCATCTTCCTTTTTCATTTCTGTCTTTATCTTTTAATATATTTTCTTAATTTTCCACATAAAAATCTGATAAAAAATGCTCAGCAAGATCAAAATAAATATGATTATGATTGGATTTGTTAATACATTTCCTGCTGCCATTTTTGCTGAAGACTGTGACCAACTAGTTACTGATCTTCCTAGATTTTTCCACCAAGATGAGCCTTACATACTTGTCCACTCATGTTCAATATCATTTAAATGGCCTTTTTCATGTCTGAATACAATTTCAGCTTCTTTTAGTTGTTTTGTTAACAAATTTAACAAACCTTTGTCTTTATCTCATTTGTCCACATATCCCAAGGGAAATTATATACACTGCTCAAAAAAATAACGGGAACACTGAAATAACACATCCTAGATCTGAATGAAAGAAATATTTTCATTGAATACTTTATTCTGTACAAAGTTGAATGTGCTGACAACAAAATCACACAAAATTCATCAATAGAAATCAAATTTATTAACCAATGGAGGCCTGGATTTGGAGTCACCCCCAAAATTAAAGTGGAAAAACACACTACAGGCTGATCCAACTTTGATGTAATGACCTTAAAACAAGTCAAAATGAGTCTCAGTATTGTGTGTGGCCTCCACGTGCCTGTATGACCTCCCTACAACGCCTGGGCATGCTCCTGATGAGGTTGCGGATGGTCTCCTGTGGGATATCCTCCCAGACCTGGACTAAAGCATCCGCCAACTCCTGGACAGTCTGTGGTGCAACGTGACCTTGGTGGATGGAGCGAGACATGATGTCCCAGATGTGCTCAATCGGATTCAGGTCTGGGGAATGGGCGGGCCAGTCCATAGCTTCAATGCCTTCACCTTGCAGGAACTGCTGACACACTCCAGCCACATGAGGTCTGGCATTGTCCTGCATTAGGAGGAACCCAGGGCCAACCGCACCAGCATATGGTCTCACAAAGGGGTCTGAGGATCTCATCTCGGTAGCTAATGGCAGTCAGGCTACCTCTGGTGAGCACATGGAGGGCTGTACGGACCTCCAAATAAATGCCATCCCACAGCGTTACTGACCCACTGCCAAACCGGTCATGCTGAAGGATGTTGCAAGCAGCAGATCACTCTCTACAGCGTCTCCAGACTCTGTCACGTCTGTCACATGTTCTCAGTGTGAACCTGCTTTCATCTGTGAAGAGCACAGGGCGCCAGTTGAGACTTTGCCAATCCTGGTGTTCTGTGGCAAATGCCAAGCGTCCTGCACGGTGTTAGGCTGTGAGCGCAACCCCCATCTGTGGATGTCGGGCCCTCCTACCACCCTCATGGAGTCGGTTTCTAACCGTTTTTGCAGACACATGCACATTTGTGGCCTGCTGGAGGTCATCTTGCAGGGCTCTGGCAGTGCTCCTCCTGTTCCTCCTTGCGCAAAGGCGGAGGTAGCAGTCCTGCTGCTGGGTTTTTGCCTTCCTACGGCCCCTTCCACATCTCCTGGTGTACTGGCCTGTCTCCTGGTAGCGCCTCCAGCCTCTGGACACTACGCTGACAGACACAGCAAACCTTCTTGCCACAGGTTGCATTGATGTGCCATCCTGGATGAGCTGCACTACCTGAGCAACTTCTGTGGGTTGTAGAGTCCGTCTCAAGCTCTTACGAGTGTGAAAGCACAACCAACATTCAAAAATGACCAAAACATCAGCCAGAAAGCATTTGTACTGAGATGTGGTCTGTGGTCCCCACCTGCAGAACCACTCCTTTATTGAGGGTGTCTTGATAATTGCCAATGATTTCCATCTATTGTCTATTCCATTTGCACAACAGCATGTGAAATTGATTGTCAATCATTGTTGCTTCCTAAGTGGACAGTTTGATTTCACAGAAGTTTGATTTACTTGGAGTTATATTCTGTTGTTTAAGTGCTCCCTTTATTTTTTTGAGCAGTGTATTTGTGACAAACTGAACTGTATTGGAAGGATTTTCAGATTTCTTGTCCCTATTGATGTAATATTAATACTTCCTTCCTTCTTGTAGATAGTTTTCACACTTCCCTCCATACAATATAAACCTATTGTCAGATTTTCAGCATGTACACAAGATGAGAAGAATGCAGAAACAACTTCTTTTTCTGACATAACTAGGAAACAAATTTTGCTCGAGCTTATTGGGGTCACCAAGTCATGTATCGTTTGCACATTCTCAACTCTGGTATGACATGAGGTATGATTATGGAAACACAAGTTATAAATGACTTTATCCTGTCCAGGTAGGAACATTACCTTAGAAACGAAATGTAAGCATGAAGAAATGTCTAATTGTTCAGCATTTGTACCATGAAATGCAAAATCTGTGTACTGTAATAGATAATATAGTAATTGTGTATTACTAACAGGAATGCCCAGAACAGTAATAAGAACCATGGTTTCTTCTCTTCCCGATATTGGGATTAGTGTTCCTATACAAATGTTCTGTTCACATCCTAACTAGTGTTGAGCCACCCCCGTAGTGTTCGAGTTCGGTTCGGTTCGTCGAACACCCGTGTGTTCGCCGAACTGTTCGTCGAACTGTTCGTCGAACACCTTCGAACACCGTTAAAACCAATGGCAGGCAAACAAAAACACATAGAAACACATAGAAAACACCTTCAAAGGTGTCCAAAAGCTGACAAACTGCTCAGAAGACACAACTAACACATGGAAAAGTGACAAGTACATATAGTCATGCGAAAAGAAAAGAGGTGGAGGAGTAAAAGGAGGGGGAGACACAGATATAGGCATGTCATGCCCTTCTAAAATCCAAAAAGTGAGAAGCCGACACGTTCAGTCCGCTCCTGCCCGTGCCACCTCCGGGTCGCCGGGTTTGTGCCAGAGCCGCGGTGAACCCTGACGGCCAGCCCCCCTCTCCCAATACTGGTGCCTGTCCGCTGGTGGGTCGAGCGAGCCCCCCTGTGGTGGAGGCAGCTCTAAGCTTTTTAATTTAAATTGTCTCTCTAATTTGAATGAATACACTTTAAATCCATTTACAAGGATCTATTGGAGGGCAAGTCTCATGCCAGCAGCCGCGTAATTCCAGCTCCAGTAGCGTCCACTAAAGCTGCTGCAGTTAAAAAGCTTTTATAAGGATCGAGCTCGGCTGTCCACCGCAAGGCATCCTACTGCCAGTCCCAGCCCCTATGCCTTGGGGTGCCTCCTGATGCTCTTCACTGAGTATCCCGTGGTCCCGAAGCATTTCCTTTGAAAAAATTAAGTGTCCAAACTACAGGTGGTGTAGCTTGCTTAACAGCCGGGATAATCCGCTGACTAGCAGACACTGCTACTAGGCACAAAGTATTTCCTGGGCTAGATGCAGTTAAAAATTTGTAATTAGATACTCTCGTTGGATGCTGAGAAAGCATTCCATAGAGTCTCCTGGCACGCCATATATGATTCTCTTAAAAAGCTTGGGGTAGGGGTCTAGGGGACCCTTTTATAGCCAAAATCACAGCCCTGTATCACAATACGTCACCTAGGCTGAAGATAAATGGAACTGTAGCACCCTGAGGGCTCGGTTGCTACAGAGGTATTGCACCTCACCCAGAGGTGTGATATCTCACTCTCAGGTAAGGATGTAGTGTGGATCAGGACCCGACACCTGCATGCATTACACCACATTGCCGTGGGGCAGGGCGACCAATATGCCTCTGAGATGGGCACGACAGTCCCTGTCCCTGGCTGGAGTGGGGGGAGGGAACACTGAGGAAGGGGAACCCTGTAGTGCAGGAGCAGGGAGGAAGCAGTTCCTGGGTGCATTGAGAAGGGAGTATAAAAGGTGGGCACCATCTTAGTTCAGTGCAGAGAAGTCTGAGTAGAAGTGGCAGGAAGCAGGGGCTCTGCATGAGCTCTGCTCCGGAGGCGGGCATAGTAACAGAGGCCCAGGCCTGGAAGAGGGAGAAGGAAGGAAGAGGAGCGGAGAAGGCTCCAGGAACGAGGAATGAAGGGATCCCAGGGGTGCGGAAGGGCGAGTCGCCACCGCACGCCCGAATCCATCTGCATGGAGGGGTCAGGCCAAAGGGGGAGACCGGAGACTAGTGGAGGCAGGAAACGACCCTCAGCTAGAAACCGGATGCTGTGACATTTTATGTGGCGCAGCCCCTCGCTACACCCGCTAGGAAGGCACCACATAGGGTCAGGGAAACTGGCGCCAAGTTTACCAAGAGGAGGCCCGAGGCAGCCGGACAGAAGGGTTGGTAAGAAAGGCCAGACAAAGGACACACAAAGGGGGTCCTGTGAAGCGCTCCAAAGTTATCTGGGAGTTGTCTGAGCCCCTCACCTGGTGAGCACAGTACGACGTGGGCAGCCGTTACCTGCAGACCTGGTCTGGATAATAAGAACTGTGAGTAAAGGCCCTGGACTGCATCACTGACTCCGTGTCGTTACTGCTGCTGCCCTGCACCATCACCCCCATCCTCCGCATACACTGCCCTGAGGCTATACTCCTCCCGTGGGGAGTTATGCTACGCTCTGCTGCACCCACAACACCAGCCTCAGCGGTCTGCCCTGCAGCGGCGGTTCACTCTGACCGCAATCCACGGGTGGCGTAGTCAGACATTTAAACATCAAAACCACATAAATAGTTCCACCACTGGTTTGACCACCCTGAGCCACGGAACCGGGTCGCCGCCACGAAGACTACAACCACCAGCATCCACCAAAAAGGGTCCGGCTCCGGGTGTCCCAAGGCCCAGGGGGTGCATCAGAACATTTTCATCACCTTTCACAATCACCAATGGGACAAGGCAGGGATGTCCTCTGTCCCCTCTCTTATACATCCTAGTGACGGAGCACCTGCTCTCATCAATTCGCCATAACCCCAATATTAGGTGGATTGAGGTGGGAGGCACCGAGTACAAGTGCTCTCTATTTGCTGATGATGTCCTAGTATATATCACTCAATCACATATATCCATCCATGCTGTTATGGCTGAAATAGATCACTTTGTTACATGGTCAAATTTTAAAATCAATGCAGCGAAGTCTGAGGCCCTCGATTTCTCCCTCCCCAAATCCATATAGGATTCCATCCAGTCCAACTTTCCCTTTGCCTGGCCCTCACAGGGTATCAAATACTTAGGAATTCCTATTCATAGAGACCTCTCCCATCTATGTTATCTTAATTTTGGGCCCTTTATTGAACAACTCCATACAGACCACGGTTGGCAAGTTAGAACTGTAAGATTCACTACGTGAACCACTGGTGTTTTGTGGAAAAGCACATGTACACTGTGTTCCAAATTATTATGCAAAAAGTGTTTAGGAGTGATAAGGGAAGAATTTGTTTGTTTGTCAGTTAAACTCATTGATGGTGATGTGTGTCAGGGCTCTTTATATCACTGTAAGCAATTGCAGACACCTGTGCTAATTAGTTTGGCAGGTGTGTCCAATGAAAGGCAAGACTACTTAAGAAGGCTGTCTCACATTATTAAGCAGCCTACATTTTCTGCCAAAATGGGAAAGAAAAAGGATGTGTCGGCTGCTGAGAAGCAACAAATTGTGGAGTGTTTAGGTCAAGGCATGACTACAATCAACATTGTGCAATGATCAGGATGAAGTGTCTTGGCAATCAAGAAGTATGTAGCTGATTCACAGTACACACGTGTGCGTGCTGATAAGGGCAAATTGAGGATTCTTTCCTACAGGCAATTACGTCAGGTTAAAAGAGCAGCGGCAAAAAAGCCTTGTCATAGCAGCAGACAAGTTTTTGAAGCTGCTGGTGCCTCCAACGTTCCCCGAACAACAAGATGCAGGGTCCTTCAGAGGTTTGCAGCTGTGCATACGCCATCCTGTCGACCTCCTCTATCCACTTCACACAAGCAGAAACGGCTCCAGTGGGCCAAACATTACATGAAGACTGATTTCAAAACTGTTTTGTTCACGGATGAGTGCCGTGCAGCGCTCGATGGTCCAGATGGATGGAGTGGAGGATGGCTGGTTGATGGACACCCCACGCAAACACGGCTACAGCGCCAACAAGGAGGAGGTGGAGTAATGTTTTGGGCTGGAATCATGGGGAGAGAGATTGTCGGCCCCTTTAGGATCCCTGAAGGCGCTAAAGATGAACTCCATAATGTATGTGGATTTTCTCAAACAGCACTTCCTGCCATGGTTCAAGAAGAAGAACCGTGTATTTCACAGCAAGATCATTTTTTTGCATGATAATGCACAATCTCATGCTGCACATAAAACATCTGCATCTCTGGCTGATATGGGCATAAAAGGGGACAAACTTATGGTGTGACCCCCATGCTCCCCTGATCTCTACCCCATTCAGAACCTCTGGAGCATCATCAAAAGGAGTGTCTATGATGGCGGGAGGCAGTTCACATCTAAGCAACAGCTCTGGGAGGGTATTCTGTCCTCATGCAAAACAATTGAAGCAGAAACCATCCAAAACCTGACAAATTCAATGGACGAGAGAGTTCAGAAGCTCCTTTCGAACAAGGGGTCCTATGTGAAAATGTAACATCACCTAGAATAAAGTTTTGAGTTGAAAACTGTTTGATTTCAGTTTCTAATAACCTGCTAATGCTTATAATTTCAAAAATGACCATTTTTTGGTCTTTATTAAAATGAAAAGGTTGATCGAAAAGTTTGGGGGATCTAAGAGTGTGGCAACCCAGTAGTCATGATTACTTCAAATTCTGACAATATGAGGGTCATGTTGCAGGTAGTGCAGCAAGAAGGCACTTATGTGTCTTGCGCATCTCGGAGCCCCAAAATTATTTTCCGAGCTAGATGCAGCTAAAAATTATTATTAATTTTAAATCTGGTGGAGCTTATTATAGATGGCCTAATAGAATCAGTGCTGCACACTGCTACAAAGCCCAAATTATTTTCCAGCCAAGATACAGATAAACATGATTAGTAATTTGAAAGCTTAAAACGGTTGGTAGGGTGATTTTAACCAATCATCAAGCTTTTACTCTCCCCAGGATGACACAGGGGTAGAAAAGTCGTTTCGGATCCATGATTTGTTCATCTTTATGAACGTGAGTCTGTCTACATTATCAGTGGAGAGCCGCGTGCGCTTCTCTGTCAGCACACCACCAGCAGCGCTGAACACACGTTCAGACAGAACGCTGGCTGCGGGGCATGACAAGATCTCCAAGGCGTAAGTGGCTAACTCCGGCCATTTATCCAGATTGGAAGCCCAAAAAGAGCAAGGGTCCAGTGACACAGTCATCGCTTCAATGTTTACTTGGAGATACTCCTGTACCATCGTCTGTAGGCGTTGACTATGTGTCAGACTTCTTGTCTCCTGTGGCCTTGCAAATGATGGGCTAAAAAAGTGGTGAAATGATTCCGCAAAATTGATGTTACCAGCAGATACTGTGGTTCTGTTACGGTTTGAGTGCTGAACACTTGACGATCCCACGGTTGGCAAGTTGGAACTGTGAGATTCACTACGTGCACCACTGGTGTTTTGTGGAAAAGCACATGTAAGATTCTGCAACAGTCTCTGCTGATACTCCTGCATGCGTGCATCCCTTTCTATGGCAGGAATAATTTCTGCAAATTTACTTTTGTACCGGGGATCTAACAGTGTGGCAACCCAGTAGTCAGGATTATTTCTAATTCTCACAATTCGAGGGTCATGTTGCAGGTAGTGCAGCAAGAAGGCACTCATGTGTGTTGCGCATCCAGGAGCACCAAGTCCCTGTTGTGTTGGTGGCGAGGTAACAATCATGCTTCCTTCCTCTGTCCTCTCCCCCCAACCTCGCACAACAGAAATGTGATCAAGGTCTCCCTCATCTGATGAGTCTTCCATCAGTTCGTCCTTCACTTCTTCCTGGGCTCCTGCACCTTCCTCACTAGTTTGGCTGCTACCATGCGCCCTGGTAAAACCATCTCCCCCACCCTCACATGCCTGCCGCCTTGGTGCTGCCGACCGTCTGGACCTTGCAGATGTTAGCCCTTCCGCATACAACTCCTCCTCTACTTCCTCCACCTCCTCTTGTGCCACCACCTGACTCCGAATTCTGTTTAACATGTGCTCCAGCATGTAAATCACCGGAATAGTCATGCTGATAATGGCATCGTCAGCACTAAACATCTTCGTCGCCATTTCAAAACTGTGCAGAAGGGTGCATAGGTCCCTGATCTGAGACCACTCCTCCAGCGTGATTTGCCCCACCTCTGGATCTCGTTGGCCCAGGCTATACGTCAGAACGTATTGCACCAGGGCTTGTCGGTGCTGCCACAGTCGCTGCAACATGTGCAGAGTTGAATTCCACCGGGTAGGCACATCGCATTTTAGCCGGTGAAGTGGCAGGCCCAACGACTTCTGTAGAGATGTAAGTCGCTGAGCTGCGGGATGCGAACGGCGGAAGTGAGCACGCAGCGACCGTGCCCTCTGCAGAAGGCCATCTAGTCTGGGATAGTGGGCTAAAAATTGCTGGACAACCAGGTTCAACACGTGAGCCATACAAGGCACGTGTGTGACATTGCCCCGGCGAAGGGCCGCACCCAGGTTTGCAGCATTGTCGCACACGGCCTTCCCTGGTTTCAGGTCCAGTGGAGACAACCATTCATGAAATTGGTTCTCCAGAGCTGACCACAACTCCTCAGCTGTGTGACTCACATTTCCCAGACATTTCAAAGTAAAAACCGCCTGATGACGTTGAGCCCTACTGCCAGCATAGTAAGGAGGTGTGCAGGATCCCTTCTGCGCAGTTAGAAAGCTTGTGGCATGACCAGACAGGCTTTGGGTGCAGGTGGAAGACCGAGAGGAGGTTGAGGAGGCAGAAGCAGTGGAGGAACTTTGACATAAAGAGGATTGACACACAACTCGTGGGGACGGCAAGACTTGGACAGCAGCCCCTTGTCCTGCTGTCACCATAGTTACCCAGTGCCCAGTCAGCGACATGTAACGCCCCTGTCCATGCCTACTCGTCCAAGTGTCTGTGGTGAAATGCACCCTGTCACACACAGAGTTTCTCAAAGAAGCGGTGATGTTGTGTGCGACATGCTGGTGGAGCGCAGGCACACCTTTCTTTGAGAAGTAGTGCCGACTGGGCATCTGGTACTGGGGCACTGCGACGGACATAAGGTCTCGAAAATCCTCTGTGTCCACCAGGCGGAAAGGCAGCATTTCTGTAGCCAAGAGCTTGCAGATGGTGAAATTCAACCTCTTAGCTTTCTCATGGCTAGGAGGAAATGGTCTTTTACTTGTCCACATCTGAGGGACCGAGGGCTGGCTATTGTGCTTAGACGGGGTTGATAAGGGTGTCCCCGGCAAACTGCCGGTCTGTGAGGAAGATGCAGGCGGACATGTTAGGTTGCCTTGATCCAAAGGTGGTGCTATCGATGTCGGACAGCGCTCCACACCAGCTGGTGTTACCACCTCCAAAGAAAATGATGACCTGCCAATCACGCTGGCTGTTGCGGGTAAAGAGGTGGCAGGTCTGCGCCCCAAAACAGGTGTGACTGCTGTCCCCCCAGTCACAGAGGATGAAGAGGCCGCGGATGCACAAGATATGGCAGACGGTGGTTGGCCCGGCCGGCTAGGCCGCATTGTAGCACACTGAGCTTCCCACTGCAACTTATGCTTCATGTCCATGTGCCGGTTCATGCATGAAGTACTCAAACTATGTATTTTTTGGCCTCTACTTAGCTTTTGCTGACAAATGTTACAGATAACACGAGTTGGGTCATCTTTATCGATCTGAAAAAATGCCCAGGCTATGCAAGGCTTAGCACCCATGCGACCTGAAGAGCCACCACGACTTGTGGGGAGAGGCAGAGTTGTGTTTGAGGATGCAGTTGTTGACGTGCTTCCAGTACTACGTCTCTGTCCAGGAAGGCGCAACCTGACCTCGTCGTCACTAGCATCTTCCTCCACCTCCTCTGCTGACCTCATCTCTTGGCTGACTGTGGGTTGACAGTAAGTGGGATCTCCAACCTCATCATCATCACCCTGTGCGTTATCACACCCGTCGTCCTCAGAGCCAACCTGTTCCTGCCCTGACAAAAAACTAAAGTTGTCGCTCCAATCAGGTATTTGAGTCTCATCATCGTCTTCCTCATTGTCTCCACCAACAGGAGTTACAGTTTGGGAATGAGGGTCTACATTATGGTCAGAACCTTCTGCGTCTGGTCCTGGATCCGACTCATAAAGATTCTGGGCATCAGTGCAGATCATTTCCTCGTCTGGATTCACAGAAGCGCTGGAGTCGACCTCTGATTCCCAGGCTATAGTATGAGTAAACAGCTCTGCAGACTCAACCATCTGTTCTACCTCATACTCAGACGGGCAGCTGGAGATTTGGGAGCTGTGAGGAAGCAAGTGCGATTTGGGTGACACCTTTGAGGACTGGAGTATTTGTGATGTTGAAGTTGATGTGGAGGAGAGCCCACTTAAAGGAGCACTTGATATCCGTTGAAGCACCTGCTGTTCTTGTGCCTCATCTGGAATTTGTAGCGATTGGCGTGGCCGTAAGAAAGGGATCTTATCACATTGTCCGCTAAAAGAAGTAGACATTTTAGTTTGGCTGGAAGATGGTCTTTCTTCTGCAGATGTTACTGTTGCTTTAACACCTACCCCACGGACACAACCTTTTTTCCCCTTCCCAACACGCCTATTCCCCTTTCCACCAGCAGCAGGCCTTTTTCCACTCATTTTGGTGGTTAACTAATTCACAACTCTGGAGTTGTTTGCACAAAAAAACAATGGATGGTAACCGAGCAGAGCTGAGTGGCCAAACTGTGGTATTAGGCCAAAACTATTGGCTGGGTTAGATGCAGAAAAAAATTATTTTTAATTTGCAACCTGATGGAGGTCAGTATAGATGGACTAATAGACCAAGTCCCACACACCGCTAGAAGCCCAAATATTTTTTCAGAGCTAGATGCAGAAAAAAATTATTTTTAATTTGCAACCTGATGGAGGTCAGTATAGATGGACTAATAGACCAAGTCCCACACACTGCTAGAAGCCCAAATATTTTTTCAGAGCTAGATGCAGAAAAAAATTATTTTTAATTTGCAACTGATGGAGGTCAGTATAGATGGACTAATAGAGAAAGTCCCACACACTGCTAGAAGGCCAAATATTTTTTCAGAGCTAGATGCAGATATAAATTATTTTTAATTTGCAACCTGATGGAGGTCAGTATAGATGGACTAATAGAGAAAGTCCCACACACTGCTAGAAGGCCAAATATTTTTTCAGAGCTAGATGCAGAAAAAAATTATATTCAGTTTGCAACCTGATGGAGGTCAGTATAGATGGACTAATAGAACAAGTCCCACACACAGCTAGAAGGCCAAATATTTTTTCAGAGCTAGATGCAGATAAAAATTATTTTAATTTGCAGCCTGATGGAGGTCAGTATAGATGGACTAATAGAGAAAGTCCCACACACTGCTAGAAGGCCAAATATTTTTTCAGAGCTAGATGCAGACAAAAAAATATTTTGAATTTGCAACCTGATGGAGGTCAGTATAGATGGACTAATAGAGAAAGTCCCACACACTGCTAGAAGGCCAAATATTTTTTCAGAGCTAGATGCAGACAAAAAATTATTTTTAATTTGCAACCTGATGGAGGTCAGTATAGATGGACTAATAGAGAAAGTCCCACACACTGCTAGAAGCCCAAATATTTTTTCAGAGCTAGATGCAGAAAAAAATTATTTTTAATTTGCAACTGATGGAGGTCAGTATAGATGGACTAATAGAGAAAGTCCCACACACTGCTAGAAGGCCAAATATTTTTTCAGAGCTAGATGCAGATATAAATTATTTTTAATTTGCAACCTGATGGAGGTCAGTATAGATGGACTAATAGAGAAAGTCCCACACACTGCTAGAAGGCCAAATATTTTTTCAGAGCTAGATGCAGAAAAAAATTATATTCAGTTTGCAACCTGATGGAGGTCAGTATAGATGGACTAATAGAACAAGTCCCACACACAGCTAGAAGGCCAAATATTTTTTCAGAGCTAGATGCAGATAAAAATTATTTTTAATTTGCAGCCTGATGGAGGTCAGTATAGATGGACTAATAGAGAAAGTCCCACACACTGCTAGAAGGCCAAATATTTTTTCAGAGCTAGATGCAGACAAAAAATTATTTTGAATTTGCAACCCGATGGAGGTCAGTATAGATGGACTAATAGAGAAAGTCCAACACACTGCTAGAAGGCCAAATATTTTTTCAGAGCTAGATGCAGACAAAAAATTATTTTTAATTTGCAACCTGATGGAGGTCAGTATAGATGGACTAATAGAGAAAGTCCCGCACACTGCTAGAAGGCCAAATATTTTTTCAGAGCTAGATGCAGATAAAAATTATTTTTAATTTGCAACCTGATGGAGGTCAGTATAGATGGACTAATAGAGAAAGTCCCACACACTGCTAGAAGGCCAAATATTTTTTCAGAGCTAGATGCAGAAAAAAATTATATTCAGTTTGCAACCTGATGGAGGTCAGTATAGATGGACTAATAGAACAAGTCCCACACACAGCTAGAAGCCCAAATATTTTTTCAGAGGTAGATGCAGATAAAAATTATTTTTAATTTGCAACCTGATGGAGGTCAGTATAGATGGACTAATAGAGAAAGTCCCACACACTGCTAGAAGGCCAAGTATTTTTTCAGAGCTAGATGCAGACAAAAAATTATTTTGAATTTGCAGCGTGATGGAGGTCAGTATAGATGGACTAATAGAACAAGTCCCACACACTGCTAGAAGCCCAAATATTTTTTCAGAGCTAGATGCAGAAAAAAATTATATTCAATTTGCAACCTGATGGAGGTCAGTATAGATGGACTAATAGAATGATGCTATGCCCAAAAGATTTTACTTCACTAGGTGCAGTAAAAAAATTGGTATTCTATACACAGGTGGTATATCTTGCAACACAGATAGGCTACTCCACTGACTAACACACTCTGCAATAGGCCAAAAAGGATTAGCTTTGCTAGATTCAGCCAAATGCTGTGAAAAAAACTTGCACAGCGCTGGCACAGACCTGCCTGGCAAAAACTGATAGGAACTGATGTAACCTAGTCCTGAAAAGGACTGCAATTACAATTAGTCTTTACTCCCACAATCTATCTATTTAAGAGCACAGACCTGCCTGATAAAAGTCGTAGGAAATGCTGTAACCTAGTCCTTAAAAGGACTGCAATCACAACTATTCCCTACTCCCAAGCTATCTGTAGATTTGTGCGAAAATTGGCTTGAAATTAACAAGGTATAGCGCACACAGCAACAGCGGTGCCGTCTAACACGCAGCTGCAGCAGTGAGAAAATGGTGGCGACGGGGAAAATGGCTTGGTCTTATAGGGCAAGGACATGTGACATACACTGCCAATGACACATGCCCTTGCTTGTGTGAAGAAAAGCACTTCGCTCCGTGTGTGCGCTGCTGATAGGCTGACAGATTGCACCTCCCCACTGTAAATGCGGGAAAGAGAAAAAAAAATGGAGATCTTCATTGTTCCTGCAGAGATCCATCCCCTGCCCCTCCCCCCGCCCCACTGTACACTCAAACTGCGTATTAACATTAATTTTCATCATTACTGAGAAAAAATCCAGTTATGATTTTGGTGCACGAACAGTTATCGAACATAACCTCGAACAGCCGAATTTTTCTCAAATCGTTCGTGTTCGCCGAACGGCTCGAACACCCCCCAAAACAGCTCGAATTTGAGATTGGCGGACAGTTCGAGTCGAACAACGCTCATCTCTAATCCTAACCACTTATTTACCCACAAATATGTATGATTTAACGCAAAATTATATCCTGCAGGCAAATTTCTCATTATTCCTAAAGGTGTAATTCTACTTTGCAATGCCTGTGCAATCATTTTCAGATTGGTGGAATATTCAATCTTAATTTCTAGACGTGCTCTGGCCACTTGGGATTCCTGTTCACTTTCTATTAGAGCTAAAGTAGCATCTTGTAGATGTGACACTGAAGATCCCAGCACAGCAGCAGTGTTCAAAACCATCTTCTCAAGGAGTTGATGCAAACTTTTCTGAATTTTTACTCCTTTACCTCCAATATACCCAATATTTTCCAAATCTGATTTAAGTGTATGAATGTCCAGAGTATTAATTAAACTTCCCACTGTTCCTAATCCCCCCAAAATACCTTCAAATACCCCCTCTTACTTCTAACCTGTATTGATGTTCTTCTCCCAAACCATTGTTCTGTTCCCATTTCCATGTTGATGAGATGTGATTGACACTGGGGATATCTGGATGAGATTTTCCAACTGGACATGTTAAAAGTCCAGACCATAGTCATCAACACTCCATCTCTTAATAGAGGTTTAGATTGGAATTGATTGATTTGGAAAGGAGTAGATGGTTGAAACCTTGTCTGTGTACATACATTATCTACTGCTGACCAAACATTTACATCTTTACATTGTTTATAATTATTTTCAGTTAAAACACAACATTGGTAAAGTCCCGAATCCTTAGGAGATGGATTATCTAGAGAAAAATCAAAATTCTTATGCAACCATCTCACATTCCCATATTGACCTCTGTGTATAACATTTGTTGGACCATTTGAAAAACTTCCCAAAAAAATATTTTGTTTCTGGTCCATGTTAACAAAGACTCGGGAGGTAACTCTAACCTTGTGTTGCATTTCAATAAAAGAGGAGACATATTTTCTTGACTATGTACTGCTTGTGGTGCAACCCTTACTTCTGGAGCGATAGTATTTGTTACTGTAAAAACTACAGATACTTGTACTTGTACTGATTCTCTGGTTATTGGGAAATTCCATGTTTTTACCCAATCTTCATCTCCTTCTGTAATAGAAAGTAATGAAGGATAAAACATTTTCCCCAAAAGTTGTGTCTTTAACACAATCTCTGTTTCGGATGTTCTAACTTTCCCTTTTGCGAGCATATCATTAGTAATATCACCCGACCACACAGCTTTCTCTTCACCTCTTATCTCTATATTCCAGTATAACACATCTGTAGGATTACATTCCCATATGCCTGTCATGCCATGGGATACATAATGTATCTAATCTCCTTGTAATTGTGTAAATTTAGACTTAGGTCCTATGGTAGCATGTAATATTAAGTGTCGTGTATGAAGTGTAGCTCAATAGCGCATTTTACACCATAACACATGCAAATGTTTCCAGTAATATCTACTGAATCGTCTGGTTTGTCTTCATCTATTAGATTTTGTATACTTGATCCTCTTGGTTTCCGTGAATGTAAAGTTCCTTTGATATGTCCATTCACTTCACTAGTATTTGTTCCATGGTATAAAATGTCTTCTGTGTAGATCACAATTGAAATAGTACAAAGTAGCAGAAATGTAGTTCCATCAGATAGTAGCTTTTCCTGGGAAACTTTTTCTTTTCTTGAAGGATTGGTGTTGAATCCCTTCCATCAAGGACATGGTATTCCGTATTCCAGCTCTTATTGGAATCCATTTCTTCCTAAAAGAAATGCAGTATCATTATTTTGCAATATACAATTTGCATTGATCAACAGGAACCCACAATTTTTCTTGTCTGTGGATATTTTTAACCATGTTGGATGCTGGTTGCACTAGGATCATAACTTGTCCCATGGTGTCGATTATTTCAAAGGCACCTTCCCACTTACTTTCCCAAGGTCCACTCTTCCTGAAAGATTTAATCATGACTAGAGCCCCTTTTTTGAATTTGGATTCATATGGTGACTCCATCCTCTGCATTCATGTGGAAGAATGGTTTTCAAGTTTTCCTGCAACAATTGCAACCATTTGGACCTTGCAACAGCATCTTTTTGAGATGTGGACAAAAATGGTTCATGTGGGAAAATCAATGGCATTTTCCTTCCTGTCATTAGTTCAAAAGGAGTTAACTGAGTTGTGGAGGAAGTTGTTCCTCTAACACTCAACAGTACAAAAGGTACTGCATCCACCCAAGTATTACCTTTGTCCAATAACATTTTGGCTATTCTGGATTTTATTGTCCTATTCATCCTTTCCACAATACCAGCAGACTGTGTATGGTAAGGTACATGAAACTGTTGTTGTACCCCTAGAATAGCACAAAGTGCTCGCATGATCTTTCCTGTGAAGTGACTTCCTCGATCAGAGGTAATCATTCTTGGGATCCCCAAAGTACAAAAGACACGATTAACTAATGCTCTAGCTGTAGACAAAGCATCATCTTTCCTGACAGGTAAAATTTCAACCCATTTAGAAAAAACATCTACTACAACCAATGCATACCTGAGACCATTTTTACCTGATGGTAATGGACCAAAGTACTCGATTTGTAACATAGACCATGGACCGTCTGCAGGTGCGGTTCGCAGTAGTGGCGGTTTCTGTCCTTTTGGTCTTGGATTAATTTGGGCACAAATGAGGCATGATTGAACAATACTTTGTGCAGTCTCTTCCATCTGTTCCCAGTAAAATATCTCTTTGAGAATGCCTAACAATTCCTGTTGGCCCAAATGACCCAAGCTTTCATGATTGTATCTCGTGAACTCATCCTGTAGATGTTTTGGTACAACAGGACGCAAGTCCCCATTTAGGTCATGACACAAAACCCGGGAAGCCACAAGAGTTGTATCTTTTTCTTGTTCTTCCGCAAAAGAAGGGATATGCGTGTCTGTCCTTTGAACTGCTGAAACCTTCGAGAGGTTCAGGTTCAAACATTTCTTCTCCTGTCAGGGCTGACTCTTTGGCTAACATATCTGCGGTTGCATTTCCAACAGATCAGACTTCATCAGACTTTTTATGGGCAGGAACTTTGACAATAACAAAACCATTAGGGGTTTTTGAAGCTATCTCAAAAATTGTTTTCAGTGTGTCACTATGTACAAGAGTCTTTTTAGAAGAATCTACATAGCCTCTTTTTTCCCAAACTGGCAGGTAATCTGTCAATGATCTCACAACATAGGAGCTGTCACTGTAGATTACAATGGGACACTGATCGTCAGCCTCATTCAGCTGTAGCACCATTTTTACTGCTTCTAGCTATGCCCTCTGGGCTGAAAAATGATTCGGTAACTTGTGTTTTACCACCTGTCCTCTTGTGGGATAAAAAATGGCATATCATGTATAATAGTGTCCATCTGAATAGAATCTGGAATCATCTACAAAGACTGCTTCATCAGTCACCTCTGTCTACCGTCTAAAAAGTGATGGAATCGGTCCTGAAAAGACTGGAGACAATCATGAGTTTGCCCTTCATTTTGCATCAACTGAGGAAGAACATATTTGGCTTTATAATCTACCTCAATTTGATCGGGAGACAATGACAGTAACCAATGGGCAAATCTCTGATGTGACACACCTGGGATATTTTTCTCAAAGAGAAGTTTTAATGGAGAATGAGGAGTTTACAGAATGATTTTGTTGAAACCAACAATGTGTTCAGTTGATTTGACTGAAAAGTAGACGCCTACCAAGTGTCTGGCACAAGTTTCAAAACCTCTTTCAACAGGTGAGAGAAGCTTAGAAAAATAACCCAAAATTCTCCACTCTTCTCCCTACTGCTGTCTCTGATGTGTGAACTTGCAAAGCAAATGGAGGTGGAGAATCTACTGTGGACAAAGCAGGTGCATTCTGTAAATTCATTTTCAATTGTTCAAATGAGGTTTGTTGTTCAACATCCCAAGGACCAAAATAATCATTATTTTCACCTTTCAAAAGATCGTACAAAGGCCTGGCCTTATCAGCAAAATCCTCAATGAAATCCCTAGAATAGTTTACAAGACCCAAAAAATGTCGCAATGCCTTGTGTGTGGTTGGGATTGGAAGTGACGCGATTGCCTCTATTCTTTCCTGCAATGGCTGTCTTTCTCCTGGACTCAACAACACTCCCAGAAACCTGACCTCGGTCTGCATCAATTTGACTTTTTTAGTGTTAAATTTCAACCCTGCGTCATACAACAGTTCAAACAATTCTGCCAAAAGAGAAACATGTGACTCCTTATCCTCAGTAGACAACAGAATATCATCCACATATTGCAGTATGCAATCAGGCCTAGAAAATCTGGATAATACCTTCACCAACGCCTGATGAAAAACACTAGGTGACAAATGTGCTCCTTGCGGTAACCTGCAAAACAGATATTGTTCATCCAAGAAAGTAAATGCAAATTTGTACTGACAGCTCTTTTCAAGAGGTATACTGAAAAAACATTACTAATGTCTAGTACAGAGAAATATTTTGCCTTTGCATTTAGCCTTGCCATCATGTCATGAGTATCGGCAACATTGGGAGCAACGTTGGGAGTATGTTTATTAAACATCCGCAAATCCAATATCATTCGATATGTACCATCAGATTTCAATACACACCATAAAGGATTGTTACTTACAGAGTTAGCCTTAGGTATGACACCTTGAGCTAGCAATTCCTGTATGATCTTAGACATAGAACCAATTGAATCTGGAGGCAATTTATACTGACGCTGTGGAGGAGGATCACGTCCTTCTACATTCACAATTACATCCTTCATTGTATCCACCTTATTCCTGAACTGAGCCCAAACAGAAGGAAAACATTGCACAATTTCAGTCAGTACTTCATCACCACCAGTTTCAGGCCACAAATGATCTGATGACACAACATCATTCAAGCAAATACTTCCAACATGGCTATATTCACTAGGGTCAATGACTACAGGTTTACATCCATTAGAATCTTTCCAGATCACTTAATTCCCTAGATCAATTACCATCCGAATTTCTGCATAAAATCTGTGCCAAGTATATTCTCAGAATCACGACAATGCCAAATGTCAATTCCTGTTTTGAAAGAACCTGGTATTTCCAACATACCATTGGGAACGAGCTTTGCTTTTGTTTTTCCTTTTCCGCTGAATCCGATAATATTACAACTTGGAGATTCTGGTTTTACCATCAAGTCAAGGTTAGTAACACTTAATTGTGCCCCTGTATCAATGAGAAACACAGCACTTTGTTCTGCCAAAATCACATTGAGAAATGATCTTCCATAGTCATCCAGTGTAACTGAGTTACAAGTTCCAATGGATGGGGTGTGGGAGCATTCTTTGCTAGTCAGAGAGATGGAGGAGATGGAAGCAGACCAGTGTGTCTTTTAAAAGCACTGTCCCTGCAATCTGACTCCTTCACTGTCATTTCTCTGATTTGTCTGATTAATGAAGCATATGGTGACTGTGTTTGTGTATTGTCAGTGTATGTGAGAGAATTGAATGGAGGGGCGGAAGGTTTGTTGGGTGATTTTGGAATAAGTCAGTTTTCCCTTCAAAGCTTACCTGTTCCCGGTGTACCTGCCTCTGATTCTGCTCTCAAGAATTTTCTGCACTGCCACTTTAAGTGTCCAGGAATACCACAAAAATAACAATTAATATTGCTCCTCTGTGTGATATTTTTACCTCTGTGTTCAGTGTAATCTCTGTTCCTAGATGTTAATGTGGGTTTAGGTTTTGGTTGAGTTTTCTCTGATGTCAGTTGTCTGTCTTTTCCCTCATGAACTACAACTATGCAATGATGTCAGAGCACTAGCCAATTGCACTGAAACAGGATCTAGGTACTTGAATTTTGTTGCATAATTTGATCAAATGTCAACTGAGAGCGTGTCTCCTGTGGTAAATACTAGCAATTGTCTAAAGCCCCCGTCTCACATAGCGAGATCGCTAGCGAGATCGCTGCTGTGTCACGGTTTTGGTGACGCAACAGTGACCTCACCAGCGATGTCGCTATGTGTGACACTTTGCAACGATCAGGCCCCTGCTGTGAGGTCGCTGATCGCTGCAAAGTGTCCTGGACCATTTTTTGGTCGTTGCCCTCCCGCTGGTCAGCACACATCGCTGTGTGTGACCAGCGGGAGCAGCGATCAGGCTGGTAACCATGATAAACATCGGGTTACTAGGGGCACACGCGCACCTAGTAACCCGATGTTTATCATGGTTACGAGCCTGCTAAAGTGAGCGGTAACCTCCCGCTCACCGTAGCTGAGTGGTAACCATGATAAACAACGGGTTACTAGGTGCGCGTGTGCCCCTAGTAACCCGATGTTTATCATGGTTACTAGCCTGCTCCTGCTTCAGCAGGCTGGTAACCAGGAGCAGGACATCGTGGAACGATTCATTCCACGATGTCGCTGCTCCCCTGATCGTTGGTGAGCCTGCCTGTTTGACAGCTCACCAGTGACCACATAGCGACGCAGCAACGATCCCTGACAGGTCATATCATTGTCGGGATCGTTGCAGCGTCGCTAAGTGTGACGGGGCCTTAAGTCTGTCTTCTTTTGTACTATGTGTCAGTTCATTATCATCATTTAGTCTGGGTGTGGTCTGTAATCTTTTTGCCATATGTGAGGGTAACCATACTCTGAATGTCTTGTTTTTTTGTTCATCATTAAGATTTAATTTATCTTTATTAGATTCAAAAATATCTGCATTCTCAAAAGCATCCATCTTCTCATTGTACTTTGGAAAGTCTTCTACAATTTTCATTAATTGATCGTGTATTTTAAGATTGATTTGTGCTGCTCTGTCATGTAATTATTTCCTTTGTAATTCATTTCCCTGTAAACCTTCTCCTGAAACATCTGGACTTTGTGTGTCTGGTACAAATGATGTGGAGGTATTATCTTCACTTTTACTATTGGATCTTGTACGAACAGAAACCTTTTTCATGTCTTGGTGTAATTTGGACAATAACTCTGTCCGAGTAGCAATTTGATCCTCCAATTATTCAATATGTTCTGCCAAAATCAAACAATTTGGACAATCAGAGTAATCACCGTCAGTGTCCTATGTCTCAGTATGACTGGTCTCTTGTGTCTCAGTATGACTGGTCTCTTGTGTGTCCGCCTGTTTGTCAGTATGACTGATGTCTTGTATGATAATCCATGCTTTCTGTGTGTCAGTTTCTTCAAAGACTAAATTATTGTACACACGGACCATATACATCACATTTTGAAGGTTTCTCTGTAACTTTTTTACAGAGAGAAACCTTTTATCAATACTAAGATTCTCTGCTTCACATTGGCTATACAAATAGACCATAATTGTGCATCTGTATGACTATGAAGAAACAAACTGTATGTTACTTTTCTTAGAATAGTCAAGAATAAAATCCAGTTCTCACCTATGGAATGGCTTTTCCTCTCCTGGATTGATCCAATCGTCAATGGATGGTCCTTTGTGGCTTTTCTGTGTTCCGCAGACCTCCACGTGGTTGTATGCTTGGAGACAAACTCCTCACCGTCCTGTAGATTCCGTCTGATCATTGTGAATATGTGGAATTCCTGAGACTTGGACAACAGGTTTGTTTTTTTGCCTGACCCTGCTCTGTCCACTTCTATGGAAGCAGTGGTATGTCTGACCCCCGCTCCATCCACTTCTATGGAAGCAGTGGTATAATGTCTGACCCCGCTCCATCCACTTCTATGGGAGCAGTGGTGTAATGTCTGACCTCGCTCTGTCCACTTCTATGGGAGCAGTGGTGTAATGTCTGACCCCGCTCTGTCCACTTCTATGGAAGCAGTGGTATAATGTCTGACCCCGCTCTGTTCACTTCTATGGAAGCAGTGGTGTAATGTCTGACCCCTCTCCATCTACTTCTATGGAAGCAGTCGTGTAATGTCTGACCCCGCTCCATCCACTTCTATGGGAGCAGTGGTGTAATGTCTGACCCCGCTGTGTCCACTTCTAAGGGAGCAGTGGTGTAAGGTGTGACCCTGCTCCATACATTAGAAACTGTGTATGTAATTCCATCCTGTGTGATACACTCTGCTGAGCTCAATATCTAATCCCATAATGTCATACACTACACTTAGTACTGTATCTAATTGCAGCATTTGTTACTCTAAACGTATCTAATCGGGCATGTGATACAGTCCACATATCTAACCCCAGTTTATGATACAGCGAGCAGCACTATCTATCAGGATCAGCTCTGCCGGAAGTCCTCAGTGACACTGTACTTGTCAGTATCGCTGGCGGTCACCAACAAAATGTGCGATACTCCCCAGACCAGTGTATCTAATCCCGTCATCGTGTGCGATGCGCTCCGGACTGGTGTATCTAATCCCATCATGTGATACACTACACTGAGCCCTGAATCTAGATATGTGTAGTGTATCATGTGCTGTGAATAATCTCAGTGTGTGTAACACTCCGCGTATTGTTATGGTAAATATTTATACTTTGCTTTGATTATTATGTTAGACAATTAAATCTACCTATATATTTTTGATAATGTAATATTAGTCTTATAAGTGTTACTCATAAAAGCGATAACACGGCATTGTATGAAATATAGAGCTGTCTTGGTGTTAAGCTTTCCTTAGTTTTTAAAAGTATAGTAAATTGGACAGAGCTGCTTTCAAGGACGACTGTTATTTCCAATTAAAATACTTTCTTTCTTTCTTAGGTAATGTTAGCCACCCCTGTCTTCTGGGGGTGTAATAAAGTACTTGTTGCTTGGGTTCTGAGACAAGAATTGTACACTCAGACACTGGCTGTGTGTTATTTTCTTTCTCAATCTCAATTATCTCAATCCAAATTCTTGGAAGGGCTACCACGACAGTATCTAACCCCAGCGTATGATACAGAGAGCAGCACTAACAGAATCTGTGCTGCCGGCCGTCCTCGGTGACACTGTACTTGTCAGTATCACTGGCAGTCACCAACAAAATGGCTCCACACTGTGATCCTAAGCTTCATCCTCTCTTATCCTGTTACAAACACCCAGAAAGGGAGGAGAGGAGCGATATCACACACATGAGAGCAGACCCAGCCCACATTTACTGCAGTCGTAATGTGAGCTAGTTGTACACTAGGTTTTCATGGCAAATTTCAGCACCTGCTCCCCCCAGTGTTTAAAAGTGGAAATACCAAACCTTGTTAAATTTTTCATATTTTACTTCATTAAAAACAAATAATATTTAAAAAAAAATCAAAACATTAATACTTTACATTTTTTTAATTGTTTACATTTTTTATGGCACCTTCCCTTTAATCATCTAATTGCTGTAGTTACTATTGACAGCAGCATCTAAGGAGTTAAACGGTCATGGTCGGTTCCAACACGGATTGTGGCCAACGCAGCAAGTTGTCAGCTATAGTGTACAGCTGGATTGTCACCTGTCAGAGGATGCTAGTCTCTTATATCTCAGGTCAGTAAAGACGTATTGGTGGTCATTAAGGGGTTAATTATGTTATATGTTTTTGTACAATTTGTCAATAACATATATAGTTTCTCCCCATCGGAGTCATTTTTGATGGTCAACAAAATTTGATTTTCCAGTAATTAATTTTTCATTTTTCACACTCTTGGTATGAGAATGACTTCTCCCGCTGTGGGATTTTTGATGTTTAAAGGGGTTGTACAAGTAGTGGACAAACATTCCACATGTTTGACCCTAAAATAAAAATAATTATTGACAGAAATATTTCACTTTCTACCAAGTGAGATAGGAGATCATCCTGAAGTCCGCAGTAAAAATCTGTTTATTTTGTTTAGGAGACAAGTGAGATGCTCAGCAGGTCGTCTGACTCTAATTCATTCCGATCAAACTTATACAGGCAATGCAAAATATACACAATCAGATATGACAGGCAGCTAAAACCAATACTCGCTGCCGACTATAGATAATATTCTAAGCATACTGTGTTTCAAAAGATACGGTTACGGCTTCTACACATACAGTGGTGTGAAAATGTTTCCCCTTCCTGATTTCTTATTCTTTTGCATGTTTGTCACTTAAATGTTTCAGATCACCAAACAAATGTAAATGTTAGACAAAGATAACACAAGTAACCACAAAATGCAGTTTTTAAATGAAGGTCTTTATTATTTAGGGAAAAAAAATCCAAACTTACAGGGCCCTGTGTGTAAAAGTGATTGCCCCCTAAACCTAATAACTGGTTGAGCCACCCTTCGCAGCAACAACTGCAATCAAGCGTTTGTAGTTTGGCAATGAGTCTTTTACAACGCTCTGGGGGAATTTTGGCCACTCATCTTTGGTAAATTTTTGTAATTCAGCCACATTGACGGGTTTCCGTGCATGAACCGCCTATTTAAGGTCATGCCACAGCATCTCAATCAGATTAAAGTCAGGACTTTGACTAGGCCACTCCAAAGTCTTAATTTTGTTTTTCTTAAGCCATTCAGAGGTAGGTGGATTTGCTGGTGTGTTTTGGATCATTGTCCTGTTGAATAACCCAAATGCGCTTCAGCTTGAGGTCACGAACAGATGGCCGGACATTCTCCATCAGGATTTTTTGGTAGACAGCAGAATTCATGGTTCCATTTACCACAGCGAGTCTTCCAGATCCTGAAGCAGCAAAACAGCCCCAGACCATCACGCTACCACCACCACCATATTTTACTGTGGGTATGATGTTCCTTTTCTAAAATGCTGTGTTACTTCCACGCCAGATGTAATGGGACTTTCACCTTTCAAAAAGTTAAACTTTTGTCTCGTCAGTCCACAGTGTATTCTCCCAAAAGTCTTGGGGGATCATTAAGATGTTTTCTGACAAAGCTGAGAAGAGCATGTATGTTCTTATTACTTAGCAATAGTTTTAGTCTCTGGTTTTAGAACTCTGCTATGCAAGCCATTTTTGCCCAGTCTCTTTCTTATGGTGGAGTCTTGAACACTGACCTTAACTGAGGCAAGTGAGGTCTGCAGTTCTTTGGATGTTGTTCTGGGGTCTTTTCTGACCTCTTGGATGAGTGGCCGCTGCGCTCTTAGGGTAATGTTGGTCGGCCGGCCACAACTGGGAAGGTTGACCACTATTCCATGCTTTTGCCATTTGTAGATAATGGCTCTCACTGTGGTTCGCTGGAGTCCTAAAGCTTTAGAAATGGCTTTATAACCTTTTCCAGATTGATCGATCTCAATTACTTTTTTTCTCATTTGTTCTTGAATTTATTTGGATCGCGGCATGATGTCTAGCTTTTGAGGATCTTTTGGTCTACCTCACTTTGTCAAGCAATTCCTATTAAAGTATTTTCTTGATTGAGAACAGGTGTAGCAGCAATCAGGCCTGATTGTGGCTAGGGAAATTTAACTTAGATTCCCAAAGATGTTATAAACCACAGTTAATTTATGTTTTAAGTGGTGTGTGTGTGTGTGCAAGTGTCTGTGTGGGCAGGTGTCTGTGTGGGCAGGTGTGTGTGTGTGTGTGTGGGCAGGTGTGTGTGTGTGTGGGCAGGTGTGTGTGTGGGCAGGTGTGTGTATATGGGTGTGTTTGTGGGCAGGTGTCTGTGTGGGCAGGTGTGTGTGTGTGTGTGGGCAGGTGAGTGTGTGTGTGTGTGGGCAGGTGTGTGTGTGTGGGCAGGTGTGTGTGTGTGTGGGCAGGTGTTTGTGTGTGTGTGTGAGCAGGTGTGTATGTGTGTGGGCAGGTGTGTGTATGTGTGTGTGTGGGCAGGTGTGTGTGTGTGTGGGCAGGTGTTTGTGTGTGTGTGTGGGCAGGTGTGTATGTGTGTGTGTGTGGGCAGGTGTGTGTATGTGTGTGTGTGTGTGTGGGCAGGTGTGTGTGTGTGGGCAGGTGTGTTTGTGTGTGGGCAGGTGTGTGTGTGGGCAGGTGTGTGTGTGTGTGGGCAGGTGTGTATGTGTGTGGGCAGGTGTGTGTGTGGGGGGGCAGGTGTGTGTGTGTGTGGGCAGATGTGTATGTGTGTCTGTGTGGGCAGGTGTGTGTGTGTGTGTCTGTGTGGGCAGGTGTGTGTGTGTCTGTGTGGGCAGGTGTGTGTGTGTGTCTGTGTGGGCAGGTGTGTGTGTGTGTATATGTGTGTGTGTGTGGGCAGGTTAGAAAGTCTTGCCCTGTTGAACACTACACCTGACTTGAGGCCACCACCTCTTGGTTGTCCAATGTTCTTGCTTCTCTAGGGCTCTTCTCAGATATTCATTATACCAGCTCCCCAGAATACCAAAGTTAGGGTGGGTGACCGCGAGCCCTGGTGGTGGTCATAACTGCGGCCACCCAGGGGCAATACTCCATAACAACAATCCCCTGAGGTGGTGTAGGATGTAAGGACCTATTCACACTACATTCAGTGCTGCATTCAGGTCTTTACACAAGGCTTACAACTGAAACCCTGAAATTCAGGATTGTGCTGTCTGAAATGAGACATCTGAAAGCAGAGAAAATGGAGCCTAAAGATTCAGACTTTAGCCTCGGTTTGCCTTTGTTCAAATCAATGGCTATGTCAAGGCACATCTGAATGCCATTTTTCAGGGATTTAGATAGAAGCCTGGAAAGAGGAGATGAATGCATTGCAAAATTCAGTGTGAATAGGCCCTTATATCTGGAGTCTTGATATTGATGCCACAAGCATTTTACTTGTTTTTAACTTAAAAAAAAATATACACACACAAATTATACACACACACGCACACACACATTATACACAGCGGGAGGCCGCACGGCGCCATCTATACACAGCAGGAGGCCGCACGGCGCCATCTATACACAGCGGAAGGCCGCATGGCGCCATCTATACAGAGCGGGAGGCCGCATGGCGCCATCTATACACAGCGGGAGGCCGCACGGCGCCATCTATACACAGCGGGAGGCCGCACGGCGCCATCTATACACAGCGGGAGTCTCAGTGCTTTGCAAGAGCAGTCAATAAATTCTGCTTGACTAATTCTGAGCACCATAAAGTCTGGTTCGCTTCTAACCTGCTGTCTTCATTTTCAGCTTGCTGAATTCTAACTTATTTACTGTCATTCGAGACGATGCCTTTGCTGGTCTCTTTCACCTTGAATACCTGTAAGTGTTCCACTTAATGTCATATTTTTGATTCTGTTCTTCTTCATCTTTTGGCATGTGCAATTGTATGAGCAAGTATTCATATGAATTTATGACCTACTTAAACCTTTGAGGACCTTAAATTTTATTCAATCAAATTTTTTTCCAGTTTAAAACTATGGGACATATATGTGCCTTGGTCCTCAAAGGGTTTTTAAAGGGGCTGCAAACATAAATACGAAAAAAATAATTCAATTAGTGCTTTTTGTGTTCATTTAATTTTTATTTGAAGTCCATTTTTTTATATACCTTGAAATTAAGCCCTACCCCATGGAATGAAGCCCTACCTACATGACATCTGAGAGCTACATGGATCCCGCTTGTGAGGTGCCTGTCCGTCACTACTATTCAGTTTTAGGGTCCACTCACTAAGCCATATATTCTCTCATGCAAGAGAATAGGGC
Organism: Phyllobates terribilis; assembly: GCF_046119375.1. Lineage (NCBI taxonomy): Eukaryota > Metazoa > Chordata > Amphibia > Anura > Dendrobatidae > Phyllobates > Phyllobates terribilis. The sequence goes on along the minus strand of NW_027362795.1, from coordinate 11,381,189 downwards.
CAATTATGCTAATGACACTGGGCTCAAACTCTGTCAGAGCTTCAACTGAATGTGATCCGATTCTCTCGCAGCACAGATATGGAGAAGATGGAGAACTTAATTTCTCCATCTTCTCCATAGTCTCTGTGAGTGTTCATCGGACTGCACTTGGATGACATCCGAGTGCAGTCCAATGTTTTACGTGCACCCATAGACTTGTATGGGTGCACATGGTCCGAATATCGAATGAGATTATTTTCTCATGCCAATAATCGCACTGTCCCATAGTATAACATAGGGCCGAGTCCTATCCGATAAAACATCACATAGCATTCGGCCGTGTTATACGACAGTGTGAGCGAGCCCTTAGAGTCAAGGAATATTTACATGCAGATGATGATATTACTCTCCAAGTGTATATTTTTTTTAGGCGAGTTCATAGTAAATGCTTTGCATTTTTGACATGTGATCAACTAAAGAACAAGAAAGATTTAGGACCTACCCTATAGAGAAACGGAAAATAGTTTGGAGGACTTGCATGTCCTTTTTTATTTATTATGAGAAAATCATAAAAGATCTCGTTTTTTAACCATGCTGTGACTTTCTGCTGAGGGAGAGGGAGAGAGCTGCCCTATTCAGAGCCTGTAATAAGACCTGCTGACAAAAGTGTTGAAGATACAGTCTAATGTGAATTAACAATGAAAAAAAGTTAATTTAACAAAAGGCTTGTATTTTTTTTAATACAAACTTTTTTGTCTTTACCGCTCCTTTAAAGGGAATCTGTCATCAGGTTTTTGCCACCTAATCTGAGAGCAGCATAATGTAGGGTTAGAGGCACTGATTCCAGTAATGTGTCACTTACTGGGCTGCTTAGTGTTGTTTTGATAAAATCATTGATTTGTCAGAAGGTAATTATCACTAGATGACTAGTAAGTTCTGTAGGACCCCACCCCCATCACTGATCAGTAGATTTCTGTGTACACTGAGCATGGGCAGAAAGCTGCCAATCAGTGGTGTGGGTGGGGCTATACAGAGCGCAGCATTCAGAGAGCTGCTAGATCTGCAGCAGATAAAACGGTGATTTTCTCAAAATGACAACAAGCAGCTGAAAAAGTGACACATCGCTGGAATCAGGGTATCTGCCCCAATATTGTGCTGCTCTCAGATGAGACAGCACAATTAATATTATGCCAAATTAATTTCCCGTGAACTATCACATGATCTATCACAGGGGATCATGTGACATGTCACGTGATAAATCAGGTGTGTGGAGGGGGCCCGCGCCTTCTAAACTGCCCGGGGCCCTTGCTACTCTTAATCCACCCCTGCCTATATCCCTGGAGCGGCCTGGCTGCCCCAGTATGCCGGCGAGTCGCATACCTTGGGCGACTTTAAAGAAAGGCTGTATAGCCTGTTCAAAGTTTATCCCCTGACAGAAGAACAGAAAGTAAGCATACTGATAGGGCAGTTAACTGGTGCGGCCCAGCGGGAGGTAAAGTCTTGGACAGCTGAGGAGAAATGGACTGTAAGGGGGGTTCTGACCCGTCTACGGGACACCTTTGATACCCGTACCTCAGCAGAAATCAAAATGCGGTTCTATGGATGTAAGCAGCGAGCTCAAGATAGCATCCGAGATTATGCCCTAAATTTACAGGAAGCCTTGGGGGCAATTAAGCAAGCTGACCCTGGCAGCGTGCAGGATACAGATAAACTATTGACTGACCAGTTCATAGAAGGTCTGCTGTCCAGCGCCCACAGAACCCAGCTGCGCCTCATGGCCCTACAGAACCCCGATTTGACTTTTGCACAGTTCAAAGATAGGGCCATCCGGGTGCTCCGAGAACCTGCACCGGGTGGCGCTGTAGCTTCCCGGCGCCCTGCCATCCCTTACCACCAGGGGGCGGCGCCCTATCCCGCAGACCTTGTGGGGGCCGATGCGCAGGCCCTAAATCCATCCCCGCCTGCAAACCTGCACCATCAGGTCCAAGAACTAACAAAGAGTGTTTCTGCATTGACCAGGACCGTACAGTCGTTACAGATGGACCCGTCAGGACCATTCAAGCTGGCTTCCAGTCCGGAGGATGTCCCGTGGCGTCGACGGAGGAGGATCCCGTCATTCAGAGGGAGGCCCGCCGATCATTACACTGAGGATGGACAGCCGATTTGCCGCCGTTGCAGCCAGCCAGGACACGTTGCCAGGTACTGTACTTTAAATGGGTCCGACCTGGGGCAAAGGGCCAACCCCCAGGCATAAGGTCATCAGGCCCATCTAATTGGCGTGATAAGTACGTAGGGGGACGCCCGGTTTTACCCGTAGTGCTGGACGGTATCCGCATGAGTGCACTGCTGGACACTGGGTCCCAAGTGACTACCATCCCCTATGTACTTTTCAAGCAGTACTGGAGTGACACTGATATAACTCGTTATCCAGACGATGACTTGAGCATCATCGCCAGCAATGGTCAACCCGTGCCGCAGGTGGGGTTCAGAGAGATGACCATTAAGATTGGTAAAGTTGAACTGCCGGCACAGGAAGTGATCATTGTGAACATTGACCGTCGAGAAAGTCACCCTAAAATAACCTTGGGTACTAATGTGATTGAAAATTGTCTTTCAGAAGTAATTGTAATTTTGCAGCAGGTGGCGATGAATGCGAGCTCCAGCCAACAGAGGGTCCTCCAGAAGGAGATAAGAGCCCTGATGAGATGGCAACAGGTAGAACTGTCTGGTGGTGAGATCGGTAGCGTGAGGATGAGCGACCTGTTCCCCATTGCTATGCCCCCCAAAAGTGAAATGATCTGGTGTCGGACTGCAATCGGGTTAAGAGGGAGAGACTACCAAGCCATGGTAGAACCCGTGTACTCAGACAGCAGGCCCACCATTTTGACAGGCCGGGGGGTGGTCTATGTCCGCCATGGAAGGGTGCCCGTCCGGATCTTAAACATTGGGGAAAGGGAAGTACACTTGCCCCGGTACGCTACACTAGCCAAATTGTATACTGTTGAACACAATGCTGTCAGGGCCGTGGAACCCTTGCCTCCATCTCCCCAGGCGGAGGGTAATGGTTCCCAGAAACCCAAGGAGGACTGGTGCCAGAAACTCCACGTGGGTGCTGACTCCACTCCCTTGCACCAAAAACAAGGAGTCTACCGGGTGGTTCAAGAGTACGAGAGAATCTTTAGTAAGCACCCGCTAGACTTCGGCAGAGTGAAAGGAGTAGAACACCACATCCCCACGGGGAGCCACCCACCAATAAAAGAAAGATACAGACCTGTACCACCCCGCACACTGTCAGAACGCAAAGGGCATTCTGAGAGAAATGAAGGAAGCCGGGGTCATTAGAGACAGTTGTAGCCCCTGGGCAGCCCCCTTGGTTCTGGTAAAAAAGAAAGACGGTACTATGAGAATGTGCGTGGACTATAGAGAAGTCAGTCGTATCACCCATAAAGATGCATACCCGTTGCCTAGAATAGAGGAGTCTTTGGCCGCACTAAAATCAGCTAATTTCTTCTCTACTTTGGACCTTACTAGTGGGTACTGGCAGGTTCCTGTGGCAGAGGCTAATAAGGAGAAGACCGCCTTCACCACCCTGATGGGATTAAGTGAATTCAACTATATGCCATTCGGGCTCTGCAACGCACCCGGGACCTTCCAGAGGCTGATGGAATGCTGTGTAGGGCACTGAAACTTTGAGACGGTCCTACTTTACCTGGACGATGTGATTGTCTATTCGAAGACTTACGAGGACCATCTAAAGCACCTGGCCGAGGTGTTCGATGCCCTGGCAGGCTTTGGCATGAAAGTGAAACCCTCCAAGTGCCATCTGTTAAAGCCGAAGGTACAGTACCTGGGACACGTGGTGAGTGCAGAAGGAGTAGCCCCCGACCCTGACAAAATCACGGCAATAAAGAACTGGCCAAGCCCCTCTAACATAAAAGAAGTGAGGCAGTTCCTCGGGTTGGTAGGCTACTACCAAAGGTTCATCCCCAGGTTCACCAAGATGGCAGCCCCTATGCAGGACCTCCTTATAGGACAATCTAAGACCAGAAGCCAAAAGCCACCCTTCAAGTGGGACAAGCCGGAAGAGGAGTCCTTCCGCCAGCTGAAGATGGCCCTCACGGGGGATGAGATCCTGGCCTACCCTGATTATGGCCAGCCTTTTATCCTCCACACAGACGCCAGTAATGTGGGGCTGGGAGCCGTACTGTCACAGAACCAACAGGGCAGAGAAAGGGTGATCGCGTACGCCAGCCGGAAGCTGAGGCCCACCGAGAGAAACCCGGAGAATTACAGCTCCTTTAAGCTGGAGTCCTTGGCAGTGGTGTGGGCCGTAACAGAACGTTTCAAGCATTACCTGGCCTCTGTGAAGTTCACTGTGTACACGGACAACAATCCGTAGACACATCTGGACAATGCGAGACTTGGTGCCCTAGAGCAGCGGTGGATGGCCCGGCTAGCAAACTATGACTTCACCATCAAGTACCGGGCAGGCCGAGCCAATGCCAATGCAGATGCCCTATCGAGAATGCCCCACTTGCCCGATGAGGGAGAAGATCCAGACGAGTTGGAGGAAATAGAGCTCCCTGCATTCCACCGGTACGGGACCACTCAGTACTCCCACCGTGTAAGAGACAAAGACTTGACCACTGTCATGTTCAATCCCTTACCTCACCACAGCTGGGCTGAAACGCAAGATAGTGACCCTGCAATTCGCCTGGTGAAAGACCTCTTGACCCAGGCAGACGCTAGCCCTGTCTCGGACGCTCCAGAGGAAGCCAAGCAGTTATGGAAGGAGAAAAGCAGGCTATTCCTCTACGAAGGTAAGCTGTGCAGAAGGCTTGTCAACCACCGGACGCACGAGCTGACCTGGCAGGTAGTGGTCCCGAGACGAGATGCAGCAATGGTCCTGGAGGCCTACCATGACAGAGCGGGACACTTCGGGTGGAAGAAACTGGAGTTCCTACTGAGAGAGCGGTTCTACTGGGTCGGAATGAGAGGGGCCATAGAGAAGTGGTGCAGGGACTGCGGCCCATGTAACCTCAGAAGGAAGGACGGTACCAGCCAGAAGACGCCCTTGATGCCCATCGTCACCAGGCAGCCTCTTGAGCTAGTAGCTCTGGACCATGTGAAACTGGCTCCAAGCCGGTCGGGCTATGTCTATGCCCTGACAATAGTGGACCACTATTCCCGGTTCCTGGTGGTGGTTCCTGTTAAAGACTTGACAGCCCAAACAGCGGCCAGAGCCTTCCAACAACACTTCTGCCGTCCACACGGGTATCCGGAACAGGTCTTGACAGATCAAGGTCCAGCGTTTGAGGCTGAAATCTTCCAGGAGTTCTGCAACCTCTACGGCTGTAAGAAGATTCGGACAACGTCTTACCACCCACAAACCAACGGGCTGTGTGAGAAAATGAATAATATCGTCATTGATCTCCTCAAAACGTTGCCCCTGGAAGAACGCAGCCTGTGGCCGGAGAAGCTGCCAGACCTGATAGACTTATACAACCATATCCCGGTGAATGCTACAAATTGCACCCCGGCTTACCTGATGCGGGCAAGACCAGGTAAGCTGCCGATAGACCTGGAGATGGGAGTCCTGACCCCCGAGGACACCTCCCCAGACGCGGACTGGGATACGGAACGGCGGCTACAGTACAAGAAGGTACAGGAGAGTGTGGAGAGGAGTCTGGCTCAAGCGAGAGAAAAGCAAGAGAGGCTCTTCAACCAACACGCCCCTGCTGGTCCCCTGGAACCTGGTGAGCAGGTCCTGAAGCGGAAGAGAAGGCTTCACAAGCTAGATGACCAGTGGGAGAGCGACCCGTACACAGTACTGCAGTCCAACCACAACAACCCGAAGGTATGTGTAATTACCAAGGATGGAGGAGAAACCACTAGCACCGTCTCCAGACACCACCTAAAAAGGTGCCCCGAGCAACTACAGAGTGCAGGAGAAGATCAAGATGACCTTGAACCCGCAGAAGACAAGAAAGAAATGATCAGCACAGTTCTTGGAGAGTTCCCCCGGTCCTGGACTCGGATAAATGATGCAATAGTGGTACCTGTCCTACACTTCCTTCAACCAACCCAGCAGGAACCTACAGGAGAGCAGGAGGAATCAGAAGACCAAGCAGCCCTAGAGGCAGAAGAACCCATACAAGCAGCCCAGGAGAGTCAACCCTCTGCTGACAGTGAGCCTGCCATACCTGCGGTAAGCCAAAGGACCCGCAGATAGCTGCCTGCACTGCCTGTAAACCCAGCTAGTAGCTGTACCCTGAATGCTAGTGGGGAAAGTCAGGTTAGACCACCACCAGACAGTGGGTTACGCAGGTCAACCCGGAGCACTAGGGGGCAAATACCAGCTCGCTTGAAGATCTAAATGCTGTATATTGTAAATGTTTTATGTTTGTTGCCTGGTTGCTAATTATGTTTTTCCAGTCTTTCTAGTTCATGGACTAACAGGTTATGGACGCTGAATAACCGGAACTGTCTTGTAGATAGTTGCACTTGGTGCCCTCTTTCGAAGATGGCCACGGAAGAAAAATCTGTCCGGTGTGGCCTCCTTGTGGCCCAAAGTAGAGAGCTCAGCCTTGTCGCCACGCCCAAGGCCAGGAAATTGGGGTTTATGGAAACAGGTCCCCACACCGTGGAAAACTTCACCTTGTTGGGTGAAATGGATGGTCATGGAAGCGCCGTGACCTCAAGGACAAAATATACTTGTATATATGTAATGTTGTCATTTATACCCTGTATTTGTGTTTCCTGTTTAGTCCGGAGTACTAAATTTTACTAGGGGAGAATGTGTCACCCCAGGCCTGGATGCCACAAACAATAATCTGTGTCTGAGAGCAGGAGGGAGGTCCCCTGGTTAGGGACTATTAGCATACAGCACCTCCTGTCCCAGGCCAGCAGGGGGAGCTGGCTGCCCCTATAAAAGCTGGAACTGGGGGCAGGGTTAGAGAGAACTGGAAGACCTAGCTCAGGAGTGAGACTAGTCCCAGAGAAGGAGGGACAGTTCAGCTGTAGCTGAGGAGTCCGTCAGGCAGAGGAGAAACTGCAAGCCAGGGACAGAGGCGACGAGAGCCAGTCCTGGAAGAGAACCAATCTACCGGGCATTGGGGTCCGGGGCTGTCAGGGTTACAAGCCCAGCAGCAGAGAACCAACCTGCGAGGGATTTCAGGTCCCTTGGCCTAAGAAGCCTGGAGGCTCCGCCACACAGAGGGACCTGTACAGCGAGGAGCAAGCAACAGGTACCCAAGGCCCTAGTCGCATGCCATACAGGCGAGAAGTACACGGCCAGCTCAGGGACGTGGGCTATTACACCACAAAAAGGGGGATAGTCAGAAAGAGCATAGAGAGAACGGTAGGCCTACACACTCACCCTGACCAGTGGGGCTCGCCCGAATGCTCTCAGACACCCAGGCCCATTCCTAACCGGTACTGTTGGGTCATTAATAATATCTACAATAAAGACCCTGAACTGTTTGAAGCGGACTCTGAACTCTTACTATTGTGGCCTGCACTATCACCCCCAACATCCACCTACACTGCCCTGAGGCTACACTCTTCCTGTGGGGAGTTATCCTACACCTGTGCTGCACACCAACACCAGCCTCAGTAGTCTGCCTCGCAGCGGCGGTTATCCCTGACCGCAATCCACGGGTGGCGTAGTCGGACATTCAAAACACTGATAAATAGACTGCCACCATTTGGTCTGACCACCCTGAGCCACGGGATCGGGTTGCCACTACTACCCCCATCAGCACCGTACACTAGAAGGGCCGGTTCCGTGTACCCCACGGCCCAGGGGGCGAGTCATGTGCATCAAATTATACATACACATATGGGGCAGTGGGGCTTCATACTATATACAGGTGCTTCTCACAAAATTAGAATATCATCAAAAGTTAATTTCAGTTCTTCAATGCAAAAAGTGAAACTCCTATATTATATAGAGTCATTACACACAGAGTGATCTATTATATAGAGTCATTACACAGAGGGATCTATTATATAGAGTCATTACACACAGAGGGATCTATTATATACAGTCATTACACACAGAGGGATCTATTATATAGAGTCATTACACACAGAGGGATCTATTATATAGAGTCATTACACACAGAGTGATCTATTATATAGAGTCATTACACAGAGGGATCTATTATATAGAGTCATTACACACAGAGGGAACTATTAGATAGTCATTAAACACAGAGGGATCTATTATATAGAGTCATTACACACAGAGGGATCTATTATATAGTCATTACACACAGAGGGATCTATTATATAGAGTCATTACACACAGAGGGATCTATTATATAGAGTCATTACACACAGAGGGATCTATTATATAGAGTCATTACACACAGAGGGATCTATTTCACGTGTTTATTTCTGTTAATGTTGATGATTATGGCTTACAGCCAATGAAAACACAAAAGTCATTATCTCAGTAAATTAGAATACTTCATAACAACAGCTTGAAAAATGTTTTTAAAATCCGAAAAGTTGGCCTACTGAAATGTAAGTTTAGTAAATGCCCTCAATACTTGTTCGGGCTCCTTGTGCATCAATTACTGCATTAATGCGGCAATGTGGCATGGAGGCGATCAGCCTGTGGCACTGCTGAGGTGTTATGGAAGCCCAGGTGGCTTTGATAGCAGCCTTCAGCTCATCTGTATTGTGGGGTCTGGGGTCTCATCTTCCTCTTGACAATACCCCATAGATTCTCTATAATAGATTCTCTATGGGGTAAAGGTCAGGCGAGTTTGCTGCCAATCAAGCACAGTGATACTGTTGTGTGTAAACCAGGTATTGGTACTTTTGGCAGTATGGACAGGGGCCAAGTCCTGCTGGAGAATGACATTTCCATCTCCATAAAGCTTGTGGGCAGAGGGAAGCATGAAGTGCTGTAAAATGTCCTGGTAGATGGCTGCGATGACTTTGGTCTTGATAAAACACAGTGGACCTCCACCAGCAGATGACATGGCTCCCCAAACCATCACTGATTGTGGAGACTTCACACTAGACCTCCAGCAGCTTGGATTGTGGCCTCTCCACTCTCCCTCCAGACTCTGGGACCTTGATTTCAAAATGAAATGCAAAATTTACTTTTCATCTGAACACAACACCTTGGGCCACTGAGCATCAGTCCAGGTCTTTTTCTCTTTGGCCCAGGTAAGACGCTTCTGGCGTTGTCTATTGGTCATGAGGGGCTTGACACAAGCAATGCGACACTTGTAGCCCATGTCCTGGATACGTCTGTGTGTGGTGGCTCTTGAAGCAGTGACTCCAGCAGCAGTCCACTCCTTGTGAATCTCCCCCAAATTTTTGAATGGCCTTTTCTTAGCAATCCTTTCAAGGCTGCGGTTATCCCGGTTGCTTGTGCACCTTTTTCTACCACACTTTTTCCTTCCACGTCCATTAATATGCTCGGATACAGCACTCTGTGAACAGCTGCTTCTTTAGCAATGACCTTTTGTGGCTTACCCTCCTTGAGGAGTGTGTCAATGACTGCCTTCTGGACATCTGTCAAGTCAGCAGTCTTGCCCATGATTGTGGAGCCTACTAAAACAGACTAAGGGACCTTTTTAAATGCTTAGGATGCCTTTGCAGGTGTTTCTTGTTAATTCTAATTTACTGAGATAGTGACTTTTGTGTTTTCATTGGCTGTAAGCCATAATCATCAACATTAGCAGAAATAAACACTTAAAACAGATCACTCTGTTTGTAATGACTCTGTATAATATATGAGTTTCACTTTTTGGATTGAAGAACTGAAATAAATTCACTTTTTGATGATATTCTAAGTTTCTGAGAAGCACCTGTATGTAGCAGTGCGGCAATTATACTATATACAGTCAGGAGTATAAGTACTTGATACACTGACAATTTCGAAAGTTTTTCCACCTACAAAGAATGAAGAGGTCTGTTTTGTTCTACTTAACTGCTGCAACTTGGACCTTTAACAGGATTTATATTTGACCTATGAGAAAGCATACTATGTGTATTTGGCAGATTAACTCAGGCATGTTTATGATAAACTGAATACCTGGATTGGAGTCCTATTTATATACAGAATATTGACTATTAATGCTGGCAGAGTAAGTCTTAGGCTATATTCACACTAGGTGTTTTTTTTCTGCAGCAAAACATAATCTCTTGGCAGGAAAGAAGTAGCGTCAAAAACGCAGGTTTTTGTGTGTTTTTTTGCAGTGGTTCTTGGTGCATTTTTGGTGCTTTTTTCAGGATCCCAAAGTTCAGCTTTGCTTCCACCATAGACACATGAAAACAGGTCACCATTGCAAGACATATGTTCATGAAAAAGTACACATTACAAATGTAACAGGGGGGGGAGGTGAATTGGTCTGGAATGGTTTATCTAAGACTCTCTCAGTGCATTGAATTTGTAGGACACTATTTACTTTCACATTATGGTTTGCCATTGAGTTGCTCAGGCATTGTTCATTTTCACACCTCCCTGGGCCACACGTGTTGTTCAATCTCACACCTAGCTCAACCAATGTTTACTTTGTAGGCATCACTAATTTAATTAAACTGTAATAATCCAAGCTGCTATCTCAGGTGACCAAGACAAGATGGTTTAAAGTTGGGAAAATCACAGGAATAAATTTGCGTCACATACTTGCTTTTTTCACTAAAAACGCAGCAAAATGTTCACACTAGGCTTTTTTTCAGCATTTTTTTCCACCACCCTTTTTTTTAATGGGTGAAAAACACTGAAACAAGTGACATACTCTATTGCAAAAAGCCATGGAAAGCACAAAATACTGAGGACAAATAAGCAAGCTTTGTGCATGAGATTTCGGAAATCTCATAGACTTTGTTGGTACTGTAAAACGCAGCTGAAAATTTGCATAAAAAAGCCCGCTAAAAAAACGTCTAGTGTGAATATAGCCTTGTATAACAGTTTGCCAATGAGTTAGGATATATGACCATGATGCAGAAATGCTGCGGATTTTTCCTAAACGTTTCTGCATCTCCCTGGGTTGTCAAGCGCTTTGCCAAGTGATTTTAGCATCACTTGGAAAAGTGCTTGACAACTTGGTCACACTATATAATTCCATGCAACCGGCATGGATTTACATAGTGTGACCAAGTTACAATGCTGCAAATGCAGCATCAATAATAAAAAAAAAGAATAATAATGGTGAAAAATAAAAAAAAAACATTATACTCATCTTCCGATGGTCCTCGATCTCCTTCTCCGGTGCGTCCGGTGTCTTCGGCGGATCACGATGCTGTAAAAGGACCTTCCATGACGTCATTTAGTCATGTGACAGGTCACGCGACCGCCGATGTCAGCGGTCGCGTGACCTGTCACATGACTAAATGGCGTCATCGAAGGTCCTTTTACCACCGCGAGCAGCCGAAGAGCCAGCAGCACCGCCGGGAGCAGACAGGGGCCATCAGAAGGTAAGTATATGTTTATTTTTTATTTTAATTCTATTTTAACTACAGGTACTATGGTACCCGGGTCTGGAGGAGAGTCTCTTCATCTCCAGACCCGGGTACCATCCACGCATTGAGTCGCATAATGTCCACATGTGTATGTGTAGTCATGCGGATGTTATGCGTTCCAATGCAAGTCAATGGCGGCTAAATCGCAGCGACTCTGCAGAATTAAAGGATGTGCTGCGGATTTTTCCGCAATGATAATCCGCAGCGGAAATCTCCGCAGCATGTGCGCAGCACATGCGGATTATCATTGGGGACCATTGCAGACCTATCACCAAGCGTTTTTTAAGTGTTTCCGCGGCGGAAGTTACGCTGCAGAAACGCCTAAAAAACGCATAGTGGGCACACAGCCTTAAAAGTTCTATGGTGAAGAAAAACACGTGAGATAATAAATGCGAAATATACAATATTTCCCATAATATGACTGAGGATATCTTTAGGGTGTATTCACTGTTTTTTCTTCTGCAGCAAAAATGCTGTGTTTTACAGTACCATCTTAGTGAATGACATTTCTGAAATCTCATTCACATGCCGTTTTTTTGCATTTTTTTTAAATCTGCAGCTTGTCAAGTCTTTCAGAGGTTTTGCAGCATTTTTCACCCATTCAAATGAATGGAAAAAAAAACACAAGTAAAAACACCTGAATTTTAAGCAGCGTTTTTCCTGCCACCTTTGATTTTTGGGGTAGAAAAAAAATGCTGCCAAAATCCAACTTGTGAACACACCTTTATCCTGGATGTGTTCTAATTGGATATAAAATAGAACGGCCATGATAACATGGGTAGTTAATTGTATGGTGTTTTCACTTTATATATTACCAGGCCGCATTCTATTTGCGCAGAGCTGCTCCGTGAAGATTCTATCACAAGATTCCGTGATGACATCACAGGTGATGGTGACATCACTGCTCACAGTCGCTATATATACAATGCACATAGGCTCACCCGTGCCTTTCTTGGCTCTATAGTGACTGATAGCACTTGCAGTTTTTCACTATGGCTGGAATTGTTTTGGACATTCCTCAGGTAAAAGCACTATTGTTGATCCTTATGATCAATCGTCCTAACAGTGTGCTTCTACCACCCGATGGAGTCCTCAGCTTCACTCACCGGCTGGTGATGGAGCTAGTAAAGGATTGCCTGACCAAACACCGACAACGTCGTCTAACGTCAGACTATCTGACGGATTTACTTCAGAACATCAGGACATTACTACACCAGGTAAGTGGCGGACACTCTGCACAGAACATCTCAATATTGATAGATAATAATGGAGGGATAGAAGTTTTTTCTTCTAATATATCATATTTTGCAGACCATAAGACGCACCAAAAATTTTTGGGAGGAAAATAGGAAAAACATTTATTATAATAAAATGGGGGTCTGTCTTATAGTCCGAATTTTCGGTTGCTTACTGAGGGGGGAGGTGGCAGTGGAGCAAAGTCACAGGAGGCAGAGTCGCTGCTGCAGGAAGTTGGCAGTAGGAGTGGGGCGCTGCTGCGGGCCCCAAGCTGGGAGGAGCGGGGTGTCCAGAAGGTGCGAGGCTGCGGGCCCTGGGCTTCAAGGAAATGTTAGCGGTAATTCAGGAGGGGAGGCCCTGCTCTGCTTATTGATTTCTCTGCAGTGGGCTTCAAGAAGTAGGCTGCTGGAGATGGCCAATATGCAAATTGAGATCTCAGCTCGTCATTGAGCCGAGATCTAAATCTTCACATGCACTGCCTCCAGCGGCCATTTGCCTGAAGCCCACCGCCAGAAAATCAATGAGCAGAGCGGGGACTCCCCTCCTAAATCACCGCTAATATTTCCTTGAAGCCCAGGGCCCGCAGCCTCGCACCTCCTGGATACCCCACTCCTCCCAGCTCGGGGCCCGCAGCAGCGCCCCACTTCTACTGCCGGCTTCCTACAGCAGTGACCCTACCTCCTGTGACCTCACTCCACCACAGCCACCCCCCTGGTAAGCTACATTCAGACAATTATTATTATTAATAATCTGTCTGATATGCTGGGGTGGAGAGTTCCAGAGTAGGGGGGATGCACGGGAGAAATCTTGTATGCGATTGTGGGAAGAGGAGATAAGAGGGGAGTAGAGAAGAAGATCTTGTGAGGATCGGAGGTTGCGTGCAGGTATGTACCGTGAGACTAGGTCACAGATATATGGAGAGACAGGTTGTGGGTGGCTTTGCATGCCAAGGTTAGGGTCTTGAACTGGAGTCTCTGGGTAATGTGTAGCCAGTGAAGGGATTGGCGGAGCGAGGGGAGAAGCCAGGGAATAGCGGGGGGACAGGTGGATTAGTCAGACAGCAGAGTTTAGGATAGATTCGAGAGGTGCGAGAGTGTTAGAAGGGAGGTCAAAAATTTTGGAAAAAAAGGCATCTTATAGTCCAAAAAATACGGTAAAACACAACGAGTCCCCAAATACAGTATGTAGTCATTGTATCTGCAGACAGAGAACCGATGTCACATACAATTTCCGCCTCCATTCTGACCGCTCTCATCTCAAAATTCTCCTATCCATTTTTCCTTCTTTATAGGCTGAAGAAAGATCTCAGACTGAAGATTTGGCTGTCTTTAAAGAACTGGCCGAAAAAGTCCTGTCTATACTAGAACGCTCATTGGAACGCCCGGTAAGGATCAATATTAATAGACGTATCTTAATCCACCGTATCTGAGGAGACTTTCTGAGAAAAGGTCTGAAGATGGCGCGGGATTTGTATCGTTACAATTGGTGCATCTGTAAATGTTGGTTTAGTCCTTCATGATTTATGTATTTGGTGATTTAGTGAAATCTTCCACATATTAATTATATATATTATATCTATCAGGAAACAACAGGAGGCGACGCCAAATATGGGCAAAATGTGACCCCGAAAATCCCTGACCCTAATAGGAGTCAGCCGGAGCTGAACAGCGATCTGATTACAGGTGAGCGATCACCCGACCTTCTACAAGGAATGTCCAGATATTACAGAGGACGGAGGATAATGTTAGATTTACTCTCTACTCTGTGTAATGGGAACCTGGCAGCACATTGTTATATATAGAAGTAGTGGTGTGACGGTATAGGCCATTGTCCCCTAATAATAATTGTTTGTAGAAATCCAATGTGCCAGTCAGGAGAAATGTAAAGTAGACACCATATACAAATCAGAATGGAAGTGCGCTGGGGGCGTGAAAGAAGAAATCCAAGTGCAGTGACACGCCCCCAGTGCACTTCCAGGCTAATTTGCAAATCTCTCCTATGTTTCAGCTCTCTTACCATCACTCGTATGTGCAGCGTGGGTGGGGGGTTCCTCATTCATGTGATGGAGGGTCCATTCTGCAGTGCTATAGCAAGTAACATGAAATAAATTAAATTTAAATTGCATTACTGCTCTAGAAAATGGGAAAAAACTAAGAAACTGAGCACATAATTTGGCCAATTCATGAATGCCCAGCAGCCAATGACAAGGCGATCTTTTTGTTGGAATCCTCTCCTAATGTGAATCCTCTCCTAGGCTGAAGCCTACATTTATATGGGTAGGTAGGATCCTGTTGTAATTAAAACCACCCTGGGCTGATGCGTGGAGATAGGTTCCCAGCAAAAAAGGTCGCCTTGCCGTGACTGCTGGGCATGCACCGAGCAAAAGAAGGTCGCCTTGCCGTGGCTGCTAGGCATGCACCCAGCAAAAGAAGGTCGCCTTGTCGTGACTGCTGGGCATGCACCCAGCAAAAGAAGGTCGCCTTGTCGTGACTGCTGGGCATGCACCCAGCAAAAGAAAGTTGTCTTGCCGTGACTGCTGGGCATGCACCCAGCAAAAAAAAGGTCACCTTGCCGTGGCTACTTGGCATGCACCCAGAAAAAGAAGGTCGCCTTGCCGTGGCTGCTGGCCATGCATGAATTGGCCAAATTATGCGCTAAGTATCTTCCTTTTATCCTATTTTCTACAGCAGTAATGCAATTCAAATTTCATTTATTTCATGTTTACATGCTATAGCGTTACAGAGTGCAACTTTGTTAGTTATATATTTGGATGGCTACTCTTAGTATGCACCTGTTCACACCCATTTTCTTTTCGGAAGTGATGGTCAGTCTTTTGTTATTTATGAAGGGGTTCCTCCATCATTTACATTACATTTATCTATGGATTCCCCGTATATTCTCATATTTAGAATCCCCATATAACGAGTATTAATCCCATTTACAGACATCTTGTCATTTCTCCGTTATATTGCTGTATTATCTATGTAGGAATAATATCCTCTAATACATTTCATTTCTTCATCATTATTTTAGAAACAACTGAGCTGTCGAATCCTAACAATGGAATTAGTGAGATCCCGGAGATCCAAGAATCCGTAAGTATCATAGAGGGGGATGCGTGTGTGTCATCAGATCATGGGGTGTGAATGACTCGTCCAGTATTATCCCCCATACAACCATGGGACGTCTCTATTCTAAGTGTAGATGACCCTATGGTGTTAATTACATTTGAATTACAGGGAATCTGTCACCAGGTTTATGCTATTTGGTCTGAGAGAAGCATGATGCAGGGACAGAGACCCTGATTCCATGTGTTGATTACTTTACTCGGTGGAGCAGTTGTGATAAAATCACTATTTTTTTCTGCTGCAGAGCTCTGAATGCTGAGTCTTGTATAACCTCGCCCACACCATTGATTGGCAGCTTTCTGTGTACACTGTGCATAGGCAGAAAGCTGCTAATCAGTGGTGGAGGCAGGGGTACAGAGCAATAGGACTACCTGGCTAGACAGATAGTCTTCTAGTGATAATCTACTGATTTTATTGAAACAGCCACACACAGCCTAGTAAGTAACACATCACTGGAATCAGGGTCTCTGCCCCTACATCATGGTGCTTTCAAAATACATAGCAAACACCTGGTGACAGATTACCTGTAAGTCCTCCTCTGTGTGATCTCCCACATTATCCAGAATGTTATAGTAATGTATGATGACCGTTGCAGGGCGGCTCCAGGATTTCGTGGGCCCTGGGAGAAAGAGTCTCAGTGGCCCCTTTAACACATACCACGATTCATGATGCACAGATACCGCAGATAAATATATATATATATATATATATATATATATATATATAGTACAAGCCCGAAGATTTCACTTCTTACATTACATGAGCGATATCTATTGTAAATTCCACAATAACTCAGAAAGCGGCGAATCCTCACAGCTCACAGTGCAGACCGGACAGTAATGTCCTCCACACAGTATAATGGCACCACATAGTCCTCTATACCGTATTATGAGCTCCATATATTGCTCCATATAGAATAATGGACCCCATAAAATGCTCCACGCAGGCTGTGCCCCCATATAATGCCCCATGCAGGCAGTGACCCCACACATAATGCCCCATGCAGGCTGTGCCCCCCACATAATGCCCCATGCAGGCTTTGACCCCCCACATAATGCTCCATGCAGGCTGTGACCCCCACATAATGCCCCATGCAGGCTGTGCCCCCCCCACATAATGCCCCATGCAGGATGTCCCCCTCCCACATAATGGCCCATGCAGGATGTCACCCCCCATATAATTCCCCATGCAGAATGTCCCTCCCACATAATGCCCCATGTAGGCTGTGCCCCCCACATAATGCCGCATGCAGGCTGTGCCCCCCCACATAATGGCCCATGCAGGATGTCAACCCCCCATATAATTCCACATGCAGGATGTCCCCTCCACATAATGCCCCATGCAGGATGTCCCACCCCACATAATGCCCCATGCAGGATGTCCCCCACACATAATGCCCCATGCAGGATGTCACCCCCCATATAATTCCCCATGCAGGATGTCCCCCCCACATAATGCTCCATGCAGGATGTCCCACCCCACATAATGGCCCATACAGGATGTCCCCCCCATATAATTCCCCATGCAGAATGTCCCTCCCACATAATGCCCCATGCAGGCTGTGCCCCCCACATAATGCCCCATGCAGGCTGTGCCCCCCCACATAATGGCCCATGCAGGATGTCAACCCCCCATATAATTCCACATGCAGGATGTCCCCTCCACATAATGCCCCATGCAGGATGTCCCACCCCACATAATGCCCCATGCAGGATGTCCCCCACACATAATGCCCCATGCAGGATATCCCCCCCACATAATGCCCCATGCAGGATGTCACCCCCCATATAATTCCCCATGCAGGATGTCCCCCCCACATAATGCTCCATGCAGGATGTCCCACCCCACATAATGGCCCATACAGGATGTCACCCTCCATATAATGCCCATGAAGAATATCACCCCCCCATATAATGCCCCATGCAGGATGTCCCCCCAACACATACTGCCCCATGTAGGATGTCACCTCTCACCCCATATATTGCCCCATGCAGGATGTCACCTCTCACCCCATATAATGCCCCATGCAGGATGTCACTTCTCCCCCCATATAATACCCCATGCAGGATATCCCCCCCCACATAATGCCCCATGCAGGATGTCACCCCCCATATAATTCCCCATGCAGGATGTCCCCCCCACATTATGCTCCATGCAGGATGTCCCACCCCACATAATGGCCCATACAGGATGTCACCCCCCATATAATGCCCATGAAGAATATCACCCCCCCATATAATGCCCCATGCAGGATGTCCCCCCAACACATACTGCCCCATGTAGAATGTCACCTCTCACCCCATATATTGCCCCATGCAGGATGTCACCTCTCACCCCATATAATGCCCCATGCAGGATGTCACTTCTCCCCCCATATAATACCCCATGCAGGATGTCACTCCCCCCATATAATGCCCCATGCAGGATGTCACCCCCCATATAATGCCCCATGCAGAATGTCACCTCTCACCCCATATAAAGCCCTATGCTGGATGTCACTTCCCCCCCCCATATAATGACCCATGCAGGATGTCCCCCCATATAATGCCTCATGTAGGATGTCACCTCTCACCCCATATAATGCCCCATGCAGGATGTCACTCCCCCCATATAATGCCCCATGCAGGATGTCACTTCCCCCCCCCCATATAATACCCCACGCAGGATGTCCCTACCTCCCCTCCATATAATGCCCCATGCAGGATGTCACTTCTCCCCCCATATAATGCCCCATACCTCCATACATGAAAAAAAAAAATCAAATGCTCACCTCACTGCTCACCAGCTGTGGAGAGGTAAGTATTGTGCCGGCCGTGGTCCTGGGCAAGCATTGGGGGGGGGGAGCAAGGCCCACTAGCTGGCGCTGGCACCACTCTCCTCTGCTCACCGGTCCCATAGCGCGCCAGGGTGCCCGACGGCAAGTGGGCCCCTCGCCTACTCAGGGCCCCGGCACTTGCCTGGGTGTGCTGGGTGCTAGCGCCAGGTCTGCCCAGCGTCCGGTTTGTATCCTCCCAACATCATATCAGTGTAAATCATCTGGGACATAATATGGGGGGAGAAGTTTTTGCATCTGTAACTTTTTTCCTGCATCTTCAATAAATCAGTATTATTTCTTATTCTTTTATAGAGCGTGATCGATTCATTGGTTCCGGCGAGAAAGCCGCACATGAGCGACTATGAAACTTCCAAACTCATCAGCAGTGGAAATTTTGGGTGAGATTTCTGTTGCCATAATCCACATTTCTCAGGGTTCCCTATGACCATGCTTCTGCCCCTGCACTCTGCCATTCAGTGTTATCATAGGGAAATTATATGATCTGTAGCAAATCAAACTGTAAGGAAAGCGATTTAAATAATATAATTACATATAATATAATATATAATAATATAATATTATTACATTCGCCTGTGCTAGACCCTCATCTGTTCTTATGCTGCCTCCTCCACCTGAGCTTTTCTGCTCTCCACTCTGATCTTTGTTTTGATGGGGGGGGCTCCATTATGAAGCTGATCAGAGAAGTTGGCTACACATGGTCACAAGAAGGGTGACACCATATTGACGTCAATGACATCTACACCCTCCACCATGACCATGTGGGCCCAATCACTGGCCTCAGCAGCAGAAGAGAGCCCTGGAGCACATTCATTTTGGACCAATTTTATTTGCACTAAATTATATTTGGTCAGTTATAGCGAATCTGCCCAAAGAGAATTTCGATAGATTCTCGTGTCTATAATGTGACCTGGGTGATGGCTCCGGCAGAAGTGGCATTGTGGAGACCTCCCATAGGTGATCTATGTAGTGCTATTTTATGTATTTCTAGATGTGGATTTATAGTGGCGGCCAGACTTCTAGTATTAAACATATGCAAATTGTCTCTTCAGAGAGGAAGCAAACTAGAACTCCACCTATAGGAAGTAGCAATCCTAAAAGTCAATATCGACCCTTTAACAAGCCTTGTCGCATGACTTAGGATAATAGCCAAAACCAAAATCTCAATTTGCAGGAACTGTGTTCTGGGGTACTGCCCCTCTTCAGTGCAAAGTGTGAGATATGGTTTGACTGGGTGAGAGGTCTCTGACCGGTATCCAAGGGGTTGACGTTTCTCCTTGCGGACATGAGGAGACTTTTAAGCCGCAATGCTCCTCTGGGAAATAGGATTGCTACTTCCTATAGGTGGCACTAGGGTGCTAGTTCTCTTCCTCTCTGAAAAGAGACAATTTGCATATTTCCCAGAAGAGCATTGCAGCTTAAAAGTCTCCTCACCTTGACATGCTTAACATGGCTTTTTCCGCAAGAAGAAACGTTACCGCTTGGATCCCGGTCAGATGCCTCTCACCCAGCCAAACCATATCTCACACTTTGCACTGATGAGTGCTTGTACCCCAAAACATAGTGTCCGAAAATTGAGATTTTGGTTATGGCTATTATTCCATGTCATGTGATAAGGCTCGTTAAAGGGTCGATATTGACTTTTAGGATTACTACTTCCTATAGGTGGCACTAGAGTTCTAGTTCTCTTCCTCTCTGAAGAGACAATTTGCACATTTCCCAGAGGGTCATTGAGGCTTAAAAGTCTCCTCACCTTGACAAGCTTAACATGTCACTCTCCGCAAGGAGAAATGTTACCCCTTGGATACCAGTATTAAACATATAATGATTTCTATAGATGGTTTATTAATAAGGATTTATTATAACCGATGGATTCTCCTTCTCTCCAGGGCCGTCTACTTAGTGCATCATAAAGACTCACACCAGACCTTTGCTATGAAGAAAATGGCTAAGCGGAACCTAAATACTGCACAGAGATTGGAATGGGCCTTTCTGGAGAGGGACATCTTAACATTTGCTGATTGTCCCTTTGTGGTCTCCATGCTCTGCTCCTTTCCAACTAGATCTCACCTGTGTATGGTCATGGAGTATGTAGGAGGTAAGACACATCTATTGTATTATATTCAGCCCATGTCTGCTTTCATCTTATCACTGCTCATATCATTAGGACATTGTTGGTTACATCCCCACAGAGCATTTACTATAGGTTATCTATTACCAAGATGCTCGTAAATTCATTGATCTTGGTGCAGGGGTGCTATGGGGCTCATCAGTCGGAGGGGGTCTGTCGACGCTCGGCAGTGGGCAGCATCCCTCCACCTGTCATCACAATTTCAGCGTTATTTGCTTCTTCAAGGAGGTGGGGCTGGTGGGGGCAAAAATACTGAGTAGGTGGCTAGTAGGGGCCAAAATACTGAAAGGGGGCCGTATGACTAGATATGGGGGGACTGTGAATGCTGAGTGGAGGTCATCATATTAAGTGGGGTGCTGTGGGGGTCCTCACTCTATATGGAGGCCCCCATTCTGTGTGGGGACATCATACTGAGTGGGGAGTTATGCGGACCATTATATCGTGTGAGGGACTGTGGGAACCATTATCCTGAGTGGGAGGGTTGCTGTAGGTGCCATCACACCGAGTAGGGGGTTGTGGCTGGCCTCCTTCTAAGTGGTGGCCTCCTTAGGAGGATTCACTGTGGGGATACCATACTCATTGAGTGTGGGTGTGGGCATTTTTGGGAGCATTATACTCTAAAATGGCCATAAAAGTTGTATTGCTGGTGAGAACACCAAGCTGCTTCAACAGGGATATAAATATATTTCTTTTTTATTTTTAAGGGTGGGGGGCAATTACAACTTTTGATATGGGGTCTTGTGATTTCTATGTGCGCCACTATCTGTGTGATCTTCCCAGGATGTTTCCGCTCACTGCTCATTATACATCATGGTTATCTGCTCGTGGTATATCATGGTTATCTTCTGTATAAACCCCTCACCGGTCATATTTCCTTTCTTCTATAGGTGGAGACTGTGGGACCCTTCTAAGCACCAGGGATCCTTTCTCTGTCCCCATGGCCCGCTTGTACTTTGCAGAGGCGGTACTTGCCGTGGAATACCTGCATAGTTACGGTGTGGTGCACAGAGACCTGAAGCCGGAAAAGTAAGTGCCCCCGTAGTATAAGAAAGTGGGGAAAGTTGTCATTTATTATCATTCAGTCTGTGAGGCTAAAACCATCTTCTCTTTTGCAGCCTCCTGATTACATCTACTGGACATATTAAAGTTACCGATTTTGGGATTTCAAAACTTGGTCTAATGATACCGAAAACCAACACCTACAAGGAATTAGCAATGGACATCTCCAGAGAGTTCCAGGACTGTGAGGTCAGCATCACCTACAAGAACTTAGCTTGTTATTTGCAAATCTCATCACACTATTGTCTCTTCTCTACGTTCTTCCTTTCTAGAGAACTTTTCCACTAATATTTTATCTTCTGCATTGTGTTTTAACGATGATAACTTGTCATAATAATTGTTTCATCGATTCTCATCTCTATCTTCTGTTGGTTTCCAG
This sequence comes from Phyllobates terribilis, assembly GCF_046119375.1. NCBI lineage: Eukaryota > Metazoa > Chordata > Amphibia > Anura > Dendrobatidae > Phyllobates > Phyllobates terribilis. Next base: position 11,358,957 of record NW_027362795.1, on the reverse strand, counting down.
TTCTGTGGCACCCCATGTTACATAGCCCCAGAGATCATCCTGAAAGAAGGCTATGGAAGACCTGTTGACTGGTGGTCATTGGGGATCATCCTGTATAAATTCCTGCTGGGATGTGTACCATTTGATGCTGATTCCCTCACTGAGCTTTATAAAAGGGTTGTCATTGGTGAGTAGAATAAACCGATCATTGCGTTGATTGGTTACATTTGTTTAGTTATTTCCTTTGCTTTATGTTACAGTCCAGTAAAGAGGTTTTATTTTCTGTAATTTTCTATGTAACAGGAGAACTAATTTGGAATTGTGATCGCGCTCCACCCCTGGATGCTCAGAATCTCATCACTGAGCTGCTCAGAAGAAATCCTGTGCGTAGACTTGGGACAGGTAACAGATAAACTAGTATTAATATTCCCTTATTAGACTAAGGACATATCGCTCATGTCCATGAAGATCAGCATTTCTCTATCAGCTCATCTACTGTATTTCTAGTTCTCCACACTAAGACTTTCAGTTTATTTCCTTCATGTCGGCTCAGTTTTGTCATTAGTTCAGATCAAATAACTGTTCAGATATGGAGCCATCCCTGACTATGTCAGCATCACTTTTGTTTTTCTTTTTCTAGGAGGAGCATTTGAGATCAAGGTTCATCCATTCCTGAGTGACTTGGACTTTGACAACATTCTGAGCCAGGAGCTGGAGTATGTTCCTCAGCTTGTTTCAGACGCAGACACCAGCTTATTTATCAGTAAGTAGAAGGAGACGTCATCTAGACTAAGCGACTGTTTGTCTCATCTTCCCTAATATGTGATCATCTGTTCCCATTAATATTAGTGATAAATAGTGACTGTGTTATACTGACAACCTCTAATAATCCTTCATTACCTATTTCTTGTAGATCATTCTGATATAAACAAACATCTGGTCTCAAAGGATGAGGAAGGCACAAGTGAGAACAATGAGAGCCTTGACTTCCAAAATTTTACGTCATCTTCTGAAAAGCTTTGTAAAGTAAGTATGTGATTAATAAATCCAAAATATGTAAAAAAAAATAAAAAAAACTCTAAAAGCACATAAAAAAAATATTTTATATCTTATTTTTATCCGTATTTAGCTCTGTATCATCGCTACCAGGATGGTGAACAATGAGGATTCCAATGCCCCTCCAGAGTATACACCAGAAACCAACACAAACATCTCAGAAATGTGAGTAGATTATAAAGGGTCATTACTTCATTACTGGGAGTTCCAGGCTGATCTATGTACACAACACCAAATATAGGACATAAATATCAGAATATCAAATGCAGCATTCACCGCTTCATGGTTAACGGTCATTGTACTTTTGGCTTCAGAAAATGCAGAAGATAACAGCCCATAATTGTGGCATGTCATGCATTTTTAGCACTGCCTACTCTGTAGGAGAGCTGTAGTATTACTTGCCAGACATTCTTGGTAGTTGTGTTCTGATCCATGGAAGGTAGTTTTGAGCAGAAAACCTTCCCCACTATGACAGTCATATGTCCTATTTGGCCTTATACTCAGTGTTCTTATAGTGAGACAACCCATTTTATTCTGTGTTTACTTACGATTTACATGTTTTTCTTCTTCAAACAGGCAGAAAGAATCTGTTCCTGTATGTAATACAGACGATGCTGTTACCATCTTGCCACCCTCGTCCCCATTGCCAGGTATGTACATGTCTACAGCACCAACAATGTGAATGTTGACTTCAAGGCTCAAATATTTCCACATGGTTTTTCTGGTCTACTATGTTATCCATGTTTCATGGATCTCAGCTATGTTGACCATGGGTTCGTACTGTATCCTTATTTCCATAATTTTGTACAGGAGTTTTTTTTCATGTATTCTGTATATTACGTTGCATCATCTATTAACCTAGTGAGATATAGCGACTGTGTTATACTGACACCCTCTAACAATCCTTCCTTACCTATGTCTTGTAGATCACTCTGATGAAAACAACCATCTGGTCTCAGAGGATAAGGAGGGCACAAGTGAGGACGATGAGAACTTTATCTTCCGAATATTTGCATCATCATCTTCTGAGAGGCTTTCTAAAGTAAGTATGTGATCGATAAATCCAAAATATGTACAAAAAAGGATCTATAAAATTAAAAAGTATATATATTTAATAACTTATTGTTATCCACATTTAGCACTCTACCACCACTAACGGGATGGTGAACAACGAGGATCCCAAGGCCCCTCCAGAGTGTACACCAGAATCCAACACAAACATCTCAGAAATGTGAGTAGATTATGGGGTCATTACTGGGAGCTCCAGGCTGATATATGTGCACAACACCAAATATAGGACATAAATACCATAATATCAAATGCAGCATCCACCGCCCCATGGTTATGGGTCATTGTGCTTTCAGCTTTCGGAATTGTTGGAGATAACAGCCCATAATTGTGGCCGGTCATGCACTTTTAATGCTGCCCTCACTGTAGGAGAGATGTAGTATGAAATGCCGGCCATTCTTGGTAATTGTTTTCCTCTCAGCTCTCTATAAAAGGTAGTCTTGAGCAGAAGACCTTCCCCACTATGACAGTCATATGTCCTACTAGGCCTTATAGTCGGTGTTCTTCTAGTGAGACAACCCCTTTTATATGGAGTTTACTTGAGATTTACATGTTTTTCTTCTTCAAACAGGCAGAAAGTATCTGTTCCTGTATGTAATACAGACGATGCTGTTACCATCTTGCCACCCTCGTCCCCATTGCCAGGTATGTACATGTCTACAGCACCAGCAATGTGAATGTTGACTTCAAGGCTCAAATATTCCCACATGGTTTTATACAATACTATAGGTCTCTTATGTTATCCATATTATGACAAAGCAGATCCTATAAGAATATATTGTTACTGATTTTTTTTTTAATTTTTCATCAGAATTTCCATCTCATGAAGAAAGAAAATCGGCAATAAATCTGAGTATGGAGCAACAAAACTCAGAAAATGGAAAAAATGGGAAAAAGAGACGAGGTAAGTGTGAGAATCAGCTCCATGTTGTGTGATGTCAGTGAGAATAATTCATGTGGAGTAGATGTCATCTGTCAGTGATGGGATTGTCACATGTATGATTGCTGACAATGACCCCTGACCTCTGTATGATAATATTCCTCTGCCGTCCGGCCACAGTGACTGCACAGCATTATCATGTAATATGGAGTCCCATCACTTACATTATATTTATTTCTCTTCTCATAGGTTCCATCTTCCGCCGGATCTTATCATCCTGCCGGCGTGGATTATCCAGGGCTGCTCGCGCATTTGCATGCTGTCACTGTTGCCCTAAAACCATCTAAAAGACGGGACACCTAAGCATCCAGCGTCCTGAAGTCCAGCAGATCCATCATCACTGCTGGAGCTGTATAGAAGAACCTTCACCATCTACCTGTGGCCTTCTGACTGGTCAACCTGGACAAGTTTCAGTAACGCCTCTGTCATCGGGCTCCGCGGTATTCATACTGCTCGTCTGACTTGTCATTTACTGATCACCTGGTATCTGACCTCGGCTATCTTCCTGACTTTGATTTAGTCTATTGATAATGTTTACGATTTTATTCATCCCATTATTAATTAAAAAAAAGTAAAATCTGTTACTGTTGCTCTGATTCCTTTTTGTCTTGAATTCACAAATACTTGTAACTCACTAATTGCTCTTCTTCTCACTAAATGTATTTCTCATTATCCTTAATGCAGCAGTCAGTCTCATATTTCTGTCCAGCAGTTACACTGGTGCCTCCACCCTGTACCAGTCATTACACTCATCCACAAACCTCTCCACACTGCTGCACAGTCCTGCATCTCTACCATATCTACACTCCAATGAGCTAAGATTAACATCCTCCATAATCAGGACCTCCCACTCTCATGTCCAAGACATTTTCTCTGCTGCACCAGCTCTCAGGAGTGCACTACTGCAGGAAATCATGTTCATTCCCACTATCAGAGATTTTAAGTGTGCAGTAGAAACAGATTATTTGTGGCAGGACTATCAAATCACCTCACTATTCTAAGTTTTTCCTACAGCACTCAGTAGCACTTAATATTTGTACATATACAGATAATGGTTGGTGACTGGTTCATGCAGCCTTAATTCCACAAAGATAGAAATAAAAGGTCAACATGTTTCATACATCCAAACCATCCTTAATCATGGCAGAAAAACATAATTTTAAGTTCCCACTATGAATATTTGGTGAGATATCACAGCTGTGTATTTTCACAGCACAAAGAACGCATCTTTCAGATCAGCAAATCACAGTGTGCTGACGCTTAGTGTTGTAGTTTTGAACAACACCATTCATTTTATCATATAATGTGTTGAAAAATGAGAAAAAATGCCAGGTTTGGGTTCCTTCATTTTACAGTGTGTATTGTGTTGTAAAAACAAACTGACAAAATGATTCAGAGTCAGTAGTACGATTACTGTGATACCAAACTTATAAGGTTTATATATATATATATATATATATATATATATATATATATATATATATATATATATATATATATATATATATATATATATGAAGTGTTTAGCATAAATCAGTACACCCAAATAGATTTGTCAGCAAACCTGTAGTTTCCTTTCAGAATCATCATTTTATATGGGATACCATACTACAAAATACTCTCGCAAATTTGAGCCATTGAATGCAAACAAGATTTGGTATTTTGAAGACCCCAAAAAAGTAATTTTCTTAACAAACTCATTCAAGATCATGTTTCAAAAATGAGAACATCCCAGTAACAGTCTTAAGAGAAAAGCTAAGTTTAGACAACAAAATTCTAATTAACAAGAACTGAACCACAGGTAAGTGTAATTATTCATTAAACAGATGTCCAGCAGACAGGTGTCTGTAAAAGGAAGTTACTTAATAAAGAAAACTCCTTCCCATTTCATGCTATCAGCAATGGCACCACATAGAAGAGAAATGTCACAAAACCTGAGAAAGAAAATAATTTCTTTGCAATAAATGTGAAGTCTACAAGAAGATCAGCAAAACTTTACTTATCAGTCAGAATACTGTAGCAAAAGTGATGCAAAACTATAACAAAGATGGAACTGCAACCATCTTACAGAGACGTCCAGGCCGACTATGGAAGTTAACACCTAAACAAAAGCGTCCTCTGATGAGAAGGGTAAGTGGCACCACATAGAAGAGAAATGTCACAAGACATTTCTGAGAAAGAAAATAATTTCTTTACAAAAAATGTGAAGTCTACAAGAAGATCAGCAAAGCTTTTCTTATCAGTCAGATGGAAGTTAACATCTAAACAAAAGTATCTTCTGATGAGAAGAAAATCGACAGGCAAATTCATTGCTGTTAGCTGAAGAAGTAGAAAGCCAAACTAGGGTGAGTGTTTTCCATGACACGACACGGTGTATACTGCAAATGAATGGCATTCATGAGTGTCCTCCACAAAGGAAGCCTCTCTCCCTTAAAGCCCATGAACAATAAAAGTCCGTCTACAATTTGCCAGGGTCCATGCTTAAAACTATGAGGACTACCGGGACTCTATACTGTGTATGTGCATCTTATGTGTATGTCCGTATTTTATGTTTGTGTGCACTATGTATATGCATACGTTAAAATGTGTATAGAGTATTAGCATGTGCAAATTTTATATGTGTGCCTAATATAAATATACATGGAAATGTATATGTAGGTGGTGCCTGATGGAGGGTGGGGGGCCCAGATCAGAAGTCCTGATTAAGGGCCCTTCACTGTCATTGTCTGCCCCTTATATAAACAGTAAAATCTCCTTTAATAACTGGACTTCCATTGGGGTGGACTTCTCATAGATGGCCAGTAGGCATACTATATTGTGAATCTGGGCATCTCTCACAGAAAATCTGATCTGGATATGAGGGTGGTCTTCTATAAGCGGTGATGTTTTGGAGAGATTTAGGGAAAAGTCCCAATGCTTATCCATCGATCTGGTAATTTGAGTAAAATATTTGTGTTGATAACTGATCACAAAGTCACAAAATATGTAAGATTTGGCATAACCTGGCTCATTTTTCAAAAAGTTATGCTCAATTTTTTTAGTACCAAGTTTTGTTGCTTTTTTGTAGACTTACACTAACTTAGTATATTGTGTGAGAATTAAATGAATTATGAATTAGTTGGCGCATTTTACCACACTCTGGGGGTCCCTGACAGTCCTTCTTTACCGGCCCTGTAGTGATGCCAATGTAAACTTCCAAGTGACCGCGCAGTCAATCACTGTCACGAATGCAGGACAACCTATGATTAGCTAATTTTTGGGAAATCCTTATAACAAAAGGGGATTGAAAATATTTACAATTATTTTAAAAGCATTAAAAAAAAAACAGACCCAATACTTATAATTAGTTTGTTGAAAGTAGTCTAATTAAAGGGAGCTGAAAGGATTAGAGATTATGAACCCGATTCACCAGTGTTTTTGCCAGAAAACTGGCATAAAGCTCTTGAAAAGTTGCAAAGTTTTGTGACTTTTCCCATTTTCACATAATTTTAACTTCTTTAAAGCCCAAGACGTACTGATACGTATCTGCGCCCTGGGACTTAAGAGCCTGATACGTATTAGTACATCTTTGCGATCGCGCCCGCACACAGGCTGTGCGGGCGTGATCGCCGCCGGGTGTCAACTGATTGTCACAGCTGACACCTGGTGCTATGTGCTGGGAGAGGTCCCGCACATTAACCCCCGCAATGCTGCGATCGAAGTCGTTCACAGCATTGCGGGGGCAAGGGGAGGTGATCGGGATAGTCACCTCTCCTGCCGGCGTCCAGCAATGTGTGCCGCGGCTTCCTGGATGTTGCCATGATGACCCGATTCACTGAGGGGTGCAGATTTAAGAATGGTGTCACTTTTGGGTATTTTCAGTCATAAAGACCCCTCAAAGTGACTTCAAATGTGATGCGGTCCCTAATAAAATGGTTTTGTAAATTTTGTTGGAAAAATGAGAAATCGCTGGTCAATTCTAACCCTTATAGCTCCCTAATAAAAATAAATTTGGGTTCCAAAATTGTGCTGATGTAAAGTAGATGACGCGCCCCTGGGCCTGTGTCGCGCTGCGTTGCGCAGGCGGGAGCTTACCCGGAGCCGGATCTGTTGAGGGTTGTAGTCTCGTGGCGGTGACCCGGTCCGTGCCCAGGGAGTCAGACTAAGTGGCGCTGTATCAGCGGTAGATGTAGGACGACTACGCCACCCGTTGAATGCAGCTATGGAGCTGCCGCTGCAGGGCAGACCGCTGAGGCCGGTGGTAGGATAGTGCAGCGTAGATGGTATAACCCCCAACGGGAGGGGTATGGCCTCAGGGCAGCCGACGTGGATGATGGGGGTAGCAGGAATCACTCAGAGACGATGCGGTGTGATTCAGGGTCTTTACTGGTGACAAAGATAGACCCTCCCGGAGTACTGGCTAGCGATTGGGGCCTGGTCAGTCCTTGAGCAGATGGGATCTCCCCTGGCCAGGCGGAGTTGTAGGCCTCCCAAACTAACTGTACTCTTCTGGCTACCTTGCTAGAGGCGGGTATAAGTAGCCCACGTCCCTGAGTGTACCGTGTGGTGCTCACCCGTATGGCCGGTGACTCGGGGCCTTCTAGTAGCTTCCGCTCCATGACGGCGGTGCTGGTCCCATGCGTGTGACCGTGCCTTCGGGTTTCTTGGCCAGAGGACCTGAAATCCCCTGCCTGACGGATTCTGCTGCTGGGTAGGAGTTAGTCCCCACAGCCTCGGACTCCGGGTCCGGTAAGAAATCTTCTCAGTCAGGGAGAGCTCTGCAGCTGCCAGCCCCTGACTCCTTGTAACACTGCTCCCACAGAGCTCCTGTTGTTTCTTCCTATGCTGCTTCTCTTCTCTACTTCTTCTCTACTCCTGGCATGGCCCAGGAGCTGGGCCCAGCCGGAGCCACAGCTCCCTGTCAGCCATCCTGGCTGAACTCTCCCTCTGAACTCTCCAACCCTGCCTCAGCCCCAGGTTTACTAGGGGAAGTTCTTCCCCTCCCAGGACTGGGCAGGAGGTGTGGCATGCATAGGATCCCTGACCAAGAGACCTCCCACCTGCTCTCAGACGTAATATCTCTATCACTGTGGCAACCAGACCCCTGGGGTGTCACATAGACATATGGGAAATGTTATTTATTAACTTTTTTTGTGTGACATATCTCTCCGATTTAAGGGCATAAAAATTCAAATTTTGAAAATTGCAAATATCTGTTTTTTTCACAAATAAACACAAGTGATATCGAAGAAATTTTACCACAATCATAAAGTACAATATGTCATGAAAAAATATTCTCAGAACCAGGGGGATCCGTTGAAGCGTTCCAGAGTAATTACCTCATAAAGTGACAGTGGTCAGAATTGTAAAAATTGGCCTTCTCATTAACGTGCAAACCACTTTGGGTTGTAAAGGGGTTAAGGACTCTACCTGCATATACAGTCATGGCGGAATGTGCTGGCACCCTTGAAATTGTTTCAGAAAATTTCACATGTTTTATTACACGCATGTTTATTTCCTTTGTGTTTATTGGAACAACACAAAAAAACTGAGAAAAAAAAGGCAAATTGGACATAATTTCCCACAAAACTCCAAAAATGGGCCGGAATACATATATATATTTTTGATGGGACAACACTGAAGATGCGACACTTTGATACAATGTACAGTAGCCAGTGTACAGCTTGTTTAACTGTAAATTTGGTGTGCCTGCAAAATAACTCAACACACAGCCATTAATGTCTAAACCGCTGGCAACAAAAGTGAGTACACCCCTAAGTGTGTTCTCAGCTGATGTTATTTGTTGGTTTTTCTTTGCATCCCGAACAATTTTCTTGGCAGTTGTGGCTGAAATTTTTGTTGGTCTACCTGACTGTGGTTTGGTTTTTACAGAGCATCTGATTTTCCATTTGTTAATCACAGTTTGAACACTGCAGACTGGCATTATCAATTCCTGGGATATCTTTTTGTATCCCTTTCCTGTATTATACTCTTTTTGCCTCCCTTTCCTGTGTTATACAGTTCAACTACCGTTTCCCGTAGATCCGTTGATAATTCTTTTGCTTTCTCCATCTCAAAATCCAGAAACGTCAGTGGCTGGATCCCAGAAACTCACTCAGCTTTATGCACACACACTGATTACAAGCAAACAGGTCATAGGTGAGGATGTTACCTTTAGTAGCCATTCAAACCCATTTGTGTCAAATTCTGTGCATGTTATCAGGCCAAAATCACCAGGGTATGTGAACTTTTTGATCAGGATTATTTGAATGTTTTTGGTTGTCATTAGTGATGAGCGAGCACTAAAATGCTCGAGTACTCGTTGCTCGGGTCGAGCAAATTGAAATACTCGGGTGCTCAACCCGAGCAATGAGCCCAATATAAGTCTAGGGGAAACTTGAGCATTTTTCAGGTGGCTCCCCACGGCGGTCTGCAGAGGGCCTAAAAATTGCCCAAATCGAAGGGAACTGTGCTCAAATGACATGTGAACAGCATGGGGAAGACCCCTGGAAGCATCTCTGACTCCCAGATCACTGCTGTCAACAACGTCGTCAGAGTATTACGCCACTTTTACGGCGTAAGGAACATCCTTTCCAGGGTGATGACTTGTATATAAGGCAAAATAAATAAACAAAAACAAAAATACTCCTACACACCTTGGGCTATGTTCACACGTAGCATTTTTGACACGTTTTTGCACTTTTGCATTGCTTTCAACCAAGACAAATGCATTCACCAGGAAATGTCATTTTAACATTTTACAACCTTATCTGTCCATGTGGTGTGTGACACATCATCAGACACATGCATACAGTGCTGAAAAGACATGGGAACAGCAAGGGGAAGACCTCTGGAAACATCTCTGACTCCCAGGTCACTGCCTAAATGTGTGCCCATCATAAGTGATCCTTGGCACATGCGAAGATGCCTCCCGCCATGCACCTGTCATTGCAGACTTGCAACAATCACCGTCCACGTCCTTGTCCCACTGCAGTGTTCAGTTGTCCCTACCCCATTCCTTGGAATGCAAGCACAAGAATGCCGGCAGCCACCCACCCACAGGCTGCAATACTATACTGCCAAATTTTTGACAACTGCTTGCACTTGAAATGTGGCCTTTTAGGCTCGTGGAGGCGGAAGCTTTTCATAACCTCATGCCGGCGGCGCCCGGGTGTCCATACTCGGTCCCCAGCCGCCACTATATTTCCCGGTATCGCCTCCGCCTTCCACAAGCACGGGTCCCATAACATTACCCGTGCCCTCCCCAGTGCACTTACTGGGAAGGACCGCCTAACCACAAACACGTGGACAGGTGAATGTGGCCAGGGACGGTACGGAGCCAGTCCACAACTTTTTTTGCTAAGAGTTGTATTTAGCTCGGTGAAAGGACTGGCATAGAGGGAAACCGTATCTACCCTGCATGTCATTTCTCCCAGAAAATCCTGTAATTGAGCTTGTTGCAGAAGCAATGGCAGCCCATCCAACATCAACTCGCACTTGTCAATGGTGCTTTGACACACACACATCTTTCTTTGCGCATTTAATTTCTTGAATACAAAGTTGGAAAATGGCCTGATCCGAAATGCGTTTTGAGAAATAACATGCATAAGCATGGCCGATCCGCATTAAAAAAGCAGCCATAGAGTGTCCGGGAACCTTCCCCCACACTTTTCTTAGCCAGGGCTGCTTTTCGGCAGGGTTGGACGGGCCCACCAGAGAACCGGAGACTCCTCCGGCGGGCCCTTGCTTCTCCTTCAGGAGAGTTCATAGTGCAGAGGTGAGGCCATGATGATGATAGAGGCCATCATCTGCTTAGTTTTCTGTTACTTGGAATGCAATTGCAAGTATGCAGCCAGCCACCCACCCACCCACAGGCCGCAACACTAAACTGACAGATTTCTGGGCAGCTCTTTGCACTTGAAATATGGCCTTTTAAGCTTGTGGAGGTGGAAACTTTTCACAACCTCATGCAGGCGGCGGCCGGGTGTCCATACTCAGTCCCTAGCCGCCAGTATTTTTCCCGGTATCACCTTCGCCTTCCACAAGCATGGGTCCCACAACATTACACATGCCCTACCCAGTGCACTTACTAAGAAGGACTGCCTAACCACAAACACGTGGACAGGTGAATGTGGCCAGGGACGGTACGGAGCCAGTCCACAACTTTTTTTTGATAAGAGTTGTATTTAGCTCAGTGAAAGGACTGGCATAGAGGGAAACCGTATCTACCCTGCGTGTCATTTCTCCCAGGAAGTCCTCTAAAGCTGCTTGCACTTGTAATGTGGCCTGAACATTACTGCTGGTACTTTTCTGTGGGAATTTTCTTGCCTCCTACCAGCCTGGAATATTTCCAGCAAACTATGGTACAACACTATGGTATTAACACTGCCCCCAGTACCAGTAGCGAAGCCATCCTCAATTTTCTTCTCTGGAATTTTATTTGGTAGACTGAGTGGCTGCCCAAATACATTTTCTCACAAAGGAGCTGATGATAGAGTGACAGTAGGTTCAAGTTTCTCCAGCCTGTTAGATATTAGAGGGTGAACGGCAGCACATTGGATCAGTGGTTAGCACTGAAGTCTTGCAGCACTGGGATCCTGGGTTCAAATCCCAGCAAGGACAACATCTGCAAGAAATTTGTATGTTCTCCCCATGTTTGCGTGTGTTTCCTCCTCAGTAAAAATAGAGTGTCCTGGAATCTTCCCACACACTTTTCTTAGCCAGGACTGCTTCTCGGCAGGGTTGGACAGTCCCACCAGAGAATTCTCTGGTGTGCCTTGGCTTCTACCTCAGGAGAGTTCATGATAGCGCTAACTTTGCAGCTGCTATGGGGCTCTTGAGCGGGTGAGAAAGGTTAGCTCTCAGAAACAAATCCTCTGGTGGGCACAATGTTTTTCAATCTGAAACAGCTTCTCAGTAGGAGTTGTATTTCACCACAGCCATATTCTTTAGCTCTGTGAAAGGACTGGCATAGAGGGAAACCTTATTTACCCCGGTTGTCATTTCTCCGACACCAGGTTCCGCCCATTGTAACACACGACCATGCCTGGCTGTATATTCAGCGGTGAGAGCCACAGATCAAGCTGCTGTGTTACAGCTTTCAACAACTATGCACCGCTCGGCGGTTTGTCAATTAAGCATTAAGCATGTTATCTTCAGCACAGCCTGTTGCTGTTTGGCCAAGGCAGTGCTGCAGTGCTGTCAGCTTGTGACTGATGTGGTCATTTCGGAGATGGAGGAGGAGGTGCATGAGCTGAACAATGTGGTTACATTGAGGTTAAATTGGTGATGCTGTTTTTTATACTAAAGAAAGATCCTATTGTTATGTTTTTTTTATGTTATTTTTTATGAGAAATGCATTCACCGGGAAATGTCATTTTAACATTTTATAACCTCATCTGGCAATGTGGTGTCATCAGACACATCCTGTTTTATTTATGATGGAGGGACTCTGAAAGTCATAAAGCCTATTTTTATAGGGACATCAGACGGCCCTTACTATTCTTAAAAGGCCAGCAGTCGGCCCTAGCTATTGTTAGAGAGCCATCAGAGGGCTATGCTTTGTTGTTCCCATTATTAACAAGTGGGTCTCCTATACTGTTATTGCGCATCCAGTGACTGCAAGGGTTGTCAAAAATTTGGACTCAACCTAATACCCCTTTGAAGAGACATAGAGGAGGGTCTCAGTAAAAAAAATGTTCCCATTATAAAGGAGCGGGTCTTCTATAGTGGTAATGCCCATGCTGTGACTGCAAGGGTGGCCAAAATTTTTGAAAAAAACCACTAACAATTTAAAGACACAAAGAGCATGGCCACAGTAACAAGGTACGACATGTTCCCGTTAGAAAGGAGAGGGTCTGCTATACAGTTATAGGGTATGCAGTGAATCCAACGGCTGACAAATTTTAGGAAAAACCCAGCTAAGAATTTAAGGACACACAGAGCAGGGCCACAGTAACAAGGTACGACATGTTCCCATTAGAAAGTAGAGGGTCTGCTATACAGTTATAGGGTATGCAGTGAATCCAACGGCTGACAAATTTTAATGAAAAACCCCAATAAGAATTTAAAGACACATAGAGCAGGGCCACAGTAACGACAAATTCCCATTAGAAATGATAGGGTCAGCTATACTGTTATAGGGTATGCAGTGAGTCCAACGGCTGACAGATTTTAGGAAAATCCCCACTAAGAATTTAAAGACACACAGAGCAGGGCCACAGTAACAAGATATGACATGTTCCCATTAGAAAGGAGAGGGTCTGCTATACAGTTATAGGGTATGCAGTGAGTCCAACGGCTGACCAAGTTTAGGAAAAAACCCACTAAGAATTTAAAGACACATAGACCAGGCCACAGTAATGACAAATTCCCATTAGGAAGGAGAGAGTCTCCCATAGTGTTAGACTATGCAGTGACTTCAAGGGCTGCCAAAAATTTGGAGGCACTTCAATGGCCCTTGGAAAAATTTTTTACCATTAGAAAGGAGCGGGCCTTCTATACTTGTAATGCCATGCACTAAGTGTATGGGCTGACAAACATTTACTCCTGGGGGGTATACATGAACATACTGTATAAAAATTTTTTTTTACGGGCATCATAAAAATGTAGGTCCCCGAGGGCTCGGCCGCTACAGGGGTATTGCACCTCTGCCAGAGGTGTGATATTCCACTCCCGAGTAAGGATGGAGTATGGACCAGGGTTCAGTTAGCTGCATACAGCACACTCACCCCATTTCCGAGGGACAGCTCAACGGTGCTCCGATTAGACAGAAATACAGGCACGACAGACCGTGTTCCTGGCTGGAGTGGGGAGGGGGTAGGAATACCCAGTGATGTAGGAGCAGATAGGGGTTGGTTCCTGAGCGTAGATAGGAGCCCATTGTTTGCTGGTCACCTGGGCTCATGTTCTAGAGGGAGGTATAAAAGGTGGGCACCATCTTAGAACAGTGTTCAGTCAGAGAGAAGAAGTGACAGAGTGGAGGCCTCTGCAAGTGGCTCTGCTCCGTAGGCGGGCCTAGCCTCTGAGGCCCAGCCAGCACAGAGAGAAGAGAAGAAGAGAAGTTCAGTGAGTGGAGTAAGAGAAGGAGTTCAGCCAGAGAGGGCTGACAGGGAGCTGTGGCTCAGTCTGGGCCCAGCTCCACGAGGCAGGCCTAGGGTGAAGGCCAGGAACAGAAAGGAACAAGAACAGAAAGGAACAAGAACACAAAGGAACAGAAGAGAAAGAGAAAGAGAGAAACAGAAGGGCTCAGGAACAAGACGGCAGAAGGGACCCTAAGAACCCACGAGAATACAGGGTGAAGGGTCAGGCAGATTAAGGATACCAGATCCCAAGTTGGCGGAGGAGAAACAGCCCTCAGCCAAAGACCGGAGGTCGTGATCATTTATTGGTACGACACCTCATCAAACCTGCTAGGAAGGCACCATATTGGACAGCGGGGAACGGGAACCAAGTTTACCCGCACAAGTCCGCGGCAGCTGGACAAAAGTGGGTCACTGGTGAGGCAGGCCAGAGAAAGGATTGAAGGGGTCCTGTGCCATGCTCCTGAACTGCCTGGGGTTGACCGAGCCCCTCACTTGGTGCACGCAGCACGGCTCGGGCGGTCATTGCTGACAGAAGTGACCCGGAGTACATGAACTGTGAGTAAAAGACATTGGACTGCAGTACGTTGTCTGTGTACTCTTTCGCTCCTCCAGCACTAACGGCACTGGGACTCTCTGCACCATCACCCCCACCATCCACTACACTGCCCTGGAGCTGCACTCTTCCCGTGGGGAGTCACACTACCTCAGCTGCATACATCATCAGCCCCAGCGGTCTGCCTTGCAGCGGCGGTTCATAATAACCGCAATCCACGGGTGGCGTAGTCGGACATCACTTAGGACTGCTAAAGGACTACCACTGGTCTGACCACCCTGAGCCACGGAACCGGGTCGCCACTACTACCCTCACCGTCTCCCTATTGCCCGGCTCCGAGTCCCCCACGGCCCAGGGGCGAGTCAAACACCCTTTAAAAAAATTATGTGGGTGTTGCATCATGGACCACGGTCACCCTGGTGATATGATGGTGGAGGATGAGGAGAAGGAGGAGGACAAGAGCAAATAGCCAAAATCAGGAAGCGTATACGCATGTGTGGGTGTGAAAAGGTGCATGGGAATACACCTCCCAAGAAAAGACACTGGATTTGAGTTTATGTTACGCTGCTATCATTCGGTGGTGTTGAGAAGTCTGGCCCAATCCAGCCCTTGTTCATTTTTATAAGAGTCAGCCTGTCAGCATTTTCAGTTGACAGGAGGATGCGCTTATCAGTTATAATTCCACCAGCGGCACTAAAAACCCGATCTGATAAAGCGCTGGCGGCAGGGCAGGCCAGAACCTCCAACGCATAGAGAGCCAGTTCATTCCACATATCTAGCTTGGATACCCAATATTTATAAGGCACAGAGGAATCACGGAGGACGTTGGTACGGTATGGCAAAGTACTCCCTCAGCATCTTCCCAAACTTTGCACTCCTTGTGAGAGTACCCTGCGCCTCAGGGCCTGTGCGATGGGAGGGTTTGATAAAACTCTCCCAGAACTTTGACAGTGTTCCCCTGCCTCTGCTGGATTGAAGTTGTGTCTCTCTCGCCTGTACTCCTTGGTTGTCGAACGAAGTGTGCCCTCTGCCTCCAGCGTTTTCAGATGGGAATTTTTTTAATAGTTCCGCAACAAGGGCCTTCTGGTACTGCCTCATTTTTGTACACCTGTCCGCCTCAGGAATAAGAGATATAAAGTTCTCCTTGTAGAGTGGGTCTAGAAGTGTCACCAACCAGTAATGACCTAAAATTTTGAGAATGCGAGGGTCATGGGAAAGGCAGCATAACATAAACTCAGCCATGCGTGCCAGACTACTAACAGGCAAGACTTCCGTGTCCTCACCAAGAGGATGACTGACCATGCTCTCCTCCTCCTCCTCTCTGTCCTCTGGCCATCCACGCTGAACAGACGGTATGACAGCTGTGCAGATAGCACCGTCTATAGTGCATGAAACTAGTTCCTGTCCTTCCTCCTCCTCCTCTTCCTCATTGTCACCCAATCCACGTTGGGATGAGATGAGGCTTGGCTGTGTGTAATCACCCTGTATGGTTAATTGCTCCATCTTATCGTGCTCCGCCTGCAATGCATCATCTTTGATTGTGAGCAGAGAGCGTTTCAGAAGACAGAGAAGCGGGATGGTGAGGCTAATTATGGCGTCATCGCCGCTCACCATCTTGGTGGAGTCCTCAAAGTTTTGGAGGATGGTACATACATATGTCTGACATCCATGTCCACTACTGAGGTCTTATGTGTGGAGTCTGAACTGAATACCGATAGCCTTTTTGATGCTGGTACTCAACAACTGCCCTCTTCTGCTCACAAATCCTTCCCAACATCTGCAATGTAGAGTTCCAATGTGTGGGGATATCACACACCAGTCTGTGAGCCAGAAGCTGCAAACGCTGCTGAAACACTGCAAGGGCGGCGGAAGCTGTAGCTGACTTTCTAAAATGGGCATACTTTAACAAGCAGATCCGGCAGCTCCGGGTAGGATTTGAGTAACCTCTGAACAACGAGGTTAAGCACATGGGCCAGGCATGGTACGTGTGTGAGCTCGCCTCGCCTCAGAGCCGCCACCAGGTTCCGGCCATTGTCACACACGACCATGCCTGGCTGTAGGTTCAGCGGTTTGAGCCACAGATCTGCCTGCTCTTTCAGAGCTGTCCATAACTCTTCAGCATTGTGTGTTTTTTCACCTAAGCATATTAGCTTCAGCACAGCCTGTTGCCGCTTGGCCGAGGCAGTGCTGCAGTGCTTCCAGCTTGTGACTGGTGTGGTCATTTCGGAGATGGAGGCTGAGGAGGAGGAGGAGGCTGAGGAGCATGAGGTTCAGGAGCTGTAGACCGTGGGGGCAACCCTGATTGACCTAGGGCCTGCAATCCTTGGCGTCGGGAGGACGTGTTCCGTCCCAAGGTCCGACTGGGTCCCGGCTTTCACTATGTTAACCCAGTGTGCCATCAGCGAGATGTACCGTCCCTGCCCACAAGCACTTGTCCACGTGTCCGTGGTTAGGTGGACTTTACCGGTAACTGCGTTGTTGAGGGCACGGCTAATGTTTTGGGACACGTGCTTGTGTAATGTGGGGACGGCACACTGGGAGAAATAGTGGCGGCTGGGGACAGAGTACCGAGGGACGACCGCCGCCATCAGGTTGCGGAATGCTTCTGTCTCTACAAGCCTAAAAGGCAACATTTCGAGCCAAGCAGTCGTGAATTGTGAGAATTTAGTAGTGTGGCCTGTGGGACATTGGCTGCATATTTGCGCTTGCATTCCAAGGACTGGAGTATGAATAACTGAATGCTGCGCTGGGACAAGGATATGGACGTGCTTCCTGATGCTGCTACTTGAGAGTGTGCAATGACAGGTGCAGGGCAGGAGGCATCTTTGCATGCATTATGGACAGGGGATTGACTTGCATGCACAACAGCAGAAGAAGCAATGGTGCCACCTGTAGACACTGTTCCTGGACCCTGGTGTTCGGCCCACAAAGTCGAGTGCTTTGCTGCCATGTGCCTGATCATGCTGGTGGTGGTCAGGCTGGTCGTTTTGCCACCCCTGCTGATGCTGGTCTGGCTCGTGATGCAAATGGCCTTTTTGGAGTTATCGGCAGAGTCTTTAAAAAACAACCAGACTCGGGAAGACCTAACAGTTGTAGTGGCAACTTCCTTCGTGTTGGTGTTACGGGAAACGGTAGCCTGCCTTCTGTCTGCGGCCACCACAATGCTTCTTCCTGCCTGTTGGGGTGCTCTGCCTCCCTCCCCCTGTGTGCTGCTGTCCTTGCTCTGCATGTCCTCCTGCCAGGTTGGGTCAGTTACTATATCATCCACCACCTCGTCTCCCACTTCTGCACCCTGGTACTATTCCTGACTTTCTGCCAATTGTGTCTCATCATCGTCCACCTCTTGTGACAGTTTCCCACCGTCGCCTTCGTGTGACCGTGGCTGCTCAAATATTTGGGCATCGCTACACGTGATCTCCTCTTGCCCCGCTTCAAGTGGACCGGGCGAGAGGCCCGAATCTAAAAATGCAAAAGTGAACAGCTCTTCAGATTGTCCTAGTGTGGGATCAGTTGTCTCTGGGTACTCGGCATGGTGGGAGGAAGGAGGATCAGGGTGAGGAATATGAGGTCCAGACTCATGGCTACTGAGACTTGACCGTGTGGAAGACAGGGTGGTGGTGGTGGTGGCTAAGTGACTGGAAGCATTATCCGCTATCCAACCAACAACCTTTTGACACTGATCTGGGTTCAATAGTGGTGTGCTGCGGTCCCCTAGAAATTGGGACAGGAAGGTCAGGCGAGAAGATGTGGGTGTTTGTTGTGGCACAATTTCGGCTTGCCCACGGTCTTGTCCTCGGCCTCTGCCTGCACCATTACCATCACGTCCAGTTCCCCGTCCCTTGCCACGTGCCTTGCCCATTTTAAATGGAGGATAGTATCTTCCACGCTCACTACAAATAACTGAGTTTGAAGCGAAGTTATATGTGATCGGTGTGATGGAGAAAACAGAGTTTTAAATACCTGGCCTGTAGGTAAGTAGTGTGAACAGCAAACTACTGTGAATTGCTTCACTGACACACTGAAAAAATGGAGGCCAGAAATGGCAGTATTTTCTGACAACGTATATGTGATCCGTGTGACGGAGAAAACACAGTTTTAAATAGCTGGATTTCTAGCGCTCTAATATGGAAAGGACCTGGCTGTATTCTGCAGTGCCAACAAGCAAATGGCGCAGAAAAACGGTGTTCTCTGGATTGCTTTATAAGCAAATAATGAGGATTAAGATCCAAAGAAAAATATTCCTGGCCCCTGAGACCTGGGCCTTTGTATAGAAATATCTAACAGCAGCAGAAGGCAGAATTGGAATGGAGCCTCTTGTGCTATATGCACTGCAGTCTGCTATATACACTGCCTGCCTGCCTATATACACTGCCTACCTGATATCTCTGCAGATGGATTAGTCCTCAGAAGGACTGTTTGTTGAGATGGATATGTGTAATGTGCGGTTTTTCTCCCTACACTACCTAATGCACGATCAAATCTCTCCCTAACGCAGCAGCAGCTCTCCCTACACTGTCTGATCCGGAGTGACTGTGATGAGCATGGCGGCGCCAGGTCAGATATAGACCTGATGACGCTGTGCGGCCAGCCAATCACTGTAATGCCCACAACCAACATGGCTATGGCATTACAGTGCATGGCAGGCAATCCCTGCATGTTCATTGGCTCTGTAAAGAGCGCCAAACATGCAGGGAAGTGACCCGACTTCCCACCCGACCAACCCGGAAATACTCGGTGAGCGCAGAGCATCTCGAGCAGTGAGATACTCGGGCGAGCACCGAGCAGTAGCGAGCATGCTCGCTCATCACTAGTTGTCATTAAGATTTAAAAAGAGAAAACACAGAAATGTGACAGTAAATGGCTTCACCCAACCAATAACCATGAGTGGAGAAAAAGTGTTTTTGTTATCATTCATTTTCTCTGAAACAAGGCCAAGAAAGGAAAAATTCTGCCGGGGTATGTAAACTTTTGAGCAGAACTGTATATGCGCCAGCCCCAGTGTCTCCTATTCTATATACTCCAGCCCCAATGTCTCCTATTCTATATACTCCAGCTTCTTCTGTGATGTATATGCTCTAGCCCCAATGTATCCTGTGATGAATATACGCCAGCCCCAGTGTCTCCTATTCTGTATACTCCAGCCCCAGTGTCTCCTATTCTATATACTCCAGCTTCTTCTGTGATGTATATGCTCTAGCCCCAATGTATCCTGTGATGAATATACGCCAGCCCCAGTGTCTCCTATTCTGTATACTCCAGCCCCAGTGTCTCCTATTCTATATACTCCAGCTTCTTCTGTGATGTATATGCTCTAGCCCCAATGTATCCTGTGATGAATATACGCCAGCCCCAGTGTCTCCTATTCTGTATACTCCAGCCCCAGTGTCTCCTATTCTATATACTCCAGCTTCTTCTGTGATGTATATGCTCTAGCCCCAATGTATCCTGTGATGAATACACGCCAGCCCCAGTGTCTCCTATTCTATATACTCCAGCTCCAGTGTCTTCTGTGACGTAGCTAATATAGCCCTAATGTCTCTTATGCTGAGGCGTCACATGATAAAGCAGTGAGACACAAGCTCCCTGCCCTATCACTATCTCTTTCATATGCCACAGATCGCCATAGGCCTGCGGTTAACGAGATGTCAGCATACTCACGCAGGTGGCTCGATGACATCATTGCATCGCTCTGCTCTGCTGTCCCGCCATGGAAGAGGAGACAGAGGCCGTGATGTAGGGAATCAGGATTAAGTGAGAATAAACTTTATTTTTTTAAATGATCGGGCAGTGGAGCCATCCTACTATATATCTGGAGTAGTGGGTCCATCATACTACATATGGAGTAGTGGGGCCATTATACTATATGTATGTGGGGCAGTGGGACCATCATAGTATATACAGGTGCATCTCACTAAATTAGAATATCTTCAAAAAGTTAATTTATTCCAGCTCTTCAATACTGTTTCAGTAGGCTCCACAATCATGAGGAAGACTGCTGACTTGACAGATGTCCAGAAGGCAGTCATTGACACACTCCACAAGGTCCTAGAGTTCCAATTTTCATTTGGAAATCAAGGTCCCAGAGTCTGGAGGAAGAGTGGAGAGTCCACAATCCAAGCTGCTTGAGGTCTAGTGTGAAGGCTCCACAATCAGTGATGGTTTGGGGGGCCATGTCATCTGCTGGTGGAGGTCCACTGTGTTTTATCAAGACCAAAGTCATCACAGCCGTCTACCAGGACATTCTCCAGCAGGACTTGGCCCCTGTCCACACGGCCAAAAGTACCAATACCTGGTTTACACACAACAGTATCACTGTGCTTGATTGGCAGCAAACTCGCCTGACCTTAACCCCATAGAGAATCTATTATAGAGAATCTATGGGGTATTGTCAAGAGGAAGATGAGAGACACCAGATCCAACAATGCAGATGAACTGAAAGACAGCTTTTTGTATTGAAGAACTGAAATAAATTAACTTTTTGATGATATTCTAATTTAGTGAGATGCACCTGTATATGGAGCAGTGGGACCATCATGCTATATATATGGAGGAGTGGGGGCATCATACTAAATATAGAGCAGTGTGTGTGTGTGTCACCCCAGGCCTGGATGCCACAAACAATAATCTGTGTCTGAGAGCAGGAGGGAGGTCCCCTGGTTAGGGACAATTACAATACAGCACCTCCTGTCCCAGGCCAGCAGGGGGAGCTGGCTGCCCCTATAAAAGCTGGAACTGGGGGCAGGGTTAGAGAGAACTGGACGACCTAGCTCAGGAGTGAGACTAGTCCCAGAGAAGGAGGGACAGTTCAGCTGTAGCTGAGGAGTCCGTGAGGCAGAGGAGAAACTGCAAGCCAGGGACAGAGGCGACGAGAGACGGTCCTGGCAGAGAACCAATCTACCGGACATTGGGGTCCGAGGCTGTCAGGGTTACAAGCCCAGCAGCAGAGAACCAACCTGCGAGGGATTTCAGGTCCCTTGGCCTAAGAAGCCTGGAGGCTCCGCCACACAGAGGGACCAGTACATCGAGGAGCAAGCAACAGGTACCCAAGGCCCTAGTCGCATGCCATACAGGAGAGAAGTACACTGCCAGCTCAGGGACGTGGGCTATTACACCATGAAAAGGGGGATAGTCAGAAAGAGCATAGAGAGAACGGTAGGCCTACACACTCACCCTGACCAGTGGGGCTCGCCCGAATGCTCTCAGACACCCAGGCCCATTCCTAACCGGTACTGTTGGGTCATTAATAATATCTACAATAAAGACCCTGAACTGTTTAAAGCGGACTCTGAACTCTTACTATTGCGGCCTGCACTATCACCCCCAACATCCACCTACACTGCCCTGAGGCTACACTCTTCCCATGGGGAGTTATCCTACCCCTGTGCTGCACACCAACACCAGCCTCAGCGGTCTGCCTTGCAGCGGCGGTTATCTCCAACCGCAATCCACGGGTGGCGTAGTCGGACATTCAAAACACTGATAAATAGACTGCCACCATTTGGTCTGACCACACTGAGCCACGGGATCGGGTTGCCACTACTACCCCCATCAGCACTGTACACTAGAAGGCCTGGTTCCGTGTACCCCACGGCCCAGGGGCCGAGTCAGCTTTGGCGTAGTAGGCAGAATTGTGACCAACCCCCCACAAACGGGTATTGCGTGCCTGGAAAAGACTCTATACATATCTGAGTGAAGTTTTCCGCCATTCGGGGCCATTTCCCGCCAATCGGAGCCGTTTCCCGCCATCGGGCGCCATCTTCGGGACGCCGCGCGGGAAGAAGAGGGGCGTGGACGTCCAAAAACGCACGAGACCTGAAGCCCCGCCCTACGCTGAGACGCTGCGCAAGGTCCTGGAAGGAGATCCAGCGGATGCCGACGTCATCACCGAGCAACGCAAGGTCCTCACCCAGAGCATCGCGAGCAGAGCAGCGGCCTACAGAAGAGGATCGCCAGAAGGTAGGCCACGGTTAACTAGGGGGGAGGAAGATGTCGGACGCGGAGGGACCCTCTACCACCAGCGTAGCCGCTGCAGCTGTGATGCCGTTTTCCATGCCCTATATCTATAGGCGGATTATAATGAGGGCAATCCGGGCGACCGCCCAGGGCCCCGAGCCTGCAGGGGGCCCGCGGCTCCAGGCGGGGTGTCTAATGCCGGATTGCCCTCATTATATGTGCGGGCCGCCGCAGCACATAGCGGTAGCAGTGGCGGGAGGGGGGGGCCCGGACCGCTCCCCCAGCAGCGGCCGTCGCTACTTCTTCATCGGCCGGGCCAGCACTGCAGCAGTTAACTTCCTTGTGCTGGCCCGGCCGTGTCACTGATAGGAGACATGGCCCTGTGCGCGGCTGTGTCTCCTAGCTGTGACGTCACGCAGTGCGCCCCGGCCTGCAGTGCTCCACCGGAAAAGAGAGAGAGCAGGCAGGAGGAATTGAGCCGGGGGATGGTGAGTGTGTGTGTGTGTGGGCAGATGTGTGTGTGGGCAGGTGTGTGTGTGTTTGTGGGCAGGTGTCTGTGGGGGAAGGTGTCTGCGTGGGCAGGTGTGTGTGTGTGTGTATATGTGTGTGTGTGTGTGTGTGTGGGCAGGTGTGTGTGTGTTTGTGGGCAGGTGTCTGTGGGGGCAGGTGTCTGTGTGGGCAGGTGTGTGTGTGTGTATATGTATATGTGTGTGTGTGTGTGTGTGTGTGAGCTGGTGTCTGTGTGGGCAGGTGTCTGTGTGGGCAGGTGTGTGTGTGTGTGTGGGCAGGTGTGTGTGTGTGGGCAGGTGTGTGTGTGGGCAAGTGTGTGTGTTTGTGGGCAGGTGTCTGTGTGGGCAGGTGTGTGTGTGGGCAGGTGTGTGTGTGTGTGTGTGTGGGCAGGTGTGTGTGTGTTTGTGGGCAGGTGTCTGTGGGGGCAGGTGTGTGTGTGTATATGTGTGTGTGTGTATATGTGTGTGTGTGTGTGTGTGTGTGTGGGGGCAGGTGTCTGTGTGGGCAGGTGTCTGTGTGGGCAGGTGTGTGTGTGTGTGTGGGCAGGTGTGTGTGTGTGGGCAGGTGTGTGTGTGGGCAGGTGTGTGTATATGGGTGTGTGTGTGTGTGTTTGTGGGCAGGTGTCTGTGTGGGCAGGTGTGTGTGTGGGCAGGTGTGTGTGTGGGCAGGTGTGTGTGTGGGCAGGTGTGTGTGTGTGTGTGTGTGGGCAGGTGTGTGTGTGTGTGGGCAGGTGTTTGTGTGTGTGTGTGGGCAGGTGTGTATGTGTGTGTGTGTGTGTTTGGGCAGATGTGTGTATGTGTGTGTGGGCAGGTGTGTATGTGTGTGTGTGTGTTTGGGCAGATGTGTGTATGTGTGTGTGTGTGTGTGGGCAGGTGTGTGTATGTGTGTGTGTGGGGGGGGGCAGGTGTGTGTGTGTGGGGGGGGGGCAGGTGTGTGTGTGTGGGCAGGTGTGTTTGTGCGTGGGCAGGTGTGTGTGTGTGGGCAGGTGTGTGGGCAGGTGTGTATGTGTGTGGGCAGGTGTGTGTGTGGGGGGGCAGGTGTGTGTGTGTGTCTGTGTGGGCAGGTGTGTGTGTGTGTGTGTGTGTGTGTCTGTGTGGGCAGGTGTGTGTGTGTATATGTGTGTGTGTGTGCGCGTGTGTGGGCAGGTTAGAAAGTCTTGCCCTGTTGAACACTACACCTGACTTGAGGCCACCACCTCTTGGTTGTCCAATGTTCTTGCTTCTCTAGGGCTCTTCTCAGATATTCATTATACCAGCTCCCCAGAATACCAAAGTTAGGGTGGGTGACCGCGAGCCCTGGTGGTGGTCATAACTGTGGCCACCCAGGGGCAATACTCCATAACAACAATCCCCTGAGGTGGTGTAGGATGTAAGGACCTATTCACACTACATTCAGCGCTGCATTCAGGTCTTTACACAAGGCTTACAACTGAATCCCTGAAATTCAGGATTGTGCTGTCTGAAATGAGACATCTGAAAGCAGAGAAAATGGAGCCTAAAGATTCAGACTTTAGCCTCGGTTTGCCTTTGTTCAAATCAATGGCTATGTCAAGGCACATCTGAATGCCATTTTTCAGGGATTTAGATAGAAGCCTGGAAAGAGGAGATGAATGCATTGCAAAATTCAGTGTGAATAGGCCCTTATATCTGGAGTCTTGATATTGATGCCACAAGCATTTTACTTGTTTTTAACTTAAAAAAAAAATACACACACACAAATTATACACACACACACACACACTATACATACACACACACTATACATACACACACATTATACACACACACTATACATACACACACAGTATACATACACACACATTATACACACACACACTATACATACACACACACAAATGTGTGTGTGGGCAGGTGTGTGTGTATGTGTGTGTGTGTGTGTGTGTGTATGTATGTATGTGTGTGTGTGTGTATGTATGTATGTATGTATGTGTGTGTGTGTGTGTGTGTGTGTGTATGTGTGTGTGTGTGTGTGTGTGTGTATGTGTGTGTGCTGAGGTGAGTGTGTATGTTTGTGTGTGTGTGTGTCTGTGTGTGTATGTGTATGTATGTGTGAGTTTGTGTGTGTCTGTGTGTGTATGTGTGAGTTTGTGTGTGTGTATGTGTGTGTGTGTGTGTCTGTGTGTGTGTGTATGTGTGTTTATGTGTGAGTTTGTGTGTGTGTATGTGTGTGTCTGTGTGTGTATGTGTGTGTGTGTATGTGTGAGTTTGTGTGTGTGTATATGTATGTATGTATGTGTGTGTGTGTGTGTATGTGTGTGTATGTATGTGTGTGTGTGTGTATGTGTGAGTTTGTGTGTGTATATGTGTGTGTGTGTGTATGTGTGTCTGTGTGTGTATGTGTGTGTGTGTATAGGGGTGTGTGTGTGTATGTGTGTGAGTTTGTGTGTGTATGTGTGTGTCTGTGTGTGTATGTATGTGTGTGTTGAGGTGAGTGGGTATTTGTGTCTGTGTGTGTATGTATGTGTGTGTGTATGTGTGTGTTGAAGTGAGTGTGTGTGTGTGTATGTATGTGTGTATAGAGGTGAGTGTGTATTTGTGTATGTGTGTGTGTGTGTATGTGTGTGTGTGTGTGTGTGTATGTGTGTGTGTGTGTGTGTGTATGTGTGTGTTGAGGTGAGTGTGTCTGTGTGTGAATGTTCATGGATGTATTAAAGGTAACCCATCACTTCATTTCAGGCCCCTAAACCACCACCATTGTGAAATACCACTGTGTAATGAGTTTATAAAGATGCCCCTGTATAAATCATTCATTTCTGCATTGTGTAGACAATGAGCTTATAATGAACCAACAGTTTATACAAGGACATATTTATTATTCTGTTGGTGCCTTGGTGGTGATTTCATTCCCAGTCCCCTTAAAGGGTTATTTGGGACTTAAGAATTGATGACCTATCTGTAAGATAGCTGATCAGTATGAGATCGGAGGGTCTGACACCTGGCACCCCCACGATCAGCTGAAATCTGCTCCGGCAGGTGCCAGACACATGATAAGCATACTTGATAGGACGCTGCTTCTGGTCTATAGGACGCACACAATACTGAGCAAGATTTTTTGTTGTTAAAAAGTGCGTCATATAGTCTAGAAAATACAGTTAATGACGGTCACTCTTTAACTCAGAAATGCATCTTAACTTATGAAGGACTATATCCGTCATAATTCTGCTCCCCGCATTTCTTGCAGGCTCACACGCCGAGTCTGCATCTTTCTCGGCAGATGATGGCTGTGTTATTCAGCAATCATATGCCTCTAACAGTCGCAGGTTGAGCGGAGCTCTGCCCACGACAGTTAGCCTATTAAATCTTGCTATCAGTCTGTGACAGCGGCATTTAATGTGCGCCAGCAGGGGGTGCACCATTCCATCTCTTCATTGGCGCACCCGTGACTTGATCACTGAAGATCCCTGTGTCTGTCATCACTGGATTCCTGTGACAGCCAGCCTGTTGCTAGTGTTCATAGGAGACCGTGATTTCTGCTATATATAGCAATGCTGTATATAGCACAAGCAATCAGATGATCACAGGTTCAAGCCCCCTAAAGAGACGAACAAATACAGTGAAAAGTAAAAAAAAATGAAAAAAGTATAAAAGTTCAAATCATCCCAGTTTTCCCCCCATTAAAAATTAAGAAATATAAAACATTTTAAAAAATACACATATTTGGTATCGCTGCGTTTGTAAAAGTCAGATCCATCAAAATATAAAATAAATTAATCCATTTAGTAAACGGCGTAACTAGAACATTACATAAAATGCCAGAATTACAGGACGAGTTCTCAGCCAACAGCTATTTGGCCATTGTTCACATGACGTAAGCCTATGTTATATACAGCAATATGCAGCAGGATACACGAGATCCAGGGAAACATCCAATCACCAGAAATGGGGTCAGGAAGGAATTTTTTTCCCCCCTGAATCAGAATTCTTTTGGGGGGGTTTCTTTGCCTTCTTCTGGATCTTTGGGTCCCAATGACTCTCAGGTGGTCCCCAATGACCGCAGCTCGTTTTGTGGTCTCCACCGGGGCCAATCTGAGAGTGACTGTGACCATAGTTTAATTTCTTAAAGGACCAGTAATATTTTCATTACAATGTTGCTTATTGCTATTTCAATAAAAAAATTTATTATACAGTACAGACCAAAAGTTTGGACACACCTTCTCATTTAAAGATTTTTCTGTATTTTCATGAGTTTGAAAATTGTACATTCACACTGAAGGCATCAAAACTATGAATTAACACATGTGGAATTATATACTTAACAAAAAAGTGTGAAACAACTGAAAATATATCTTAGATTCTAGGTTCTTCAAAGTAGCCACCTTTTGCTTTGATGACTGCTTTGCACACTCTTGGCATTCTCTTGATGAGCTTCAAGAGGTAGTCACCGGAAATGGTTTTCACTTCACAGGTGTGCCCTGTCAGGTTTAATAAGTGGGATTTCTTGCCTTATAAATGGGGTTGGGACCATCAGTTGTGTTGTGCAGAAGTCTGGTGGATACACAGCTGATAGTCCTACTGAATAGACTGTTAGAATTTGTATTATGGCAAAAAAAAAGCAGCGAAGTAAAGAAAAACGAGTGGCCATCATTACTTTAAGAAATGAAGGTCAGTCAGTCCGAAAAATTGGGAAAACTTTGAAAGTGTCCCCAAGTGCAGTTGCAAAAACCATCAAGCGCTACAAAGAAACTGGCTCACATGAGGACCGCCCCAGGAAAGGAAGACCGAGAGTCACCTCTGCTTCTGAGGATGTTTATCCGAGTCACCAGCCTCAGAAATCGCAGGTTAACAGCGGCTCAGATTAGAGACCAGGTCAATGCCACACAGAGTTCTAGCAGCAGACACATCTCTACAACAACTGTTAAGAGGAGACTTTGTGCAGCAGGTCTTCATGGTAAAATAGCTGCTAGGAAACCACTGCTAAGGACAGGCAACAAGCAGAAGAGACTTGTTTGGGCTAAAGAACACAAGGAATGGACATTAGACCAGTGGAAATCTGTGCTTTGGTCTGATGAGTCCAAATTTGAGATCTTTGGTTCCAACCACCGTGTCTTTGTGCGACGCATAAAAGGTGCACGGATGGACTCTACATGCCTGGTTCCCACCGTGAAGCATGGAGGAGGAGGTGTGATGGTGTGGGGTTGTTTTGCTGGTGACACTGTTGGGGATTTATTCAAAATTGAAGGCATACTGAACCAGCATGGCTACCACAGCATCTTGCAGCGGCATGCTAATCCATCCGGTTTGCGTTTAGTTGGACCATCATTTATTTTTCAACAGGACAATGACCCCAAACACACCTCCAGGCTGTGTAAGGGCTATTTGACCAAGAAGGCGAGTGATGGGGGCTACGCCAGATGACCTGGCCTCCACAGTCACCAGACCTGAACCCAATCGAGATGGTTTGGGGTGAGCTGGACCGCAGAGTGAAGGCAAAAGGGCCAACAAGTGCTAAGCATCTCTGGGAACTCCTTCAAGATTGTTGGAAGACCATTTCCAGTGACTACCTCTTGAAGCTCATCAAGAGAATGCCAAGAGTGTGCAAAGCAGTCATCAAAGCAAAGGTGGCTACTTTGAAGAACCTAGAATATAAGACATATTTTCAGTTGTTTCACACTTTTTTGTTAAGTATATAATTCCACATGTGTTAATTCATAGTTTTGATGCTTTCAGTGTGAATGTACAATTTTCAAAGTCATGAAAATACAGAAAAATCTTTAAATGAGAAGGTGTCTCCAAACTTTTGGTCTGTACTGTATATATATTGTTTTGTGTGTTTTTTTTCCTGGATTTCACCTTACACAGTGAGAATGATAAGAGTAATCACAAAATATGGGGGCTCCATACACAGAGAGAACTCTGGTACCAAATTCCATGACAATTGTTCTGGGGTTCAGTCTGTGATGGAGCAGTAACATTGTATCCAGGACGTCGTACACACCATGCTACAGAAAGAAGACTGAAGAACGGGACGCAGCCGCAGAATACAGGAGACACAGGGTCTTGTGTAACAGTAAAAAACAGGAAAGATGTTCAACAAGTGGCCAGGGGGCTCCAGGACCAAACCAGGAGGGAGGCCTCAGTCATCAGTGGCCAATATTCACATGAAGTGGCCCACATTTACCAACCGTTCTGCAGCCACTCGTTTACCTTTGTTCAACACCTCCGTCGGTCCTTGCAGTTATTAGGCCACCACTGAGATGCTTTTCTGACTACACACAGACACGTCCATAGACACCGTGCATGCCGCCATCACCGTCCACAACCAGAGTCCTGGTCCAGACCAGTGGCCTTTCCAATTCAGGTCTACTTGGGTTTAAACAAGGGTCCTGTCTCTAAGAGAACCATGCGCTTGCCACTTGGAGCAGCAGTAATACAGTAACACCAGGTTAATATTCTTCGGGCACAGAGATGCACAGACAGTGAACCCTCTTAAAAAGAAGAATTGGACTGACATTCCCTAAGCAATAAGTACCCACACAATTGGAGGGACAGATTGCTAGCCCTTGCTGCACCATGGTGTATGCCCAGTGGTGGCCACTCTTAGTCTAAGTTGGCTCTTCAGATTGCATGGTGATAAAGAACCAGAGGGCCATATACCTTCAAGAAAAAGATCTCATAAGGACACGTCGCCTTGAATTGTGAAGAACACAATAATGTTTTCCATACAATTCTATTGTGTTCTATTCAGGATATATTAAAAAAAAGTCTGGTCCTTAGAAGTTATAAAATGAGGTCAATACAACCTCAGGTGAACAACACATCACAAATTACACCAGGTCATCGAATATTTACCAAAAAATAGACTGAAATGCAGAAACAGTGTGTGAAAAATTAAAGGGGTTGTCCAATGAAAACAAGCTCCAATCTACAGGAACCTTCATCCCCTTTAGATTGGAACGGTGGTCCGCATGCTAAAATGCTGCTCCATTCATTCTATATAAGCGGCCATGAAGTGCGCCTGACTTTTTTGGACTGATGAGACAGAGTGGCCTTACAGAGAAGGGTCATTGGATTGGACGCCGAGTTAATGACCCCAAAGCAGAACTGAATATGATGTACTAGTGGGAGTCACGAGTGCAAGGGTTCAAGGGCGCCAGTAGTGGAAGACATAGTGCGCGAAACCGAAGAACAAATAAGCAGACCTGCTGATCAGCACTGCAGTGCCGAGGCCGAGTTATGGCGAAATAGGGAGCGACAGTGCGCCTCACCAGTCCTGGAGTATATTACAGAGGAAGGATACTGTGTGGAAAATGCTTCATACTGTAAAGGAAACGTCCAGAACACTTTGTGCCCCATAACCCTTGTATGCCGGGACGTTGCTAGGGTCCTAAAAGATCAGGGGCCAAAGCCCCAAAGTAGGTGTTTCCCCATACAACCTCCCCACCACTTAAAAGAGGACCTATACATATATAATTACAGTACACCATTGTTGCTAACCTAAAATACACAACTGAAAGACCAATATTCCCAAAATTACTTCTATACAAGGCAATAATAATCCCGCTACACAATGTCCTCTACCATCAACACTACACAGTGAGTACATAGTATTATGATATGACCATTGCCTCTACATAAAAAACACCCTGTACAAAGACCATCTGACTTCTCACATTTCCAGCACCGTCCCCATCTATTCCCACCCTGCACAACCTCCCCATGCTGCCTGCTCCTCCGACGTGGAATAGGAACCTCAATACTTCAAAAATTATGTCATTACTATGATTACCCTCCACCAATTAATGCTACAAAGACTGTGTGCCAGATAGAGGGGACCTATAAAAATAATAGCGCCCCATAGAAAGTAGTAAAGACCCCACTGTGCTACCTAGCAAGTAATAATGCCAGATATGCTCTTATGAAAGTTTCAATATCGGAAGTGTTCCCTCCAAGCAACAAATACCGTTGAGTATCCCCTTTAAGTAATAAAGCACCCTTAAAGCCACAATCAAACTACACCCAACTACAAAGTTCTTCTTTAAGTCTATGGACGATGATTTCGGGGTGGTGAAAGAAGAAATTTCTGATGATGCACCCATTTAAAAGAAATAATGTCCTGAGTGCCCCCATAGCACCCTGTATATTGTATGATAGTCCCACAGCTCACTACACACTGTATGATGGTCCCCACAGCTCCCTATGCCCTGTATGATGGTCCCCACATCTCCCTATGCACTGTATGATGGTCCCCACAGCTCCCTAGACACTGTATGATGGTCCCCACAGCTCCCTATGCACTGTATGATGATCCCCACAGCTCCCTACGCACTGGATGATGATCCCCATAGCTCCCTATACCCTGTATGATGGTCCCCACAGCTCCGTATGCACTGCATAATGGTCCCCACAGCTCCCTATGCCCTGTATGATGGTACCCACAGTTCCATGTGCACTGTATCATGGTCCCCACAGCTCCCTACGCTCTGTATGATGGTCCCCACAGCTCCATATGCACTGTATGATGGTTCCCACAGCTTCCTATGCACTGTATGATGGTACCCACAGCTCCATATGCACTGGTATCATGGTCCCCACAGCTCCCTATGCTCTTTATGATGGTCCCCACAGCTCCCTATACACTGTATGATGGTCCCCACAGCTCCCTACACACTGTATGATGGTCCCCACAACTCCTTACATACTGTACGATGGTTCCCACAGCTCCCTAGACACTGTATGATGGTCCCCACAGCTTCCTACACACTGTATGATTGTCCCCACAGCTCCCCCATGCACTGTATGATGGTCCCCACAGCTCCCTATGCATTGCATAATGGTCCCTACAGCTCTCTATGCTCTGTATGATGGTCCCCACAGCTCCCTATGCCCTGTATGATGGAACCCACAGCTCCCTATGCACTGTATGATGGTCCCCACAGCTATCTACGCTCTGCATGATGGAACCCACAGCTCCCTATGCACTGTATGATGGTCCCCACAGCTATCTACGCTCTGTATGATGGTCCCCACAGCTCACTATGTACTGTATGATGGTCCCAAAAGCTCCTTAGATACTGTATGATGGTCCTCACACTTCCCCATACACTGTATGATGGTCCCCACAGCTCCCTACACACTGTATGATGGTCCCCACAGCTCTTTAGATACTGTATGAGGGTCCCCACAGCTCCCTAGACACTGTATGATGGTCCCCACAGCTCCCTATGCTCGGTATGATGGTCCCCACAGTGCCCTATGCTCTGTATAATGGTCCCCACAGTGCCCTATGCACTGTATGATGGTCTTCACAGCTCCCTATGCATTGTATGAGGGTCCTCATAGCTCTCTACGCACTGTATGATGGTCCCCGCAGCTCCTTAAGCACTGAATAATGGTCCCCAAGGCTCCTTATACACTGTATGATGGTCCCCATGGCTCCTTATGTACTGTATGATGGTCCCCGCAGCTCCCTACGCTCGGTATGATGGTCCCCACAGCTCCCTATGCACTGCATAATGGTCCCCACAGCTCCCTATGCCCTGTATGATGGTCCCCACATCTTCCTATGCACTGTATGATGGTCCCCACAGCTCCTTAGGCACTGTCTGATGGTCTCCACAGCTCCCTATGCATTGTCTGATGGTCCCCACAGCTCTCTACGCACTGTATGATGGTCCCCGTAGCTCCTTATGCACGGTATGATGGTCCCCACGGCTCCTTAGGCACTGTCTGATGGTCTCCACAGCTTCCTATGCACTGTATGATGGTCCCCACAGCTCCCTATGCACTGCATAATGGTCTCCACAGCTTCCTATGCATTGTCTGATGGTCCCCACAGCTCCCTATGCACTGTATGATGGTCCCCACAGCTCCCTATGCACTGTATGATGGTCCCCACAGCTCCCTATGCACTGCATAATGGTCCCCACAGCTCCCTATGCACTGTATGATGGTCTCTACAACTCCTTATAACTGGCATGATGGTCCCTACAACTCCCTATATCCTGTATAATGGCCCTCACAGCCCCATATATACAGTACTGTATGATGGCCCCCGCAGCTCAATATATATTGTATGATGGCCCCCACACCCACTTGTACACTATATTATGGCCCCTACAGCTCCCTTTATACTGTATGATGGCCCCACGGCCCCTTATAAACTGTATTCTGGCACCCACTCCCCATTTTATATAATATGACGGCTCCACTGCCCCTTATATATAGCATGATGACTCCCATAGCCCCTTATAGTATAATGGCACCCACACCCCTTATATATACAGGTGCATCTCACTAAATTAGAATATCATCTAAAAGTTTATTTATTTTAGTTCTTCAATGCTGAAAATGAAACTCATATATTCTATAAAGTCATTACAATCAAAGTGATCTATTTCAAGTGTTTATTTCTGTTAATGTTGATGATTATGGCCAGGGGCGCACATAGAAATCATGAGGCCCCATAGCAGAAGCTCTAATTGGACCCTCCCCCCACCAAAAAAATAACTAAATATTTGTCTGTGTCACAGAAGAGCCGATCTCACAACTTTCCAGCCTTTACTTCGCTTTTCTAATTTTCCTGCTACTGAAGTCCTAGATCCCTCTTTCATTGCCCGCATGAAGTATGATGCCAATAAAAGTGCCCCCCAAACACAGTATGATACCCCCATGGTGCATTCCTCCACATTAGCCTCTACATGAACAGTATAATGACCTTATTGTACCCCACTTCAACTCCCAAGGCAAAGTATGGTGACCCTAACACAGTATGATCCCCCCAACTGTGACTCCCACACAGCCCTCCATACAGTATAATGGGCCTACATACAGTATAATGGCCCACACTAGCCCTCCAAACAGTATAATGGCCCCACACAGCCCTCCATACAGTATAATGGGCCTACATACAGTATAATGGCCCACACTAGCCCTCCAAACAGTATAATGGCCCCACACAGCCCTCCAAACAGTACGATGGACCCCACACAAACCTTCACACCGTATAATTGCTTTCATACAGTATAATGGCCCCCCACATAGCCCTCAAAATATCATAATGGCCCCACATAGACTTCCATATAGTATAATATGCCACCCATAATCCTCCATATAGTATAATGCACCCTCCAAAATCCTCCATATAGTATAATGCACCCCCCATAATCCTCCATATAGTATAATGAACTTCCCATGGTCCTCGATAGAATATAATGCACTCCCCATAGTCCTCCATACAGTATATTTCACACCCCAAAGGGTAAAATACAGCCCCCATATAGTATAATACACCACACAGTCCTGCAGTATTATGGGCACCACGTACTCACTGATTTTAAAATACCGTATGTTTTAAATAAGACGACCCGAGTATAAGCCGAGGCCCCTAATTTTACCACAAAAAAACTGGGAAAACGTATTGAGCTGAGTATAAGCCTAGGGTGGGAAATGCAGCAGTTACTGGAAAATTTCACCATCCTGGTATGTATGGCTCCCTCATCACCAATCCTGGTATGTATGGCACCCCTCATCCCCCAATCCTGGTACATATGGCACCCCTCATCCCCCAATCCTGGCATGCGTGGCCCCCTCATCCCCCAATCCTGGTATGTGTGGCCTCCTCATCCCCCAATCCTGGTATGTGTGGCCTCCTCATCCCCCAATCCTGGTATGTATGGCCTCCTCATCCCCCAATCTTGGTATGTGTGGCCTCCTCACCCCCCAATCCTGGTATGTATGGCCTCCTCACCCCCCAATCCTGGTATGTGTGGCCCCATCACTGCACACACAAAAAATAAACACTTATACTCACCTTCCTTTATCACCTCTGCTCCAGTGCTGCTGTCTTCTGTCTGCCAGCAGCTCATGTTGGTATCTGAGCAGCGCGCGCTCTCAGTTGTCGAGGTGAGCTGCTGCTGCTGCCGGCATATTCACTCCTCTCCACGCCGGGACTATGAGCGTTGACAAGCGTGAATATGCATTCTCTTTAGTAGCGGGCACTGTAAGCAGGAGCCACGGCTCAGCGCTCCTCCGTGCCCGCTACTAAAGAGAATGAAAATTCCCTCTTCTCCACGCCCATGGAAGTGGAGAAGAGGGAATATTCATGTTCCTTTAGCAGCGGGCACACGTGGTAGCTACAGCAGCCGCTACTGCATGTGCCCGCTCCTCCGCCGCCGCAACCTCCCACCCCCCCAATACTCACCTATCCTCCTCGCTCCCCCGAGGCTCACGGGCCCCATAGCAGTGGTGTGGCCTGCCACCATTGGCGGTACCCAACTCATTATGGCTTACAGCCAATGAAATC
This sequence comes from Phyllobates terribilis, assembly GCF_046119375.1. Lineage (NCBI taxonomy): Eukaryota > Metazoa > Chordata > Amphibia > Anura > Dendrobatidae > Phyllobates > Phyllobates terribilis. The sequence goes on along the minus strand of NW_027362795.1, from coordinate 11,323,574 downwards.
ACAAAAGTCATTATCTCAGTAAATTAAAATACTTTATAACATCAGCTTGTAAATGTTTTTAAAATCCGAAATGTTGGCCTACTGAAATGTATGTTCAGTAAATGCACTCAATACTTGGTCGGGGCTCCTTTTGCATCAATTACTGCATCAATGCGGTGTGGCATGGAGGCGATCAGCCTGTGGCACTGCTGAGGTGTTATGGAAGCCCAGGTGGCTTTGATAGCAGCCTTCAGCTCGTCTGCATTGTTGGGTTTGGTGTCTCTTATCTTCCTCTTGACAATACCCCATAGATTCTCTATAATAGATTCTCTATGGGGTTAAGGTCATGTGAGTTTGCTGACCAATTAAGCAGAGTGATACTGTTGTGTGTAAACCAGGTATTGGTACTTTTCGCAGTGTGGACAGGTGCTAAGTCCTGCTGGAGAATGAAATTTCCATCTCCAAAAAGCTTGTCGGCAGAGGGAAGCATGAAGTGCTGTAAAATGTCCTGGTAGACGGCTGCGCTGACTTTGGTCTTGATAAAACACAGTGGACCTCCACCAGCAGATGACATGGCTCCCCAAACCATCACTGATTGTGGAAACTTCACACTAGACCTCAAGCAGCTTGGACTGTGGCCTCTCCACTCTCCCTCCAGACTCTGGGACCTTGATTTCCAAAGGAAAATTGGAACTCTGGGACCTTGTGGATGGTGTCAATGACTGCCTTCTTCGCATTTGTCAAGTCAGCAGTCTTCTCCATGATTGTGGAGCCTACTGAAACAGACTATGGGACATTTTTAAACACTTAGGAAGCTGTTGCAGGTGTTTTTTGTTAATTATTCTAATTTACTGAGATATTGACTTTAGTGTTTTCATTGGCTGTAAGCCATAATCATCAACATTAACAGAAATAAACACTTGAAATAGATCTCTCTGTCTGTAATGACTCTATATAATTTATGAGTTTCACTTTTTGTATTGAAGAACTGAAATAAATTATCTTTTTGATGATATTCTAATTTAGTGAGATGAACCTGCATATGATGAGTGTTGCCCCCAGTGGAATATATGCGGTGTCTATTTTGGGATATTTTAGTATACCCATGATGATACTATAGACAGCCATTATACCTGGAATGGCCCCTTCCTTGCGTGCCTTGCTTTTTTTTGCTTACATGTCTAACAATCACATATGTGTTGTGTCCCTTCCCCCATCATCCTATTTTTCTATTGCTGAATAAATATGATAGATTTTATACTCCCTGGCCTCCTTTGATGGTCTTTTACCCTGCGGGGTTTTCTTTCATATATGGAGTCACTGTGTGGTGGTGATGGTAGAGGACATTGTGTAGCAGGATCATTTTGGCCTTGTATAGTAGTAATTTTGGTAATATTGATCTTTGTATAGTGTATTTTAGATTAGTAGCAGTGGTATACTGTAATTATATATGTATAAATCCTCTTTTAAGTGGCAGGGAGGTTATATGGGGAAACATGTACTTTGGGGCTGGGGTCCCTGATCTCTTAGGACCCCAGCAACGCTCCTGCACTGGGGAAAAGCAGGGTCTGGAGACCACTTTAATATCATCATTTTATGGATATGACGCCAAAGAAACTAATGAAGTGCTTTGCAAAGTGCCAGGATTTTCACAATTCTGAAAAAAAATTGTAAGTTTAGTTCCACTATAAGTGATGTTAATTCTGTTATGAGAGCTAACCTTCTGAGAAAATTTATCAATGCGGTGTGTGAATTGTGACATTAAGCTTTGCTACATCTATACATAGTGAAGTTCAGGATCAAAAGGCTGCAGGTCCCATCTCTTCTACAGAACGATCCCATGGAAATAAAGCTGATCATTTTATCAGACGGGATCATTAGAACTTACCTGGTTGGATCCTTTGTTTCTGGTGGTTTCTTTCCCAGGTCGTCATTAAGGCCCTTTACAATAAGCTCCAAAAACTCATCGGACTTTCTGAATCTTTCAAGCGTTTTCTCCATCACAGAAAGGACAGAAAGGAGGCGCTTATCCTGGCAGAAGAGGATCACAGATATATTGTTCTACATCTTCCAGATGTTTGGATTTATCTACAGACTAATGATTAATCTCGCATCAAGAATAATAATATTATAACAGATCACAATTTTTGGGTAAAATTATTCAGTTTTAAAAAAATATATATATATAGCAATTACATTATTCTGACAAGACCAATTTTTTGTTTTTTTCCTCCCCTTTTTCCCAAAAAATATAACTTTGTTTTTTCATTAACAGACGGAGGGCTTGTGTTTTGTGGGACTAGTTGTTCTTTGGAACGACAACATTCAATTTACCACATAAAGTATTGAAAAATGGGGGAAAAATCAAAGTAAGGTTATTATTTTTGTTTCTTTGTTTTTTTTTTATGAACATTTTAAAAAAAATGTGGTTTGTGAGACCATTTTCATCTTGCGAAGAACTAATTTTATAAAATTATCCCATTGATGGAGTTGTCGACTTTTTCTTGTGAAGAGATCAGTAGTTACAAGTTTCTGATTGCATTTTTGGGAGGGTAGTAGAGTGACCCAAAAACCACAACCACAACCATGGCGCTTTACTGTCCTTTACAGCATTGACCCGACGTGTAATAGATTTATATATAATGAAAGATTGTACTTATGTCAATGCAGCAGAAACAAATATTGTTTTACGCTTTTTCTTTTTTATAGTTGGCCAGAAAACCGCAGAACCTTAAGCAGAAAATGACATGAATGAGACCATCTGCCCGGCTTGTACCGGATCCGGGGGTGTTACGTACAAGGCGAAGCTCCCAGATATATAAGGATTTGCTTCATTTTGGTGCAGAGTTTCTAGTAGTTTCTGGTTACTACTGTTACAGGCAGATGCCGTCTGCATAATACAGCCAGCACCGCCTCAACCCCTCCATGCATGTGGACCCCGGCACAAACACTCAGGCACATCCTTTTATGCTAAGACATTAATAATTCTACAATTATCACACACAACTTATATACAGAAACCTCCCAACCGTCCCCGATCCAATGAGACTGTACGGCTGTCGCTGGAGGTCGGGGCTATGTCCTGACGAGCTGTGTTCTGTCAGGACAGTCTGTGGAGTACAAGAATGTCTCATGCCGTGCTGCTGCTGTGATCGCTCCTGGAGAGGGGCAGCATCCGCTCCGCACGCCTCATACACGCGGCTCCGCTCCGTACGCCTCGTACACTCCCGGCTCCGCTCCGCACGCCTCGTACACACCCGCTCCGCTCTGTACACCTCGCACACGCCCGGCTCCGCTCCGTACGCCTCGCACACACGCGGCTCCGCTCCGTACACCTCGCACACACGCGGCTCCGCTCCGTACACCTCGTACACACGCGGCTCCGCTGCGTACACCTCGTACACACGCGGCTCCGCTTCGTACACCTCGTACACGCGCGGCTCCGCTCCGTACGCCTCGTACACGCGCGGCTCCGCTCCGTACGCCTCGTACACGCGCGGCTCCGCTCCGTACGCCTCGTACACGCGCGGCTCCGCTCCGTACGCCTCGTACACGCGCGGCTCCGCTCCGTACGCCTCGTACACGCGCGGCTCCGCTCCGTACGCCTCGTACACGTGCGGCTCCGCTCCGTACGCCTCGTACACGCGCGGCTCCGCTCCGTACGCCTCGTACACGCGCGGCTCCGCTCCGTACGCCTCGTACACGCCCGGCTCCGCTCCGTACGCCTCGTACACGCCCGGCTCCGCTCCGTACGCCTCGTACACGCGCGGCTCCGCTCCGTACGCCTCGTACACGCGCGGCTCCGCTCCGTACGCCTCGTACACGCGCGGCTCCGCTCCGTACGCCTCGTACACGCGCGGCTCCGCTCCGTACACCTCGTACACGCGCGGCTCCGCTCCGTACACCTCGTACACGCGCGGCTCCGCTCCGTACACCTCGTACACGCGCGGCTCCGCTCCGTACACCTCGTACACGCGCGGCTCCGCTCCGTACACCTCGTACACACGCGGCTCCGCTCCGTACACCTCGTACACACGCGGCTCCGCTCCGTACACCTCGTACACACGCGGCTCCGCTCCGTAAACCTCGTACACACGCGGCTCCGCTCCGTACACCTCGTACACACGCGGCTCCGCTCCGTACACCTCGTACACGCGCGGCTCCGCTCCGTACACCTCGTACGCGCGCGGCTCTGCTCCGTACACCTCGTACGCGCGCGGCTCCGCTCCGTACACGCGCGGCTCTGCTCCGTACACCTCGTACACACGCGGCTCTGCTCCGTACACCTCGTACACACGCGGCTCCGCTCCGTACACCTCGTACACACACGGCTCTGCTCCGTACACCTCGTACACACGCGGCTCTGCTACATCCACACTGTAAACCCCTCCTGACCCCACACATAAACTTCAGCTCATCCAGCACCATGACAACCAGCACAGCAGAGTCCTGCATCCACTGAGGCCCCTGATCATGTGACCCCTGACTCCTCCCCTCCTGTGACCTCATCACAGCTCCTGTGCGCACAGAGCAGCCATATATGTGGTGGCGTCTCTGCAGGTGGAGGTATGTGGAGACCCCATTACTGGGCGCGGGGGGCATTAACCCCTTCAGCACGGAGACTCTTTTGGGGTCTTGTGTTGCCCCTTTATAAGAATCATAAGGTTTTTGTTCTGTTTCCTATAATAGATACATACGACCCAACTATGGAGACAGGAAGGGAGGAAACGTATTGTTCTCATAGTACAGGACCCCTTTACTGGCCCCACAGTGTAATGCCCCCATTATGCCCCTTATGCAGGATGTATGATGCCCCCACACAGTGTAATGCCCCTTATGCAGGATGTATGATGCCCCCACACAGTGTAATGCCCCCATTATGCCCCTTATGCTGGATGTATGATGCCCCCACACAGTGTAATGCCCCTTATGCAGGATGTATGATGCCCCCACACAGTGTAATGCCCCCATTATGCCCCTTATGCTGGATGTATGATGCCCCCACACAGTGTAATGCCCCCATTATGCCCCTTATGCTGGATGTATGATGCCCCCACACAGTGTAATGCCCCTTATGCAGGATGTATGATGCCCCCACACAGTGTAATGCCCCCATTATGCCCCTTATGCTGGATGTATGATGCCCCCACACAGTGTAATGCCCCATTATGCCCCTTATGCAGGATGTATGATGCCCCCCACAGTGTAATGCCCCCATTATGCCCCTTATGCAGGATGTATGATGCCCCCACACAGTGTAATGCCCCAATTATGCCCCTTATGGAGGATGTATGATGCCCCCCACACAGTGTAATACCCCCATTATGCCCCTTATGCAGTATGTATGATCCCCCATACAGTGTAATGCTCCCATTATGCCCCTTATGCAGGACAGGATGTTTGATGCCCCCCACAGTGTAATGCCCCCATTATGCCCCTTATGCAGGATGTATGATGCCCCCACACAGTGTAATGCCCCCATTATGCCCCTTATGCAGTATGTATGATGCCCCCGCACAGTGTAATACCCCCATTATGCCCCTTATGCAGTATGTATGATCCCCCATACAGTGTAATGCCCCCATTATACCCCATATGCAGGATGTATGATGCCCACACACAGTGTAATGCCCCCATTATGCCCCTTATGCAGGATGTATGATGCCCCCACACAGTGTAATGCCCCTTATGCAGGATGTATGATGCCCCCACACAGTGTAATGCCCCCATTATGCCCCTTATGCAGGATGTATGATGCCCCCACACAGTGTAATGCCCCCATTATGCCCCTTATGCAGGATGTATGATGCCCCACACAGTGTAATGCCCCCATTATGCCCCTTATGCAGGACAGGATGTATGATGCCCCCCACAGTGTAATATCCCCATTATGCCCCTTATGCAGTATGTATGTTGCCCCCCACAATGTAATGCCCCCATTATGCCCCTTATGCAGTATGTATGTTGCCCCCACAGTGTAATGCCCCCATTATGCCCCTTATGCAGTATGTATGTTGCCCCCACAGTGTAATGCCCCCATTATGCCCCTTATGCAGTATGTATGTTGCCCCCACAGTGTAATGCTCCCATTATGCCCCTTATGCAGGACAGGATGTTTGATGCCCCCCACAGTGTAATGCCCCCATTATGCCCCTTATGCAGGATGTATGATGCCCCCACACAGTGTAATGCCCCCATTATGCCCCTTATGCAGTATGTATGATGCCCCCGCACAGTGTAATACCCCCATTATGCCCCTTATGCAGTATGTATGATCCCCCATACAGTGTAATGCCCCCATTATACCCCATATGCAGGATGTATGATGCCCACACACAGTGTAATGCCCCCATTATGCCCCTTATGCAGGATGTATGATGCCCCCACACAGTGTAATGCCCCTTATGCAGGATGTATGATGCCCCCACACAGTGTAATGCCCCCATTATGCCCCTTATACAGTATGTATGATGCCCCCACACAGTGTAATGTCCCCATTATGCCCCTTATGCAGGATGTATGATGCCCCCATACAGTGTAATGCCCCCATTATGCCCCTTATGCAGGACAGGATGTATGATGCCCCCCACAGTGTAATGCCCCCATTATGCCCCTTATACAGTATGTATGATGCCCCCACACAGTGTAATGCCCCCATTATGCCCCTTATGCAGTATGTATGATGCCCCCATTATGCCCCTTATGCAGGGTGTATGATGCCCCCATTATGCCCCATATGCAGGATGTATGATGCCCCCACACAGTGTAATGCCCCCATTATGCCCCTTATGCAGTATGTATGATGCCCCCACACAGTGTAATGCCCCATTATGCCCCTTATGAAGGATGTATGATGCCCCCACACAGTGTAATGCCCCCATTATGCCCCTTATGCAGGACAGGATGTATGATGCCCCCCACAGTGTAATGCCCCCATTATGCCCCTTATGCAGGACAGGATGTATGATGCCCCCCACAGTGTAATGCCCCCATTATGCCCCTTATGCAGGATGTATGATGCCCCCACACAGTGTAATGCCCCCATTATGCCCCATATGCTGGATGTATGATGCCCCCACACAGTGTAATGCCCCTTATGAAAGATGTATGATGCCCCCCACAGTGTAATGCCCCTTATGAAGGATGTATGATGCCCCCACACAGTGTAATGCCCCCATTATGCCCCTTATGCAGGATGTATGATGCCCCACACAGTGTAATGCCCCCATTATGCCCCTTATGCAGGACAGGATGTATGATGCCCCCCCCAGTGTAATATCCCCATTATGCCCCTTATGCAGTATGTATGTTGCCCCCCACAATGTAATGCCCCCATTATGCCCCTTATGCAGTATGTATGTTGCCCCCACAGTGTAATGCCCCCATTATGCATGTTGCCCCCACAGTGTAATGCACCCTATGCCCCTTATGCAGTATGTATGTTGCCCCCACAGTGTAATGCTCCCATTATGCCCCTTATGCAGGACAGGATGTTTGATGCCCCCCACAGTGTAATGCCCCCATTATGCCCCTTATGCAGGATGTATGATGCCCCCACACAGTGTAATGCCCCCATTATGCCCCTTATGTAGTATGTATTATGCCCCCACACAGTGTAATGCCCTCATTATGCCCCTTATGCAGGACAGGATGTATGATGCCCCCCACAGTGTAATGCCCCCATTATGCCCCTTATGCAGGATGTATGATGCCCCCACACAGTGTAATGCCCCCATTATGCCCCTTATGTAGTATGTATTATGCCCCCACACAGTGTAATGCCCCCATTATGCCCCTTATGCAGTATGTATGATGCCCCCGCACAGTGTAATGCCCCCATTATCCCCTTATACAGTATGTATGATCCCCCACACAGTGTAATGCCCCTTATGCAGTATGTATGATGCCCCCACACAGTGTAATGCCCCCATTATGCCCCTTATGCAGTATTTATGATGCCCCCACACAGTGTAATTCCCCCATTATGCTCCTTTTGCAATATGTATGATGCCCCCCACACAGAGTAATGTTCCTACACTACCACCATCCCCCCACACACAGTACAATGTTCCCAAAGTATCGCCTGAGGTCTTGCAGTTGGAATACTCCCTCCAGACAATGGTTTTCCCTTTGCCTGCTCCCCTACATGTAGACCCCCGAGCATGTATACATGCATGTAGGGGAGCAGGCCTTACTAGATAGCGAGGCTTTGTACAGTAATATACCGCATGATGATGGTATCAGAGGAGTAAGACGTTTCTTGAAATCGAGATCAATAGAGTGTAGCAGACATAATGACTTCATGGAGGATCTTCTAAAATTCACGCTTACTCATAACTTCTTTCTTTTTGACAGAAAGTACTTCCACCAGCTCAGGGGTACTGCGATGGGGAGCCTCTGTGCCCCCTCATCTGCTAACCTATTCTTGGGCTGGTGGGTGGAAACCACAATATTCTGGGATGATCATAAGTGGTGGCAACCATATATTGGAGCATGGGATAGATATATTGACAACATTTTTATCATCTGGTCAAGGACAAGTGAACAATTTATTGAATTTGGCAGGGAACTCAATATCCATAGATACAGTTTAATTGTTACCAGTTGCCTTTCCTGGATGTACCAATCAAGAATGTATGGGATGGGAGCCAGGGCTGTGGAGTCGGTAAGCCAAACCTTCGCCTCCTACTCCTCAATTTCCATGACACCTACTCCCTCATACATGGCTTATTTTAAGTGCTAAATTTACAGTAGGACACATTTTTCTCAGCTAAAAGTTTAGACCAGGGGTCTCAAACACGTGGCCCGTGGGCCGCATGCGGCCCCTCCAGCTGCTTCATGCGGCCTGCAGGCACATAGACCCCTTGATGTTCGCGGCCCGGTCCAGGAGCCGCCGACATCAGCGGTGTAGTGCAATGTATTGCTGCGCAGAGACCGGCTCTCTGCACAGCAATATCAATGGCAGCCGCCGGCCTATCAGAGGCCAGCAGCTGATATCTGCGTCCCAGCGCAGCAGTTTATGAGCTGGACCTGAGAGTGCTGTGGGATCTACTCCCACAATAACTTTTAGAAAGGGTTGGTCAATTAGGGACTGTTTAGTGCATAGTTTCTATAAAAACCTGCACCCAAGGGGACATGGCTGGATGGAAGAATCTGTGGTTTCTTTAGATGTGTAGAAAGTTGTATATGTAATTGGATGAGACCATGTAATTCTTTCTCGAGTTCCTCTACAGGTGAAACCTTTTTCCAGAGGGATTATTCCAACTGTAAAACCTCAGGACTTTTATATATGGCCACATACACCTGCCGCCTAGATTATGTATGCACGACCAAGAGGCAGTCTAGGAGGAGTGTAGGGTGGCATTTGGGCGAAATTACGCCATGGTCGGGACACCCCATTAGTGAGACACATGAACAGTGCACATTGAGGTGAAACAAGAGACATCTCCTTTTGTATCATTGAGGTGGTTAAACCCAATGTGAGAGGGGGTGATGTCAATAGATGGATCCTCAAAAAGGAAAGTGAGTGGATTTCCAGACTGGATTCACGAGCCCCTACGGGACTGAATGAGCAGATTTCCTATGCCTGTTTTGTATGAATACAGCCCCATTCTGGATTACATTTTTGGGTTTTATACTCTACCCATTGCTACTCAGTTCTCTGTGAATGGGGTTCACATATTGTTTTACTTCATCAAGAGATCTGAGCTTCTATACAAGAATTATTTCTTAACAGTTATATCCCACTTATACTGTTTAGTAACTAACAAGTGTGGTGATCCTTGTGTATTTCTAATTATGCAATAGTGGTCAAATTTGACCATTTAGGAATATACTGTGGGCCACCATCCCATATTTTTTGTAGTGATAAAGTAGATCTACATGCTTATTGCATGATGGGAGGATGTGCAATACTTGTTTTTAGTCTCCCATGATACTGATCTCAGAGAGAGGATTTTTCTGTTGGTGTAATGCAATCCAATACCATATGTGCTACGGTGTGGAACGCAGACATCTGGGCATGCGCATTTGTGGACAATGATCCTAGATGTGCTCTGTCGTGGAATGATAACTATGGGCACGCGCAGTCACAGGTACGAGTGACGCAGAGGCAATCAGTTTATCTGGCGTTTCAGCGAAAAGCACGTCACTTCCGAACGTGCGCACTAGGTGATGGACATTATCGAACCTCTTGCTCATGAGAAGTAGCGGAGGCGCAGTACAGTATAACCTGTGACAATTCACCTCTAGGAATTGGAATGGGCCTCCTAGTCTGGGGTTTTGGATGAAGTGGGATATTTAAACATGGACACCTGGCTATTAGGCACACTATGCTGAACATCATGAATTATCATCCCTGTATCAAGCCTCCTAATGAACCTGTTGGGGAAACGCTTTGAGGCGGATTATTGAAACATTCTATGAGTACCATACCCTTTCCTTTATACATATTGTAGGGGTTTTACTCACTTGGGCACAACGGGAGGAAAACAGGAGGCATGTTCCTTTAAAAGTTCATGTGAGTCTATTGCTTCATAAACCCAGAAGCCAAACAGAAAAGCAAATAGCCTTTAGATCAGGCAGACAAAGTAAATGTCTTTAGCAGGTCTCTGCTCAGCCAGGCCTGTGTGGCACACAAGCTGGGGTAGCGTCCAGTGTCCTGGCTTGGTCTGAAGACAAACATACACAGGAGGCCTTCTCCCTCCAAACAACAGCCTTCATTTTATAGGCTGTTAACCACACCCAGAGGTGAGGTATGTGGGTAGCAGGGCCCGCCCATTCTCTCCCAGCCACCCGTAACCTGGCTCCCAGGTGCACCAAACAATCATCTTAGTGCTGTGTGCCTTAGAGAAACACTCCGGGTTACATCACAGAGACCTGCCATCTCTGTGACACATACCTCCCATCGACTACTCGACCATTAGCCACCTTACATATCTACCCCCTCTGCCTAATGCCGTGGGGCTTGGCACCTTCTACTGCCAGACAGGGGATTCTCGAGAGGGCATGGGCATTACCATGTAGCTTCCATGCTCTATGTTCTACATGGAAGTAGAAATCCTGTAGGGCTAAAAACCAGAGGTTGACCCCTCATCCATCCGATTGGGGCATAGTCGGATACTAATCTAAATTTTCGACCTAACAGATAGTACCGTAAAGTGTCCACTGCCGACTTTATGGCCAAGCATTCCTTCTCTATAACCAAATTATTTTTCTCGCAGGAGGACAGCTTTTTACTCAGGTAGAGGACAGGGTACTCCACCCCGTGTATCTCCTGGGAAAGGACTGCTCTGAAGCATCTGTCTGGAGTATAAAATCTTTCTTGAAGTCTGGGGCAACCAGGACCGGTTGCCTACACAGAGCCAGTTTCATCTCTTGAAAGGCCGTCTCCTCCTCTGCAGTCCACTTGGCCATGGCTGATTTTGTCCCTTTAAGGAGGTCAGTCAGGGGTGCGGCCTTCATGGTGAAGTTTGGGATGAATTTCCTGTAGTATCCCACGATTCCCAGGAAGGCTCTGACTTGCTTTTTTCGACAGTGGTCTATGCCAATTTTGGATTGCTTCTACTTTAGTAATTTGGGGTTTTATCTTGCCTCTACCCACTACATATCCAAGGTGCTTGGCTTCTTCTTTCTCCATGCCACATTTCTTCTGGTTTATTGAAAACCCCACCTTCCTCAGAGCATCAAACACGGTCTGGAATTTTTCCAGATGACTCTCCCTGTCTGGACTGAAGATAATAATATCGTCCAGGTATGTTGCGCCATATTTCTTATGGGATGCAAGGATGCGATCCATGGCTCTCTGGAAGGTTGCAGGGGCCCCCTGCAGTCCCAACGGCGTCCGGACATACTGGAAGCATCCGTCAAGCTTAGAAAACACAGTCTTCTCTTTGGCTACCTGTGCCTTGGGGATCTGCCAATTTTGGTCTGGTAGCGCACCCCTCCTTGGTGCCCCTGTGTTTCCCTTCTAATATTGTTCTTCTACCAGCTGGAGTTACATTATCGCCATCTGGATATTTTTTAAAAAAAATTCTAAATAAAAGACATTTGTTTTTACCATTGGAGACTGTGGAGCTGGATCAAATTCTTTTCTATTACCGGTCTACTGAGTGCAAGCAGCAGCTCTGATCACGGAGACACCCAGCTGGTTCATGGAGGTGAGCTGTTTTTTTTCTTTTCCCTTTCCATCTGCCAATATCCCTTTGTCAGATCCAAGGTGGTTATGTGCCTTGCTGGCCCAAGCCTCTCGATCAGCTGATCGACGCGTGGCATGGGATATGCGTCAAATTTGGAGACCTCCGATAGTCGTTTCAGAATCTCCACTCACCATCAGGATTTGGGACCAAGACGATCGGGTTCTTCAATGACACTGAGCTTCAGCATACAAGCTACCTCTTTGTAGATCAACTCTCGTCGGGCCTCAGGTATCTGATAGGGCTTAAACCCGCACATGAGGCTCCGTCAGAAACTCGTGTTCTATGACACTTGTGCATCCCGGCAATTCCGAGAACAGATCCCGGTTCTTCTGCATCAACCCCCCACACTGCTGTTTCTGGGCCTTCGTTAGCGTTTCCGCTATTGCGACTCTTCCAACGTCACCTTCTGGCTTGCCCAGCAAGCAAGGAGCTTCCACAGCCTCTCTGTCTTGCCACGGCTTGATGAGGTTGACTTGATATATCTGGTACGCATTACGTCGTCCCGTTTGATGAACCTTGTAGTTCACTTCACCCACTTTTTCCACCACCTCATACAGCCTTGCCACTTGGCCAAGAACTTACTTTCCACTGTAGGAATTAGCACAAGGACTCAGCCTCCCGGATTGAATTGCCTCACTCTGACTAACTGGTTGTAGACTCTGGCATGAGCTTCTTGTGCCTGCAGGAGATGTTCTTTTACAATGGGCATCACCTTCGCAATCCTCTCCTGCATCAGAGCAACGTGCTCAATGACGCTCATGTGGGGCGTGACCTCAGCTTCCCAGGTTTCCTTTGTGACATCCAGGAGACCCCGCGAATGTCGGCCATACAGGAGTTCGAATGGCGAGAACCCCATAGAGGCCTGTGAAACCTTTCGGTTAGTGAACAACAGATACGGTAGGAGACAGTCCCAGTCTCTACCATCCCTCTCTATGGCCTTCCTCAGCATACTCTTCAGATTCTTGTTAAACCTTTTGACTAGGCCAGCTGTCTGAGGATGGTATACTGAAGTCCTCAGTTGGGAGACTTGAAGGGCTTTGCATAACTCCCTCATCACCTTACTCATAGAGGGAGTTCCCTGGTCGGTGAGTATCTCCCTTTGGTAAGCCTGTTCGTGAAAAAACGTGGACCAACTCACGGGCTATACTCTTTGCTTAGGAGTTTCTCAGTGGAATCGCTTCAGGATAGCGTGTGGCATAGTCCAGGATAATCAATATATATTGATGCCCACGAGCAGATTCAACCAGGGGACCGACCAAGTCCATAGCAATTCTTTCAAACGGCACTTCAATAATGGGCAATGGCACGAGGGGTCTTCGAAAGTGAGAGGTGGGGGCGGTTAACTGGCATGTAGGGCAAGACCTGCAATACTTTAAATATTTCCTGGTGACATCCAGGCCAATAGAACCTTTGCAAGATCCGTTCCTGCATTTTTTTCCACTCCCAGATGTCCCCCCAAGACATGTGAATGGGCCATGTCCAACACCTTCCGTCTAAACGGGCCCGACACTATTAACTGCTCCACACGCTGCTCCCTCACTTTCTTGACCCGGTACAACAACTCACCACTCATCATAAAATGGGGAAACCTTGTGTTAGCCTCGGCTCCTGTGCAACCCCATTTATAACAGTGACATTATTAAAGGCTTCCTTCAGAGTTAGGCAGACCCAAAATTCTCGCTGGTCACCCCTAACTCTGGAATGGCAGACACAGGGGGCACTACCTCCTCATCCCTCACAAGGACACAAAAGGGAAACCTGTCTGACTCTGGGTGTGGTGATACCTCATTAGGGTTGTTTTCTTATCTGAGCCAGCGAACCCAGAACCCTTCCCCCACAGATCCCAAAACAAACAAAAGTCCCAGCCTATAATAATAGGGTGCAACAAGTCCAGAATGATGCCGACCTCGTGAGACTCAGTACCGTGGGCCGTTTCAATGTCCACTCTGGCCATGGGTTTCCCTTAGCATCACCATGAATGTACCGAACGCCGACTTTTTTCCTTCCCCGAGTCTAGTAGTGCCATTACCTCCCGTCCGTTCATCTTCACGGGACATGCTTGTGGCCCCTCACTGGGTGGACAGTTCACACTGCAGGCCGGATAAGCATAATATGAATAACGGTGTCCTATACTGCAGTCCATCAGCTCAAGGGTCAGGGGACAACAGGCGGCTATATGGCCTGTGCCGTGGCACCTCCAGCAAACAACATCACCTGTATGGACCTTGGGCACCACCTCCCTCGTCCCTTTGGACCTTGGAAGTCCCACCACCTTTTGGGCCTCCTCCCCCTGTTGGGACCCCCAGTATGGAGTGGGCAGCCTTCCCAAGGAACTTTCAACCTCCTGGTATCTCTCGACCAGTCCGACCATTTCATCCGCATTCCGGGGATCACCCTGGGCAACCCAAGGCTGTATGGGCCTTGGCAGGGAGTGCACAAAACGGTCCATCACCATCCACTCTACCATCTGCGCAGGCATTGAGGACTCCACTTGAAGCCACTTCTGGACCAGGTGCAACAGGTCAAATATTTGTATCTATCAAAAGAGGTCAATGGTTTACAACTTCCAATTCATACAATATCCACAAACAAACTCAAGCTACATGAGCCCGGTTTTAAAGGAAGATATGAGTACAATTATTTGTTAAAATTAATTAATTTTTATTTCAATAATTAAGAGAATTTTTTTGTAAAAAAACAGGTACCTTCAAAATTCACAAAATCAAATCTCCATTAGAGGCTTATATTATTACAGTAAGCTACCTCCTCTGATGTATCAAGAAATTCTATTCCGTCTTTATTGCACCCTTTCCCTAATAATAAGGTGCTGAAAAAGTTGAACCCCTTTATTCAAAAAAATCCAGAGACATAAAGTGCAAAAAGGTATTTTCCTCTCTGTATTGAAAGATGTATAAATATAAATATACTTGTGAGTATATAAATAAGTGAATTTTTGTTATGTTTTACATTATATCTTTGAGACAAAGTAATGACTGAAAGATAGGGAAATAAAGCCAGCAACAATTGATTTAATACCCTAAACAGGGAACTGTGCATATAGGGACAGATTCATTCAGGATTCACAGTTAACAGACACAAGGTCCTAAGGAGAGTACTTACATATTTCAGTATCCAGCCTGTGGAGATGAGATTGCGGTCTACCCCGACGCCGCCGTTTCGCCTTAGGCTTCTTCAATGGGGGGCGTTAGTTTGTGTGCACAGTGTACCGTTTATGTATTCCTCCCACCAGCTGTATGTAATTAATCTGATAGACCAGAGTGATTATGGCGCATGCGTTAGTTACGTAGGTGCCCTGTAAACAAAAAGGACTTCCGGAGTCACTGCGGCTGACACGCATGGGGTGGAACGCATGAAGTGTCTCTTGCGCAGGACCGGAAGTCCGACTGGCCCGTTCACGTGCGCATGCGCACTCTCTGTTGGGAATCTCCATATAGTAGTAGCGGAGCTTGGAAGGGGCGTGTCAATGTAACGGAGATCGTAAATACATTTAGGCATATAGATACTCGCCTTCATTACATTCTTTTGCGTTTTCTATATAATAATTAGTTGAACCCCAATCATCCATTAGGGAATGCTTCTGATACTTGATAAGTATAAACTTCTTGATTTAAGAGATATCTAATGGGTATATGTTTTATATAGTAAAATTGATGTAAGAGTGCAAGGAATGTGTTGGAAATATGTGAAAATTTAATGTGAAAAGATTCATGAAAAAAATATAAAATATCATAGTAAGCAAATATGGTGTGAAAATGTGTATAATGGGGCACATACTAATTTTGATATATTGTGTGTCTCATATTTTAAAGGAGTGAATAATATCTTAAGATAATAACTAATACACTACAATTGTGTATAGTACGTGAAACATAATAATTTCCAAGGTGCACAATATAAAATTAGAAAGAAAACTATTCTTTTCCCAAAAATGCACCACAATAATAAATTGTCCAAACCCACAAAAAAAAACACATACAGTATGATTACATCAATAATTGTCACTAAATATTATTAATTTGATATATTAATATAAGGCCACAGGAAGTCCATAATTATCATTCTTCTTATCTCATTTTGTTTCTTTCTTTTTAGGGTCCTCAATTAACGCGGTCCACATCTGGCAGTCACTACCTCTCAGGATCTCCCTCCAATAGATGCAGCCCTCCAAACTCCACCAACCATCCTGATGTCCAACAAATACCAGCGGGTAGGAACTAGGCATAATAAAACCATAATTAAAATCACTAATAAAACGGAATTAAAAACATGCGCCACAGGATATAGAGAGAAAAAAATTGGCTATCACCAAAGGTGTATACTTTTTATACCAGGACAGGTATTCCAGTGAATTAGAAAATATTGTTTGACAGGAGGAAGATAGTACAGCTCAACGAAAGATAAGAGGCTTCAAGGGTATGGATAACCCCCCCCCCCCCCAAAAAAAAAAAGGACTAGCACCCAGATTTTATAAAAAGGCACCAAATCCAAAATGTTCATTCAATCCTTGAGGGGACAATGTACCAAGTCTAACTATCCACTTACTTTCTAGTTGCGCTAGTGCTTTACTCAAATCTCCACCCCTGATGCCCATATCGATTTGATCGATCCCTTTTATTTTCAACCCCCTAGGGTCACTATTGTGATGGAGTTTAAAGTGCCTAGGTAGAGTTCTCAGGCTAGCCACTTCATCTACTGTAACCGATTTTTCTATATCCAATACATGCTCTCTTGTTCTCACCCTAAGTTCCCGGGCTGTCAAGCCTATGTAAATTTTGGTACACGGGCATTGGGCGTAATATATTACGCTTTTTGAATTACAAGAGAGAGTTTTTCTAATTTCAAATACTTTGCTGTTATAATTACTGAAATTTTTTCCTTTGATCAGATTTTTGCAAGCCTTACATTTACCACATGTAAAGAAACCAAATTTGGATTTATCAATTACTTGTGGATATGGTCTTTTCTCATAATGACTGTGTACTAGGGAGTCCTTCAAATTTTTGGATCGTCTGGCAACCATTGAGGGATTTTGAGGTAGAATTTTTTTGCAGTGTTGGATCTGCTAACAACACACCCCAATGTTTTTTGATAATTTGAGTAAGTTCTGGCCATTGATCGTTGTAATTGGATATAAATCTTATGAAACATTGATTGTCTTCATTTTTTTCTTTTTTGCCATACAGCAGCTGTTCCCTGCTGGTATGCATTGCTCTCTTAAATCCGGTTTTTATGTTTCTATTACTGTAACCCCGGTCCTTGAAACGTCTCGTGAGATCTTGAGCCTGTTGATGGAATGATTCATTACTGGTACATATCTTTTTCAATCTCAGAAATTGCCCCGTAGGGATTCCTCTAATTGTAGAGGGGAGGTGGGAAGAGGTGCCATGTAGTAATGTATTTGTGGCAGTCGTTTTCCTATACATATCAGTCATGATGTAGCCACTAGAAGTGGCAGTAATGTGCAAATCCAAAAAGTTAACCTCTTTCCCATACTGGTAAGTAAGCTTAATGTTGAGGTCATTCTTATTCAATTGATCCACGAACCTCTCCAATCGCTTTATTGGTCCCTCCCAGATGAACCAGATATCATCGATGAACCTCATCCACCCCTGTACGAGGTGGATGTCATCGACTTCATCACTTTGAAAAATATGTTTTTCCCACGCTCGCAAAAACAGGTTTGCGTATGCAGGGGCACATGAGGCCTGGTATAAAAAGTATACACCTTTGGTGATAGCCAATTTTTTTCTCTCTATATCCTGTGGCGCATGGTTTTAATTCCTTTTTATTAGTGATTTTAATTATGGTTTTATTATGCCTAGTTCCTACCCGCTGGTATTTGTTGGACATCAGGATGGTTGGTGGAGTTTGGGGGGCTGCATCTATTGGAGGGAGATCCTGAGAGGTAGTGACTGCCAGATGTGGACCGCCTTAATTGAGGACCCTAAAAAGAAAGAAACAAAATGAGATAAGAAGAATGATAATAATGGACTTCCTGTGGCCTTATATTAATAAATCAAATTAATAATATATAGTGACAATTATTGATGTAATCATACTGTATGTGTTTTTTTTTGTGGGTTTGGACAATTTATTACTGTGGTGCATTTTTGGGAAAAGAATAGTTTTCTTTCTAATTTTATATTGTGCACCTTGGAAATTATTATGTTTCACGTACTATACACAATTGTAGTGTATTAGTTATTATCTTAAGCTATTTATTCACTCCTTTAAAATATGAGACACAATATATATCAAAATTAGTATGTGCCCCATTATACACATTTTCACACCATATTTGCTTACTATGATATTTTATATTTTTTTCATGAATCTTTTCACATTAAATTTTCACATATTTCCAACACATTCCTTGCACTCTTACATCAATTTTACTATATAAAACATATACCCATTAGATATCTCTTAAATCAAGAAGTTTATACTTATCAAGTATCAGAAGCATTCCCTAATGGATGATTGGGGTTCAACTAATTATTATATAGAAAACGCAAAAGAATGTAATGAAGGCGAGTATCTATATGCCTAAATGTATTTACGATCTCCGTTACATTGACACGCCCCTTCCAAGCTCCGCTACTCCTATATGGAGATTCCCAACAGAGAGTGCGCATGCGCACGTGAACGGGCCTGTCGGACTTCCGGTCCTGCGCAAGAGACACTTCATGCGTTCCACCGCATGCGTGTCAGCCGCAGTGACTCCGGAAGTCCTTTTTGTTTACGGGGCACCTACGTAACTAACGCATGCGCCATAATCACTCTGGTCTATAAGATTAATTACATACAGCTGGTGGGAGGAATACATAAACGGTACACCGTGCACACAAACTAACACCCCCCATTGAAGAAGCCTAAGGCGAAACGGCGGCGTCGGGGTAGACCGCAATCTCATCTCCACAGGCTGGATACTGAAATATGTAAGTACTCTCCTTAGGACCTTGTGTCTGTTAACTGTGAATCCTGAATGAATCTGTCCCTATATGCACAGTTCCCTGTTTAGGGTATTAAATCAATTGTTGCTGGCTTTATTTCCCTATCTTTCAGTCATTACTTTGTCTCAAAGATATAATGTAAAACATAACAAAAATTCACTTATTTATATACTCACAAGTATATTTATATTTATACATCTTTCAATACAGAGAGGAAAATACCTTTTTGCACTTTGTCTCTGGATTTTTTTGAATAAAGGGGTTCAACTTTTTCAACACCTTATTATTAGGGAAAGGGTGCAATAAAGACGGAATAGAATTTCTTGATACATCAGAGGAGGTAGCTTACTGTAATAATATAAGCCTCTAATGGACATTTGATTTTGTGAATTTTGAAGGTACTTGTTTTTTACAAAAGAATTCTTTTAATTATTGAAATAAAAATGATTTAATTTTAACAAATAATTGTACTCATATCTTCCTTAAAACCGGGCTCATGTAGCTTGAGTTTGTTTGTGGATAAGGTCAAATATTTGGTAGCGAGGTGGTTTGTTCCGGTGATACGAACCCGCTGTTCCCTGATAGTCATTGTCACCCCCAAGCGCGCGAGAATCTCAGTTTTTAGCTTGCCATACTCTTTGGCACCCTGCAAAGCTAAATCATAGTACACCTTTTGGGCGTACTATGCAAAGCTAAATAGGACGTACTATGCAAAGCTAAATAGGGCGTCCTGCAAAGCAAAATCTTAGTACGCCTACTAGACGTACTTCTGGGGCTCTCCCGTCAAGTATTGCGCCAGTACCTCTGTCCACTGCTCTTGCGAAAATTCCTCCCTCTCGGCGACCCTTTCAAACACCGTCAGGAAGGCCTCAACGTCAACCCCCGGGGTCATTTTCTGCAAAGCCCGTCTTACCGCCTTCTGGACATGGGAGTCATCAGTCGGGCCTGGGGTTGGAGCACTCATCCTTCCCTGGATGGCGGTTGCGAGAAGCTGCATCTGCTGCCATTGTTCCTGCAGGTGCTGCTGGATCTGCTGTAACAGCCTGTTGGCGATGCTTGCTGGCTTGCGACAGACTTCACCCAGGGCATGCAGTCCATCCTGTAGCAGTCACACGTCTCTGCTGGGAACACTGCTCGCACGTCTAACACTAATTGTGGAGGTTTTACTCACTTGGGTGCGACGGAAGGAAAACAGGAGGCATGTTCCTTTAAAAGTTCTTGTGGGTTTATTGCTTCATAAACCCAGAAGCCAAACAGCAAAGCAAATAGCCTTTAGATCAGGCAAACAAAGTAAATGTCCTTAGCAGGTCTCTGCTCAGCCAGGCCTGTGTGGCACACAAGCTGGGGTAGCGTCCAGTGTCCTGGCTTGGTCTGAAGACAAACATACACAGGAGGCCTTCTACCTCCAAACACACAGACTATGTGCCAAACAACAGCCTTCATTTTATAGGCTGTTAACCACACCCAGAGGTGAGGTATGTGGGTAGCTGGACCCACCCATTCTCTCCTAGTTACCCGTAACCCGGCTCCCAGGTGCACCAAACGATCCTCTTATTGCTTATCTGCCCTAGAGAAACACTCCGGGTTACATCACAGAGACCAGCCATCTCTGTGACACATACCTCCCATCGACTACGCAACCATTAGCCACCTTAGAATACCTTGATACATATCTGGTTTTATGATTACCCCACGGCTGATGAAAGGGAATCTGTCACCCCCTGGAACTTATCTGACCTCTACTATGGGCATACAAGTGATAGAAATGTGAATCTATACATACCTGTATGCCTCATATTAGAGGTCTGCTTGCTGAGAAATGGCTTTTTATTCAGTGAAGATTCTGATGCTTGCTGGCCGTGGGGTAGTCGGTGGAGTGGATTCCCTTTAATAAATACTCACTTAGCCCATTCTTCGTGCAGATACTAATAAATCCAGGACCTATGAGATTTTTACCATATGATAGTTGGATAGTTAGGGGTGTATCATCCATAGCAGCAGCCCACAGGGCCACTATGGTGCCCGTGAAAAAACACAGAATTTGAGCTTGGTTTAAGTTGGAATCCATGCAGCACATGAATGCATGTTTACTATGGCCATAAATCAGAAAAAAACTATAAGAAGAAAAATGATCATAAACCCTGCTGTAAATAAATAAATAAAAACCAAAAGTGCTTTTAACCCCTTTACCCCCGAGGGTGGTTTGCACATTGATGACCCGGCCAATTTTTACAATTCTGACCACTGTCACTTTATGAGGTAATTACTCTGGAACGCTTCAACGGATCCCGCTGATTCTGAGATTGTTTTTTCGTGACATATTGTACTTTATGATTGTGGTAAAATTTCTTTGATCTCACTTGCGTTTATTTGTGAAAAAATCGGAAATTTGGCGAAAATTTTGAAAATTTTGCAATGTAATTTTTATGCCCTTAAATCAAAGAGATGTCACGCAAAATAGTTAATAAATAACATTTCCCACATGTCTACTTTGCATCAGCTCAATTTTGGAACAAAAATTTTTTTTTAGTAGGGAGCTATAAGGGTTAAAAGTTGACCAGCGATTTCTCATTTTAACAACAAAATTTACAAAACCATTATTTTAGAGACCACATCACATTTGACGTGACTTTGAGGGGCCTTTATGACAGAAAATACCCAAAAGTGACACCATTCTAAAAGCTGCACTCCTCAAGGTGCTCAAAACCACATTCAAGAAGTTTATTAACCCTTCAGGTGCTTCACAGGAATTTTTGGAATGTGGAAGAAAAAAATTAACATTTAACTTTTTTCACAAAAATGTTACTTTAGACCCAAATTTTTTTTATTTTCGCAGGAGTAACTGGAAAAAATGGACCCCAAGATTTTTTGTGCAATTTCCACTGAGCACGCAGATACCCCATATCTGAGGAAAAAACACTGTTTGGGCGCACAGCAGGGTTTAGAAGGGAAGGAGCGCCATTTGACTCTTTGTAAAATTTGCTTGAATAATTAGCGGACGCCATGTTGCATTTGGGGAGCCCCTGATGTGCCTAAACAGTGGAAACCCCCCACAAGTGACACCATTTTGGAAACTAGACCCCTCATGGAACTTATCTAGATGTGTGGTGTGCACCTTGAACCCCCAGGTGCTTCACAGAAGTTTATAACATTGAGCCGTAAAAATAAAATTTTCACATTTTTCCAACAAAAATGTTTTTCAGCCCCCAATTTTGCATTTTCATAAGGGTAACAGGAGAAATTGCACCATGCATTTTGTTGTGCAATTTCTCCTGAGTAAGCCGATACCCCATATGTGGGGGAAAACCACTGTTTGGACGCACGGCAGAGTTCGGAAGGGTAGGAGCACCATTTGACTTTTTGAATGTAAAATTTGCTTGAATAATAAGCGCATGTGCCTCTGATGTGGGGGGTTTCCACTGTTTAGGCACAAGTGACACCATTTTGGAAACTAGACCCCTTAGGGTACTTATCTAGATGTGTGGTGAGCACCCTGAACCCCCAGGTGCTTCACAGAAGTTTATAACATTGAACCGTAAAAATAAAATTTTCAAATTTTTTCAACAAAAATGTTTTTCAGCCCCTTTTATTGGTTTATTTTTTTTTTTTCATAAGATTATTTATTTATGGGTACAATATATATATTTTTTTATTTTTTTTTTAAATATTTTTACAATTTTTTTTTTCACTTTCTGACATTTTTATTACTTGTTCACATTGTCCCACTATGGCACTTTCACTTTTTGCAGCCTGATCGCCTGCATGGCATAGAGAGCAGCAGCTCCCTATGCCATGCAGCCTATCAGCGCTTCACAGGGAGAAAGTTACTTTGGTCGTGCACTGCACATGACCAAAACAACTTCCTGCCTCCTGGTGACCCGGATGTTGTCATGATGACGTCGGGTCACCATGGCAACATCTGGGACCGGATTTGGACACCGGCAGAGAAAGTAAGTATCGCGCTTACCTCCTCTTGCCACCGGAATGCTGCAATCGATTTCGATCGCAGCATTTCGGGGGTTAATGTGTCGGGAGCGGTGCGGGACCGCTCCTTGCACATAACACCGAGTGTCAGCTGTGACAATCAGCTGACACTCGGCGGCGATCTCGCCCGCACCGCTTGTGCGCGGGCGAAATCGCCAGGGCGTATTAATGCGTATCAGGCCCATAAGGCCCAGGGCACAGATACGTACTAATATGCCCTGGGTCAGAAAGGGGTTAAATAAAATAGGGTTCTTAGCAACACTGTTTTTGATAAAAAATAGCATGAAAGCTATCCCACCATGGCAAGATGAACCCATTCGGAATAGTACTACTCTGTATAATATTAACTCCTTTAAAGCCCATGACGTACTAATACGCGTCTGTGCCCTGGGACTTAAGAGCCTGACCCGTATTAGTACGTCATCGCGATCGCGCGCGCACACAGGCTGTGCGGGCGCAATCGCCGCCGGGTGTCAGCTGATTGTCACAGCTGACACCCGGTACTATGTGCAAGGAGCAGTCCCACACCGCTCCCGGCACATTAACCCCCGCAATGCTGCGATCGAAGTCGATCGCAGCATTGCAGTGGCTAAGGGGAGGTGATAGCAATACTCACCTCATCTTCCGGCCTCCAGCGCTGTCTGCCGCGGCTTCCCGGGTGTTGCCATGACGACCCGATGTTGCCATGACAACATCCGGGTCACCAGACAGCAGGAAGATTTTTTGGTCATGCGCAGTGCATGACCAAACAATCTTCTCACTGTGCAGCACTGACTGCCTGCATGGCACAGGGATGGTGCTCCATCCCTATGCTATGCAGGCGATCAGAATAAAAAAGTGAAAGACCCAGAGTGGGACAAAGTAAAAAAACTCTCAGAAAGTGAAAAAAAAATGTAAAAATATAAAAAAAAAAATAAAAAAAATAATCCACCAAAAATAAAAATATAATGTACCAATCAATAAATATTATTATGAAAAAAAACCACCAAACAATAAAAGTACACATATTTGGTATCGCCGCGTCCGTAACGACCTGACCTATAAAACTGTCCCACTAGTTAACCCCTTCAGTGAACACGGTAAAAAAAAAAACTAAGCAAAAAGCAATGCTTTATCATCATACCGGCAAACAAAAAATGGAATAACGCGCGATCAAAAAGACGAATATAAATAAAAATGGTACAGCTGAAAACGTCATCTTGTCCCGCCAAAAACAAGCCGCCATACAGCTCCATCATCCGAAAAATCAAGAAGTTATAGCTCTCAGAATAAAGCGATGCAAAAAAATATTTTTTTCTATACAATAGCTTTTATTGTGCGCCAAAACATAGAAAAACTATATAAATGTGGTACCGCTGTAAACGTACTGACCCAAAGAATAAAGCTACCTTATCAATTTTACCACACGCGGAGTAGAATAAAAAAAAAAAAAAAATTCCTAAATTGTTGGTTTTTGTTTATTCTGCCTCCCAAAAGCTGGAATAGAAAGCGATCAAAAAATGTCACGTGCCTGAAAATGGCACCAATAAAAACGTCAACTCATCCCGCAAAAAAGAAGCCGTCACATGACTCTGTCGGCCAAAATATGGAAAAATTATAGCTCTCAAAATATGGCGATGCAAAAACTAGATTTTACAAAATATGTGTCTTTTAGTGTGTGACAGCTGTCAATCATAAAAACCCGATATCATTCTGGTTTCTCTGTAGTCGCACCGACCCGAAGAATAAGGTCGTCTAATCACTTATACCGCACTAGGAATGACGTAAAAAATAAACGCTAGGGCTGAGGTTGGGGTTAGGGTTGTGCTAATGTTAGGGTTGGTGTTAGGGTTGTTGTTTTTTTCAAAAGTAAAAAAAAACAAAACGATGACTATCTGGCAACTAGTGTTGAACGCAAGTGCTCGCTACTTGAGTTTGCATTGAGTATCGCGGGTGCTCGAGTCTCCGCCCCATATGCTTCGCGGCCAAAAAAAACCTCGCGGGGATTGCCTGCCGTTCACGAGCGATCCCCGCATGTTTTTTTTGGGGTGTCTAATAACCGTGAAACATGCGGGCGGGGACTCGAGCATTTCGCTTGAGCACCCGTGATACATGGTGCATACCTGAATACCCGATGCAAACTGAAGTAGCGAGCACTTGCGCTCAAGACTAATGACAACTTATTCAATATGATGACCTAATGTCATCAAATTCTGTGTCGTACCTCTGTGTTCACAATGTTCACTATACCCCTTGATAAAATCCTTGAGGGGTGTAGTTTCCAAAATGGGGTCGCTTGTGGGGGGATTTAACTATTTAGGCACATCAGGGGCTCTCCAAACGCGACATGGCGTCCGCTCTCGATTCCAGCCGATTTTGCGTTCAAAAAGTCACTCAGTGCTCCTTCCCTTCTGAACTCTGTCGTGCGCCCAAACACTGTATTTTCCCCACATATGGGGTATTTGCGTACTCAGGAGAAATTACGCAAAAGTTTTTGGGGTCCATTTTCTCCTCTAACCCTTGTGAAAATAAAAAATTTGGGGCTAAAACATCATTTTTGTGGAAAAAGTTAGATTTTTTACTTTCACGGCTCCATGTTATAAACTTCTGTAAGGGACGTGGGGGTTCAAGGTGCTCACCACACATCTAGATAAGTTCCCTGAGGGGTCTAGTTTCCAAAATGGTGTCACTTGTGGGGGGTTTCTACTGTTTAGGCACATCAGGGGCTCCACAAATGCAACATGGCGTCCGCTAATTATTCAAGCAAATTTTATATTCAAAAAATCAAATGGCGCTCCTTCCCTTCCGAACCCTGCCATGCGCCAAAACAGTGGTTTTCCCGCACATATGGGGTATCTACTTACTCAGGAGAAATTACATAACAAATTTTGGGGTCCATTTTTTCCTGTTAACCCTGCGGAAAAAAAAAAATTGGGTCTAAAGTAACATTTTTGTGAAAAAAGTTAAATGTTAATTTTTTTCTTCCACATTCCAAAAATTCCTGTGAAGCACCTGAAGGGTTAATAAAGTTCTTGAATGTGCTTTTTAGCACCTTGAGGGGTGCAGTTTTTTTGAATGGTGTCACTTTTGGGTATTTTCTGTCATAAAGACCCCTCAAAGTCACGTCAAATGTGATGTGGTCTCTAAAAAAATGGTTTTGTGAATTTTGTTGGAAAAATGAGAAATCGCTGGTCAACTTTTAACCCTTATAGCTCCCCAATAAAAAAAAATGTTGGTTCCAAAATTGTGCTGATGTAAAGTAGACATGTGGGAAATGTTATTTATTAACTATTTTGTGTGACATATCTCTCTGATTTAAGGGCATGGAAATTCAAATTTTGAAAATTGCAAAATTTTCAAAATTTTTGCCAAATTTCCATTTTTTTCACAAATAAACGCAAGTGATATCGAAGAAATTTTACCACAATCATGAAGTACAATATGTCACGAAAAAACAGTCTCAGAATCAGGGGGATCCGTTGAAGCGTTCCAGAGTAATTACCTCATAAAGTGACAGTGGTCAGAATTGTGAAAATTGGCCTGGTTATTTACGTGCAAACCACCTTGGGTTGTAAAGGGGTTAAAAACCTTACCGTGTATCAAAGCCTCAAACTTCTGTGTGTGAATCAGACATGAGATCTAATGTGATAGAAGTTTACAGTCCGGGGAAGACTGGAAACATTCATGTAGACGGCCGTTGGAGATGTAGTCGGTGAGAAATCTGGCTAAATATGTTTCTAGAGCCGTAGTAGAAGATGAAGATGTCGTCCTCATCATGAAGTAGTTATTTCCATGTCATGTGTAATGAATATCTCCTGCAGTATTACTAATGCCGATTCCAGTGTCGGTAAATGAGACGAGAATTAGCAATAAGGAAGATGAGTCTATGAGAAACGTATTCAGCTGCAGACTCCAAGGAAGAAACTGCTTGTTGTCTGTGGCCTAAAATATATAGGTTTTATTACTAGATGTAAAGAAGAAAACTAAATACTGTAAAATAATAAATCTCCTCATATGTTTCCCCTTATTATCTCCAGTAATTGTATTATTACACAGGATTTTTATGATGTGACATCTGCTCATCATCTTCTCATTCAGGTCTCTACAATATCAGATCCTCTCAGTGAAGATCTTCTATTTAAGAGAATTTTCCTTATGGACCCATCAAAGATGGATATGGATAGAGACAAGATGGCGGAGAGGATATTACACCTCACCCTAGAGATCCTCTTCCGGCTTACTGGAGAGGTGAGAGATTCTGATGACGTCACATTACATCATTCTTATCTATGGGAATAACAGATGGACAGAACTGGAGAGGTGAGGACTCTGGAAATGTCTGTAGTGAGATTTATTTATATGTATTTCCATAACCAGGATTACATATTAGTGAAGAAGACCTCTAGTGAGTGCTGTCAGGTCCATGTGTCTGAGGGATGGGAAAGACCCCTGAGCCCAATCACAGGGCCTCCATCTCACCCCTTCATACATGAGGACATCAATGACCAGAAGATCGTAGAACTCACCTACAAAATGATTGAGCTGCTGACTGGAGAGGTGACGCTGCTGGGAATGCTGGGACATTATACAGTATGAAAGGATCAGGGGGATGACTGTATCATTGTATGTGTCAGGTTCCTATAAGATGTCAGGATGTCACTGTCTATTTCTCCTTGGAGGAGTGGGAGTATTTAGAAGGACACAAAGATTTGTACAAAGACGTCATGATGGAGGTTCCCCATCCCCTCATATCACCAGGTAATAGACAGGACTAACCACACACGGCCTATAATTATCTGTATGTAAAGAATGAATTGAGTCCCTGTATGTGTTTCCCCCAGATCTATCCAGTAAGAGAACAACACCAGAGAGATGTCCCCTTCCTCTTCTTCCACTGGACTGTAAACAAGAAGATCCCAATGTTCCTCAGGATCATCAGGTAGATGGAGAGAAGGTGTCATGAGATCTCCCCTATAATGTATAAATGACTGTGAAGGTCTTGTGTGAGAACTGTGGAGATGGATTAGAGCTGATCATAGATGTGACTTCTCATCTGTCTGTGACTTTTATAATATTTGTTTCAGGGTGAAGATCTGCCCCATATTAATACTACAGAGACATATGTGAGAGGTGATGAGCGGTGTAAAGAAGAGATTCCTACATATGACTACGGAGGTGAGTAGTAATAGCCACTAAGTGCTGAGAAGTGACAGATTCTTCTCTGTCACCGGCTGTGGCTGCTTTATCGGTGATGTAGTCCGGCTGTATCAGTCGTGTGATCACCATTTTACCGCTAGACCACAACATTCTCCTCCATCCGAAAATGTTCAAATTACTTTGTGAATTGGGAAAGCCCTTTTCTAGAGAACTTACAACCTGAAGGATCCACCTACTCCCTGGGATTAGATGACCCTGACCGTTACCTTCCAAGATCGGTAAAATGCAAAGCCAAATGACAGCGTACGTAGAATGTGCTGCCAAGTGAGAAAATCACTTGAAGAAAAATTATAATGGGCCTCTGAGAGAAAGCGAAGGGTAATGATGCTGTTGGCTTCCTAGATCCGTGATATCTTATTGGATGAATCTACCTTCTCTCCCTTCTGTGCTGCTGAATGTGCTCATATGGTCCCTACAAGACCAGGTCCAGTCTTTCTGGCCAAACGTCACTTTTATGATCAACAACATTAAATGTGCAGTGAGGGACAAGTGTGAATTTCTGTACAATAACAACAGAGTTTCCCTTTATCCTGAATTTTAAATATTTTTTAAAACCAACTAACTTCATACAGGATCGTGATAAACCATACAGAAAACTTTACACCTGTGCCATGATATATCTCTAAGCTGTGCACGGCTGATGGCTGTAATATACATTTATTCACGCCTGCAGGAGATGTGGTGGCTCCAGCCCTGGTTTCATGGATTCACTCCACGTCATAAATTCCATTATGTTTTCAATCCTAAGGAATTCAGATTACTGCACAATCTCTCCTGAAATGGGGGCGCTAATACTTTCTCTACTCTTCTGGTCAGGACTCATAGTAGCTCCAATGGTCCACCATAAATGAGTGCAACTCCCATTTAGTCTTGATGCTCTCCTCTCATACATAAGTTCTTATTGCTGATGTAGCATATTTTTTTTATTCTGTCTATTTGTTTTGTGTGATTATCCTGCCTCACTTATGTGAGTCTGCAACTCCCTGGTAGTCTTTAAAAGAAGGTCTCCATTGTCTCTTCCAAATGCCCGAGGTCTAACTTTACAGGCTGTTCTGTGGTGTTAGATGGGAAGAAGAATAATCAGGTAGCCGGGTCAGAACCAGGAGGGCAGAGAACATACAAAATCAGAAGACACAGGAGTAGTCATTAAACAGGCCGGGGTCACAACAGAAACAAATACACAAGCCGGGAGCTGAGCACAGAGGACTGAACCAGAGGAGAACAAGGCTGTATCTGGCAGCTTCCGGCAATATGCTTCCAGCTTTAGTAGGGTGTGGTGCTTTCCAAATGGCTGAATCAGAGAGCAGACTACTTCAGATGGACAGCACACAACCCATACTGCCAGACTGGATCGTACTATAGGTCCCAGGCACCCTGACCAGAGTCTGTACCGCCCACAGCTTCTGGTTCCGACATCTCCTCCATTACCATCGCCGCCTGCTCAATGAATAAGGCGGCTCCTGGTGAGAGAAGCAGACGTTGCAGGAGCAGATCCCTAAGGAGATGGGACACACCATTTGCAGAAGCCTTAATATGACAAAATGTCAGAAAACCAGAGCAGTAGAAATCCCCATAAGGGGACTCCATTTTGGAAATTGTAACCCTCAGTGAATTAATCTATAGGAGCAGTGACTACTTTGACTCCACATTCTCTTACTGTAAATTAGCACACAGTGGATGTTGGAGAGTGAAAATTGCTCATTTGCCATTTTATTGCCCAACATATAGTGCCCAGATTGTGCTCCAGGAGACACACACCGTAAATTAAGTGGGATCTCCTCACTATACAACCCCTGGCAAAAATTATGGAATCACCGGGCTCGGAGGATGTTCATTCAGTTGTTTAATGTTTTTTGAAAAAAAGCAGATCACAGACATGGCACAAAACTAAAGTCATTTCAAATGGCAACTTTAGAGCTTTAAGATACACTAAAAGAAATCAAGATTAAAAAAGTGGTACTCAGTAAGGGTAATTTTTTTCAGACCAAGCAGAGGGAAAAAATTCTGGAATCACTCAATTCTGAGGAAAAAATTCTGGAATCATGAAAAACAAACACACAAAAAAAGCACTCCAATACATCGCTAGTATTTTGTTGCACCACCTCTGGCTTTAATAACAGCTTGCAGTCTCTTAGGCATGGACTTAATGAGTGACAAACAGTACTCTTCATCAATCTGGCTCCAACTTTCTCTGATTGCTGTTGCCAGATCAGCTTTGCAGGTTGGAGCCTTGTGATGGACCATTTTCTTCAACTTCCACCAAAGATTTTCAATTGGATTGAGATCCGGACTATTTGCAGGCCATGACATTGACCTTATGTGTCTTCTTTCAAGGAATGTTTTCACAGTTTTTGCTCTATGGCAGGATGCATTATCATCTTGCAAAATGATGTCATCATCCCCAAACATCCTTTCAATTGATGAGATAAGAAAAGTGTCCAAAATATCAATGTAAACTTGAGCATTTATTGAAGCTGTAATGACAGCCATCTCCCCAGTGCCTTTACCTGACATGCAGCCCCATATCATCAATGACAAACAACAACCTTGCACAGGCACCTCCATTTTGGAGGAGGTGCCTTATATAGGGGAAGTCCTCCGGGACTCTTTAGGACTGCGCGCGAGGCCCCTTTAAGAGGGATGGAGCGTGCGCGCCCTAAGCACAGTGCCCAGGAAGCTGCGCGCACCAGCAGCAGCAGGGGAGCAGGAGGACTCCGGATCGGGACCGCGGCGGTAAGGGGGTGCTACAATCACCTTGCCCAATGCAGATTCGTGATTCATCACTGAATATGACTGTCATCCAGTCATCTACAGTCCACGATTGCTTTTCCTTACCCCATTGTAACCTTGTTTTTTTCTGTTTAGGTGTTAATGATGGCTTATGTTTAGCTTTTCTGTATGTAAATCCCATTTCCTTTAGGCAGTTTCTTACAGTTCGGTCACAGACATTGACTCCAGTTTCCTCCCATTCGTTCCTCATTTGTTTTGTTGTGCATTTCCTGTTTTGGAGACATATTGCTCTAAGTTTCCGGTCTTGACTCTTTGATGTCTTCCTTGGTCTACCAGTATGTTTGCCTTAACAACCTTCCCATGTTGTTTGTATTTGGTCCAGATTTTAGACACAGCTGACTGTGAGCAACCAACATCTTTTGCAACATTGCGTGATGATTTAACTTCTTTTAAGAGTTTGATAATCCTCTCCTTTATTTTAATTGACATCTCTCGTGTTGGAGCCATGATTCATGTCAGTCCACTTGGTGCAACAGCTCTCCAAGGTGTGATCACTCCTTTTTAGATGCAAACTAACGAGCAGATCTAATTTGATGCGGGTGTTAGTTTTGGAAATGAAAATTGACGGTGTGATTCCATAATTTTTTCCTCAGAATTGAGTGATTCCATAATTTTTTCCCTCTGCTTGGTCTGAAAAAAATTACCCTTACTGAGTACCACATTTTTAATCTTGATTTCTTTTAGTGTTTCTTAAAGCCCTAAAGTTACCATTTGAAATGACTTTAGTTTTGTGCCATGTCTGTGATCTGCTTTTTTTCAACAACATTAAACAACTGAATGAACATCCTCCGAGCCCGGTGATTCCATAATTTTTGCCAGGGGTTGTAGTAATGCCAAATACATGGATGCTAAATGTGGTTTGGGCACACTGCAAGGCTCAGAAGTGAGAGGGAGATTTGACTTTGGGAGGGTGGATATTACTGTATTAGTTTAT
Organism: Phyllobates terribilis; assembly: GCF_046119375.1. Lineage (NCBI taxonomy): Eukaryota > Metazoa > Chordata > Amphibia > Anura > Dendrobatidae > Phyllobates > Phyllobates terribilis. Next base: position 11,291,520 of record NW_027362795.1, on the reverse strand, counting down.
GGAAGCCATGTTGCTTTTCAAAAGCCTTTGAGCCACTAATAATGTGGAAACCTCTGTTTTTCCACTGACAGATGATGGACCTGAGTGGGGGCTTGTTTTTTTGTGAGATGAGTAGAAGTTTTTATTGATATTATTTTCCCCTACATAACATTGTTTGGTGACTTTTTATTCCATATTTGGGAGGCAGAATGAACAAACAGTTGAACACCACGCTCTACTGGTTCATCCTATGAGGTTTTATTAGACTGTGACCTGTCATTGTCTTGGTGAATAGTTCAGTTTTTTACATACTGTAGCTTGCAATTTTTACAGACAGTTTAAGTAGAAATGCTCAAAAATATAAAACTCAAGGATATTTTATTCAAAAGTAATAATTGGTTTTATTCTTAGCAGATGACTGTACCAGGAAATCAGAGGGACAGCTGACATCTTCAGTTTTTAAATCAGATGATCTTGAGATCCCACAGGATACAATTGAAATGAATGCCATTACTGCAGATATACCATTATCCCTTCACAGCAAAGATCTGTCATCTGATCCTTTGAAACAGGTCCTGTCTTCTGATTCATTACCGACTACTAAGGAAAATCAAAGTCACAAAATAAGCATTAAAAAGCGAACTGCTCCTAAAGCAAAGAAGCCATTTTCACATTCAGAATATGGAAATAGTTTTCCCCTTGAAAAATCTTTTCTTAAAGATCAAAAAATCCACACAGAAGAGAATAGATTTTCTTTTTCCAAGTGTAGGAAAAGTCTTAACCAGAAATCAGATCTTGTTAGTCACCAGAGAACTCATACAGTGGAGAAGCCATTTTCATGTTCAGAATGTGGAAAATGTTTTAACCGGAAAGCGCATCTTGATAGCCACCAGAGAACCCACACAGGGGAGAAGCCTTTTTCCTGTTCAGAATGTGGGAAACGTTTTAAACAGAAATCAGATCTTGCTATTCACCAGAGAACGCACACAGGGGAGAAGCCTTTTTCTTGTTCAGAATGTGGGAAATGTTTTAACCGGAAATCAGTTTTTGTTAGTCACCAGAGAACCCACACAGGGGAGAAGCCTTTTTCCTGTTCAGAATGTGGGAAACGTTTTAAACAGAAATCAGATCTTGCTATTCACCAGAGAACGCACACAGGGGAGAAGCCTTTTTCTTGTTCAGAATGTGGGAAATATTTTAACCATAAATGGAATCTTATGATACACCAAAGAACTCACACAGGGGAGAAGCCTTTTTCCTGTTCAGAATGTGGGAAATATTTTAACCATAAATGGAATCTTATGATACACCAAAGAACTCACACAGGGGAGAAGCCGTATTCATGTTCAGAATGTGGGAAATGTTTTAACCAGAAATCAGATTTGGTTAAGCACCAGAGAACCCACACAGGGACGAAGCCTTTTTCCTGTTCAGAATGTGGGAAATATTTTAACCATAAATGGAATCTTATGATACACCAAAGAAGTCACACAGGGGAGAAGCCTTTTTCCTGTTCAGAATGTGGGAAATGTTTTAACCAGAAATCAGATTTGGTTAAGCACCAGAGAACTCACACAGGGGAGAAGCCTTTTTCATGTTCAGAATGTGCAAAATGTTTTAACCAGAAATCAGATTTGGTTACGCACCAGAGAAACCACACAGGGGAGAAGCCTTTTTCCTGTTCAGAATGTGGGAAATATTTTAACCATAAATGGAATCTTATGATACACCAAAGAACTCACACAGGGGAGAAGCCGTATTCATGTTCAGAATGTGGAAACTGTTTTGTGAAGAGATCCTCTCTTCTTAGTCACCAGAGCAGTCACGCAGGAGAGAAGCCTTTTTCATGTTCTTAATGTGGGAAATGTTTTACACTATAATCAACTCTTAATAAACATCAGCTTAATAAACATCAGAGTGTCACCATTCCTCCGCTCAGAGTGTCTTGGACGCTGTGACTGATACCTCAGTCGTTCATTCTGGTGCGGGGTGTGCTCAGCTGTCGGTGCTTTGATGGACAGCTCAGCTGTCCAATCTGAGTTTGAGAGGTGCTGAGCTTCCTTCAGGTGTTCACTTTTCCTGGTGATTACCCATTTACTTAGCTGAGCTCTATTTCTCAGACCTCTGCCAGACTTACCATCTGCTCAGTGGTTTGTCTTGTATTTCAATGCTCTGATTGTTTATCCTTTGCTGTCTGACCTTGGACGTAGTTCTGACAATTTCTTTGTCTAGCCTATTTGCTCTGATCCGCTATCTTCCTGGTATTCTGACCTCAGATCATGACTTGACTTCACCTTTGTCTTTTCACTTTAGTTTTCTATGTGCTTTCTTGGTATTTGACCTTAGAATGTTTGACTACCGTGCCTCACTGCCTGTCCATGAGTGACATTACTTCTGGCCGATACTTTTTTTCTCCCACCAATGGATCCAGTTCGTACACTCTGTGATCACTTGGAAAATTTGACCCAGATGGTCCAGGAACTGGCACAAACCGATAGTATGTGGAAAGGAAAGAAAAGTTGAAAATCTGTGCTGCTAGTAGATAACAGTAAATCCAGTTCCACACTAGAATAATATGCTTTTTTTTTATTGTCTAAGCATTTTGAAGAAGCATACTAGCGACTCATGACAAATAAACATATGCCAAGTGACAGAACGCAGCCATATACAGTATATACACAGGTGAATTTGAAAAAATGTGTAGCCAAAAAAGAACACATGATATGTGAAAGTTCATCTTGGACAGTTTAACATTGTAAATAATTTAAGAAGAAATGATAAAAGATTTCAAAATATATAATTACATATTGTTTATAAGATGAATGAAATTGAGAAAATAATAATAAAATGCACGTTTGTGGTGATAAGTTTCATCCAAAAATAAATATAGCATGATGTAAAAATATCAGTAAGTAGGTCGGACTAGAAGTCACAGAATCAAAGTATCAAAATCGGTGTGAGTGTTGTGATGTTGGCGTGCCACGGAGAAGAGTGAATGAACCAGAGGATTAAAAAAGAAGGGGGGTTGGGATAGAGCCTATTGATGGGTGAGCATTAAAATGCTTGGGTGCTCATTGCTCGGATCGAGCAAATCATAATGCTCGGGCACTCGACCCGAGCAACGAGCCCAATATGTCAATGGGAAACTCGAGTATTTTTTAGGCGGTCCCCCCTCCCCCAGAGGTCTGGAGGGGGCCTAAAAATTGGCCAAATCGATGGGAACAGTGCTCAAATGATATGGGAACAGCATGGGCAAGACCCCTGGAAGCATCTCTGACTCCCAGGCCACTGCTGTGAACAATGTTGTCAGAGTATTACGCTACTTTTACAGACTCACAATAAAACATACAAAAATGAATCCAAAATGAATTTTCCTGGAAAAAATGTTAAGGAACATTCTTTCTAGGGTAATGACTTGTATATAATGCAAAATAAATAACCAAAAACAAAAATGCTCCTCAACACCTTGGGCTATGTTTACACGTACTGTTTTTGATGCGTTTTTCACTTTTGCATTGCCTTCAACGGTGAAAACTATATTCACCGGTAAATGTCATTTTAACATTTTACTACCTTATCTGGTCATGTGGTTTTGAGACTTGATCAGACACATCCTGTTTTATTTATGAAGGAGGGACTGTGAAAGTCACAAAGCCTATTTTTACAAGGCCATCAGCCGGCCTTTACTATTGTTAGAGGGCCAGCAGTCGTCCCTCACTATTGTTAGAGGGCCGTCAGACGGCTATGCTCTGTTGTTCCCATTATTGAGGAGTGGGTCTGCTATAGTGCTAATACCCATGCAGTGACTGCAAGGGCTGTCAAAAAATTGGACGCACTCCAATACCCCTTTAAAGAGACTTAGAGGAGGTCCTCATTAAAAAAATTGTTCCTATGGGCATCATAAACAACACTCTTAAGAAAAATTATGAGGGTGTTGCATCACGTTCACCCTGGTGATATGGTGGTGGAGAAGGAGGAGGATAACATAAAATGGACAAAATCAGGAAGCGAATACCCATGTCTGGGTGTGAAGAGGTGCATGGAAGTAGACCCCCCCAAATAAACGCTGGGTTTGACTTTATGTTCCACTGCTATCATCCGGTGGTGTTGAGAAGTCCGGCCCAATCCAGCTTTTGTTCATTTTTATAAGAGTTAGCCTGTCAGCATTTTCAGTTGACAAACGGATGCACCAATCAGTTATAATGCCCCCGGCGGCACTTAAAACCCGCTCTGACAAAACGCTAACGGCAGGGCAGGCCAGGACCTCCAAGGCGTAGAGAGCCAGTTCATGTCACATGTCCAGCTTGGATACCCAATATTAATAAGGCACAGAGGAATCACGGAGGAGGTTGGTATGGTCGGCAAGGTACTCCTTCAGCATCTTCCAAAAATGTTCCCTCATTTGTCAGAGTACTCCGTGCATTAGGACCTGGGCGCTGGGAGGGTCTGAGAAAACTGTCCCACACCTTTGACAGTGTTCCCCTGCCTCTGCTGGATTGGATTTGTGTCTCTCTCTCCTGTACTCCTTGGTTGTCCAACGAACTGTGACCTCTGCCCCCAGCGTTTTCAGATAGGAATTTTTTTAATAATTCCTAAACAAGGGCCTTCTGGTACTGCAACATTTTATTACACCTCTCCGCCACAGGAAGGAGAGTTAGCAAGTTCTCCTTGTAGCGTGGGTCTTGAAGTGTGGCCAACCTGTAATTACTGTCATCCAAAATGCATACAACGCAAAGGGTCACGGGAAAGGCCGCGGAACATAAACTCAGCCATGTGTGCCAGACTGCCAACATGCAAGACTTCCCTGTTCTGACCAAAAGGACAACTGTCCATGCTCTCCTCCTCCTCCTTTTGGTCCTCCTCCTCGTTCTCCCTCTCCTCAGGCCATCCACGCTGAACAGACTATATGAATGTTGTATGGGTATTACCATCTGTAGCGCAGGAAACCAGCTCCTGTTCCTCCTCCTTTTCCTCCTCATTATCACCCAATCCGCATTGAGATGAGATGAGGCTGGGCTGTGTGGCATCAGCCTGCACAGTTCCTTGCTCCATCTCATCATGCTCCGCCTGCAATGCCTATCCATCGCCCCTTCCCTGGCTATTAATATCGGCCCACAGCTGTCTGTTTAGCCTTTACTGGTTAGATTTTATAGGGGGAGCCTATGTCAATTTTTTTCTGGGGTCCTCCTGTAAACTATGTATCTATTATCCATTTATCTATCAATCTATTATCCATCTAGCAGTCTATCTTTCTAGTAGTCTATATGTCTATCTATCATCTATATATCTATTACTTATCTATCTATATAACTATCTATCCATCTACCGATAGACTGATAGATAATCGATAGATAGATATATGGATAGATAGATAGATAGATATATGGATGGATAGCTAGATAGATAGATAGATAGATGAATATATGGATAGATAAATAAACACAGATACATAGATAATAAATAGATATATGGATAAATAGATAGAATAATAGATAATTAGATAGGTCGATAGATAATAGATATATGGATAGATAGATCATAGATAAATAATAGATAGATACATATAATAGATTAGATAGGTCGATAGCTAATACATAAATAAATATATACATGGACAGATAGATATATGGATAAATAGATATATGGATAGATAAATAGATTAATAGATATATGGATAGATAGATATATTGATAGATAATAGATATAGGGATAGATAGATAATACATAGATATATGGATAGATAATAGATAATAAATCGATAGATACAGATAGATAAATGGATAGATAAATAGATATATAGCCCCCACACGGTGTAATGCTCCCCTTATGTCATTTATGTAGTATGTATGATGCCCCCCCACAGTGTAATGCCTCCATTATGCCCCTTATGCAGGATGTATGATGCCCCCACAGTGTAATGCCCCCATTATGCCTCTTGTGCAGTATGTATGATGCCCCCACACAGTGTAATGCCCCCATTATGCCCCTTATGCAGGATGTATGATGCCCCCACACAGTGTAATGCCCCCATTATGCCCCTTATGCAGGATGTATGATGCCCCCATTATGCCCCTTATGCAGGATGTATGATGCCCCCACACAGTGTATTGCCCCCATTATGCTCCTTATGCAGGATGTATGATGCCCCCACACAGTGTAATGCCCCCATTATGCCCCTTATGCAGGATGTATGATGCCCCCACACAGTGTAATGCCCCCATTATGCCCCTTATGCAGTATGTATGATGCCCCCACACAGTGTAATGTTCCCACAGTACTGGGATATTGAGACGTGCTGGCGCCTCTTCTTCTAGAAGTTTTCCAACAAAACTATGAGGGAGATTGTCTCCCAAACTCCTTCTATGAAGCAAATATAATAGTACTTAAAAAAAGAAGGAAAAGATCCGTTAGAGTGTGGGTAAAATTTTCACAAAGATTCTAGTCGTTAGGCTAAACTCAATAATATTGGAAATAATACATTCAGACCAAGCGGGCTTTATGAAAGAGTACGTCCATAAATATTAGAAGAGTTCAATTGGTTTTACAATACAGTTCCATGGTACCTGATAATGAATGGTCTACACTGTGTGCAGAATTATTAGGCAAGTTGTATTTTAGAGGTTTATTTTTATTATTGATCAACAACTATGTTCTCAATCAACCCAAAAGACTCCTAAATATCCAAGCTTAATATTTTTGGAAGTTGGAGTGGTTTTTTTTAGATTTGGCTATCTTAGGAGGATATCTGTTTGTGCAGGTAACTATTACTGTGCAGAATTATTAGGCAACTTAATAAAAAACTATAATCCCATCTCACTTGTTTATTTTCACCAGGTAAACCAATATCAGTGCACAAAATTTAGAAATAAACATTTCTGACATGCAAAAACAAAAACAAAAAAAATTAGTGATCAATATAGCCACCTTTCTTTATGATGACACTCGACAGGCTTCCATCCATAGATTGTCAGTTGCTTGATCTGTTTTCGATCAACATTGCATGCAGCAGCCACCACAGCCTCCCAGACACTGCTCCGAGAGGTGTACTGTTTTCCCTCCCTGTAGATCTCACATTTTATGATGGACCACAGGTTCTCCATGGGGTTCAGATCAGGTGAACAAGGGGGCCATGTCATTATTTTTTCTTCTTTTAGACCTTTACTGCCCAGCCACGCTGTGGAGTAGTTGGATGCATGTGATGGAGCATTGTCCTGCATGAAAATCATGTTTTTCTTGAACGATACTGACTTCTTCCTATACCACTGCTTGAAGAAGTTGTCTTCCAGAAACTGGCAGTAGGTCTGGGAGTTGAGCTTCACTCCATCCTCAACCCGAAAAGGTCCCACAAGTTTATCTTTGATGATACCAGCCCATACCAGTACCCCACCTCCACCTTGCTGGCATCTGAGTCGGAGTGGAGCTCTCTGCCCTTTACTGATCCAGCCTCTGGCCCATCCAGGGGAGGAGTCCTGAGGAGATAATTTGCATATTCCCACTGCATTTTGGGGTAAGTGAAGAGTCTCCGCGAGCTCAAAGAACACTGGATTTTGGCTGTTGGAGCTGAAAAGAGGACATCGGTAAACCAGGGGAGGAGTCCTGAGGAGATAATTTGCATATTCCCACTGCATTTTGGGGTAAGTGAAGAGTCTCCGCGAGCTCAAAGAACACTGGATTTTAGCTGTTGGAGCTGAAAAGAGGACATCGGTAAACCAGGGGAGGAGTCCTGAGGAGATAATTTGCATATTCCCACTGCATTTTGGGGTAAGTGAAGAGTCTCCGCGAGCTCAAAGAACACTGGATTTTGGCTGTTGGAGCTGAAAAGAGGACATCGGTAAACCAGGGGAGGAGTCCTGAGGAGATAATTTGCATATTCCCACTGCATTTTGGGGTAAGTGAAGAGTCTCCGCGAGCTCAAAGAACACTGGATTTTGGCTGTTGGAGCTGAAAAGAGGACATCGGTAAACCGCATTTTGAAGCTTTTTTTTTAAGCTTTTTTCACTGTTTTCAGAACATTAACAATAAGAACATGGAAGAGTCCAGGAGCCATTTGGTGAGCTGCATATCCTGCTACATGTTCACAGACTTGCCAGTGGAAAAGCCAAACTTCACATGCCAGAAATGCAAGCTTGTGTCCCTGTTGGAGGAAAAGTTGCGAAATCTAGAAGAGAGGTTAACTACCTTGAAAATCATTAAGGAAGGTGAAGAGTTCTTAGACAGAGCAGAATTATCTTTTCATGATTCAGAAAGAGAAGAAATTCGAACTGCACCTGACGAAACAGAGGAATGGAAGCATGTGACCCACAGAAGCAGGAGGATCGAGAGGCAGTCAGCACCCATACTGCTCAGGAACCAGTACCAGGCTCTCACGCAGGAGAACCATGAAGAAATACAGCAAAATAAGACTTTGCCAGCAATGAATAACCTTGTAAGCCCTCAGAATCCTCCTGGATGGAGAAAGAAGAATGTTGTGAAGAAAAAACGGAGAGTGGTGGTCATGGGGGATTCCCTGTTAAGAGGAACAGAGGCCGCTATCTGCAGACCAGACATAACCTCAAGAGAAATGTGCTGTCTTCCAGGAGCAAAAATTAAAGATGTGTCTGACAGGATATCAAGACTCTTCAGACCTACAGATCACTACCCATTCCTGCTAATACATGTGGGGACAAATGACACCGCAAGAAAGGACCTGGAAACCATCTGCAGTGACTTTGAAGACTTAGGCAAGAAAGTGAAAGAATTGGGAGCGCAGGTGGTCTTCTCATCCATCGTCCCAGTGGATGGCCATGGAACAATGAGGTGGAATAAGATTCTACAGGTGAACAACTGGCTACGTCGATGGTGCCGTCAACAAGGATTTGGATTTCTGGATCACGGAATGAATTACCTATACGATGGACTACTTGCTAGAGATGGGGTGCACCTTACGAAGACTGGAAAACATGTATTTGGAAGTCGCCTTGCTACACTCATCAGAAGAGCTTTAAACTAGAACAATGTGGGAAGGGAAGCAAAAGGCCAGAAAAAGCCAGACAGCTGACAAATACTATTGAGATCTCTGCTACTGGAAGTGGAAAAGAAGAACAAAGACAAAACAATTTAAATAATAAAAATATGGGAGGAAGAGAAACCAATCACAAACTAAAATGTTTTTATACAAATGCACAAAGCATGGGCAACAAACAAGGAGAATTGGAACTACTAATGCAGGAAAAGGAATATGATGTCATTGGAATCACTGAAACTTGGTGGGACGATACACATGATTGGAATAAAAGGCTAAAAGGATACAACTTATTTGCAAGAAACAGACTTGATAAACGAGGAGGAGGTGTTGCATTGTATGTTAGAAAAGCGTATATCTGCACAGAGATTGAAGCAGAGACTGGGAGTTCTGTGGAAACTGTTTGGGTAAGAATACAAGGAGAGAACAACGGAAAGGACACCATTGTAGGCATTTACTACAGGCCACCTGGGCAAGCTGAAGATATGGATGAACTCTTTATGTATCAAATGACCAAGTTCTCCAAAAAATATGACGTAGTGGTCATGGGAGATTTCAACTATCCAGACATTTGTTGGGAATCTCTCTCAAGTAAAACTAACAGGTCAAGCAAATTCTTATCCTCTCTTGCTGACAACTTTATCTTCCAAAAGGTAGGGGAGAAAACAAGGGGATCTGCTACTTTGGATCTAATCCTTATAAACAGGGAGGAAATGGTTGAGGAGGTAAAGGTGGCTGGGACCCTAGGAGGCAGCGATCATGCTATTATAGAATTTTGGATAACTAGAGGAGGAAGACATGTGAAGACTCAAACTTCAAGGTTAGATTTTAGAAAGGCAGATTTTAAGAGACTCAGAAAGAGAATAGGAGGGATCCAATGGCTGGATGTCCTTAAGGACAAAAATGTCCAGGAAGGATGGGAAATTTTTAAAAATGAGATTCTCAAAGCACAATCGTTAACAATCCCGAAAAGTAGGAAGAATGGGAAGCATTTAAGGAAACCAGGATGGATGAACACAGAACTTAAACACATGCTAAAAAGAAAGAAAGAAATGTTTATTAAATGGAAAGAGGGAGGCATATCTAAAGAAGATTATAATGCAGTCTGCAGATCCTGCAGGGCACGTATCAGGTTAGCTAAAGCTGACAATGAATTAAGGCTTGCAAGAGATGTCAAAAGCAATAAAAAAGGATTTTGGGGGTATGTCAAAAGTAAAAGAAAAGTCAAAGATGCTATAGGATTTTTACAGGATGAAAATGGAGAAATGGTAAGAGATGATGTTGAGAAGGCCGAACTTTTTAATTCCTATTTTGCATCTGTTTTCTCTCAGAAAGAAAATGTAACATCAACTGATCTTCACTGTCCTTTTAAAGGAATAGAGGAATCCAAGTTATCTGTAAACAGAAAGATTGTGAGGGAATATTTAGCTAACATAAATGAGTTCAAGTCTCCAGGTCCAGATGAATTACACCCCAGAGTACTGAAGGAGATCGTAGAAGGAATTTTAGAGCCACTCTCCATAATCTTTGAATATTCTTGGAGAACAGAAGTCCCAGAAGACTGGAGAAGAGCAAATGTTGTTCCTATCTTCAAAAAGGGGAAGAAGATGGACCCAGGGAACTATAGGCCGGTGAGTCTGACTTCTATACCAGGAAAGATCTTTGAACAAATTATTAAACAACATGTATGTAAGTACATGGATAAGAATGAAGTGATTAACCAGAGTCAGCATGGGTTTGTAACTAACAAGTCATGTCAGACTAACTTAATTTCCTTCTATGACAGAATCACTGACTGGGTGGATCAGGGAAATGCTGTAGATATAGTATATCTTGACTTCAGCAAAGCATTTGACAAAGTATCTCACACCATCCTTATTGAAAAAATGACCAAGTATGCAATGGACCAGGCAACTGTTAGGTGGATTCATAACTGGCTTAGTGATCGGACTCAAAGGGTGGTTGTAAATGGCTTCACATCCAGCTGGATGAATGTCTCAAGTGGGGTACCACAGGGCTCCGTCCTGGGACCTGTATTGTTCAACATCTTTATCAATGATTTAGATGAAGGAATTGAGGGTAAACTGATTAAATTTGCTGATGACACAAAGCTAGGAGGGATAGCTAATACTAGAGAAGAGAGAGAGAGGATTCAAAAAGACCTAAATAAACTGGAGCAGTGGGCAGCAACCAACAGAATGGTTTTTAACAGGGAAAAATGCAAAGTACTACATCTGGGCAATAAAAATGAAAAAAGCATATACAGAATGGGAGGAATAGAGCTAAGCAACAGTACATGTGAAAAAGACTTGGGTATACTAATAGATCATAGACTGAACATGAGTCAACAGTGTGATGCAGCAGCAAAAAAGGCAAATACAATTCTGGGATGTATTAACAGAAGCATACAGTCTAGATCACGTGAAGTCATTATCGGTCTTTACTCCTCTTTGGTCAGACCTCATCTGGAATACTGTGTACAGTTTTGGGCACCACATTTTAAAAAAGACATAGACAAACTGGAGCAAGTTCAGAGAAGAGCGACCAGAATGGTGACTGGTCTGCAAACCATGTCCTATGAGGAACGGTTGCAGGATTTGGGAATGTTTAGCTTGCAAAAAAGAAGACTGAGAGGAGACTTAATAGCTGTCTACAAATATGTCAAGGGCTGTCACATTGTAGAAGGATCATCTTTATTCTCATTTGCACAAGGAAAGACTAGAAGCAATTGGAATGAAACTAAATGGGAGGAGACACAGATTAGATATTAGAAAAAACTTTTTGACAGTTAGGGTGATTAATGAGTGGAACAGGCTGCCACGAGAGGTGGTGAGTTCCCCTTCAATGGACGTCTTCAAACAGAGGCTGGACAGACATCTGTCTGAGATGATCTAGTGAATCCTGCTTTGAGCAGGGGGTTGGACCAGATGACCCAGGAGGTCCTTTCCAACTCTACCATTCTATGATTCTATGATCTGGCCCATTAAGAGTCACTCTCATTTCATCAGTCCATAAAACCTTTGAAAAATCAGTCTTAAGATATTTCTTGGCCCATTTTTGACGTTTTATCTTATGTTTCTTGTTCAAAGGTGGTGGTTTTTCAGCCTTCCTTACCTTGGCCATCTCCCTGAGTATCGCACACCTTGTGGTTTTTGATACTCCAGTAACGTTGCAGCTCTGAAATATGGCAAAACTGGTGGCGAATGGCATCTTGGCAGCTTCACGCTTGATTTTCCTCAATTCATGGGCAGTTATTTTGCGCCTTTTTTGGCCAACCCCCTTCTTGCGACCCTGTTGGCTATTTGCCATGAAACGCTTGATTGTTCGGTGATCACGCTTCAAAAGTTTGGAAATTTCAAGACTGCTGCATCCCTCTGCAAGACATCTCACAATTTTGGACTTTTCAGAGCCTGTCAAATCTCTCTTTTGACCCATTTATCCAAAGGAAAGGAAGTTGCCTAATAATTAAGCACACCTTATATAGGGTGTTGATGTCATTAGTCAACACCGCTCCTCATTACTGAGATGCACATCACCAGATTTACTTAATTGGTAGTTGGCTCTCAAGCCTATGCAGCTTGGAGTAGGACAACATGTATAAAAAGTATCGTGATCAAAATACTCATTTGCCTAATAATTCTGCACACAGTGGATTCATGTAGGGGAGCAGGCCTTACTAGATATTGAGGCCTGCCGCATAAAATACCGCATGAGGATGGTATCAGAGGAGTAAGACATTTCTTGAAATCGAGATCAATAGTGTAGTAGACATAATGACTTCATGGAGGATCTTCTAAAATTCACTCTTACTCATAACTACTTTCTTTTTGATAAGAAGTACTTCCACCAGCTCAGGGGTACTGCGATGGGGAGCCCCTGTGCCCCCTCATATGCTAACCTCTCCCTGGACTGGTGGGAGGAATCCACAATATTCAGGGATGATCATAAGTGGTGGCATCCATATATTGGGGTATGGTATAGATATATTGATAACATTGTTATCATCTGGTCAGAGACGAGTGAACAATTTCTTGAATTGATCAGGGAACTCAACATCAATAGAGTGGGCCTTAGATTTACATCGGAGTTTAATTATTACCAGTTGCCTTTCCTGGATGTACTAATCAAGAAAGATACACAGGGGCCAATTTTTATGTTTGAGAAGGAACTTTTCTAATGTCATAGATTTTAATATACAGGCAATAGACGTGAACACCAGATTCAGGGAAGAAGGGTACGCACCGTACATTTTGAATTCCGCACGATCTTTTGTAGAAAAACGGGAGAGACAGACACTCCTCCCATACCTAACCAAGAGACCAAAAAAAGGTAAGATAAAACAAGTAATAGGAACTTAAGGCAATCAGAGTGACTGTATCTTTAATATCCTCAAAAAGCACCTGGATATACTTGTGGCCGACTCGGACCAGAGAGGGCTGTGGAATCTACTCCCACAATAACTTTTAGAAAGAGTCGGTCAATTAGGGACCATTTAATGCATAATTTCTATAAAAAACCTGCACCCAAGGGGGTTTGGCTAGGTAGAAGAATAGTTCTCGAGTTAGTCCTCTGGTAAAACCCTTTTCCAGAGGGATTATCCCAACTGTAAAACATCAGGATTTGTATATATGGCCACATGCACCTGCCCCTTAGATTATGTAGGCAAGACCAAGAGACAGTCTAGGAAGAGGGTGCGGGGAGCATTTGGGCGATATAGGCTATGATCGAGACACCCCATTAGCAAGACTCATGAACAGTGTACATCAAGGTGAAACCGGAGACATCTCCTTTTGTATTATTGAGGTAGTTAAATCCAATGTGAGAGGAGGTGATCATAATAGATGTATCCTCAAAAAGGAAAGTGAGTGAATACAGCCCCATTCTGGATTACATTTTTGGATTTTATTCTCTACCCATTGCTACTCAGTTCCCTGTGAACGCACACATCCGGGCATGCGCAATCACGGACAATTACCCTAAATGCACTCCGGTGTGGAGTGCATAACTACTCATATGCGCAGTCATGGGTACAAGTGGCGTGGCGGCAATCACTTTATCTGGCGTTTCAGTCTAAAGCGCGTCACTTCCGCACATGCACACTAGGGGATGGACATTATCGGACCTATAGCTCATGAGAAGTAGCGCAGGCGCAGTAGATTATTATACCCAGAATCCATTCTATATGTCCTATGACAATTCACCACTAGCAATGGGAATGGATCTCCTAGTCTGGGGAGGGGTTTTGGATGAAGTGGGATATTTAAACATGGACACCTGGCTATTAGGCACACTATGCTGAACATTATGAATTATCATCCCTGTATCAAGCCTCCTGATGAACCTGCTGGGGAAACACATTGAGGTGGAATATTGAAACATTCTCTGATGAGTACCAAACCATTTCCTTTATAGATTGAGACATACCTGGTCCAATTTAATGTATCAGTGTGTTTATGTGGGTACGGAAAGTATTCAGACCCCTTTCAATTTTTCACTCTGTTTCATTGCAGCCATTTGGTAAATTTTAAAAAGTTCATTTTTTTCTCATTAAAGTACACTCTACATCCCATCTTGACTGAAAAAAAAACAGAAATGTAGAAATTTTTGCACCTATGAGATATTTTCCACATGATAACTAGATAGGCAGGGGTGTATTATCCAACCAAGTGGTCATGATTTGAGAGGGCTCATGTAGCTCGGCATCGGTCACCCTCTTATTCCCTATCATCACAACTCACAAATCACAACCTCAGACTCCTGATACCCTTTCAAATTTATTTTTTATTTTTTTTACTCATTTACAGTACAGACCAAAAGTTTGGACACACCTCATTTAAAGAATTTTCGATATTTTCATGACTATGAAAATTGTACATTCACACTAAAGGCATCAAAACTATGAATTAACACATGTGGAATTATATACTTAACAAAAAAGTGTGAAACAACTGAAAATATGTCTTATATTCTAGGTTCTTCAAAGTAGCCACTTTTTGCTTTGATGACTGCTTTGCACACTCTTGGCATTCTCTTGATGAGCTTCAAGAGGTAGTCACCGGAAATGGTCTTCCAACAATCTTGAAGGAGTTCCCAGAGATGCTTAGCACTTGTTGGCCCTTTTGCCTTCACTCTGCAGTCCAGCTCACCCCAAACCATCTTGATTGGGTTCAGGTCTGGTGACTGTGGAGGCCAGGTCATCTGGCGTAGCACCCCATCACTCTCCTTCTTGGTCAAATAGCCCTTACACAGCCTGGAGGTGTGTTTGGGATCATTGTCCAGTTGAAAAATAAATGAGGGTCCAACTAAACGCAAACCGGATGGAATAGCATGCTGCTGCAAGATGCTGTGGGAGCCATGCTGGTTCAGTATGCCTTAAATTTTGAATAAATCCACAACAGTGTCACCATCAAAGCACCCCCACACCATCACACCTCCTCCTCCATGCTTCACGATGGGAACCAGGCATGTAGAGTCCATCCGTTCACCTTTTCTGCGTCGCACAAAGACACGGTGGTTGGAACCAAAGATCTCAAATTTGGACTCATCAGACCAAAGCACAGATTTCCACTGGTCTAATGTCCATTCCTTGTGTTCTTTAGCCCAAACAAGTCTCTTCTGCTTGTTGCCTGTCCTTAGAAGTGGTTTCCTAGCAGCTATTTTACCATGAAGGCCTGCTGCACAAAGTCTCCTCTTAACAGTTGTTGTAGAGATGTGTCTGCTGCTAGAACTCTGTGTGGCATTGACCTGGTCTCTAATCTGAGCTGCTGTTAACCTGCAATTTCTGAGGCTGGTGACTCAGATAAACTTATCCTCAGAAGCAGAGGTGACTCTTGGTCTTCCTTTCCTGGGGCGGTCCTCATGTGAGCCAGTTTCTTTGTAGCGCTTGATGGTTTTTGCAACTGCACTTGGGGACACTTTCAAAGTTTTCTCAATTTTTGAGACTGACTGACCTTCATTTCTTAAAGTAATGATGGTCACTCGTTTTTCTTTACTTAGCTGCTTTTTTCTTGCCGTAATACAAATTATAACAGTCTATTCAGTAGGACTATCAGCTGTGTATCCTCCAGACTTCTGCACAACACAACTGATGGTCCCAACCCCATTTATAAGGAAAGAAATCCCACTTATTAAACCTGACAGGGCACACATGTGAAGTGAAAACCATTTCCGGTGACTACCTCTTGAAGCTCATCAAGAGAATGCCAAGAATGTGCAAAGCAGTCATCAAAGCAAAAGGTGGCTACTTTGAAGAACCTAGAAAATAAGACATATTCTCAGTTGTTTCACACTTTTTTGTTAAGTATATAATTCCACATGTGTTAATTCATAGTTTTGATGGTGTCAATGTGAATGTACAATTTTCATAGTCATGAAAATACAGAAAATTCTTTAAATGAGAAGGTGTGTCCAAACTTTTGGCCTGTACTGTATATAGTGCCATTAATTCCACAGCGCTTCACAGACCAACCTCAACAATGTTTTGAGGACCAGGTGTCCCTTCAAATTTTTTTAAACGAGAAGAATGGAAAGAATATGATTTTCCAGCCAATAGCAAGTTGCAACTTAACTGTCACAGGATTTAACATTTTAATAATTTCATTAGAACCTACATATTTTAGGTGCTACCTTTCTAGATGTGACCTTTAAGCGCAGATTTTTTGAGGACAACCACACAAAATCCCCCCACCTCAAAGACTTCCGATGTCTGCGATTAGCATCTCTTTTGTCCCAGTCACTAGGTATCAAAGATCCCTTTCGACCTCCCATCAGACCTTAATTAATTGGGGAAAAAATCTCACCTCTTGCATGGAGGATTGTAATCCTGAAAAATTCCCAAACATTGGATGAAAACTACTGCAGCTAAAACAGGCAAGGTCCCGGTAGCCTAAGAAGAATGCTTATTTATAGGAAACTCGGTAACTGGCAGAAATTCCGCCCAGTCTTTCTGTTTAGAGGAGACAAAACATCCCTAATACTGCTCTATTTCCTGGTTCATCTCTCAGTTTGACCATCAGTTTCAGGATGATAGACTGAGAGAAAAGACAGCTTGATACCCAATCTGGAGTAAAACCTATGCCAAAAACTAGCCAGAAATTGAACCCATCAACCAGAAATTATGTTTTTGGGAGCACCATAAACTTTAATGATATGAGAAATGAATAAAGTTCCTAAGCTCCTAGCAGTTGCAATTTTTGAAGTGGGACGAAAAGAACCATTTTGCTAAAATGGTCCACCCCCCACATGACAGTATTACCACCAGAGTTAAGCAAATCATTGACAAAGTCCATGGACAAGTGGGTCCAGGGCTGCGACGGAACATCGTTAGGAAAGAGGTAACCCACTGAGCTTGAAGAGAGACTTTACCCTAGCACAGACTTTGCATTTACAGACCTACTTTTCCCAAATCAGGTTAATTTTTATTAAATATTTTCATTTTACATTAACAAAACAACATTGATAGATGTAACAACATAGATGGACACCGAAAATAAAATGAACAAAATGTACATTTGCCAATTACAAACACTAGCATGTCTTGATAATAAGAAGTTGAACCTCAAAATCAATTTCCATTATTATTATTATTTATTTCTATAACGCCATTGATTCCATGGTGCTGTACATGAGAAGGGGTTACATACCAAATACAGATATCACTTACAGTAAACTAACTAAAAATGATAGACTGGTACAGAGGGAAGAGGACCCTGCCCTTGCGGGCTTACATTCTACAGGATGGTGGAGGAGACAGTAGGTTGGGGGGTTGCAGTAGCTCCAGTGTTGTTGAGGAAGCAGCGGGGTCATGGCAGGCTGTAAGCTTGTTTGATGAGATGGGTTTTCAGGTTTTGTCTGAAGGATCGAGATGAGGCTAATCGGACGTGTTGAGGTACAGAATTACAGAGGATGGGGGATATTTTAAATTACCACCCCTACCTTTCGTCATATCACAAAAATTCTATCCAACTCACTGGGGGGATATGAGAGGCAGGAGTGGGAAGTCATCTCGTTCCATGATACCAAAGTGCCATATAACTAATGTGAACTAGACTATGATGAGTAAGAACTGGTCCAACCCACTATCCTGTAGTATACCTGGTGAGGGAAGACCCCTTCACATTCACCAATTGTTTCCAAATTTTATAGAACCTATGTGATGCATTTCTTTTCAGATATACACCCCTCTCCAACCGTATTATATTATTTATTTTATTCTTTTTTTTTTTAAATCAAATGTTTTTTATTGATTTTTATAAAGATTTACATAAAGGAAAAAAAAAAGGAAAAAAAACAACAACAACCAGACAAACATTGGAGAAACACAGTTTTCCACCCCACAACCTTAAGAAGCATAAAGCATGAGTTATTTATACATCTTGGCTCTGCAAAACCAGCAGAATTAGATGAACAAATATTTGAACATAGTAACAATAGTCAATCCAATTACATATAATTTGTGGGAGTACTAATAACATTTTAATTAATTTTCAAAGAAGTTTAATTTGAGGCATCATATAAACGGAACTCAAAACAAGACGAGGCGAAATCTGCTCAGTTCCCTAGATGTCAAAGCAGAGCCATCAATCCATAGACCCCATATCTTGTCAAATTTAGAGATAGCATTTCTTTTTAGGTATATGCCTTTTTCCAAATTTACTAGCCAGTTAACTTCATGAATAAATTCTGATATCATAGGCTCCTGGTCTGCTATCCATTTTTGGCCTATCAATTTTCTTGCCATATATAACATACGTGCCGCCACAATTTTGCCGTACTCATCAATAGTCAGATCTTCAACATATCCCAGTATACATACTAATGGTGAAAGCTCTACATCAATTGAATAAACCCTGTTAATCATTGCTACAACACTCTTCCAAAAGGACACCAAGTTAGGACAGTTCCACATCATATGAAGCATATCTGCTATGTTAGTTTTGCATCTAGATTGCAAAAAAGAACTTCGGCACTCCATACATGAATACATAAGAAATATTGTATCTAGACTGATGTCACTTTACAAAATGAAGGTTTTTTGAGCATAATTTGGCCAATTCATGTGTGCCCATCAACCACGACAAGGTAACCTTCGTATGATGGGTAACTACGCTACCACTGGATATGCCACTCTTGGGCTGTAAGCCTGTATGGACAATATGTCTCTGTTTGGGCTTTAACCTTCAATGTATGGGTTGGTAGAGCTAGTTAAAACCACCTGTGAATGAATAGAAGGAATTAGTGGGAGGGACGCATGGTCAGATAAAAGGCTGTCAAACTTCTAATAGTGTGAACACGTACCTGCTGCAATGTCCCAGGACCGGGATCCCAAAAATGATTAATAGAAAAGAGAGGGGTCGCTCACTGGTCTATTCGGGTGCTCTGAAGAAAAAAGTAATCTAAATTGCAAAAAAGAACTTTGGCACTCCATACATGAATACATAAGAAATATTGTATGTAGACTGATGTCACTTTACAAAATGAAGTTTTTTTGAGCATAATTTGGCCAATTCATGTGTGCCCATGAACCACGACAAGGTAACCTTCGTATGATGGGTAACTACGCTATGCTACCACTGGATATGCCACTCTTGGGCTGTAAGCCTGTATGAACAATATGTCTCTGCTTGGGCTTTAAACCTACAATGTATGGGCTGGTAGAGCTAGTTAAAACCACCTGTGACTGAAAGGGAGGGACACATGGTCAGAAAAAAGGCTGTCAAACTTCTAATAGTGTGAACACGTACCTGCTGCAATGTCCCAGGAGTGGGATCCCAAAACTGATTAATAGAAAAAAGAGGGGTCGCTCACTGGTCTATTCAGGTGCTCTGAAGAAAAAAGTTTTGCATCTAGGACAGTGGGGACTTGAACGAAATCCTATGTTAAATAAGAATTGAGGTTTCCTGTATACCTGGTGCATCACATATACAGCTCTGGCAAAAATTTTCAGTTTCTCTGATTTTTCTCTTTATAGGTATATTTTTGAGTAAAATGTACATTGTTGTTTTAGTCTATAAACTACTGACAACAGGTCTCCAAAATTCAAAGCTAAATATTTTGTATTTATTTGCAGCAAATGATAAAGCGTCAAAATACTAAAAAAGAAACACAGTGCTTTCAGACCTCAAATTACTCATGTTTTAACTCAGGAACAGTTCAGAAATCAATATTTGGTGGACTAAGGTTATGTGCCCACAATGCTGAAATGCTCCGGATTTTTCCTGAGCATTTCTGCATCTCCCTGGCAGAAAAAACACATGCGGATTGTGCATGCGGATTGTACATGCGGATTGTACATTCGTTTTTCCTGCCAGGGACATGTGGATGTGAAGCTTTCTTCACATGTATTTCCGCATGCAGGTTGACAAGCGCTTTCCAAACGATTTTAGCATCACTTGGAAAGTGCTTGACAACTTCACACTATATAAATCCATGCAAACAGCATGGATTTATATACTGTGACTGTAAAGAATGTTTAAAAATAAAAAAATAAATCTATACTTACCTTCTGATGGCCCCCGGAGTCTTGCTTCGGTCCGTTCTCCCTTGCCGGCAGCTCGCGGTACACTGCACTGAAGGACCTGCCGTCACATGACTATGACGTTAGCGCAGGTCCTTCAGTCCATCGCGATCTGCCGGCATGGGAGGATGAGCGCACCGCGGGCCATCAGAAGGTAAGTATAATATTTATTTTTTATTTTATTCTTTTTTTACAGGTACTATGGTACCTGGGTCCGGAGGAGAGTCTCCTCTTCTCCAAACCCGGGTACCATCCGCACATTGGAACGCGTGGAATGCGCATCTACATATACAGTGATGCTTATTCCATGCGTTTCAATGCAAGTCTATGGCGGTGAAAACGCAGCACTTCCGTAAAATAATTGGTCATGCTGCGTTTTTTTCCGCAATGATAAGACGCAGCGGAAATTTCCACAGCATGTGCACAGCACATGAGGATTATCATTGGGGAACATGGCAGGCCTTCTACCATGCGTTTTTTAAGCATTTCTGCAGCGTTTTTGCCGCTGCGGAAACGCTTAAAAAACACATCGTGGGCGCACAGCCTAACCATGATTTTTAATCACAGCTTTCATGCGTCTTGGCATACTTTCCACCAGTCTTTCCATGCTTTCCAACAGAAAACTGTTCAGTGGTCTCTTAATTTTTGCCAGAGCTGTATATGGGATAGTCTATGGGATTTACTTAAAGACAGTTGTGGAACTCTTTCCAGTATATCTGACCAGTGATTTTCCTCTATGGGTCCCATTACACTCTCCCATTTCTCTTTTGATCGCATCAGCTGGTTTGTCAACATAATGTGTAAGAGAATGTTATAAAGTAATGAGATCAGTCCACGAGAACTGTGTAGATTAGTTATTCTCTGTATTATTGAGTTTCGGGGTACCCCTCCTTCCAAAACAATGCTTTCCGCCCAATATGCGTGCCTAAATTGTAAGTATTTATAGAATTCAGATGGAGGTAACCCATATTCACTTTGCAGCTGTGAGAATTCCTTAATCACATCACCTGTCAGTACCTGATTAAGTCTGTTTAAACCTTTGTCGCTCCAGGAGCCAAATCCCACCAGTTGGTATAGATTTGGAAGCCATAGAGTTTTCCATAATGAAGTAAATTGTGAAACACCTTCTATTCCTTGTAATTTTTTCACTGTCCCCCAAAGTTTGTGACATAACAGCATAGTCGGTATTTTGCCTCCAAGTGTCCCAAACTCATGTGCCTCCAATACCTCATAGAGTTTATCGGATTGGAAATAATGCTGTAGCAACATACGCTGAGCTCCCCCTCCCCCAGGGTCGTCCTATCCCCGAATATGTTGAAGCTGAGATGCCACATAATATACCCATGGGTTAGGAACTGCAAGCCCTCCCATTGTTTTGTTTCTTTGCAATGTTTCCAGTTTAATTCTCGGAGTCTGTTTGCCCCATATTAATTTTCTAAACTCCTGACTGACTTTAAAGAAAAACCTCCGATTTATCCATATTGGGGAGTTGTGTAGAACATACAGCAATTGTGGCATCCAGATCATTTTGACCAGGTTAGCACGGCCCACCACCGACAACGGTAACTTATACCATGTGCCTAGTTTACCTCTAAATTTAATTAAGACTGGATCAAGTTTCAACTTCTCATAATCATTTATTTTTGCCGATATATTGATGCCTAAATATTTAAACTCCGATACCACTTGTAAACCCGAATTAATGTAGTGGGAAGCATTCTCCTCTATATTATCCAATGGAAGTATAACTGATTTGCTCCAGTTTATCTTCAGACCAGAGTATTTTCCAAATGTTTCTATCGTTTCCATTGCTATAGAAACTGCGTATAATGCGACCTTCTCTTCACTATTCCCTCTATGAAACCCAACTATTCCTGGATGCTCCCTGATAACCGATGCCAGGGGTTCAATGGCCAATGCAAAGAGCAGGGGGGACAACGGGCACGCCTGGCACTTACCTCTACTCAGTCCAAAAGCCAGGAAGAGGTGTCCATTTACCCGTATTCTAGCCATCGGCCTACTATATAGCAATTTAACCCATGAAATAAAACTAGGTCCTATACCAAACTTTTCCAACACGGCCCATAAATATTCCCACTCAACAGAATCGAATGCCTTAGCGGTGTCCAGAGAGAACATACTGCCCCGTCCCCATCACCATCCACCAGCAATTGGAGATTAAGAAACAATCTCTGGATATTAACCGCTGTGGATCTAGCAGGCATGAAGCCTGACTGGTCAGTATGAATAACTGTAGAAATTACTGTATTCAATCTAGACGCCAGAACCTTCGCAATAATTTTTAACATCAGTTGACAATAAAGATATGAGTCTATATGAGTCAGGGATTAAAGGGACCTGGTTTAGGTATGACTACTATCACCGCCTCTTGCATTGAATGGGGTAGGGTTCCCCCCCTCAGCGCTTCATCGAAGGTAGCCAGTAAGTGGGGAAGTAGAATATTTCCAAATTTTTTATATATTTCTGTGGGAAGCCCATCTAGTCCTGGCGATTTGTTATTAGCTATAGAGGCTACTGCCATTTGTAACTCCTCCAGCGGTAGTGGTCTAGTTAAAAATTCTTGATCTTTACTGCTGAATGTCGGTAGTTTGATTTCCCTCAAGTAGGATGAGATTTGTTCTTTATTAAATTGCAGTTTGGATGTATATAGATCTTTATAAAATTCTAGCAGGTTGTTTGAGATCTGGTCAGTCTGGTTTACTAGCACATCTTCCCTGTCCTTCAAAGCACCAATAAAAGAACTCCCCATCTGGGCTCTTGCCATCATGGCCAGTAAGTGTCCTGCCTTCTCCCCCTCCTTGAAGAAGTGTGTCTGGGCAAACATGCGTTTATTTTTAGCTTTTTCCTTGATATGTGTGGTGTACGCTTCTTGTGCCTGTCCCCACTCCATCAGGTCCTCTTTTACACCGGTTAGTACAAATTTCTCTTCTGTAGATCTAACTCTATCCCGTAAACCTCCCCGAACTGTTTTGTCTTAGTTTTGGATCTGTTAATGGCCTGTATTAAGACTCCTCGTAAGCACGCTTTCATGGCATCCCATAATGTGTTTTGCGACAATTGTTTGTCCTTTTCCTTAAAATAATGTTCTAAGGTCGATGTGATCAGCGTAATATCTATAATTTGAAGCCGATATAGCCAGAGAATCCAGCGGCCGGGGTGAAAAACAAAGAGTAGTCAGCAAGGGTGAATGATCTGATAGCGCTCTGGGTAAATATTCCACTGTTCTTACCAAGGGGGAAATATGTTCTGTGCCCAATACCATATCAATACGCGACAAATGTTTTATGTGTCTTAGAATAGCAGGAAAATTGTCTAGTGTTAGGATATTTGAGACTCCATATGTCCACTAATGATAGGTCTGATAGTATTTCTCCAAACATAGTTATGGGGGCAGTTTTTGTAGCAGGGTCTGATTAATATCTATCCCAAAAGGGATGAACAACATTATTGAAATCTCCCATGTAAAGGACTGGGACTCCTGGTATTTTATTCATTAGTGGACCATTATTTTTCAAAGTAATGTTGTTATATGGAGGAGGAACATAGACTGCCACAAGTAGAATTTATTTTGTAAATATTTTACAGTGGATGCCCACAAATCTGCCTTCTCCATCTATCTTGGAATCAATTAATTCAAAAGGGATAGTCCTATGTACTAGGATGCTAACCCCCCCTAGAATATGTGGAGAAGGTAGAGTGGAAGCTGTGGCCAATCCATGAATATTTCATGCCCACATCAGTTTTTTCCAAAGTGTGTTTCCTGCAGACACACCACTGCAGGCAGGTGATCCCGGATATGCTCCATGACCGCCGCTCTCTTTAAGGAGTCCCCCAGACCTCTGACATTCCATGAGAGGAATTTTACTTTATCAGCAATGATATCTAGTTATATATGGATTGAAAAATACAGGTGACTTGTGCGGTATCCCTCCTTTCTCTTCCCTTTTATAACCCTCTTTACAGTATTTCCACTTAGTCAGCTTGACCGCTAGTATTTGCAGAACCAGATAATAAGTTATAGAAACAAAACCCCACAAACACATTTAAACAAACATTAATCCATCCATTCAATCATGATGAAGAAAGTCACCAGTCCATCCTGTAGCCGTATATAAGGCAAGCGAACAATCAACTTAAAACGAAAAGGGTCAAACACTTCCTGGGGGCCTGCAATATTCGGATATAGCTCAGGATAGTTGTGTCCACTGGGCCGTGGGTTAGGCAGCAAAGGATATGACCCCAACAGTGAATCGGGAAACTCCGATGGCATGTATCTTTAATTATCCAGGTTCAAAGTTACTGATTTTGACGGATCCTCTGCTCATTCAGATCAATTCAACGGAGTGCGTCTTTCGGATGTTCAAAAAAGAAAGTCTCTCCCAGAGCCGCCACTCTAAGTTTCGCAGGATAAATAATGGAGTATGAGGTTTGCAGACTGCGCAGCCTTCGTTTTACATCAAGAAACTGCGCCCTACGTTTTAAAACTTCAGTGGAGCAATCGGGAAAAAGGGAAATTCTTTGACCGTTAATAGAGAGATGTCCCCTTTATCATGGGCAGCCTTAAGGATAGCATCTCTGTCTATGTAGTTCAGCAGCTTTATTAATACTGGACGTGGAGGAGCTCCCGGTGGCAGTGGCTGGATTGGCACCCTGTGCGCCCTTTCTACAGCAAAGAGGGCAGACAGGCAATCAGTCCCAAACAAAGAACGTAACCATGTCTCAAAGTACTCGGATTATTGATGTTTTTTCAGGGACATCAATCTCTCTTATATTATTTCGCCTGAATCTGTTCTCCAAATCATCTGTTTTAGCTAATAGGGCCATAATCTGTTGGTCATGTCCCTGATTATCTGAGGCTGTTTATCCTCCAGATCACTGATTCTGCCCTCTGCTGCTGTAGTGCGGTCATTAACCTTTTGTATCCCTTGCCTCATGTAAGAAAGTTCTTCTTTAATCTCTCCCATCTGTCTGTTAAGTGAGGCTAAAGCAGGTCCATACTGTGTTACAGCTATCAACACATCCTTTATCGTGTGCTCATTAATGTGCTGATTTGTATTATGGTGGGAAGGAGTGATTTCTGGCTGAGGCTGTGGGGCACTGGAACTTTCAGAGTCATTTTCATCAGTGTCATTAATTGTTTCTCTGTGCTCTCAGAGAAATTCAGACACCTCAATGATTTGTGTCTGTGCCTCATTGACAGTGCTGGCTCCTGTGTCTGGAAATGTAGCAAATCCAGCCAGCCTCAGGGCTGTGCCTGCAGCCACTGACTTCCCTGTTCTTCTACCTGTTGCAAAGGAGCCTGCGTCATCTTGGATGCCTCCATTCCCTCCTGCTGCTGCTCCCCGTCGTCTCGCCGCCGCTATTCCAGCCATGATCGCTCCTCCTATGCACACCGGTAAGTGCTAGGATGTGTATAGAAGGGGTAATACCGCTTTTTATGAAGTTAGGGGCCCAGTGGATCCTCCGGCAATCTGCTTATTCCAGCAGCTCTTCTAACACACTTCCATTCACATGTATGGCCAGGCCACGCCCCCAAGGTTGGTTTATTATTTTACCTTTATTACAGGTGACATTGGATTCGGGACTAGGTGTAAGCTGAGTTTATGGTGTTTTTTATTTTTATTTTTTTTTTGCAGGGGAGAACATCAGGGACAAGGTGTAGGCGAGTGTAATGTGTTTATTTGAATATATTTTTTTTATTAATTTTAACATTTTTTTTTTTACTTTCAGCCCAGGCCCTGGTGGATGAGAGGCTACTGCTCCCATCCAGCGGCGCCTGGGCTTGCTATTTCCTATGGCAGTTGACGTCACTGCATTCTGGGTCTTCTATCCTTGGATTACGATATCGGAGAGAATGAGACACAGGACAGGATGTATGTGTCAACAAGCTCTAACTTTATTTCAAAGCATAGGGTTTATATGCACCCTGGAGGCAGGAAAAGGATTTACCATATATGGTTCGATTATACAATTTAACTATGCAAGCAAAAAAAAAACAACTAGTTTCTGTTCTCTTATGCCTTGAAACATTTAATTAGGCGTATCTTACTAGGAAGGACACGTCCTCTTCTAGCAAGGACACGTTATTGATACAAGGAAGGAACATTCAGCTGTTGTTGTTTTGACCTAAAGTAACTGTCAGACTTATATAGCATAGATGGGGTCTTTGAACTTGAGGGACCTCATCTTCTGCTATAACATTCCATCCTTTTGTTCCTTCATTTATCAATATGAATCTCTATATTTTCTTTTAGTACAACACTGAATACACATTAGAAAAAGCTTAAAAACCAAATAAACCGCAAGACACATTAGCAAAACCTGAAAAATAGCTTGTACTATACCAGCCAACCACCCACCGATACCTTTAAACCAATTTGCGGGATTTAGAAAGGAAAAGGTGTTTGCCCACCAGGAATCCTGATTCTTGAGGTTGGCCTCATCATAAAGCTTCCTTAATTTTACAACGTCTTCCAACTTATGCTTCAGCGTCAGTACACTAGAATTGTCTATGTAATGGCAGCATGCGAGCCCTATTATCTGGCACATCCCTCCTTGTGCTGCTGTTAAATAATCTAGTACAAGGGTATGTTGGTTCGTGACAATAATCAATTGATTCTGTACTGCAAGAGATCCGTTAACTACTTCTAAAATATCCCAAATCTGATCATCAAGATAGTCCGTAGCTTCTACTAATTTATCCCACATTTGTGTCAACATAGGGTATATAAACAATGCACTGAAAATTTTGTTTACCCCTCCCATTTGAACTATATGGGGTCTCCCACTTGGTCTTTCTTTATTGTCTGCTGATCGCTTATGCAGTGTATGTTTTGGGATAGACAAAGGATCTAGCTGGTCTGGAGTAACAATATAAGTTGCGGGTGTCAATCTGGCTAACGTACAAGTTCCTGTTACTCCTACTGGGAGCCACTTGAAAGCCTTGTCTCCACATACCCAATACATGGATGAGGGGAGATTCCATAATGCTGAATGTTGCAGTATTAGATGGTGAACTAAATCAACAAACTTAGAAACATTTGACATCATATACCACCCAGGCCCTTGACCTATAGGGGAACAATAGCCAGCATCAGGATTGCCACACGTAGGTGCACCTTTCTGATAACTTGAGCTTTCGTTACACTGTAGATTGCCAGGTACATTGGCACAGGTATCATTTGTCCCGTTTTTAATCCTTGTTCAGGTATTTTCCCTAGATCAGTAATTTTTGTTTTGTTACGAGGTACCCACTCCCCTCCTTTAAAAGCTAAATACAACCTGGGAATTATTTGACCCGTCAGGTTCCCTTGCCACCACGGAAATTTTGTCCATCCTACTACGGGAATCCCAACAGTGGTATTCCACAGTCTGTGTGGCATTATTGGCCCAAGTATCTGAACAGTTCACCCAAAAGTTTATCTCTTCCCATGAGACTGGGACAGCGAGAAAGGGTATGCTAGTGGACGTCACAGGGGCATGTGTACATATCCAACAATTAGCAATGGTCTGGTTTTGCTCCTTCAGTCCATCGATTAGAGCAAGATGGTGCTTAATGAATCTATTGTCGTCTCCATCTGTGGTGCTCAACCTAGTCCATGCACCTGTGGTTGTGAGTATGCAGGTAAGTATAAACAATGTCATCATTCTTTGTCCGCTGGTTCTCCTAGTATCTTTTTGCAATGGGATGCGTGGATCCAGGTCTCTTTTCCCTCTAGCTTAACGGCTGTATTTGTGGTCAGCAGAACTTGAAAGGGTCCATCAAACCGTGGATCTAGGCTTTTCCTCACGTGTCTTTTTATAACCACCCAGTCTCCAGGTTGCAGCGTATGGCTGCTAGAGTCTTGATCTGGATCTGGAAGAGAACTGAAGACATTATCATGTATTTGCTTAATCTTTTTGTGTAAAGCCCTCACGTAGGAACTTAGCACATGGTTGTTCATTTCTAATGCTTGCGGAAAGAAACACCCTAGGCTGGGTACGTTGCCAAACAATATCTCATATGGAGAGAGTCCAGTCTTTTTATTGGGCGTATATCTTACTGAAAACAGAGCAAGCGGTAAACAATCCGGCAATGGTTTTCCTGTCTCAGCCATGGCTTTCTGAATTTTTAATTTCAATGTCCCATTCAGTCTTTCCACTTTACCACTACTTTGCGGGTGATATGGGGTGTGGAATGCTTGTTGAATTCCTAGAGCTGACATGACTTCATTCATTATTTCACCTGTGAAGTGTGTACCTCTGTCACTCTCAATTACCTCTGGTACCCCATACCTGCAGACCACCTCCGCAAGCAGTTTCTTTGCGGTTGCCGCAGCCATGGCTTTGGCAATCGGGAAAGCCTCTGGCCATCCTGAGAACAAATCAATACAGACCAACACATATTCCCATGATCCTGACTTTGGCAGCTGAATATAATCAATTTGCAGTCTCTGGAATGGATAGAGGGGCCGGGGGGGGGGGGGGTGTTTGGGTGGTGTTTTAACTACTCTACCCTGATTATGTGTAGCACATATCATGCGCCCTTGTGTCAGGCTTTCTATACAGGTGGAGAATCCTGGTGCCACCCAATGTTTCTGCATCACACTCATCACAGCCGTTTTAGATTGGTGTGTCGGCCCATTTAGTATCTGGGCAGCCGCTGGGTACAGTGCCCTTGGAAGGCATCGTCGTGTCCCTTTCCCCCATACCCCATTTGCTTCATTCAGGCATGCACCTTCCTTTAACCACTTATCAACCTCCTCCTTTTGAGCCTGAGCCTGCATTTGGGATAAGATGTCCTCCGACACAAAGGGGTTTTTAGGGGCACTTAACTGACGTACTGTTGGCCCTTGTTGTGGCTTACAAGCTGCTGTTTTTTGCTGCTGCATCTGCCATCGCGTTTCCTCTACTCACCTGGTCGGTGCGTCTGGTATGTGCTCTTACCTTTATGACAGCTACCTTTTTGGGTGGTTGTAGTGCATCAATTAACTGCTGGACTGCATCAGCATTCTTAATGGGGTGTCCTGCTGCCGTCAGGAAACCTCTTGACTTCCATATGGGACCAAAATCATTCGCTATACCGAATGCGTACCTAGAATCCGTGTAAATGTTAACAATACTACCTTCTGCTAGTTTACAGGCCTCGGTTAGGGCCCTAAGTTCGACCTCTTGAGCCGATTGGTGTGGGAGCATTGGTTCTGCCTTGATTACTGCATTGAGGGAGACAACTGCATATCCAGTATGGAAAGTACCTGAATCGTCCTGATGACGGGATCCATCTACAAAAAATTCAAAATCTGCATTTTCTAATTCATGTTCAAATACAGTAGGTAAACCTGCCGTTTCTTGTGCCATCATTTGAACAGGGGAATTCTCTTAGTGACAGGGAGCAGGATAGACGGGGAATTGAAGGGGGTGGCAATGACATGATGTAAAAAATCAGTGTCAGTGTATGGCCAATCACCTTGCGTAATTACTGAATTGTCGGCCCCCGTATCTACTTGGAAATCGATTTCATGTCCCCCTGCACTATACAACTGGGAGTTGGGGGTAAGGAGATGAGGGGGTTCATGTGCAAGCTACCCTCATCCTATGGGGGCGTTGTTTGGTTGGCTGAAGGACCCGTACTCTAAGCATCTGGATACGGGTTGGTCCTACAGTCCTTTCTAAAATGTCCTGGCTTTTTACATCCGTAACATAGTCTCTGTCCTCCTCCTGCAGTCCGTCCTTTGCCTCTGTTGTTTCTAGGGGTAGTCTCTACTATGTGTACTCTGGCAGCTCTCTTTGCCTGCGCTATGTCATGCTGTGCCCCCTGGGCTATTCTAGCCAAATCCTCTGCTTTCACTGATCTCCAGTCTGGTCTACTTGCTTTTACCTTCTCTGCAATCCCCTTCTTTAGTCCATTCATGAAAGCACTTGCTAATACCCTCTCACTAGTCTTATTTTCGGGAATGAATCCCATTTCTGACCAAGTTCTCTTTAGTGCCCAAAAGTAATCTTTGGGGTCTTCTTCCTTACCTTGAACCCGGTCTTCTAGTGTAACCTGCCTCTCTGCCTGCCTTTCTTTGCATGCCTTTACCAACGCTGCTGCGAATAGGACTCCAGATGCTGCATCATTAGATTCTGCTTCTACGGGTCCGGTCCTATTGGCATACTGTTTTTTTGTCTCATCTATCAACCTATCATAGCGGGCTTCATCTGCCAATTTTCCCTTAATTACCCCCTGTAGATCCAACCTAGTTGCATTGTACGTATCCTGTATAGTTCTTATCATTAAGGCAAAACCCATAGGGGACTGGGACGGATCTGGCAGCTGGGAGATCAACGCCAACTGCTCTGAAGGACTCCATCGTCTATACATTAACATTGTGCGAGCTTCCTGACCTGGAACAACTGCGTCCCCCCCCCCGCTGCTGCTGCTCCCGGTGCTCCTGGCACAACTACCGTCCTCATTGGGAGTAGACTAGCTGGGTGGGGTCTCGGTCCTCCACATGCCACACAGATGTCTACTGTCAAGGGGTTCTGCTGTCCACATCTGGGGCAAACCCAGCAGTTAGGTTCCTGGGAATTCTGATACTGGGGTGGGGGTGACGTCGGGAGCGGACAGGGAGGAAAATCTGTCATTCCGGTTTTTGTCAGTCTGTAACATCCGTCTCCTAATTTTTCAATTTTCCTTCAAAATGAGCGCATGCATTCATCCATACATCCACTGTCTTCAACAGACCCTTATCTTTCAGCCATCCATGATAGGAGTTAAAGAAGGATTTCCATTTCTCTCCATTTTCATTCATTCCCGCTTTACACAATATTTTGTCAATACCAATCGGTGCCTGTTTCCCTTCTCTGCGTACCACTAAGTCTTTGGCTGTAATGCCTTCTTTGGCATTTTGTTTCCCCATTCTTTTGGTTCTCCTCACATAGAGTAGACTCCTCAGTCACTTAGACAATGGGCCACAAAGGTTTCTGGATCACACCACTATTAGCCTTCCAGGACTTATACGCCAGCCAGAAAAACAGACCAAAAACACCGATCCCGAGACACACCCACAACACAATCATCGGATCCATACTTTCATTCTTAAGTTTTTCCAAAGGATAGAAGGCAGGACTGACAATTTATCTGAGGGGATTCTACTGGTTCAAAGGGACCTGAGCCAGACAACAATCTGTGAATTAACTGGGAGCCGACCGCTCGGGGGTGAGGGAGTCTCTTCTATGTAGTGATATAATTTAGGTAGAATATAACAGTTATTCTTACCTCAGCGCTGTATATATCACCAACAGAGAGCTTCACTCGTCCCACGTCTCGGACCGGTCGAGCACCCCTGGGTAGATTAACTCAAGGTCCCTGTTTGGGCGCCAGCTGACGTCACTGCATTCTGGGTCTTCTATCCTTGGATTACGATATCGGAGAGAATGAGACACAGGACAGGATGTATGTGTCAACAAGCTCTAACTTTATTTCAAAGCATAGGGTTTATATGCACCCTGGAGGCAGGAAAAGGATTTACCATATATAGTTCGATTATACAATTTAACTATGCAAGCAAAAAAAGAAAACTAGTTTCTGTTCTCTTATGCCTTGAAACATTTAATTAGGCGTATCTTACTAGGAAGGACACGTCATCTTCTAGCAAGGACACGTTATTGATACAAGGAAGGAACATTCAGCTGTTGTTGTTTTGACCTAAAGTAACTGTCAGACTTATATAGCATAGATGGGGTCTTTGAACTTGAGGGGCCTCATCTTCTGCTATAACACAGTAGGCGCCGGCTGATGGTTGTAGCAGTCCCATCAGCTGGCGCCTGTGACCCGCGGTAAGATTTTTACCTCGGGTCACTATCACAGCTGTAGGATCATGCTGACATCTGTCAGCATGATCCCACAGTGCTCTGACCGGAGCCTGTGTTTCCTGCGCTGTCATGCAGATGACAGTGCAGGTAACCAGGTATGTTCGGCTCCCCCATTAAAATGAATGGAGTCTGTGTTCGGGTTCGGGTACTGTTCTAGTACCCGAACTTTTAATAAACTGTTCGGCTCATTTAGCCGAACCCGAACAGTCACTAGCTCGCTCACTACTAGTTATATGTAATAATGAGAAATGACACAGGGAATAAGTATTTAACTCACATACTGAAGTTTATTTAATACTTCACACAAAAGCCTGTGTTGGCGATGACCGCTTCCAGATGCCTCCTGTATGGAGAAACTAGTCACATGCATTGCTCAGATGTTATTTTGGCCCATTATTCCACACTAACACTGTTAAAATCCTGAAGGTCCCGTGGGGCATCTTCATCATCCTGGTAGATGGCAGAAAATTGGCCCTGAATGCCCTAAAGTCGCTGTAATTCTAATCCCCAGTGAGCCAATGGGATTGTAATATATGCTATTAACTGTTGTTGACCCAATAAAGTCTTATTGGAGTGTGGTCCCCTACTCTGCATTGTCGGAGTAGTGTTATACCCACGGGAAAGGAATACGGCAATCCAGGGCCGGCGTCCGCGGGCAGGTGCCGGGGCCCTGGACCATCAGGGGGGCCCACTCGTTATCGGTGCCTGGGCCGCTTTTCCGGCATCTGTGCAGGGCTGCCAGTGCAGTTCAAGCCCTGCTCTGCTATATGCAGCAGCACTGTGCGGTCAGTGTGCTGCTGCTCCACCAATCAGGCCCAGTGCTGTCACTTTCCAGACATGGCCGCGCGCTGTGCGGCTGTGTCTGGTAGTAATGACACGCAGGGGCGACACTGCACCTTTAATTGCACTTGTGTGTCGCACCTGCCACATCATTACTACCAGATACAGCCGCACAGCGCGCGGCCATGTCTGGAAAGTGACAGCACTGGGCCTGATTGGTGGAGCAGCAGCACACTGACCGCACACTGCTGCTGCATGTAGCAGAGCAGGGCTTGAACAGCACTGGCGGCCCTGCACAGATGCCGGGGAAGCAGCCCAGGCCCAGACGGCGAGTGGGCCCCCCTGATGGTCCAGTGCCATGTGACACGCCTGAGGCCCTGCACTGCCACATGACTGAGGAGCTGGACGGGACACAGGCCAGTGGGCAGGTGAGCGAGGCTTCCCCAATCCCCATATAAAAAAATATTTCTTATGTGTGTGTACATGTATGATGTGAATGTCTGTGTATGTCAGTGTGTATGACTGTGTATATATATTTATATCTGTTTTATATGTTTTTAAGAATGTGTTCAAATATGTATGTGTGTGTATCTGTGCGTGTCTGCTTATTGTGTGCATATATCTGTGTACCATGTTCATGTGTGTATGTGTGTGCATGCCTGCGTACCGTGTGCATGTGCATGTCTGTGCACTGTGTGTGCGTGTCTGCGTATTGTGTGTGCGTGTGTCTGCGTATTGTGTGTTTGCGTGTGTGTCTGCGCATTGTGTGCGTGTGTCTGCGTATTGTGTGTGTCTGCGTATTGTATGCGAGTGTGTCTGCGAATTGTGTGTGTGCGCGCGTGTCTGCGTGCGTGCGTGTCAGCGTACTGTGTGTGTGTGCGCGTGCATGTCTGCATATGCGAAGAATGAGGTGGCAGGCTGGGCCCTGTGTTGTATACCTATATTTCTCCGCCGTATCTGTGCATCATGAATCGTGGTATGTGCTAAAGGGGCCCACTGAGACTCTTTCGCCCGGGGCCCACAAAAACCTGGAGCCGGCCCTGCGGCAATAAATAGGATGAGCTCTGCCTCTGTGATCTTTCTAACACTGCTGCATAGACAGTGCATGCACACTCCACTCTGCTACATACGCACATTTACATACACACGCACAGTTCTGCTACATTCGCACATTTACATACACACACAGCTCTGCTAAATACGCACATTTACATACACACACAGCTCTGCTACATATGCATATTTATATACACACAGCTCTGATTCACATAGACACAATACGTACGTACAATTTGTCAATAACATATATAGTTTCCCCTCGAGTTATTTTTGATGGTCAACAAAATACGATTTTCCAGTAATTCATTTCTCACACTCTAGGTATGATAATGGCTTCTCTCTGTGTGGGAGATCTTTAAAAGGGGTTGTCTACTACTTGGACATCCTCTTCTCATTCCTCATGTTTAGTCCTGTTAAAATAAAAACAATTATACAAACCTCACATGCCTGTGCCTTTCTAGCGGTGTCAGCACTTGCGTGTCCGGGGGGACGTTGTTATACGTAAGCCCTGAGCCCACTCAGCCCTGGAGTCACTGTCCCCACCTTTGGACACATTGAACAATAAGAGGAAGTCAGAAAGCAGCTGTAGCCCTGGCTTCCTGTTGATGTTCAATACGTCCGAAGGCAGGGACAGTGAAGCTGGCACTGATTGGACACAGGGCTCGTGTGATGTAACAACCTCACATGAGCCCCAGGAACACGAGTGCAGACACGGCTGGAACGGCGACGGCACAAAGGGTGAGTATGAATGTTTTTATTTTAATGAGGCCAAACATGAGGAATGACAAGTGGTCGCCCAAATAGTGGACAACCCCATTAGGAAGATACATGTTTCAGTTAAAACTTTTCAAACATTCTGAACATGAAAAAGGCTTCTCCCCTGTGTGACTTCTCTGATGTTTATTAAAGTGATTGTCCGGTACTTTTTTAAGTTGCCCAATGTATTTAGCATGTGGGAATAAGTATCTCTGTAAATACCTTGTGTTGCAGATAATGCCTGTGAGCGGCGCTATCATTGGCTGCTCACAGGCATCACGTGAACCTCAACTGCAGCCGGCACTGACATCCGCTGACGTCACGGCTACAGCCGAGGGTCTCTCTTCCGCATTCCATCGGTGGCTGCTGGATTGTGGGCAGGGTTATTCCCCAGCGTCACACCCTGCATCAAACGTGCGCTCTCCCTCTCCCCATTCATTGGGAAAGCACGCTGTGGATGCTGGGTGTGACGCGGGAATAACCCCGCCCACAACCCAGAAGCCACCGCGGGGACCCCAGCGCTGAGTCACGCCTCACTTGTTGTGACGTCAGTGCGGGGTCACGTGATGCCTGTGAGCGGCCACCGATAGCGCCGCTAACAGGCATTATCAGCAACACAAGGTATTTACAAATATACTTATGCCCACATGCTGAATACATTGGAAAATTTAAAAAAAGTACCGGACAACTTCTTTAAGAGTTGATTTACCTGTAAAACATTTCCCACATTAAGAACATGAAAAAGGCTTCTCCCCTTTGTGAATTCTCTGGTGCTAAATCAAATCTGATTTCTTGTTAAAACCTTTTCCACATTCTCAACAGGAAAAAGGCCTCTCTCCTGTGTGGGTTCTCTGGTGGCAATCAAGATGCGCCTTCCAGTTAAAACATTTCCCACATTGTGAACAGGAAAAAGACTTCTCCCCTGTGTGGGTTCTCTGGTGCTTAACAAAATATGATTTCTGGCTAAAACATTTCCCACATTCTGAACATGAAAAAGGCTTCTCCCCTGTGTGAATTTTCTGGTGCTTAACAAAATATGATTTCTGGTTAAAACATTTCCCACATTCTAAACATGAAAAAGGCTTCTCCCCTGTGTGGGTTCTCTGGTGCTTAACCAAATCTGACTTCTGGTTAAAACATTTCCCACATTCTAAACATGAATAAGGCTTCACCCCTGTGTGGGTTCTCTGGTGGTTATCAAGATGTGTTTTCTGGATAAAACATTTCCCACATTCTGAACATGAAAAAGGCTTCTCCCCTGTGTGAGTTTTCTGGTGCTTAACCAAATCTGACTTCTGGTTAAAACATTTCCCACATTCTGAACATGAAAAAGGCTTCTCCCCTGTGTGATTCCTTTGGTGCGTAACCAAATCTGACTTCTGGTTATAACATTTCTCACATTCTAAACATGAAAAAGGCTTCTCCCCTGTGTGGGTTCTCTGGTGCTTAACAAAATATGATTTCTGGTTAAAACATTTCCCACATTCTGAACATGAAAAAGGCTTCTCCCCTGTGTGGGTTCTCTGGTGGTTATCAAGATGAACTTTCTGGATAAAACATTTCCCACATTCTGAACATGAAAAAGGCTTCTCCCCTGTGTGAGTTTTCTGGTGCTTAACCAAATCTGACTTCTGGTTAAAACATTTCCCACATTCTGAACAGGAAAAAGGCTTCTCCCCTGTGTGATTCCTTTGGTGCGTAACCAAATCTGACTTCTGGTTAAAACATTTCCCACATTCTGAACATGAAAAAGGCTTCTCTCCTGTGTGAGTTCTCTGGTGCTTAAGAAAAACTGATTTCTGGTTAAAACATTTCCCACACTTGGAACAAGAAAATCCGTTCTCCGCTGTGTGATTTTTTTGATGTTTAAAAAAAGACTTTTCGAGTGGAAAACAATCTCCAAATTCTGAACGTGAACATGCCTTCTTTGCTTTAGGAGCAGTTTGTTTTTTAATGCTTATTATAGGACTTTGATTTTCCTTAGTGGTCGGTAATGAATTAGAAGACAGGACGTGTTTCAAAGGATTAGATGACTGATCTTTGTTGTGAAGGGATGATGGTATATCTGGAGTAATGGCATTCACTTCAATCGTATCCTGTGGGATCTCAAGGTCATCTGATTTGAAAACTGAAGATGTCAGCTGTCCCTTTGATCTCCTGGTACAGTCATCTGCCAAGATTAAAACCAATTTTAACATTTCTACTTAAACTGTCAGTAAAAATGGCAAGTTAAGTAAAAAAAATAATTATTCACCAAGACAATGACAGTTCACAGTCTAATAGAAAACCTCATAGCATGAAGCAGTAGACCATGGTGTTCAACTGTTTGTTCATTCTTCCTCCCAAATATGAAATAAAAAGTCACCAATGTTATGTAGGCGAAAATAATATCAATAAAAACGTTTACTCATCTCAACAAAAAACAAGTCCCCACTCAGGTCCATCATCTGTCAGTGGAAAAACAGAGGTTTCCACATTATTAGTGGCTCAAAGGCTCTGGAAAAGTAACATGGCTTCCATAAACCAATCCAGCAATATCCGCTCTCCCAAAGTCAGATCCCCCCCCCCACTTCTGAGCCTTGCAGTGCACCCAAACCACATTTAGCATCCATGTATTTGACATTACTATAGTGAGAGGAACCCACTTAACTTATGGTGTGTGTCTCATGGAGCACAATCTGGGCACTATGTGTTGGGTAAAAAATGGTATATTTGCAATTTTCACTCTCCAACATAGTCTGCGTGCTAATTTGTGGAAAGTGACTGTGGAGTCAAAATAGTAACTACTCTCATAGATTAATTCACTGAGGGTTATAATTTCCATAATGTAGTCACTTTATGGTGATTTATACTGCTCTGATTTTCTGCCATTTTGTCATATTAGGGCTTATGTAAATGGTGTGTCCCATCTCCTCTGGGATCTGATCCTGTGACGTCTGCTTCTGTCACCAGGCGCCTCCTTATTAATTCTGCAGGCGGCGCTGGTAATGGAGGAGACGTTAGAACCAGAAGCTCTGGGCGGCACAGGCTCTGTCCAGCCACTAAGATTAGGGTGTCTGGGACCTGTGGTACCATCAAGTCTGGCAGTATGGGTGTGTGTGCTGTCCAGCTGGAGTAATCTGCTCCCTGCTTCAGCCAACTGGAAAGCACCGGACCC
The DNA here is from genome assembly GCF_046119375.1 of Phyllobates terribilis. NCBI lineage: Eukaryota > Metazoa > Chordata > Amphibia > Anura > Dendrobatidae > Phyllobates > Phyllobates terribilis. The sequence continues at coordinate 11,253,417 of NW_027362795.1, read as the reverse complement.
TACTAAAGCTGGAAGCATATTGCCGGAAGCTGCCAGATACAGCCTTGTTCTCCCTTGGTTTAGTCCTCTGTGCTCAGCTCCCGGCTTGTGTATTTGTTTCGGTTGTGACCTCGGCCTGTTTAATGACTACTCCTGTGTCTTCTGATTTTGTATGTTCTCTGCCCTCCTGGTTCTGACCCGGCTACCTGACTATTTTTCTTGCCATCTCACTCCACAGAACAGCAGGTAACACCGTGGCTCAAGCCTAGGGGTCTCTGTGTCCAGATCCATGTAGAGGGGTTAAAGGGTGATGAGTAAGAGAATCCCTGGGATCTGGAAAATGGAGTAGATAGCGCCAAGCCTGTTCATGTGACCATCGTTTTAGATGCCAGGTGACCATGAACAGTGCCTCGAATACATTGTGTCCACAAACTATTCCAGCAAAATCCGCATTCAAATAGCTAAGTGGTACTCCTTCCCTTCTTAACCTGCCATGTGATCAGACAGTAGTGTACAACTGTATATAGGGTATTATTAAATAAATAAATAGAATGGTGGCTCTAATGGGTATGCCCTATGCCTGCTGCAAGAAAGGCCAACTACCACAGTTGTCTGAGAATTTCCAATGTTAAAAATAAGTGAACTTGCTCTGGTACGTAGGGTATGACAAAAAGTAATAACAATGAGGATATTAAAAAATTACCAAACTTATTAAATAGGTAAGTTACAAAAAGTTTAAAATAATTATTCTATTTTAAAAGGTGACTGGGAAGCTTAAAAACGGTGGAAGGAGGAAGGTTAATAAAAGTAGGGACCATGGAGATTAGTCCTGGATAAGGTGCAATACAAGCTTCCTGGAAGGTCTGTGGATGATCACGTCAGAGGGTCCCCCCTATGGAAAAAGGAGGGGATTGGCTTAATGACAGATTTTAGAGGTTACCTTCATGGATCATTAGGATAGAAAATGACCTGATTGGATGTATAAAGGGTTGGGTAGGTCTGGTCAGGTGTGGGTTATCCAGATTCAGGTAAACTGTAGAGAAACAAGAGTCGGTTTGTGCTTCAAATGCGAGAGATCCTAGTTACCTAGGGGAGGTTCATGTACCTGTAGTGGTTGATTGTAGTTGGAAGATTTTGATGCAGAGAAGGGGGCGACTTCCAATTGTATAGGGTGAAGGCGATAACCTGTATTGAGTGACAAAGAGAGCAGGGAAAAATGATTAGTAGGAAATGGCAGTAATTTGAGGAGCGAAGTCACTCCCTTCTCTGCATCAAAATCTTCCAACTACAATCCTTATAATCCATGAAGGTAACCTCTAAAATCTGCCATTAAGCCAATCCCCTCCTTTTTCCATAGGGGGGACCCTTCGACGTGGTCATCCACAGACCTTCCAGGAAGCTCGTATTGCACCTTAACCAGGACTAATCTCCAGTGTCCCTACTCCTATTAACCTTCCTCCTTCCACCGTTTTTAAGCTTCCCAGTCACCTTTTAAAATAGAATAATCATTTTAAACTTTTTGTAACTTAGGTATTAAATTTGGTCATTTTTTAATATCCTCATATATAGGGTATTATCAGACTCAAGAGAAGTTGGAAAATAATTTGTAAGGTCCATTTGTTTCCTATCATCCTTTGTGAAGAATTCCAAAGTTATCACCACATAAAGTGACACACGTCTGATTTGAAAATGGGGCCTCATCAGGAACACATAACTGGCTGCGGGAAGGGGTTAAATCAGAGGATTTTGGGCACTAACTACTGTAGAGAAAAACTGAGTATAGACAATAACACATCTACTGAAATGATCAAACGCAACAGTCTCCATCAGAGAAAAAGGAGTAACTAGTGGTGAAACCTCTCTGGGGTAATTAGAGTATGGGGCTCGGTGGCTCTTGGCAATCTAAACTATTATAAGGGACAATATTTTCTATCAGATGAGTTTCAAGAAGAAATATTAGACATTTAAAGAGAACTTTTATAATAGTGCAGAGCTGAGGTGTCTTAAATTTAGACCTTGGGCATTTGGAAGAGGTAATGGGGACCTTTTTTTAAAAATACTACCAGGGAGTTACAGACTCACATAAGTGAGGCTGGCCAATCCCACCACAATCAAACTATCATACAGAATGAACTTGTAAAATAAAGAAAAAGACATAGAATTAAATTTTTTTACATCCCTAACGTTTGTATGAGGGGAGAGCTCCAACACTAAACTGGAGTTACACTCATTTATGGTGGACCATTGGAGCTACTATGAGTCCTGACCAGGAGAGTAGAGAAAGTATTAGCGCCCCCATTTCAGGAGAGATTGTGCAGTAATCTGAATTCTTTGGGATCTAAAACATAATGGAATTTATGACGTGGAGTGAATCCATGAAACCAGGGCTGGAGCCAACACATCTCCTGCAGGCGGGAATAAATGTATATTACAGCCATCAGCCACGCACAGCTTAGATATGTATCATGGCACAGGTGTAATGTTTTTTGTGTAGTTTATCACAATCCTATTTGAAGTTAGTTGGTTTTAAAAGAAATAGAAAAGTCAGGATAAAGGGAAACTCTGTTGTTATTGTACAGAAATTCACACTTGGCCTCACTGCACATTTAATGTTGTCGATCATAAAGGTGAAGTTTGGCCAGAAAGACTGGACCTGGTCTTGTAGGGACCATATGAGGACATTCAGCAGCACAGAAGGGAGAGAAGGTAGATTCATCCAATAAGATATCAGGGATCTAGGAAGCCAACAGCATCATTACCCTCCGCTTTCTCTTAGAGGCCCATCATAATATTTTTCTGCAAGTTAATTTTCTAACTTATATATGTATATATGCGCTGGTTTGAGTGAAAAAAAGGAATTGACTAGAAGTTTATAGAATATAAAAATATAATTTATTTAGATAATGGTAAAAGTGCTGATTAAAATACTGGAAACTATCGTAAAACTAGAGTACAGGGGTGCTTCTCTGTTCACGTTTGTTATGGGCGGCACGGTGGCTCAGTGGTTAGCACTGCAGCCTTGCAGCGCTGTGGTCCTGGGTTCAAATCCCACCAAGGACAACATCTGCAAGGAGTTTGTATGTTCTCCCTGTGTTTGGGTTCTCCGGTTTCCTCCCACACTCCAAAGACATACTGATAGGGAATTTAGATTGTGAGCCCCGATGGGGACAGCGACGATAATGTATGTAAAGCGCTGCGGAATATGTTAGCGCTATATAAAAATAAAGATTATTATTATTAGGCCTTTGTTTATGGGAGTGTGTGGAAAGACTGAAGGTTCCTATAAGGGAATTCAAGATAATGGAGAGTTAGTGAATTGGAGAGAGCTGTGAGTGTTAATCAGATACACAGTTGGGCAGGAGGTACCTGGTAACTCTTGTTGCCGATCTGGATTTGCTTGATGAAGGTATATATGGAAAGTGGTTTTTCTTGTTATTCCAATGGGAGTACTAAAAAGAGATGCAGTTAATGGATATTTAAGGTAATTGCTTACTATATGTAATGCACACGCCCGGACTGACTGGCGTATGCGTGTTTAGTGGTTCCACTGTGCCATGAACCGGAGAGTGCCTGGAGGGGCGTAACTAAGTATCTGCCCGATCCGACCAAGGTCGCACGACGGCATACGACGCCAGTGCACCGGGGAGGAACCGAGTAGAGAGACCAGGGTCTACTCCAGGTCAGACTCCGGACACGGCTGTTGACCCACACCGGGGAATACAGGAACAGGCAGGCTGGGTAGGGTCCAGTACAGACTGGGAGGCAAAATTCAGAGCCGCAGATGCGGTCAACAAACAGAGTAAAGCGAAACCGTAGACGCGGTAGACAAGGCAGAGAAAAGCGAAACCGCAGACGCGGTAGACAAGGCTGAGCAGAGCGAAACCGCAGACGCGGTAGACAAGGCTGAGCAGAGCGAAACCGCAGACGCGGTAGACAGGGCTGAGCAGAGCGAAACCGCAGACGCGGTAGACAGGGCTGAGCAGAGCGAAACCGCAGACGCGGTAGACAGGGCTGAGCAGAGCGAAACCGCAGACGCGGTAGACAGGGCTGAGCAGAGCGAAACCGCAAACGCGGTGGACAGGGCTGAGCAGAGCGAAACCGCAGACGCGGTGGACAGGGCTGAGCAGAGCGAAACCGCAGACGCGGTGGACAGGGCTGAGCAGAGCGAAACCGCAGACGCGGTGGACAGGGCTGAGCAAAGCGAAACCGCAGACGCGGTGGACAGGGCTGAGCAAAGCGAAACCGCAGACGCGGTGGACAGGGCTGAGCAAAGCGAAACCGCAGACGCGGTGGACAGGGCTGAGCAAAGCGAAACCGCAGACGCGGTGGACAGGGCTGAGCAAAGCGAAACCGCAGACGCGGTGGACAGGGCTGAGCAAAGCGAAACCGCAGACGCGGTGGACAGGGCTGAGCAAAGCGAAACCGCAGACGCGGTGGACAGGGCTGAGCAAAGCGAAACCGCAGACGCGGTGGACAGGGCTGAGCAAAGCGAAACCGCAGACGCGGTGGACAGGGCTGAGCAAAGCGAAACCGCAGACGCGGTGGACAGGGCTGAGCAAAGCGAAACCGCAGACGCGGTGGAAGCGAAACCGCAGACGCGGTGGAAGTGAAACCGCAGACGCGGTGGAAGCGAAACCGCAGACGCGGTGGACAGGGCTCTGTTCACACGGAACAGACTGGAAGGGAAAGGCAGAACCAGATACCCACAGGGTACTTGCAGAGAAGTAGCGAGTGGACCACAAACTCACAAACGGAAGTACAGTGACAACGAACAGGAGTAGGTACGAGTTCAGACTCTGCAGAAAAGTAGTTACAGGCGTTGATTATACTCTGCTGAGCAGCTGTACTGAATTGCTGATGCAGTATTCAATGAACCTGTGACAGACAGGGGGGATCCGTGAGGATACCGTGCTGCTTTAAGGTGCCTTAGGGCAAGTACTGCGCGTGGTATAGTGTCAGGACACTCACCGTGGATTTAGAGGTACGTGGTGTCTGCGCAGCTAGGTATGCGTCTAGTAGCTGCCAGCGTCAGTAGGTGGTATGATAGTGATGGCTTTGGTGTACCGTGCTGCCAGAAGGTCACCCTGAGTTATTTGCTGTCTGGGGGTCATGCTAGACCCTCACCGGTACTCCAGGGGTAGGCGCGGTTTTTAGCTTGAACACTTGGCTGCCAGCGTTGCTAGAACTATATGGCGGTGTTACATTAGTTTCCAGTTTGCAGCGCTTGAAGACCTGCATGATCACGTGTGTCATGTGGTCGGAGCTCATAAGGAGGCCACAGAGGACCAATTTTCCTATGCGTTTCGGAAATCTCTCGGTTTTCTTTGTCAGGGATGGTCCTTGCAGAGTCTGTGGGCTTTTTATACACATGTTGATGAACTGGATACAGGTGTCTACTATCAATCAACCAGTTTCATGATTGGGTTCAGTTAAAAGCGAACAACTCTATTCACTGTTAAGGCCTTTTAGTCTCAGAGTGTCCAATTGGAATATCCATTGGCTTTCTGCCCTGGACATCTGCTTAATAAAGTTACCCTTTTTGCCAATACTTCTGTACCTCTTGAATACCCATTACTTTGATGTTTGCGTGGAGCCGCCATGTTTTTCAATAAAATGCTTAGATAACGGGTGGCCCTCAAATTTATTTTTAGTGTTCCTTAAATGCTCGCCTATCTGCATGGTAAAAAGCTGAGTGTACTAAAAAAGGAGGGAGTCCTGGAGATAAAGGGATTTTTTACAGATGGAGCAACCATAATCCCCAGATTTCTGGCTTTCCTAAAGATGAATCTTGGTGCTCGGGGTATAACGTCACCTATAATCTTATCATCCTGTAACTTGTTCCCAAAAGAAAACAATACCACCTCAGGAAATAAATTGAAGATAGATGTATGGTTTTCAGTTAAGTCATTACTCTCTAAAACCAAATTAAGTCTTTTTGCTTAATAAAGGATTAAACTACGCTCCGTCTGATAAGTTCGATAAATTTGAGGCCTTCATAGGCAAACAATTTATGAGGCAACTAGCCATTAAGAAGCATTTTCTAAAAAAATACATCTACTGCCTATCAAACCCTCCTCTGATTCCCTTACCAATAACTATAAACACACGGATCTAAAAAACAAATCAAACTTTCACCCCTTGAACCAGTATTCCACATCAATGGAAACTTTCCAGAAAAATGTTAAAGATGACATTTGGTGAGTTAGTAAAAAAAGTGTTCAAAATTCAAAAACCAACCTCACTCGAAAAGAGTGTCTAGCAATCAAACAACTGCGAAGCAACAATAATATAATTATACGGCCGGCGGATAAGGGAGGGAGAATTGTGATACTTGATCACCATCAATATCACAATGAATCATTAAGACTCCTAAGTGACAAACAAACGTATGAACGCATGACCAGTGACCCTACTCTACTTTACACAAAAGAAAGGAAGGCTTTGATCAATCTAGGACTCTAAACATGAATGTGAGTATATTTACACCCTACACCCTAGAACGGCCATATTCTATCACTTACTAAAGATCCATAAATCCTTAGACAACCCTCCAGGAAGACCCATAATCTCTGGCATTCATAGCCTGACCTCAAACCTTTCCAATTATGTCAAAAAGCACCTGCATAATATAGTCCCACTCCTACCATCACACCTTAAGGATACAACACATGCCCTAAGGTAGCTGAATGAGGTCCAATGGCAGAGCCATTACATTCTTGGCACTATTGACATCTCCAGTCTATACACTTTTATTCAACACCAAAAGGGGTGTCAAGCAGTAACTCACTTCTTAAACAAATATAGCAGAATGCCCCCGGACCAAATCAACTACATACAGGAGAGTATGTTGTTTATTTTAAATCATAATTCCTTTTGATATGAGGATAACTACTATACCCAGTGATGGGGGACCACCATGGGGACGAGGTTAACACCTAGTTACGCCAATCTCTACGTGGAGATGTGGGAATTCACCACAATATACCCTCATGGAACACTAAGTGTGAACCTGGTCCTCTGGCGGCGGTTCATTGATGATGTCCTTTTCATTTGGTCAGGCGACTAATCCTCCCTTTCTGAATTTATAGCAGGTATCAACACAAATGACTTCTTTTTGAATTTTTCCTCCCCCACTAGCTCAGAACAAATTATCTTCTTAGATTTAACTATCTGCATCAAAGAAGGTAAAATTGAGACTAGCACATTCTTCAAACTGACGGATACAAACAGCTTTATTTCCAGAGCCAACTGTCATTTACCCAGCTGGCTTCTAAATGTACCGCAGAGCCAATATATGTGACTACCCTGCAACTGCTCAAATCCTCAAGACTTTGAAAATGAGGCCAATCTTCTAACTTATAAATTTCTAGAAAAAGGCTATGACCATCAACACATCATTTCCACTCGTGAGCAAGTGAATACATGCCACGTTCCACACTTCTTGTAGGTAATAAAAATAAAAACACCCATGATCAGGAGACGTCTAAGTCCATAAATATCTCCCCTATCATAACTTCCTTTAATTGAAATATACATATTATGAAGAAAATTGTAAAATGCCACTGGAACAAGTTACAGGATGATAAGATTATAGGTGACCTTATACCCCAGGCTCCAAGATTCATCTTTAGGAAAGCCAGAAATCTGGGGATTATGGTTGCTCCATCTGTAAAAAAAAAATCCCTTTATCTCCAGGACTCCCTCCTTTTTCAATACACCTGGCTTTTTCCCATGCAGAAAATGCATGGTTTGCAAAACACTAGGCAGCAGGAAACAAATAACTGTGACTAATGGAACGAACACTATTAAATGGAATACACTATTAAAGACCACATAATCTGTTGCACTAATAGCGTAATATATGGTCTACAGTGTCATGCAACAAGCTGTATATAGGGAGCACCATTCGCCAGCTGAATACCAGGATAGGTGAGCATTTAAGGAATACTAAAAATAAATTTGAGGGCCACCCGTTATCTAAGCATTTTATTAAAAACATGGGGACTCCACGCAAACATCAAAGTAATGGGTATTCAAGTGGTACAGAAATATTAGCGCAAAGGCAACTTTATTAAGCATAGTCCAGGGCAGAAAGCCACTGGATATTTGTGACATGCAGAAGTAGTGCTGTTGCCTCCAAAGCATCCAGCAATTGTTACAAACAACACAAGCACAAGCGACAGGAAGTGTTGTGCTTCAGAAGCATCCAGCAACTAAAGGGGTTAAAGGAGACAGGGACTGTTTTAGCAGAGCCCCAGTGGGATTGTGGGGAACTTTTTATTGTAGTCTCGCTGAAGCCAAATAGAAAGGTGGTGTGTTATCTGGACCTGACAGAAGGCAACTGAACAGGATTCAGATCAGGAGAGAAACTAAACACAGGTCAGATAAACTCCCTGAATTAACAGTGCAGAGTATTATTGGGCAGGAAGATAAGGACTGTCACAAGGATCATCTCCCTCATCAAACCCTCCCCCCCTCCATCTCCATGCAGGATAAAGAATGCAGTATACTATTGTGTCCTTGTAAATGAAAAGCCTGTGGTTGTGTATGCATAGAAGTGTGCTGCTAACAGATCTAATCTATGCTGAATTATGCTACTGAAGAGACTATAATACTGTGCCTTGTGAACAAACTACTGTATTGTTACTGGAACCGGCTGCTCAAGAAACTCAGACTGTACTGTAATGAAGATTATTGCTGTAATATCCCTGAATTGTACTGGCCGTGCTTCAGATTATATTCCACTGTTAAACTGTTGAAAAAGACTCTTGTCAGATGTGTCTGGTCAGTAATTGAATCTATCGTGTGCCTGAGAGAAGCTGCAGCCTAAGATCGCCCTGAGTAATCGTTCCCTTGGATTCCAAAGAATTCATGAAACCCGTTTCGCCCTATCTGAACCTAGCGGCGTGCGTGTAACATATTTCAATTGGACACTCTGAGGCCAAAAGGCCTTAACAGTGAAATAGAGTTGCTCGCCTTTAATTGAACCCAGTCATGAAACTGACTGATTGACAGCAGACACCTGTATCCAATTCATCAAAATGTGTATAAAAAGCTCACAGACTCTGCAAAGACCATCCCTGACGAAGGAAAGAGATTTCCGAAACGTGTAGGAAAATTGGTCCTCTGAGGCCTCCGTACAGACTTGGACAACATCACACACGTGATCACGCAGGTCCTTAAGCACTGCAGCGCTGAGCGCCAAATTTCCCAAGCGGATGCAGCACCTAGTCACCGGTCGTGACTAGACGCTTCCAAGTGCCGCCTACTACACCGACTCCTTACCTCGGAGAAGACCCTGCACTGTCCATCTACCAGTGGTAACTAAGGTAACACCGCCATATAGTTCTAGCAGCGCCGGCAGCCAAGTGTTCAAGTTACCAATCGCTCCTACCCCTGGAGCACCGGTGAGTGTCTAGCATGACCCCCAGACAGCAAATAACTCAGGGCGAGCTTTTGGCAGCATGGTACACCAAAGCTACCACTATCATACCACCTACTGACCTCAGCAGCTACGAGATGCATACCTAGCTGCGCAGACACCACGTACCTCTAAATCCACGGTAAGTGTCCTGACACTATACCACGCGCAGTACTTGCCCTAAGGCACCTTAAAGCAGCACGATATCCTCAAAGATCCCCCATGTCTCTCACAGGTTCACTGAATACTGCATCAGCAATTCAATATAGCTGCTCAGCAGAGTATAATCAACGCCTGTAACTACTGACCAGACCATCTTGACTCCGAACCCTGGTTGCAGCAGACGATACAAGTGGCCGTGGAGCCCATTGATACCCCTCCCCAAACACAGGAAGTAAGTTACTATTAACCCACAAGCTCATCATCGCTGTATCACAGGGGGCCCTTATAATCCAACCTATAACGCTGCCCACCCTTTATCTAATTCGGTAATTTCCTGATTTGTTATACACAGGTTTCCATCACAAGTAGCAAGCCTGTACTAACTTTCACATTGGATCGTCTGGACCAATTAGGTCACCAGGTAACTAAGAATTAAACCTTTCTCTCCGGCAGTCTATAGTAAGCAATTACCTTATATATCCATCTCTTTTTAGTAATCCCATTGGAATAACAAGAAAAAACACTTTCCATATATACCTTCATCAAGCAAATCCAGATCGGCAACAAGAGTTACCAGGTACCTCCTGCCCAACTGTGTATCTGATTAATACTCACAGCTCTCTCCAATTCACTAACTCTCCATTTTCTTGAATTCCCTTATAGCAGTGATGGCGAACCTTTTAGAGACCGAGTGCACAAACTGCAAACCAAAACCCACTTATTTATCGCCAAGTGCCAACATGGCAATTTAACCTGAATACTGAGGTTTTAGCTTAGAAAAAACAATGCCTACAGAGAGCAAATGGGGGCAGCATAGAGCAGCCACAGACAGGAGCAGCGGTATGAGACTGCAGATATAAAGAATATGCTCACCCCCATCCTAGTATATGTGCCCCATCCTAGTATACTCCCCATCCTTGTATATGTGTCCCCATGCTGGAATACTCCCCATCCTTGTATACGTGCCCCCATCCTGATATATTCCCCAATTCTTGTATATGTGCCCTCATCCTGGTATACTCCCCATCCTTGTATATGTGTCCCCATCCTGGTATACTCCCCATCCTTGTATACGTGCCCTCATCCTGATATATTGACCATCCTGGTATATTCCCCATTCTTGTATATGTGCCCCCATCCTGGTATAATCCCCATTCCTGTATATGTGCCCCCATCCTGGTATATACCCCATTCCTGTATTTGTGCCCCCATCCTGGTATATACCCCATTCCTGTATATGTGCCCCCATCCTGGTATATTCCCCATTTTTGTATATGTGCCCCCATCCTGGTATATTCCCCATCCTTGTATATGTGTCCTCATCCTGGTATACTTCCCATCCTTATATACGTGCCCCCATCCTGATATATTCCCCAATCCTAGTATATGTGCCCCCATCCTGTTATATTCCCCATTCTTGTATATGTGCCCCCATCCTGTTATATTCCCCATTCTTGTATATGTGCCCCATCCTGGTATATTCCCCATCTTGGTATATTCCCCCTTCCTGTATATGTGCCCCCATCCTGGTATATTTCCCATTCTTGTATATGTGCCCCCATCCTGGTATACTCCCCATTCTTGTAAATGTGCCCCCATCCTGGTATATTCCCCATTCCTGTATATGTGCCCCCATCCTGTTATATTCCCCATTCTTGTATATGTGCCCCCATCCTGGTATACTCCCCATCCTGGTATATTCCCCATTCTTGTATGTGTCCCCATCCTGGTATATTCCCCATCCTGGTATATGTGTCCCCATCCTGGTATACTCCCCATCCTTGTATACATGCCCCCAACCTGATATATTACCCAATCCTTGTATATGAGCCCCCATCCTGATATATTCCCCAATCCTTGTATATGTGCCCCCATCCTGTTATATTCCCCATCCTGGTATATTCCCCATTCTTGTATATGTGCCCCCATCCTGATATATTCCCCCATCTTGGTATATTCCCCATTCCTGTATATGTGCCCCCATCCTGATATATTCCCCATCTTGGTATATTCCCCATTCCTGTATATGTGCCCCCATCCTGATATATTTCCCATTCTTGTATATGTGCCCCCATCCTGGTATATTCGCCATTCTTGTATATGTGCCCCCATCCTGGTATATTCCCCATTCTTGTATATGTGCCCCCATCCTGGTATATTCCCCATTCTTGTATATGTGCCCCCATCCGGGTATATTCCCCATCCTGGTATATTTCCCATTCTTGTATATGTGCCCCCATCCTGGTATATTCGCCATTCTTGTATTGTAAAGGACATATTGATATTCATGCTATAGCAACTCCATTTTGTCTGCTTGTTTCAAAATCATGTTATTATCACTCCTTGCATAACATACATTCTTTCCATCTTTTCTCATGCTTTACATGGAACTTTCTCACACTAACTTTTTATCAACAGAACATTTTGTCAGACACCTGCTTCTGTTATCTAACTAGTCTAGGCCAGGATTGACAGTGTAAATTTCCAGCGTGCTTCTAACTAAAGATGATAATATGACCATATATGTGTTTCCGTAATAATTGCACTAACATTGGCTCAAGCCTGTAGTACTGTAGTATGGCTGTAGGTGATTGGACATTAATAAACTCAAAACAATATAAAATGCTAAGCAAAATAAACGGGATCAGAGATTCTTTGAATCCTCCCATACAGAGCATTGCCTCCGTTTGGTTTTCTGTGGATTGCAATCAACATAATAATTTGACACTCACTTGGTCAACCGTGAAGGGTTATTGCCCTCCCTTAACAGTATATGTGCCCCCATCCAGGTATACTCCCCATTCCTGTATATGTGCCCCCATTCTGGTATATTCCCCATTCCTCTATATGTGCCTCCGTCCTGGTATATTTCCCATTCTTGTATATGTTCCCTCATCCTGGTATAGTCGCCATTCTTGTATATGTGCCCCCATCCTGGTATACTCCCCATCCTGGTATATTCCCCATTCTTGTATATGTGTCCCCATCCTGGTATACTCCCCATCCTTGTATACGTGCCCCCATCATGATATATTCCCCATTCTTGTATATGTGCCCCCATCCTGGTATATTCCCCATTCCTGTAAATGTGCCCCCATCCTGGTATATACCCCATTCCTGTATATGTGCCCATCCTGTTATATTTCCCATCCTGGTATATTCTCCTTTCTTGTATATGTGCTTCCATCCTTGTATACTCCCCATCCTGGTATATGTGCCCCCATTCTAGTATATGTGCCCCCATCCTGGTATATTCCCCATTTTTGTATATGTGCCCCCATCCTGGTATATTCCCCATTTTTGTATATGTGTCCTCATCCTGGTATACTCCCCATCCTTATATACATGCCCCCATCCTGATATATTCCCCAATCCTTGTATATGTGCCCCCATCCTGTTATATTCCCCATCCTGTTATATTCCCCATTCTTGTATATGTGCCCCATCCTGGTATATTCCCCATCTTGGTATATTCCCCCTTCCTGTATATGTGCCCCCATCCTGGTATATTCCCCATCCTGGTATATTTGCCATTCTTGTATATGTGCCCCCATCCTGGTATATTCGCCATTCTTGTATATGTGCCACCATCCTGGTATATTCCCCATCCTGGTATATTTCCCATTCTTGTATATGTGCCCCCATCCTGGTATATTCGCCATTCTTGTATATGTGCCACCATCCTGGTATATTCCCCATCCTGGTATATTTCCCATTCTTGTATATGTGCCCCCATCCTGGTATCTTCCCCATTCTTGTATATGTGCCCCCATCCTGGTATATTCCCCATTCCTCATTCTTGTATATGTGCCCCCATCCTGGCATATTCCCCATTCTTGTGTATGTGCCCCCATGCTGGTATATTCCCCATTCTTGTATATGTGCCCCCATCCTGGTATATTCCCCATCTTGGTATATTCCCCATTCCTGTATATTTGCCCCCATCCTGGTATATTCCCCATTCCTCTATATGTGCCTCCATCCTGGTATATTCCTCATTCTTGTATATGTGCCCCCATCCTGGTATATTCCTCATTCTTGTATATGTGCCCCCATCCTGGTATATTCCTCATTCTTGTATATGTGCCCCCATCCTGTTATATTCCCCATTCTTGTATATGTGCCCCCATGCTGGTATATTCCCCTTTCTTGTATATGTGCCCCCATGCTGGTATATTCCCCATTCTTGTATATGTGTCCCCATCCTGCTGGCACCCCTCACCTTCTGAAACCGGCAGCTGACCAGCGTCCAAGCGACAGGGGTACATGACGACGTCACTGCTATGCGCTCAGTCGCATGTACGCAAACGTCAGCTGCAGGATGTATTGCAGCGCACAGGCCTGGTAACTTCGTGCGCTGCAATACACTTCAGCTAGATGTGCGTCCTAGAACTTACATCTAGCTGAAGTAGCGGCCGACGTCAGCGAGCTACTCACCCTCCGGGCCCGATCCTGGTGCGCTAGTGCTGAGGTGATGGCGCGCGTGCCCTTAGGGAGGGCTCTGCGTACCTCCTCTGGCACACGTGCCATAGGTTCGCCAGCACTGCCCTATAGGAACCGTCAGTCTTTCCACACACTCCCATAAACAAAGGCCTGACTGAACGTGAACAGAGAAGCACCCCTGTACTCTATTTTTACAATAGATTCCAGTATTTTAATCAGCACTTTTACCATCTAAATAAATGTATATTCTATAAACTCCTAGTCTATTCCTTTTTATTCACTAAAACCAGTGCAGATATACAGTGAAGAAAATAATTATTTGATCCCTTGCTCTTTTTGCCCACTGACAAAGACATGAACAGTCTATAATTTTAAGGGTAGGTTAATTTTATCATTGAGAGATAGAATATCCAAAAACAAATCAAGAAAATCACATTGTATAAATTAGATAAATTTATTTGCATTTTGCAGTGAGAAATAAGTATTTGATCCCTCTGGCAAACAACACTTAATACTTGGTGGCAAAACCCTTGTTGGCAAGCACAGCAGTCAGATGCTTTTTGTAGTTGATGATGAGGTTTGCGCACATGTCAGGAGGGATTTTGGTCCACTCCTCTTTGCAGATCATCTCTTAATCATTCAGATTTTGAGGCGGTCACTTGGCAACTCGGAGCTTCAACTCCCTCCATAAGTTTTCTATGGGATTAAAGTCTTGAGACTGGCTAGGCCACTCCGTGACCTTAATGTGCTTCTTTTTGAGCCACTCCTTTGTTGCTTTGGCTGTATGTTTTGGGTCATTGTCTTGCTGGAAGACCCAGCCACGACCCATTTTTAATGTCCTGGCGGAGGGAAGGAGGTTGTCACTCAGGATTTTACGGTACTTGGCTCCATCCATTCTCCCATTGATGCGGTGAAGTAGTTCTGTGCCCTTAGCAGAGAAACACCCCCAAAACATAATGTTTCAACCTCCATGCTTGACAGTGGGGATGGTGTTCTTTGGGTCACAGGCAGCATTTCTCTTCCTCCAAACACGGTGAGTTGAGTTAATGCCAAAGAGCTCAATTTTTGTCTCATCTGACCACAGCACCTTCTCCCAATAACTCACGAAAGCATCCAGGTGTTCATTGGCAAACTTCAGACGGGCTTGCACATGTGCCTTCTTGAGCAGGGGAATCTTGTGGGCACTGTAGGATTTTAAACCTTTAAGGTGTAATGTGTTACCAATGGTTTTCTTGGTGACTGTGGTCCCAGCTGCTTGAGATCATTAACAAGTTCCCCCCATGTAGTTTTAGGCTAATCTCTCACCTTCCTGATGATCAAGGATACCCCACGAAGTGAGATTTTGCATGGTGCCCCACATCGATGTCGACTGACAGTCATTTTGTATTTCTTCCATTTTCTTACTATTGCATCAACAGTTGTCTCCTTCTCACCCAGCGTCTTACTTATGGTTTTGTAGCCCATTCCAGCTTTGTGCAGGTCTATGATCTTGTCCCTGACATCCTTAGACAGCTCTTTGGTTTTGCCCATGTTGTAGAGGTTAGAGTCTGACTGATTAATTGAGTCTGTGGACAGGAGTCTTTTATACAGGTGACTATGTAAGACACCTGTCTTTAATGCAGGTAATGAGTTGATTAGAAGCGTCTAACTGGTCTGTAGGAACCAGAACTCATAATGGTTTGTAGGGGATCAAATACTTATTTCTCACTGAAAATGCAAATACATTTATCTAATTTATACAATGTGATTTTCTTGATTTTTTTGGGATATTCTATTTCTCAATGTTAAAATTTACCTACCCTTAAAATTATAGACTGTTCATGTCTTTGTCAGTGGGCAAACTTGTCAGCATATTCTACGTATGCTGTCTTTTGGCTTTGTCATTTACAGATCTGGGTAGGTAACGGTCAGTGTCTTCTAATTCCAGGGGGTAGGTGGATCTTCCAGGCTCTTATTTCTGTAGAAAAGGGCTTTCGATGCCCAAAGTCATTTGAATAGTTTTTGGAGAAGGAGAATGTTGTGGTCTCGAGGCAAAATGGTGATCACACAATTGTGATACGGCCGGAATACACCACTGATAAAGCAACCACAGCCTGTGACTGAGAACAATCTGTGACCTCTCTGCATTTAGTGGTTACTACTCACCTGGGTAGCCATATGTAGGAATCTCCTCTTTACACCGCTCATCACCCCTCACATATGTCTCTGTAGTATTAATATGGGTCAGATCTTCACCCTGAAAGAAATATTGTAAAAGTCACTGACAGATGAGAAGTCCCATCTATGATCAGCTCTAATCCTGTCATCTCCACCGTTCTCATTACACAAGTATAAGACATATAATACTGGTGGATAAAACTAGACTGAAGACAAGACTTTCACAGCCATATACACATCATAGGGGAGATCTCATGACACCTTCTCTCCATCTACCTGATCCTGAGGAACATTGGTTTCTTGTTTACAGTACTCTGGTAGAAGAGGATGGCGACATCTCTCTGTTGTTGTCCTCTTACTGGATAGATCTGGAGGAAAAACATACAGGGACTGAATTCATTCTTTACATACAGATAATTATAGGCCGTGTTTATTTAGTCCTGTCTATTACCTGGTGATGTGAGGGGCTGGGGAACCTCCATCATGACGCCCTTGTACAGATCTTTGTGTCCTTCTAAAAACTCCCACTCCTCCATGGAGAAATAGACAGCGACATCCTGACACCTTATAGGAACCTGACACATACAATGACAGAGTCATCCCCCCAATCCCTTCATAGCATTACGGTATAGTGTTCCAGCATTCCCAGTAGTGTCACCTCTCCAGTCAGCAGCTCAATCATTTTGTAGGGGAGTTCTAGGATCTTCTGGTCATTGATGTCCTCATGTTTCAGTGCATGAGGTGGAGGCCCTGTGATTGGGCTCATGGTACTTCCCCATCGTATGCCTTCTACGAACACTATATCCAGCGGCAATCTCATGGGCCCATGGAGCCACACACCTGGGAAAAGATCAAATGTTCCAAAAGATAAACAAATTATACTTGGCACCTGGAATATCAACACCCATTCTGCGATATACAAAGGCCTGCTTGATCTGTGCAACTTGTAATCCAGGAAAAACAGGGAAGACTCCACCAAAACATCTGGCAAAACCACTATACCCATTTCAGAGAATCCAAGTTGACCATATTCAGATGCCCAAAGTAGGGAAATATGAATATGTTCTGGTAATAGTGGATATGTTTTCAGGTTGGCCTGAGGCCTACCCAGTCACTAACATGACAGCCCGCACCACAGCTAAGAAACTGATGACAGAGGTTGTGTGTAGGTTTGGGGTACCAGAAGTAGTAGAAAGTGACCAGGGACCAGCATTCACGGCCCAACTCTACAGGGATCTGTGGAGTATGGTAGGAACTAGCTTAGGTCTTCATACGCCTTACAATCCCAAAAGTAGTGGGAAGGTTGAGAGACTGAATGGTACTTTAAAGTTGAAGATTAATCAGGAGACACAAATTCCCTGGCCAGACGGTCTTCCCATTGCCCTGTACTCAATCAGAAACACCCTGACAGGCCAGCACAAACTGATTCCCTATGAGATTTTGTTTGGAGGAGCCCCAAGGTTGGGAGGGTATTTCCCCCAAGATACCATTGTTAACTATGTAATACAATTGTCCAAAGAACTTGCAATAACACATGCTGCAGTCTTGTCTTCTATCCCAGATCCTGACAGTGACGAGCATACTCACTCAATCAAACCTGGAGACTGGGTGATCGTTAAGAAGCACGTCCGGAAGTCCTCCCAGATACGAGGGCCCATTCCAAGTGATCTTGGTGACACCTACAACAGTCAAAGTCGAAGGGAAGGCCACTTGGATCCGAGCTTCACATTGCAAGAAGACCCCAGCACCAGCACAGCCATGAGACTGTATATCCTTTACTGCATTGTTTTTGTGAGCGCTCAGAATCCCGAGTCTCAGGTAGAAATTACTCAGAAAAGAAGGGGCGTATGTAAGATGTTCGGGGACTCTTGTTGTACCTATATTCCAGATAATGTTGGCCCTACAGGCAAAGTAACAATTGCTCTAAAGAAACTTACTAGTTTATCAGAAGAATTTAAAGAAAATTCAGGGATCAAGGATCCATGGGACCAGTATTTCTCATGGATGAGTGGCTGGCAGAAATGGTTAGTTCAGGTGGGGATGGCGATTCTTGTAATAATGATTATACTAGCGATGATGGCATGTTGTGTTGTTCCTTGTATACGGAAATTAATATAAAAACTGTGGATCCTATAATGGTAATGACTGATGAGGAAACTAATAACTGGACAGAAGAATCTTTGACAACAATCCAGATTAAACAGTCAGTCTTAAGTAATAAGTTTAAAGGCCCCGTCACGTAGTAGCGATTTCGCTGGCGATCTCGTTATGTGTGAAGGGGCCTTAACACTTGATTGTGGCAGCTGTATAGTTCACTTGTTTGTGGTGGTTTGTGTGTTGGTGTCCATCCGGCAGTGTAGCGGACAGGCTTGTCTGGGGAATCCGGCCTCGGCTGGCTCCTCCCACTAGGGGCGGAGAAGTACGTGGGCGGGTCTGTGTGTTTGCACTTCGGATGGAGCGTTCACCCACTGCCAAAGGAGAAGGGGCTGTGAAAGCAGGATTCATTTACTTATATCTAGAATTTATATTATTAAATGTAACCTCTAGATTCTTTTGTGTGAAATTGTTGCTATGTATTTCTACAAGTGCTAAGCAGAGAGGGGGTCTGATGAAGGGTTTCAAAAATGTTTTTTAGGGGGGACTGTTAAAGATAAGATTCTAAAATCTACTAAAAAACATTATATGAAACTCTGATGTATACGAAATATCTATACTTATATTCTGTTATATGTTATGAATCTTGTTTTGCATATATCTCTTATATTGGATATCATTTAGTCATATATACCCTCACTTTAATATATATTATGAAAACCTTGATATATATATTAGATATCTGCACTCGTGTATATATATATATATATATATATATATATATATATCCTGAAAGGATTAGTTGGAACTGGTTATAGAAGTGGACTTTCAAATTGTTTACAAGAAGGAGACGAGACAAAGGATTCAACATGACACCTCCCAAGAGAATATCCTGAGGAATGAGGAGAATATCTGGGGAGGAAACACTTAACCCCATAGGACAACATAATGATACTTATCTATACCATGGGCCAGAGACTACTGTGATTGCTCAATTGCCTCAGAGCGACACCCTATTGGGACCTTCCTTTATACTGAACATATATATGTTATGCTGGAATAATAAACACATCTTTCCTGCGCCATCTCTCTTCAAGAGAAGTTCAGTATCTGACTGTCTGTCCGATATCAAAGCTTCACGTATACACTTGAATAAGTTAATTTGGCAAGGGATAAGCAAAGGGTTGGGGTCCTTTGAACCTCACTTCCACAGAAGCATATTGCCGGAAGCTGCCAGATACAGCCTTGTTCTCCTCTGGTTCAGTCCTCTGTGCTCAGCTCCCGGCTTGTGAATTTGTTTCCTGTTGTGACCCCGGCCCGTTTACTGACTACTCTTGTGTCTTCTGAGTTTGGATTTTCTCTATCCTTTTGGTTCTGACCCGGCTACCTGACTATTCTTCTTCCCATCTCACTCCACAGAACAGCAGGTAACTCCGTGGCCCAAGCCTAGGGGTCTCTGTGTAAGTCCAGATCCATGTAGAGGGGTTAAAGGGTGATGAGCAAAGTAATTTGTGTTTATGACGTAAATTTATGAAGTAATTTATGTCCTCCCTCTGTCTAAAACTGAATCTGTCAAAAACTGAACTACTCATATTTCCTCCCTCCACTAACCTACCTGTGCCCGATATTGCCATTTCCGTTTGTGGCTCAACCATTACTCCCCAGCAACAAGCCCGCTGTCTTGGGGTCATTTTTGACTCAGATCTTTCCTTCACTTCTCACATCAAATCACTCGCTCGTTCATGTCATCTACACCTCAAAAACCTCAAGAATCAGGACTTTTCTCACCTTTGCCTCGGCAAAAACTCTTACTGTAGCTCTTATTCATTCTAGTCTGGACTACTGCAATTCTCTACTTATCGGGCTCCCTCTTACTAAACTCTCCCCTCTCCAATCCGTCCTTAACGCAGCAGCCAGGATCATATTCCTCGCCAACCGCTACACCGATACCTCTTCCCTGTGCCAGTCATTGCATTGGTTACCCATCCAATATAGAGTTCAATTTAAACTTACCACGCTTACCCACAAAGCGCTCCATGCTTCAGTACCCCCCTACATCTCCTCCCTTGTCTCAGTCTACCACCCTACACGTGGCCTCCGTTCTGCCAGTGACTAAAACTAAAATCCTCCGTAATCCGAACTTCACACTCCCGTCTCCAAGATTTCTCGCGTGCTGCGCCAATTCTTTGGAATGCACTACCCAGGACAGTTCAATTAATTCCCAATACCCACAGTTTCAAGCGGACCCTAAAAACCTATTTCTTTAGACTGGCGTATCGCCTCCACACACTATCTGTCCATCCCAGTTTTCCCCCATATTAAAATCTTCTTCAAGTTCAGGTTCATACCAACCATGCACATAATAGCCTCGGTCAGGACTGCACACATACTGGCTGGCGACCAGTCCATGTATTATTATTTATCCTATTTAGTATATTAAGGCAGTATTATACAATATATGTACATTCTACCTTTTGTGTCTCCCCCATTTCCTCATAGACTGTACGCTTGCGAGCAGGGCCCTCACTCCTTTCGATATGAGATATGCTTATTCTGTATTGTCTGTATAAGTCCCCCCCAAAATTTGTAAAGTGCTGCGGAATATGTTGGCGCTATAAAAATAAAAAAAATTATTATTATTATTATTATTAATTTGTGAAATCTGTAAACGGGTTACATAAGGCAAGCCTGTTCGTGGTGGCCATCTTTTGAGCTTCCAGGTGACCATGAACAGTGCCCCCAATACATTGTGTCTGCACACTATCCCAGCAAGATCTGCATTAGAATAGCTAAATGGCGCTTCTTCCCTTCTTAACCTGCCATGTGCCCAGATAATAGTGTACAGCCGTATATAGGGGATTGTCAGATTCAAGAGAAGTTGGAAAATAATTTGTAAGGTCCATTTGTTTTCTATTATCCTTTGTGAAGAATTCCAAAGTTATCACCACATAAAGTGATTTGAAAAATGGGGCCTGTTTAGAAACACAAAACTGGCTGCAGGAAGAGGTTAAATCAGAGGATTACAAAGTCAAAAACTACAGACAATAACACATCGACTGAAATGATCAAACTCAACAGTCTCCATCAGTAATAAATGAGTAACTAGTGGTGAAACCTCTCTGGGGTAATTAGAGTATGGGGCTCGGTGGCTCTTAGCAATCTAAACTATCATAAGGGACAATAGTTTCTGTCAGATGAGAAGAAATATTAGACATTTAAAGTGAAATTTTTTATAATAGTGCAGAGCTGAGGTGTCTTAAATTTAGATCTCGGGCATTTGGAAAAGGCAATGGAGATCTTTTTTAAAGACTACCAGGGAGTTACAGACTCACATAAGTGAGGCCGGCCGATCCCACCACAATGAAAATACATACAGAATGAACTTGTAAAAAAAAGAAAGAATATAAAAACATGTAACATCCCCAACAACAACGTATGTATGAAGGGAGAAATCCAACACTAAACTGGAGTCACACTCATTTATGGTGGACCATTGGAGCTACTATGAGTTCTGACCAGGAGAGTAGAGAAAGTATTAGTGCCCCCATTTCAGGAGAGATTGTGCAGTAATCTGAATTTATTAGGATTGAAAACATAATGGAATTTATGACGTGGAGTGAATCCATGAAACCAGGGCTGGAGCCAACACATCTCCTGCAGGCGTGAATAAATGTATATTACAGCCATCAGCCACGCACAGCTTAGAGATATATCATGGCACATGGTAATGTTTTCTGTATAGTTTATCAGAATCCTGTTTGAAGTTAGTTGGTTTTAAAAGAAATTGAAAAGTCAGGATAAAGGGAAACTCTGCTGTTATTGTACAGAAATTCACACTTGGCCTCACTGCACATTTAATGTTGTTGATCAAAAAAGTGAAGTTTGGCCAGAAAGACTGGACCAGGTCTTGTAGGGACCATATGAGCACATTCAGCAGCATAGAAGGGAGAGAAGGTAGATTCATCCAATAAGATATCAGGGTTCTAGGAAGCCAACAGCATCATTACCCTCCGCTTTCTCTAAGAGGCCCATCATAATATTTTTCTTCAAGTGATTTTCTAACTTGTCAGCACATTCTACATACGCTGTCATTTAGCTTTGTAGTTTACAGACCTGGGCAGGTAATGGTCAGCATCATCTAATCCCAGGGGGTAGATGGATCTTCCAGGTTGTAAGTGCTATAGAAAAGGGCTTTCACAATTTTCGCAAGTAATTTGAACATTTTCGGATGGAGGAGAATGTTGTGGTCTAGCGGCAAAATGGTGATCACACGATTATGATACGGCCGGACTACACCACCGATAAAGCAGCCACAGACAGGGACTGAGAATAATTTGTGGCGACTTCTCTGTATTTAGTGGTTACTACTCACCTGGGCGGTCATATGTAGGAATCTCCTCTTTACACTGCTCATCACCCCTCACATATGTCTCTGTGGTATTAATATGGGTCAGATCTTCACCCTGAAACAAATATTGTAAAAGTCACAGACAGATGGAGAAGTCACATCTATGATCAGCTCTAATCCTGCCATCTCCACCATTCTCAATACACAAGTATAAAACATATAATACTGGTGGATAAAACAAGACTGAACACAAGACCTTCACAGCAGTCTACACATCATAGGGGAAATCTCATGACACCTTCTCTTCATCTACCTGATGATCCTGAGGAACATTGGGATCTTCTTGTTTACAGTCATGTGGAAGAAGAGGACGGGGACATCTCTCTGGCGTTGTCAACTTACTGGATAGATCTGGAGAAAACACATACAAGGACTGAATTCATTCTTTACATACAGATAATTATAGGCCGTGTGTATTTAGTCCTGTCTATTACCTGGTGATGTGAGGGGCTGGGGAACCTCCATCATAACGTCCTTGTACAGATCTTTGCGCCCTTCTAAATATTCCCACTCCTCCATGGAAAAATAGACAGCGACATCCTGACACCTTATAGGAACCTGACACATACAATGATACCGTCATCTCCCCGATCCCTTCATAGTGTTACTGTATAATGTCCCAGCATTCCCAGCAGTGTCACCTCTCCAGTCAGCAGCTCAATCATCTTGTAGGTGAGTTCTAGGATCTTCTGGTCATTGATGTCCTCATGTATCAGGGGGTGAGGTGGAGGTCCTGTGATTAATCTCTGGTTATGGAGAGACACATTAATAAAACTCACTCTAGACATTTCCAGAGTCCTCACCTCTCCAGTTCTGTCCATCTGTTATTCCCATAGATAAGAATGATGTAATGTGACGTCATCAGAATCTCTCACCTCTCCAGTAACCCGAAAGAGGATCTCTAGGGTGAGGTGTAATAACCTCTCCGCCATCTTGTCTCTGCCCATATCCATCTGTGATAGGTAAATCAGGAAAATTCTCTTATATAGAATATCTCCACTGAGAGGATCCGAAACTGTAGAGAGAAGATGATGAGCAGATGTAACATCATAAAAATCCTGTGTAATAATACAACTATTGGAGATAATGAGGGGAAACATATAAGGAGATTTATTATTTTGCAGAATTTCGTTTTTTTTCCTTTACATCTAGTAATAAAACCTTTATATTTTAGGCCACAGACAACAAGCAGTTTCTTCCTCGGAGACTGCAGCTGAATACGTTTCTCATAGACTCATCTTCCATAACGCTAATTCTCGTCTAATTTTCTGACACTGGAATTGACATTGAGAATAACCTCGGCACTCAATGGTTCTTATAGAAAACATTTTTTTTAATGCAGTCCAAAAACAAAAGTAAACGTTTCGGTTGACCTGAGGACATTGCTGCATTGACGACAATGGAGACATGGGAATGTGCCCATTTTGGGATTCTGCAAGAACCATTGTTTAGGACCTTGGTGCGCTGTGCCCAAATCGGCACATACCAGAGAGTCTCTAATATTGGTTGCTCTCTTAAAACACGGTAGGAAGGGTTGTTGGAACGCAGGGATCGTGGGATAGCCAGTTTGTAAGATGTTCCTGTGTTTCCTAATGGTTTTATGTAAGATGTAAGTGAAGGGGTGGAACTTGTGAACGAAGGAGATTCTGTCCTTAGTGTTTGGACGATCAGTTCTGGAATAAAACGCCTGGGGATGCAAGAAGCTAGGTGGATAGCCTCGTTCAGTGAATTTGGTTATCATTTCTTGTAACCTCTGATTGCGGATAGTTTCACTGGACACTATCTGTTTGACCCTCTGAAATTGTGATGTAGGTATAGATTTCTTCATCGACCTTGGATGATTGCTAGAAAAGTGTAATAGGCCATAGCGATCGGTGGGCTTGGAATAGAGGTCAGTTGTTAGGTGGCCCAGTGTATCCTTGATCCTTGGAAACTAACACTGCTTGAATCATATGTCATGGTGAAGCTCAAATCTGGCCATGCGGAGTTCAGTGTGGAGAAAAACCTCTAAAGATTCTAAGGGACCCCCCCATATGCAAAAGATGTCGTCTATGAAATGTTTCCAGAGAATGGAATGTTCTTGAAAAAGTGGATTAGAGTAGACCACCTGACTCTCGAAAGCTGACAAGAAGCAATTTGCATATGGGGGGGGCCACATTGGTGCCCATCACGGTGCCCTTCACCGAAAAGCCTTAATAGGGAGTATGACCTACTGGCCTTTATATAAGGTTTTTTTATGTTTGGAGTTTGGTTCTCATTGAACAATTGGTATAAAGAAACTTGTCACCCAGGGATCTTACGTGACCCTATGTTAAAATGTATTTTACATTCTTGTCCACTCTCTTGGATCCTTCTCCACTCCATCAAAGGCTCTGGCTCATGCCCATGGGGTCTTATGCTCTATACTGGTGGAACGCACGTTCTCTCTCCCTGGCACTCAAACTTCCGGCTCACTGAAACGCATTTACACCGGCTTGTGGAACGCACAGCTTCCTGGGAGCAGAGTGTCACTTCCGGTGACATCACACGTGCACTTCCAGAGTTCACACTACACAGCCCTGTAGGATAGGCAGCGATGGGTCAGCCGCCCTCACTAATCCCGCCCCCCGCCTTTAGATATCATCCTGCCCCTAACAACGCACACAGCGCCAGGAACTAGCGGTGGACACCGCATTCCTCTAAACCACTACGTGCAGCACTGCTTTACAGTGGGTACGGAAAGTATTCAGACCCCTTTAAATTATTCACTCTTTGTTTCATTGCAGCCATTTGGTCAATTCTAAAAAGTTCATTTTTTTTCTCATTAATGTACACTTTGCACCCCTTCTTGACTGAAAAAAACAAATGTAGATTTTTTTTGAAATTTATTAAAAAAGAAAAACTGAAATATCACAAGGTCATAAGTATTCAGACCCTTTGCTCAGACACTCATATTTAAATCACATGCTGTCCATTTCCTTGTGATCCTTCTTGAGATGGTTCTACTACTTCATAGGAGTCCAACTGTGTTTAATTAACCTGATAGGACTTCATTTGGAAAGGCACACACCTGTCTATATAAGACCTCACAGATCACATCAGACCAAATGAGAATCATGAGCTCAAAGGAACTGCCCAAGGAGCTCAGAGACAGAATTGTGGCAAGGTACAGATCTAGCCAAGGTTACAAAAGAATTTGTGCATTACTCAAGGTTCACAGTGGCCTCCATAATCCTTAAATGGAAGAGGTTTGGGACCATCAGAAGCCTTCCTAGACCTGGCCGTTCAGCCAAACTGACCAAACGTGGGAGAAGAGCCTCGGTGAGAGAGGTAAAGAATAACCCCAAAATCACTGTGGCTGAGCTCCAGAGATGCAGTAGGGAGATGGGAGAAATTTCCACAAAGTCTGGGGTGCAGAGTGTACTTTAATGAGAAACAAAATGAACTGTTTAGAATTTACCAAATGGCTGCAATGAAACAAAGCGTGAGAAAAATTTAAAGGGGTCTGAATACTTTCCGTACCCACTGTATATAGAATGGAGCCGGTCTACAATAATGTACTGCGTCTGCGCTACTTCTCATGAGCTAGAAGTCCGATAATGTCCATCCCCTAGTGTGCATGTGTTTACACTGAAACGCCAGGTAAACTGATTCCCACAGTGCCAGTAGTACCCGGGACTGCGTATGCCCGTAGTTGTGTTACACGCTGAAGCACATCTAGGATCATTCTGAGACTGCGCATGTCCATAAGCATGAGTTCCACGCTGAAGCGCATAATGGATTTGGATTGCATTTCACCAATATAGAAAAGTCCTGTCTCTGAGGTCAGCGTCATGGGAGACTAAAAACAAGTACTGCACATCCTCCCATCATGCAATAGACATGTAGATCTACTTTGTCACTACAAAAAATATGGGATGATGGCCAAAGTATATTCCTAAATGGTCAAATTTGACCCCTATTACACAATTAGAAATACACAAGGAACCCACACTTGTTAGTTACTTAATAGTATAAGTGTATGATATAACTGATAAGAAATAATTCTGATATAGAAACTCAGATATCTCGAAGTACAACAATATGTGAACCCCATTCACAGGGAACAATGAATGAACAATGAGAGTAGCAATGAATAGAGTATAAAATCCAAAAATGTAACTCAGAATGGGGCTGTATGCACACAAAACAGGCATAGGAAATTTGCTCATTCAGTCCCTTAGGGTCTAGTGAATCCAATCTGGAAATCCACTCACTTTCCTTTTTGAGGATACATCTATTGAGATCACCTCCTCTCACAATGGGTTTAACCACCTCAATGATGCAAAAGGAGATGTCTCCGGTTTCAACTCGATGTACACTGTTCATGTTTCTCGCTAATGGGGTGTCCCGACCATGGCATATATCGCCCAGATGCTACCCCACCTTATTCCTAGATTCCCTCTTGACCTTGCCTACATAATCTAGGGGCAGGTGCATGTGGCCATATATACAAGTCCCGAGGTTTTACAGTTGGAATAATCCCTCTGAACAATGGTTTTACCAGTAGAGGAACAAGATTTACATGTCTCATCCAATTACACGTACAACATTCTCCACATCTAAAGAAACCACAGATTCTTCTATCTAGCCAAGTCCCCTTGGTTTTTTATAGACACTATGCACTAAATGGTCCCTAACTGACTGACCAATTCTGAAAGTTATTGTGGGAGTAGATCACACAGCACCCTCAGGTCCGCGTCGGCCACAAGTACATCCTAGTGTTTTCTGAGGATATTAAAGATACCGTTACTCAGTTCCTATTACCCTTGTTATCCCATTTTTTTCTTGTTCTCTTGGTTAGGTATGGAGAATTGTCTGTCTCTCCTGTTTTTCTGCAAACAATCGTGCGGAATCTAAACTGTACTGTGGGTACCTTTTTCCATGAATCTGGTGTTAATGTCTATTGTCTGTATATTAAAATCTGTGACATTAGAACAGTTCCTTCTCAACTGTAAAAATTGGCCCTTGGGTATTCCCTTTTTCAGTGGGATGGGGTGGTGGCCATCCCATTTCAATAGTTTATTAGTGTTAGTAGGTTTATGGTAGTTGAGTGTTCTTAGGGTCCCATCCCGTTATTTCTAGATTAGTACATCCAGGAAAGGCAACTGGTAATAATTAAACTCAGATGTAAATCTAAGGCCATCGCTATTGATATTGAGTTCCCTGACAAATGCAAGAAACTGTTCACTCGTTCTTGACCAGATGATAAAAATGTGGTCAATATATCTATACTGTACCCCAATATATGGATGTCATCACTTATGATCATCCCTGAATATTGTGGTTTCCTCCCACAAGCCCAGGAAGAGGTTATCATACGAGGGGGCACAGGGGCTGCCCATCGCAGTACCCCTGAGCTCGGGTAAGTACTTCCTGTCAAAAAGAAAGAAGTTAAGAGTAAGAGTGAATTTTAGAAGATCCTCCATGAAGTCATTATGTCTGCTACACTCTATTGATCTCAATTTCAAGAAATGTCTTACTCCTCTGATATCATCCTCATGCGGAATATTACTGTACAAAGCCTCAATATCTAGTAAGGCCTGGTCCCCTACATGCATGTATACATGCTCGAGGGTCTACATGTAGGGGAGCAGGCAGAAGGAAACCCATTTTCCAGAAGAATCATTCCAAGTGCAGGACCTCAGGCGATACTGGGGGAACATTATACTGTGTAGGGGCATCATACATCCTGCATAAGGGGCATAATGGGGGCATTACACTGTGTGGGGGCATCATACATCCTGCATAAGGGGCATAATGGGGGCATTACACTGTGTGGGGGCATCATACATCCTGTATAAGGGGCATACTGGGGGCATTACACTGTGTGGGGGCATCATACATACTGCATAAGGGGCATAATGGGGGCATCATACATACTGCATAAGGGGCATAATGGGGGCATTACATTGTGTGGGGGCATCATACGTCCTGCATAAGGGGTATAATGGGGGCATTATACTGAGGGGGCATCATACATACTGCATAAGGGGCATAATGGGGGCATTACACTGTGGGGGCATCATACATACTGCATAAGGGGCATAATGGGGGCATCATACATACTGCATAAGGGGCATAATAGGGGCATTACACTGTGTGGGGGCATCATACATACTACATAAGGGGCATAATTGGGGCATTACACTTTGTGGGGGCATCATACATCCTCTATAAGGGGCATCATGGGGGAATTACACTGTGGGGGGCATCATACATCCTGTATAAGGGGCATAATGGGGGCATTACACTGTGTGGGGGGCATCATACATCCTGCATAAGGGGCATAATGGGGGCAATACACTGTGTGGGGGCATCATACATCCTGCATAAGGGGCATAATGGGGGCATTACACTGTGTGGGGGCATCATACATACTGCATAAGGGGCATAATGGGGGCATCATACATACTGCATAAGGGGCATAATTGGGGCATTACACTTTGTGGGGGCATCATACATCCTGTATAAGGGGCATACTGGGGGCATTACACTGTGTGGGGGCATCATACATACTGCATAAGGGGCATAATGGGGGCATCATACATCGTGCATAAGGGGCATAATGGGGGCATTACACTGTGTGGGGGCATTATACATCGTGCATAAGGGGCATAATGGGGGCATTACACCTTGTGGGGGCATCATACATCCTGCATAAGGGGCATTACACTGTGTGGGGGCATCATACATACTGCATAAGGGGCATAATGGGGGCATCATCCATCCTGCATAAGGGGTATAATGGGGGCATTACACTGTGTGGGGGTATCATACATACTGCATAAGGGGTATAATGGGGGCATTACACTGTGGGGCATCATACATACTGCATAAGGGGCATAATGGGGGCATTACACTGTGTGGGGGCATCATACATCCTGTATAAGGGGCATAATGGGGGCATTACACTGTGTGGGAGCATCATACATCGTGCATAAGGGGCATAATGGGGGCATTACACTGTGCGGGGGCATTATACATCGTGCATAAGGGGCATAATGGGGGCATTACACCTTGTGGGGGCATCATACATCCTGCATAAGGGGCATTACACTGTGTGGGGGCATCATACATACTGCATAAGGGGCATAATGGGGGCATCATCCATCCTGCATAAGGGGCATAATGGGGGCATTACACTGTGTGGGGGTATCATACATACTGCATAAGGGGTATAATGGGGGCATTACACTGTGGGGCATCATACATACTGCATAAGGGGCATAATGGGGGCATTACACTGTGTGGGGGCATCATACATCCTGTATAAGGGGCATAATGGGGGCATTACACTGTGTGGGAGCATCATACATCCTGCATAAGGGGTATAATGGGGGCATTACACTGTGGGGGCATAATACATCCTGCATAAGGGGCATAATGGGGGCATTACACTGTGGGGGGCATCATACATCCTGCATAAGGGGCATTACACTGTGGGGGGCATCATACATACTGTGTAAGGGGCATAATGGGGGCATTACACTGTGTGGGGGCATCATACATACTGCATAAGGGGCATAATGGGGGCATTACACTGTGTGGGGGCATCATACATCCTGCATAAGGGGCATAATGGGGGCATTACACTGTGTGGGGGCATCATACATCCTGCATAAGGGGCATTACACTGTGGGGGGCATCATACATACTGTGTAAGGGGCATAATGGGGGCATTACACTGTGTGGGGGCATCATACATACTGTATAAGTGGCATAATGGGGGCATTACACTGTGGGGGACATCATACATCCAAAAAGGGGCATAATGGGGGCATTACACTGTGGGGCCAGTAAAGGGGTCCTGTACTATGAGAACAATACGTTTCCTCCCTTCCTGTCTCCATAGTTGGGTCGTATGTATCTATTACAGGAAACAGAACAAAAACCTTATGATTCTTATAAAGGGGCAACACAAGACCCCAAAAGAGTCTCGGCGCTGAAGGGGTTAATGCCCCCTGCGCCCAGTAATGGGGGTCTCTACATACCTCCACCTGCAGAGCCGCCACCACATATATGGCTGCCCTGTGCACACAGGACCTGTGATGAGGTCACAGGAGGGGAGGAGTCAGGGGTCACATGATCAGGGGCCTCAGTGGATGCAGGACTCTGCTGTGCTGGTTGTCATGGTGCTGGATGAGCTGAAGTTTATGTGTGGGGTCAGGAGGGGTTTACAGTGTGGATGTAGCAGAGCCGTGTGTGTACGAGGTGTACGGAGCGGAGCCGCGTGTGTACGAGGTGTACGGAGCAGAGCCGCGTGTGTACGAGGTGTACGGAGCAGAGCCGCGTGTGTACGAGGTGTACGGAGCAGAGCCGTGTGTGTACGAGGTGTATGGAGCAGAGCCGTGTGTGTACGAGGTGTACGGAGCGGAGCCGCGTGTGTACGAGGCGTACGGAGCGGAGCCGCGTGTGTACGAGGCGTACGGGGCGGAGCCGCGTGTGTACGAGGCGTACGGGGCGGAGCCGCGTGTGTACGAGGTGTACGGAGCAGAGCCGCGTGTGTACGAGGTGTACGGAGCAGAGCCGCGTGTGTACGAGGTGTACGGAGCAGAGCCGCGTGTGTACGAGGTGTACGGAGCGGAGCCGTGTGTGTACGAGGTGTACGGAGCGGAGCCGCACGTGTACGAGGTGTACGGGGCGGAGCTCCGCGTGTACGGGGCGGAGCCGCGCGTGTACGAGGCGTACGGAGCGGAGCCGCGCGTGTACGAGGTGTGCGGAGCCATGTGTTTGAGGTGTATGGAGCGGAGCCGTGTGTATAAGGTGTACGAGGTGTGTGGAGCCATGTGCTCGAAGTGTATGGAGCGGAGCCGTGTGTACGGAGCGGAGCCGCGTGTGTATAAGGTGTACGGATCGGAGCCATGTGTGTACGAGGTGTACGGAGCGGAGCCCCGTGTGTACGAGGTGTACGGAGCGGAGCCGCGTGTGTACGAAGTGTACGGAGCAGAGCCGCGTGTGTACAAGGGGTACGGAGCTGAGCCGTGTGTATAAGGTGTACGAGGTGTGTGGAGCCATGTGTTTGAAGTGTATGGAGCGGAGCCGTGTGTACGGAGCGGAGCCGTGTGTACGGAGCGGAGCCACGTGTGTATGAGGTGTACGGATCGGAGCCATGTGTGTATGAGGTGTACGGAGCGGAGGCGCGCATGTACGAGGTGTGCGGAGCCATGTGTTTGAGGTGTATGGAGCAGAGCCGTGTGTACGGAGCGGAGCCGTGTGTACGAGGTGTGAGGAGCCATGTGTTTGAGGTGTACGGAGCGGAGCCGTGTGTGTACAAGGTGTACGGAGCAGAACCGTGTGTGTACGAGGTGTGCGGAGCGGAGGCACGCATGTACGAGGTGTGCGGAGCCATGTGTTTGAGGTGTATTGAGCAGAGCCGTGTGTACGAAGCAGAGCCGCGTGTGTACGAGGTGTGCGGAGCGGAGGCACGCATGTACGAGGTGTGCGGAGCCATGTGTTTGAGGTGTATTGAGCAGAGCCGTGTGTACGAAGCGGAGCCGCGTGTGTACGAGGTGTGAGGAGCTGCCCACTTACTAAAGACTATGATACTTTTCCATCACTGTTACAAATATAAGGCTTACATTGGAGTAAGAGTACAGTTAGGACAGGAAGGAAAGCAATATTGAATTGTGTGGATAAAACAAAATCTTGTTTAAAGTTCATTCAAAAGTGGTTACAAAAATACGGAAAAAATAGTTCATAGCACAGAAAGAAGTATTAGATTATAAGAGAGAAAACAACATTCATAAGTTCTTAAGTATACAGCATGAGATGGTCCGTGGTGGAGATTCTCAAGGTATGAGACATCTGCCCATTCATGTCTGGCTCTCCTTATATACCATCTCGCCTCATAGACATACATTGGAGATTATTTTTACAGTTTCATAACCCAATATCGCGACTTTCTGGTATATTAGTAACTTTTACCATGTTAGAACAAAACTAGTAACTCATGGAATATGCCTTTTGACTACGTGCACATTTACCTTGTGTTGGTATATTTTAAACATATGGCTAGTGACCTTTAAAGGATCATTAGTTATCTCCAAATAACCCATATAGACCAGAGTCCTATAGGTTTGACGTACAGAACAGGTGTCTCTGCCAAGGTTCCCAGAAGAACTGCAATCTTTCTCTAGAATATTTGAAACTAAGCAAGGCTCGAACCAGAACTTTAAAGCTTATGTATATACTTTTATCATTAGAGATTAATATTTTACAGTCCCCCCCCTGATTATGATTTAAGAAATATCATAATCAATCCTAAACTCAGACTGTGGGGACCCCCAACCAAGCCCAGACGCTCAGCCCCCCTACCGCCACCCCTTCCGTAACACTACAATAATGTAACTCTTACAACTGGATGGGTGAGGATCGGTAACAGCTTTATTAACACTTTAACTCATTCCATTAGAAAGGCATTTTATTTCGAAAAATAATTCCGCTTGTTGCAGCATGCCCTGTGTCTCCACACCGGCAAGTTGGCCAACAAGAATAACTTTCCAACATGTTCTTTCTATTTCAGGCCACGGAGGATCCTGCATACTCGTAGGCAGGACTCCGACCCCCACCCATTTGTTCCACTCCGTCCTGGAGTCCTGACAGGAATATATCCAGTCCAATATCCATTAAATGAACACCATCGGGCCTTAGCAGGCCTGTTTTATCTCCTTCCAGCTCTCGGTGTCTTATCACTACACCACCTCTTTCATTTACAAATTTTGCCATCCGAATATTTATTAGCCTCCTTGTCCGTTCGATGGCCGTGATGTCTCTCGCACCTCTCCATACAGCTCTCGGCACAATCTCCGACCATACTATTGTTAGTTTACTAAAAAATGCTCTGAAGCGTCTAGCTTCATTATTGCCATTAGTTATGCGCTCTTGTAATGACCGAGGTCGTTTACCCCGGCGTGTATAACTAACATGACCGGACCTGTCGATTCTCTTCCTATGTCGATTATTAGTACCTGTGGCCATCGCAGGCCTCTAATACCTCTCCAGTTGAAATATGTGTTATGAAACTCTATATTCCTCCCGCCCGGGCGGACTTTCGCCTTTTTTTCTGCCCAATATATATACGAGTGGCCTATCACCCACACTGTTGGCTTATCGTCACCTGTAAAAGAAACAAACTACGTTAGGATAACAAGTCCGGTCTTATGTATCTTGCAAAACACGAGGATCGCCATCTCCCTATCCTCTGAACTTCCGTCTCTGACAATCCTGCTTTAGCTGCTTCCGTGGCTGCGCCTATGCGGAATGAGTGTGTCCCGTAATCTTTGGGGTGGTACCCTGCTGATGTTAGGCATTTATTAAATATAGCTTGGAACTGGTATCTTGATAATGGAGTTCCGTCAATGTGTGATAGGAAGAAATTACTTTGCGGCCTGATGGCTGTATATGTTTTTACTATTGTTACCGGACACAGTATACCGTTAGTGGGTTGTAAAAGCATCCAAGTGCCCCTGCCCGCTGGGTCCATTTTGGATTTGCGTATGCGTAGGCGTATTGCATTATTGGCTATGACTACATCCTGGTGTAATAAGCCTCCACTGGTGGTGATTTTGGATCGAGGGACTAATTCGCTTATGCGTAGCGCCCCGAAGAAGGCGATTGCAAATGCAGTAGACACTAGTGTTGCTTCAAATTGTGAGTGGCATGTTAATGGTGTTAGGGATATGATTTTTGAGAGCAGATTTAGTGATACGGGACTTCTGCACTCCTGACTTGGCTGACCCCTTTTCCACCCTTTTAAGGCTTGCCTGATGATGAATCTTTTTGTCACATCTTCCCAATTCAGTAATTGAAAGTAAAATGCCACTTCGGTTAGCCACCGCTGCGCTGACGCCCCTGATATGCCCCTCATCATTAGTTGGTGAAGAAATTCTATGGTTACATCTAGTCTGGCTTGTTCACATAGGTCGACCCGTCTGCCTGCTACTAATCGTGTCCAGTCTTCCCATGCCTTACCGTATGCCTTCCACGTTGACGGGGCGACTGATGCTCTGATTAATGGCATCAGCTGTTCGCCACTATATCCCATAGGGAGGGTGGGCAACTGGTGCCCGACGGGTGGGCGTTGAAGAGGAGTTCTCTGAAAACCTGCCAATTGAATTGTGATAAAGCGTTAGCAGCAGCATTAGACTCTTCAATATTGTAGCTCGCACGAACCCATATATTGTGTTTTAGGCACAGGAATGCTAGCCGGCGTAGTAGGCCTAGCACTGGGAGAGACGATGATGCCATCTTATTAATGCAGTGCTCTAGGCTGGTGTTATTTGTTTTGAAGCGTATATTTTTGTTAGCTAGGTACGTGCTCCATATTTCTATGGCTACCACTATTGGGAAGAGTTCCAGGAGTGTCTGGTTTTTTGTTAATCCTTGTTCAGACCAATATGGAGGCCATAAGCCTGTGCACCACTGGTTATCTAGTATCGCTGCATATCCGCCCGCTTCTGCTGTCCCGGTGAATAATCTTAGTTCAATGTTGGATTGTTCTGCTGACATAAATAACGTGTGACCATTGAATGATTATAAGAAGGTTTTCCACACCTCTAAGTCCGCCCGAAGCTGCCTGGTGATTCTGATTCTATGACTCGGTTGTAATGCACGTTTTGTTGCAAGGGATAAACGACGAGAAAAAACGCTTCCGGCTGGCATCACCCGGCTCACAAACACGAGGAGGCCGAGTAACACTTGCATCTGCTGTAAAGTTACTTTCCGTACCGCGCAAAATCCCTCGATCTGGTGTAATGTTTTTTTATTTTTCCTTTGGGAGGCGGAACAACCCTGCTGTGGTGTCGATTTCGATGCCTAAAAACGATAGCTTTGTTGTGGGGCCTATGGTTTTTGTAGGGCATAATGGGACTCCGAACCGTCGAGCGATGTTTGTGAATTCGTTAAGTAATGATTGCCATTGATTTGAGTCTTTTGGTCTGACGAATAGGAAGTCATCTAGGTAATGTGTGACGGACCTACTGCCGGTTTCATACCTCAACACCCATTCTAGGAAGGAGCTGAATAGTTCAAAATAATAACAAGAAATTGAACAACCCATTGGGTGGCAAGTGTCGTAGAAGTATTCATTGTCCACTTGGCATCCCAGCAGGTGGTAGCAATCTGGGTGCACCGGTAGTAGACGAAAGGCGGATTCTATGTCGGATTTAGCGAGCATCGCCCCGGGCCCCGCATCGCGTACTAACATTACTGCTCTGTCGAACGACGCGTAGGAGACCGAGGCGTCTTCAGATGTAATACCGTCATTTACAGACTCTCCTTTTGGGTAAGATAAATGATGGATAAGCCGGAATGAACCCGGCTCTTTTTTTGGTATTATTCCTAGAGGGGAAACTCTTAGGTTACTGAATGGTGGTGTTGGGAAAGGACCCGCCACTCTGCCTAGAGATACTTCTTTTTGTATTTTTTGCCTAAGTATTTCAGGGTGTTCTTTTGCAGATTTAAGGTTATTTGCAAAGGTGGGCGATTTATTAAGTTTGAAAGGGATGAAAAAAACGTATGTGAAACCAAAACGTAACTGCCCCGCTGCGTCTTTCCTAGGATATTGGTCTAGCCAGGGGCCCATCGCGTTTACGCTCACCGGGGTCCTTGGATTCTGACTGTAGGAGTTTAATTGATAATTTGCTTGCGGGACAAGAACATCTCGCTGCAGGGTGGGCTCCTCCACAGGCTGAACATTCATGTTTGTATCTGCATAAGGCGTAGAAACGACAGTGTCCCTCATTGTACTGCCAGCAGGCCCCTGGTCTATGTACGACCACTGAATTTTGGCCTGCTGTTGCCGGTTGTCCAGTAGCCGTTGTTGAAAAGGGATGGTGTTTCTGTGACAGCATTAGTCTCAACCATACGTCTGTAGCTTTTACCCCCCAGCCTAACTGTGGTTGCAGGGCCAACTGCCTCCGGAACTCTTCATCGTAGCGCCACCACGCTGAACCGCCGTGGGCTTTGTACGAGTTATACACTGTATCCTGGTATATGAATAGTTCCGAGCAGCGTTCCGGATGTTTTTGGCCCATGATGCAACCCAGCTCAGAAAACGCCTGTAACCTGTTACTCATTGTCTTTGCGACCTTTTGTCTGTTTCTGTCGAATGGTCGGTCGGCTACACTTCTCTCTTTGTCTATAGTATGTTGGTCAGCGGTTACTAGTGACCAAATGTCGATATAGTCATTATTCCATATTTTTATTCTGGTTTCCTCGTCTATGTGTGAGCCTAATGGGCTAATCCCGCAAAAGAATGCGTCCTTGTGTACGCTGGCTAATGGTGGAGTTGTTTTGGTAGGATTATGTATTGCGCCTGGTGGCGCGGATAGTTTTTCGACTATGGCCTTAAGGGCCGTTATTAAGTTGCTGTTATTATTTCCCATTTCAGTTATACTTATATTGCACTCACCCATTTCTGCGGCTGGAGGAGGGACTCCGATGTTTGGAGACACCAGTCTCGCTCGGGGTGAGCCGCGTGCCTCTGCTTGTAGACCTACGTGAACTCGCTTCATCGTGCAGGCTGTAAGCTCTGGAGGGTGCCCTTGTATCATCTCTGCCCCCCGAAGGACGGGATCAGTGCTAGCGGCTGTGGTTTGATGATGCGCCCGACATCGCTGATGCTTAGGATGGTGAGCGCCACCTTGAGGACCGCGACCTATGACCCCTCCTGTGGGATGCCGATCTCCGCTTTGCTTGCGACGACCTCTTCCTTCGCCGGTGACTCGTGTGCGATGATGTAGATCTGTCGGAGGAGGATCTACAGCGAGTTCGCCTGGAGCGAGTACGCCTGGAGTCTCTGTGTCCCTGACGGTGTATGTGGGCTTCTGCGCAGTATACATGTGTGCTGTCGGGATGAGGCGGTGCAATTTGTGTCCAGCTAGAGGGCGATGCTATAGCGGTGTCAGGCGCGTGAGTAGCTGCGCTATCAAAGGGGTATATGGTATTGATCATTTTACTGGGCGCTGGATAGGCTGTGGTGATTACAGGGGCAGCCATGTCCCCTGGATGTGTAGGGTCACGTGTGCTGTTTTGGGAACTTTTTCTTTTATTTTTAATAGGGGTTTTTCTGCGGGGGGGTGTTTGGGGGGTTGGCAGAGCACAATCCCCGGCAGAGGATTCCTGTCCAGAGCTGTGCTCCGCCACAGCCCCTGCTGTGTGTTGAGGGGGAGGTGATGGATAAATGTATGACCCGCAACTTTTTTTCTGTGGCAGCGGGGTGCTGTGCCTAAAGCGCTCTGGAGGGCGGGAGTGCCTGCTGGACCTCCGCTCTCCAGGGCGCCCTTCGGCAAGATGCGGGACGGGAGTGTTTAGGGGTTTGGAGTTAGATGTGCTCGGTGCTGTCTCCAGCACCGGCAGGCAGGCAGGAGACCTGAATCCCCGCTGTGCCCGCAGCTGACACAGAAGACAACCCACAATCGTAGACTAGTGCAGTAGAGCCCTGCGCCTGCTGTGAGTGCGGCGCAGGATCCTCTGCTGCACCAGCTGCCGCTTCCTGTTCCATCGCGCGGCATTCTGGACTGGGGGACGCGGCCTGCGCTTCCTGAACATTAGCTCCGCCTCCCCCAGCATGCCTCTGCGGCCTAGTTACATCGCGCGCCCGCCTCCCTGCTCCAGCGCGCGACCGCCAAGAGGAACCCCCCCGCAACCCAACGCCGGCGCAAACACACCGCCCCGCTCCGGACCCCCGCTCCCTCGCTCCGGCAAGAACACGAAGAGGCTCCACAGCCGATCGCCGTCCAATGCCGGGGGGTGCCTGCCAAACCGCCCCACATGATAGCTCTGCCGCGACGTCGCGTGGACGCCGAGGTGCGACAGCTTCCCGAACCCCTGAGACAGGGGGTGAGCCACGATGAGTGGCCTGCAGCTGTGCATCTGCGGCGGCCGGGCGAAAATGGAGGACAGGGCCAGACAGCGGCAGAACTGCAGCCCCTCGTCCCAAAGGATTCGGCTGCAGCACGTTGAGTGGTGAGTGAGTGGGCCCAAGGGGTGAGGGGATTGGGGGATGTGATGTACCCTTAAGGGGTTGAGGGCCAGGGGAAGGGTTATCCGGAGAATTAGAGCTGGGGCCAGGGGGATGATCGCTGAGCCCCGACATGAGGGCCTGTAACCAGCGCTCGCCCCCCTGTGCAAACCCAGCCCGGAGGGCCTCAGCAATCTGACCTGATCCTGAATTCTCCATGACGTTCCACTCTGGGACCAGCAAAGAAAGGAAGTAACGTGGGATGTCCCGGTGTTTATGTATCCATGGGACGGCTTGTAGCGTCCCCTTTCGCTTCATTGGATCCTTCCGGGGGCTTCAGGATCACTGGTCAGTAGGGGGCAGCGAAGGGGGGTCAGCAATCGCCACGGCCCGGGGAGGGGCCACCACAGTCAGTGACTCCTTCCTTATTTAGTATGGAGTCTTCCATTCTCTCACCATTCGTATCACATTCATTCTTTATTCTGAAAACCTTGTATCAACACCTGTATTGAATGTCATTTGAGTTCCCAAAAGCTTCTAAATTAAAAATAAAAATTCACTCAAAAGGTTATATTTTTTTTTAATATTTCTTTTAAAATAAATATGATTATGATTGGATTTGTTAATACATTTCCTGCTGCCATTTTTGCTGAAGACTGTGACCAACTAGTGATGAGCGAGCACTAAAATGCTCGGGTACTCGTTGCTCGGGTCGAGCAAATAGGAATACTCGGGTGGTTGACCCGAGCAACGAGCCCAATGTAAGTCTATGGGAAACGCGAGCATTTTTCAGGCGGTTCCCCCCAGCGGTCTGCAGAGGGCCTAAAAATTGCCCAAATCGATGGGAACAGTGCTCAAATGACATGGGAACAGCATGGGGAACACCCCTGGAAGCATTTCTGACTCCCAGGTCACTGCTGTCAGCAACGTGGTCAGAGTATTACGCCACTTTTATGGACTCACAATAAAACATACAAAAACGAAACCAAAATGGATTTTCCTGGGAAATATGTTAAGGAACATCCTTTCCAGGGTAATCACTTGTATATAAGGCAAAATAAATAACCAAAAACAAAAATACTCCTCCACAACTTGGGCTATGTTCACACGAAGCGTTTTTGCACTTTTGCATTGCTTTCAACCAAGACAAATGCATTCACCAGGAAATGTAATTTTAACATTTTACAACCTTATCTGGCCATGTGGTGTGTGACACATCATTAGACACATGCATACAGTGTTGAAAAGACATGGGAACAGCATGGGGAAGACCTCTGGAAGCATCTCTGACTCCCAGGTCACTGCCTAAAAGTGTGCCCATCATAAGTGATCCTTGGCGCATGCGAAGATGCCTCCCGCCATGCACCTGTCATTGCAGACTTGCAACAATCACCGTCCACGTCTTTGTCCCAATGCAGCGTTCAGTTGTCCTTACCGCATTCCTTGGAATGCAAGCGCAAGTATGCAGCCAGCCACCCACCCACAGGCTGCAATACTATACTGCCAAAATATTGACAGCTGCTTGCACTTGAAATGTGGCCTTTTAGGCTCATGGAGATGGAAGCTGTCCACAATCTTATGGCGGCAGCGACCGGGTATCCATACTCAGTCCCCAGCCGCCACTATTTTTCCCGGTATTGTCCCTGCCTTCCACAAGCACGGGTCCAACAACATTACCCGTGCCCTCCCCAGTGCACTTACTGGGAAGGACCGCCTACCCACAAACACGTGGACAAGTGAATGTTGCCAGGGACGGTACGGAGCCAGTCCACAGCTTTTTTTGCTGAGATTTGTATTTAGCTCGGTGAAAGGACTAGCATAGAGGGAAACCGTATCTACTCTGGGTGTCATTTCTCCCAGGAAGTCCTCTAATGCAGCTTGTTGCAGAAGCAATGGCAGCCTGTCCAACATCAACTCGCACTTGTCGGTGGTGCTTTGACACACACACATCTTTCTTTGTGCATTTAATTTCATGACTACAGGGTTCGCCTGATCTGCAATGCGATTTGAGAGATAACATGCATAAGCACATCTGATCTGCATTAAAAAAAG
Organism: Phyllobates terribilis; assembly: GCF_046119375.1. Taxonomy (NCBI): domain Eukaryota; kingdom Metazoa; phylum Chordata; class Amphibia; order Anura; family Dendrobatidae; genus Phyllobates; species Phyllobates terribilis. The sequence goes on along the minus strand of NW_027362795.1, from coordinate 11,212,719 downwards.
CAGCCATAGAGTGTCCGGGAACCTTCCCCCACACTTTTCTTAGCCAGGACTGCTTCTCGGCAGGGTTGGACGGTGACACCAGAGAATCGTCTGGTGTGCCTTGGCTTCTACCTCAGGAGAGTTCATGATAGCGCTAACTATGGGGCTCTTGAGCGGGGGAGAAAGGTGAGCCCTCAGAATCAAATCCTCTGGTGGGCACAATGTTTTTCAATCTGAAACAGCTTCTCAGTGGAAGTTGTATTTCACCACAGTCATATCCTTTAGCTCGGTGAAAGGACTGGCATAGAGGGAAACTGTATCTACTCCGGCTATCATTTCTCCGTCACCAGGTTCCACCCATTGTCACACACGACCATGCCTGGCTGTATGTTCAGCGGTGAGAGCCACAGATCAGACTGCTGTGTTACAGCTTTCAACAACTCTGCAGCGCTGGCCGGTTTGTCACCTAAGCATTAAGCATGTTATCTTCACCACAGCCTGTCAGCTTGTCACTGATGTGGTCATTTCGGAGATGGAGGAAGAGGTGCAGGAGCTGAACAATGTGATTACATTGAGGTTAAATTGGTGACGCTGTTTTTTATACTAAAGAAAGATTCTATTGTTTTGGTTTTTTAAGTTATTTTTTTTAAGACAAATGCATTCACCGGGAAATGTAATTGTAACATTTTACAACCTTATCTGGCAATGTGCTGTGTGACACATCATCAGACACATCCTGTTTTATTTATGATGGAGGGACTCTGAAAGTCATAAAGCCTATTTTTATAGGGCTATCAGACGGCCCTTACAATTCTTAAAAGGCCAGCAGTCGGCCCTCGCTATTGTTGGAGAGCCATCAGCCGGCTATGCTTTGTTGTTTCCATTATTAAGAAGTGGGTCTCCTATACTGTTATTGCGTATCCAGTGACTGCAAGGGCTGCCAAAAATTTGGACGCAACCCAATACCCCTTTGAAGAGACATAGAGGAGGGTCTCAGTAAAAAAAAATTTCCCATTATAAAGGAGCGGGTCTCCTATAGTGGTAATGCCCATGCTGTGACTGCAAGGGCTGCCAAAATTTGGGAAAAACCCCACTAAGAATTTAAAGACTCATAGAGCGGGGCCACAGTAACGACAAATTCCCGTTAGAAAGGAGAGAGTCTGCTATACAGTTATAGGGTATGCAGTGAGTCCAACGGCTGACCAATTTTAGGAAAAACGCCACTAAGAATTTAAAGACACATAGAGCAGGGCCACAATAACAAGTACGACATGTTCCCATTAGAAAGGAGAGGGTCTGCTATACAGTTATAGGGTATGCAGTGAGTCCAACTGCTGACCAATTTTAGGAAAAACCCCACTATATAGGTACTATACACATGATCAGTTTTGAAATAGTTAGAGACTGCTCTGATGTGGGTTACATTGACGTTGGTAGAGCGGCTTAGTATACATTTTTTTTTACAAAAAACGTGTCAACCAAATACCCTGTTTTTTATCACCAACAGAGTATTTCTATATGTTTGTTTTACTTTGTCCTTGTGTGTTACTGTTATAGGGTATGCAGTGAGTCCAATGGCTGACCAATTTTAGTAAAAACCCCACTAAGAATTTAAAGACTCATAGAGCAGGGCCACAGTAACGACAAATTCCCATTAGAAAGGAGAGAGCCTGTTATACAGTTATGGGGTTTGCAGTGAGTCCAACGGCTGACCAATTGTAGGAAAAACCCCACTAAGAATTTAAAGACACATAGAGCAGGGCCACAGTAACAAGTACGACATGCTCCCATTAGAAAAGAGAGGGTCTGCTATACAGTTATAGGGTATGCAGTGAGTCCAATGGCTGACCAATTTTAGGAAAATCCCCACTAAGAATTTAAAGACACATAGAGCAGGGCCACAGTAACAAGGTACGACATGTTCCCATTAGAAAGGAGAAGGAGAGGGTCTGCTATACAGTTATAGGGTATGCAGTGAGTCCAATGGCTGACCAATTTTAGGAAAAACCCCACTAAGAATTTAAAGACACATAGAGCAGGGCCACAGTAACAACAAATTCCCATTAGAAAGGAGAGAGTCTGCTATACAGTTATATGGTATGCAGTGAGTCCAACGGCTGACCAATTTTAGGTCACATAGAGCAGGGCCACAGTAACGACAAATTGTCATTAGAAAGGAGAGGGTCTCCCATAGTGTTGGCCTATGCAGTGAATGCAAGGGCTGCCAAAAATTGGGAGGCACTCCAATGCCCTTGGAAGAGACTTAGAGGGCCTCATAAAAAAATGTTTCCATTAGAAAGGAGCGGGTCTCCTATACTTGGAATGCCCATGCACTAAATGTATGGGCTGACAAATATTTACACCTGGGGGGTATACATGAACATACTGTATAATTATTTTTTTTACGGGCATCATAAACACCCTTTAAAATAATTATGTGGGTGTTGCATCACGGACCACGGTCACCCTGGTAATATGGTAGTGGAGGATGAGGATGAGGAAGACAAGAGCAAATAGCCAAAATCAGGAAGCGTATACCCATGTGTGGGTGTGAAGAGGTGCATAGGAATACACCTCCCAAAAAAAGACACTGGATTTGAGTTTGAGTTTGTTACGCTGCTAGAATTCGGTGGTGTTGAGAAGTCTGGCCCAATCCAGCCCTTGTTCATTATTATAAGAGTCAGCCTGACAGCATTTTCAGTTGACAGGCGGATGCACTTATCAGTTATAATTCCACCAGCGGCACTAAAAACCCGCTCTGATAAAATGCTAGCGGCAGGGCAGCCAGGACCTCCAAGGCGTAAAGAGCCAGTTCATTCCACTTATCCAGCTTGGATACCCAATAATTAAAAGGCACAGAGGAATCACGGAGGACGTTGGTATGGTCGGCAAGGTACTCTCTCAGCATCGTCCCAAACTTTGCACTCCTTGTGAGAATACCCCGCGCCTCAGGGCCTGTGCGATGGGAGGGTCTGAGAAAAACTGTCCCAGAACTTTGACAGTGTTCCCCTGCCTCTGCTGGATTGCATTTGTGTCTCTCTCGCCTGTACTCCTTGGTTGTCCAATGAACTGTGACCTCTGCCGCCAGCGTTTTCAGATGGGAATTTTTTAATAGTTCCGCAACAAGGGCCTTCTGGTACTGCCCCATTTTTGTACACCTGTCCGCCTAAGGAATAAAAGATATAAAGTTCTCCTTGTAGTGTGGGTCTAGAAGTGTCACCAACCAGTAATCACTGTCACCCAAAATGTTGAGAACGCGAGGGTCATGGGAAAGGCAGCGTAACATAAACTCAGCCATGCGTGCCAGACTGCTAACAGGCAAGACTTCCGTGTCCTCACCAAGAGGATGACTGACCATGCTCTCCATCTCCTTCTCCTCCTCTCTGTCCTCTGGCCATCCACGCTGAACAAACGGTATGACAGTTGTGCAGATAGTACCGTCTATAGCACATGAAACTAGTTCCTGTTCTTCCTCCTCCTCCTCCTCCTCATTGTCACCCAATCCACGTTGGGATGAGATGAGGCTGGGCTGTGTGTAATCACCCTGTATAGTTCCTTGCTCCATCTCATCGTGCTCCGCCTGCAATGCATCCTCTTTAATTGTGAGCAGAGAGCATTTCAGAAGACAGAGAAGCGGGATGGTGACGCTAATTATGGCGTCATCGCCGCTCACCATCTTAGTGGAGTCCTCAAAGTTTTGGAGGATGCTACATATGTCTGACATCCATGTCCACTCCTGAGGTCTTATGTGTGGCGTCCAAACTGAATACCGATGGCCTTGTTGATATTGGTACTCAACAACTGCCCTGTTCTGCTCACAAATCCTTCCCAACATCTGCAGTGTAGAGTTCCAACGCGTGGGGACATCACATACCAGTCTGTGAGCCGGAAGCTGCAAATGCTGCTGAAACATGGCAAGGGCGGCGGAAGCTGGAGGTGAGTTTCTAAAATGGGCACACAGGTGGCGTACTTTAACAAGCAGATCCGTCAGCTCCGGGTTGGATTTGAGAAACCGCTAAACCACGAGGTTAAGCACATGGGCCAGGCATGGTACGTGTGTGAGCTCGCCTCGCCTCAGAGCCGCCACCAGGTTTCGCCCATTGTCACACATGACCGTGCCTGGCTGTAGGTTCAGTGGTGTGAGCCACAGATCTGCCTGCTCTTTCAGAGCGGTCCACAACTCAGCATTGTGCGGTTTGTCACCTAAGCATATTATCTTCAGCACAGCCTGTTGCCGCTTGGCCGAGGCAGTGCTGCAGTGCTTCCAGCTTGTGACTGATGTGGTCATTTCGGAGATGGAGGCTGAAGAGGAGGAGGAGGCTGAAGAGGATGATATGCAGGAGCTGTAGACTGTGGGGGCAACCCTGATTGACCTAGGGCCCGCAATCCTCGGCGTCGAGAAGATGTGTTCCATCCCAAGGTCCGACTGGGTCCCGGCTTCCACTGTTAACCCAGTGTGCCGTCAACGAGATGTACCATCCCTGCCCACAAGCACTTGTCCACGTGTCCGTGGTTAGGTGGACTTTCCCGGTAACTGTGTTGTTGAGGGCACGGCTAATGTTTTGGGACACGTGTTTGTGTAATGCAGGGAAGGCACACTGGGAGAAATAGTGGCGGCTGGGTCCGAGTACCGAGGGACAGCCGCAGTCATCAGGTTGCGGAATGCTTCCATCTTCAAGAGCCTTAAAGGCAACATTTCGAGTGCAAGCAGTCGTGAAATGTGGTAATTTAGTACTGTGGCCTGTGGGGCGTTGGCTGCGTATTTGCGCTTGCGTGCCAAGGACTGGGGTATGGACAACTGAACGCTGCACTGGGACACAGGGATGTGGACATGCTCAAGCTACTACTTGAGAGTATGCAATGACAGGTGCAGGGCAGGAGGCATCTTCGCATGCACCATGGACAGGGGATTGGCTTGCATGCACAACAGCGGAAGAAGCAATGGTGCCAGCCGCAGACACTGTTCCTGGACCCTGGGGTTCGGCCCACAAAGTCAGGTTCTTTGCTGCCATGTGCCTGATCATGCTGGTGGGTGGTGGTCAGGCTGGTCGTTTTGCAACCCCCACTGATGCTGGTCTGGCAGGTGGTGCAAATGGCCTTTTTGGGGTTATCGGCAGAGTCTATAAAAAACAACCAGACTCGGGAAGACCTAACAGTTGTACTGGCAACTTCCTTCGTGTTGGTGTTACAGGGAACGGTTGCCTGCCTTCTTTCTGCGGCCACCACTCTGCTTCCTGCCTGTTGGGGTGCTCTGCCTCCTTCCACCTGTGTGCTGCTGTCCTCGCTCTGCATGTCCTCCTGCCAGGTTGGGTCAGTTACTATATCATCCACCACCTCGTCTTCCACTTCTGCACTCTGGTCCTCCTCCTGACTTTCTGGCAATTGTGTCTCATCATCGTCCACCTCTTGGGACACTTTCCCACAGTCGCCTTGGTGTGACCGTGGCTGCTCAAATATTTGGGCATCGCTGCATGCGATCTCCTCTTGCCCCGCTTCAAGTTGACCGGGCGAGAGGCCCGCATCTATAAATGGGAAAGTAAACAGCTCTTTGGAGTGTCCAAGTATGGGATCAGTTGTCTCTGAGCACTCGGCGTAGTGGGAGGAAGGAGGTTCAGGGTGAGCAATATGCAGTCCAGACTCACAGCTACTGAGACTTGACCATGTGGAAGACAAGGTGGTGGTGGTGGCTAAGTGACTGGAAGCATTATCTGCTATCCAACCAACAACCTTTTGACACTGCTCTGTGTTCAATAGTGTTGTTCTGCTGTCCCCTATTAATTGGGACAGGAAGGTCGAGCGAGAAGATGTGGGTGTTTGTTTTGGCAGAATTTCAGCTTGCCCACAGCCTCGGCATGCACCGTCAGGTCCAGTTCCTCATCCCTTGCCATGTGCCTTGCCCATTTTAAATGGAGGACAATATCTTCCACGCTCAAAACAAATGACTGAATTTGGAGCGAACTTATATGTGATCCGTGTGACGGACAAACCAGTTTTAAATACCTGGCCTGTAGGTAACTATTTTGAACATCAATCTGGTGTCAATTACTTCACTGACACACTGAAACAAATGTTTAATGAAGATCCTAAATGGCAGTATTTTCTGAAAACGTGTATGTGATCCGTGTGACGGAGAAAACACAGTTTTAAATAGCTGGATTTTTAGTGCTGTAATATGGAAAGGACCTGGCTGTATTCTGCATTGCCTACAAGCAAATGGTGCAGAAAAACGGTGCTCTCTGTATTGCTTTTTAAGCACATAATGAGGATTAAGATCCAAAAAAATCTATTCCTGGCCCCTGAGACCTGGGCCTTTGTCTAGAAATATCTAACAGCAGCAGAAGGCAGAACTGGAATGGAGCCTCTTGTGCTATATGCACTGCAGTCTGCTATATACACTGTCTGCCTGATATCTCTGCAGATGGATTAGTCTTCAGAAGGACTGTTTGTTAAGGTGGATATATGTGTCTCTAATATAGTCTGTACACCTACACTAACTAGACACAAGCGAATCTCTCCCTAGCTCAGCAGCAGCTCTCCCTACACTGTCTGATTCCGGATTGACTGTGGCGAGCATGGCGGCCTGATGGCGCTGTGCGGCCAGCCAATCACTGTAATGCCACAACCAACATGGCTACGGCATTACAGTGAGTGGCAGGCAATCCCTGCATGTTCATTGGCTCTCTAAAGAGTGCCAAACATGCAGGGAGGAGACCCGAGCTCCCGCCGAGCAACCCCGAGCATGTCGAGCAGTGAGATGCTCGGGCGAGCACCGAGCAGTAGCAAACATGCTCACTTATCACTAATCCTAACCATTTATTTACCCACAAATCTGTATGATTTAGCTCAAAATTATATTCTGTAGGCAAATTTCTCATTATTCCTAAAGGTGTAATTCCACTTTGTAATGCCTGTGCATTTGTGCAATCATTTTCAGATTGGTGGAATATTCAATCTGAATTTCTAGACATGCTCTGGCCACTTGGGATTCCTGCTCACTTTCTATTAGAGCTAAAGTAGCATCTTGTAGATGTGACACTGAAGATCCCAGCATAGCAGCAGTGTTGAAAACAATCTTTTCAAGAAGTTGATTCAAACTTTTCTGAATTTTTACTCCTTTGCCTCCATACCCAATATTTTCCAAATCTGATTTAAGTGTATGAATGTCCATAGTATTAAACTTCCCACTGTTCCTAATCCCCCCAAAATATCTTCTAATATCCCCTCTTACTTCTAACCTGTGTTGAAGTTCTTTTCATTCTTTGTAATGTAACATCAATAATGGTAAAGACTTATGGACAAACCACCTGACAAAGGTGCTTGCCGAAACGCGCGTCGGGGTGGACGCAGCCCGGAATTGAGAGCCTTTAGATTGTAAGTCTTTACCATTATCTATGTTACATGCCAATGATGTGGTCTAGTTCCTAATGATTGCTTTACCATAATGATTATTTGACTAAATTTGCTGCTGCATTTGGCCTCTACAAAGCCTTTTCTACACATGCTGTATTTTTTGCATATCTTGGGAAGTATATATGCACTAGCACTTTACCTACTTCTCTATTGCATTTACCCTGCTTGAGACTCTTTTGTGTCTTTATTATTAATATTGATATGCCTATAGATATACATTGATGGACTCATATCTATATAATATGTAATTTAGATTTATATCTATTTATTTGTATATATTCAATTGCAGCAGCATTTATCATTTATTATATATCATCTATTACACAATTTTAGTATTTATTTAGTTTTCTTGCTCCACTTGCATGGTTTTGGCATACAATACATATGTATACTGTATTTTATTATTTATTATTTTTTGCATATGTGACGTTTATATCTTGCTATTTATTGTGTGTGAGATTGGCTGTTCCCATCATGATTTCTATATACTTCCCGGACATGCGCCCCTGTTTTTAGTGTATTTATTTTATATTTTTTTGCCATTGTTTTGTTATCCATTGTTGTCACCTGTAATAAATAAACTTATTTTAATTTCCACTGCACATGACGCTTTGGGACTTTATGGTCGGAGTGCTCTCCTTTTTCCTTCCTTCATTTTTCCGATTGTTCTCTGGTTTACATTAGTCTGGATTTCTGATTAGAGAATATTATATACCACCAGGGTATGAACTTTCTTATAATAACCGTTCTCAGGAATCTAATCTTTCGTTCACCCTTGTTTTGCTGTTTTATTATCTATTAGATTTTGTATACTTGATCCTCTTGGTTTCCGTGAATGTAAAGTTCCTTTGATATGTCCATCCACTTCACTAGGATTTGTTCCATGATATAAAATGTCTTCTGCGTAGAACACAATTGAAATAGTACAAAGGAGCAGAAATGTGGTTCCCATCAGATAGTAGCTTTTCCTGGGAAACGTCTTCTTTTCTTGAAGGATTGGTGTTGAATCCCTTCCATCAAGGACATGGTATTCCGTATTCCAGCTCTTATTGGAATCCATTTCTTCCTAAAAGAAATGCAGTATCATTATTTTGCAATATACAATTTGCATTGATTGACATGTACCTACAAATTTTGCTGTCTGCTGGTATTTTTAACCACATTGGATGCTTGTTGCACTGGGATCATAACTTGTCCCATGGTGTCGATTATTTCAAAGGGAGCTTCCCAGTTACTTTCCCAAGGTCCACTCTTCCTGAAAGTTTTAATCATGACTAGAGCCCCTTTTTTGAATTTGGATTCATATGGTGGCTCCATCCTCTGCATTCTTGATGCAGCATGTGGAAGAATGGTTTTCAAGTTTTCCTGCAACAATTGCAACCATTTGGACCTTGCAACAGCATCTTTTTGAGATGTGGACAAAAATGGTTCATGTGGGAAAATCAATGGCATTTTCCTTCCTGTCATTAGTTCAAAAGGAGTAAACTGAGTTGTGGAGGAAGTTGTTCCTCTAACACTCAACAGTACAAAAGGTACCGCATCCACCCAAGTATGACCTTTGTCCAATAACATTTTGGCAAATCTGGATTTTATTGTCCTATTCATCCTTTCCACAATACCAGCAGACTGTGGATGGTAAGGTACATGAAACTGTTGTTGTACCCCTAGAATAGTACAAACTGCTCGCATGATTTTTCCTGTGAAGTGACTTCCTCGATCAGAGATGATCATTCTTGGGATCCCCCAAGTACAAAAGACACGATTAACTAGTGCTCTAGCTGTAGACAAAGCATCATCTTTACTGACAGGTAAAATTTCAACCCATTTAGAAAAAACATCTACTACAACCAATGCATACCTGATACCATTTTTACCTAATGGTAATGGACCAATGTAATCGATTTGTAACATAGACCATGGACCGTCTGCAGGTGCAGTTCACAGTAGTGGTGGTTTCTGTCCTTTTGGTCTTGGATTAATTTGGGCACAAATGAGGCATGATTGAACAATACTTTGTACAGTCTCTTCCATCTGTTCCCAGTAAAATATCTCTTTGAGAATGCCTAACAATTTCTGTTGGCCCAAATGACCCAAGCTTTCATGATTATATCTCGTGAACTCATCCTGTAGATGTTTTGGTACAACAGGATGCAAGTCCCCATTTAAGTCATGACACAAAAGCCCGTTTTCACAAACAAAGGGAGGTTTTGGATCAACCCGGGAAGCAACAAGATATGTATCTTTTTCTTGTTCTTCCGCAAAAGAAGGGATATGCGTGTCTGTTCTTTGAACTGCTGAAACCTTCGAGAGGTTCAGGTTCAAACACTTCTTCTCCTGTCAGGGCTGCCTCTTTGGCTAACATATCTGCGGTTGCATTTCCAACAGATCAGACTTCATCAGACTTTTTATGGGCAGGAACTTTGACAATAGCAAAACCATTAGGGGTTTTTGAAGCTATCTCAAAAATTGTTTTCAGTGTGTCACTATGTACAAGGCAGGTAATCTGTCAATGATCTCACAACATAGGAGCTATCACTGTAGATTACAATGGGACACTGATCGTCAGCCTCATTCAGCTGTAGCACCATTCTTACTGCTTCTAGCTCTGCCCTCTGAGCTGAAAAATGACTCGGTAACTTGTGCTTTACCACCTGTCCTCTTGTGGGATAAAAAATGTCATATCCTGTATAATAGTGCCCATCTGAATAGAATCTGGAACCATCTACAAAAACTGCTTCATCAGTTACCTCTGCCTTCAGTCTAAAAAGTGATGGAATCGGTCCTGAAAAGACGAGACAATCATGAGTTTGCCCTTCATTTTGCATCAACTGAGGAAGAACTTTGGCTTTATAATCTACCTCAATCTGATTGGGAGACAATGACCGTAATCAGTGGGCAAATCTCTGATGTGACACACCTGGGATATTTTTCTCAAAGAGAAGTTTTAATGGAGAATGAGGAGTTTGCAGAATAATTTTGTTGAAACCAACAATGTGTTCAGTTGCTAGACAGCAAAGTAGACGCCTACCAAGTTTCAAAACCTCTTTCAACTGGTGAGAGAAGCTTAGAAAAATAGCCCAAAATTCTCCACTCTTCTCCCTGCAATTGTAACAGAACAGCCGACACCACTGTCTCTGATGGGTGAACTTGCAAAACAAATAGAGCTGAAGAATCTACTGTGGACAAAGCAGGTGCATTCTGTAAATTCATTTTCATTTGTTCAAATGAGGTTTGTTGTTCAACATCCCAAGGACCAAAATAATCATTATTTTCACCTTTCAAAAGATCGTACAAAGGCCTGGCCTTATCAGCAAAATCCTCAATGAAATCCCTAGAATAGTTTACAAGACCCAAAAAATGTTGCAATGCCTCGTGTGTGGTTGGGATTGGGAGAGAAGTGATTGCCTCTATTCTTTCCTGCAATGGCTGTCTTTTTCCTGGGCTCAACAACACTCCCAGAAACCTGACCTCAGTCTGCATCAATTTGACCTTTTTAGTGTTAAATTTCAACCCTGCATCATACAACAGTTCAAACAATTCTACCAAAAGAGAAACATGCGACTCCTTATCCTCAGTATACAACAGAATATCATCCACATATTGCTGTATGCAATCAGGCCTAGAAAATCTGGATAATACCTTTACCAACGCCCGATGAAAAACACTAGGTGACAAATGTGCTCGTGGAGGTAACCTGCAAAACAGATATTGCTCATCCAAGAAAGTAAATGCAAATCTGTACTGACAGATCTTTTCAAGAGGTATACTGAAAAATCATTACTGATGTCTAGTACAGAGAAATATTTTGTCTTTGCATTTAGCCTTGCCATCATGTCATAAGTATCGGCAACAATGGGAGCAACATTGGGAGTATGTTTATTAAACATCCGCAAATCCAATATCATTCTATATGTACCATCAGATTTCAATACACACCATAAAGGATTGTTACTTACAGAGTTAGCCTTACGTATGACACCTTGAGCTAACAATTCCTGTATGATCTTATACATAGAACCAATTGAATCTGGAGGCAATTTATACTGACGCTGTGGAGGAGGATCACGTCCTTCTACATTCACAATTACATCCTTCATTGTACCCACCTCATTTCTGAACTGAGCCCAAAGAGAAGGAAAGCATTGCACAATTTCAGTCAGTACCTCATCACCACCAGTTTCAGGCCACAAATGATCTGATGACACAACATCACTATTATCACTAGGGTCAATGACTATAGGTTTATGTCCATTAGAATCTTTCCAGATCACTTGATCCCCTAGATCAATTAACCATCCGAATCTCTGCATAAAATCTATGTCAAGTATATTCTCAGAATCACGACAATACCAAATGTCAATTCCTGTTTTGAAAGAACCTGGTATTTCCAACATAACATTGGGAACGAGCTTTGCTTTTGTTTTTCCTTTTCTGCTGAATCCGATAACATTACAACTTGGAGATTCTGGTTTTACCATCAAGTCAAGGTTAGTAACACTTAATTGTGCCCCTGTATCAATAAAAAACACAGCACTTTGTTCTGCCAAAATCACATTGAGAAATGGTCTTCCACAGTCATCCAATGTAACTCGAGTCACAAGTTCCAATGGATGGGGTGTGGGAGCATTCTTTGCTAGTCAGAGAGATGGAGAAGATGAGAGCAGACCAGTGTCCCTGCAATTTGACTCCTTCACTGTCATCTCTCTGATTAATGGAGCATATGGTGACTGTGTTTGTGTATTGTCAGTGTGAGGGGATGTGAGAGAATTGAATGGAGGGGCAGAAGGTCTGTTGGAAGATTTTGGAATAAGTCAGTATTCCCTTCCCAGCTTACCTGTTCCCGGTGTACCTGCCTCTGATTCTGCTCTCAAAAATTTCCTGCACTGCCACTTTAAGTGTTCAGATATACCACAAAAATAACAATGGATATTGTTCCTTTGTGTGATATTTTTATCTCTATGTTCAGCGTAATCTCTGTTCCTGGATGTTAATGTGGGTTTAGGTTTTGGTTGAGTTTTCTCTGATGTCAGCTGTCTATCTTTTTCCTCATGAACTACAGCTATTTTTGCCTTGACCTGGTTCCGCTTCATCCTAATTTTGTCGATAAAAGTTGTTGCTTCCTGAAATGATGTCTGAACACTAGCCAATTGCACTGAAACAGGATCTAGGTACTTGAATTTTGTTACATACAATTTGATCATCGATGTTGGTTCCTCATTAGGCCCAACAGGCATCGCCATTCTATAGACCTGTTCAAATTTGACCAAAAAAGCAAATGGGTCATCATGGATACTCGCTCTCAATTGATGCAAAATATCAAGAGAGGGCGAGTCTCCTGTGGTAAATAATAGCAATTGTCTAAGTCTGTCTTCTTTTGTACTATGTATCAGTTCATTATCGTCCTTTAGCCTGGGTGCGATCTGTAATCTTTTTGCCATATGTGAGGGTAACCAAACTCTGAATGTATTGTTTTTTTGTTCGCTATTAAGATTGAATTTATCTGTATTGGATTAAAAAATATCTGCATTATAAAAGCATCCATCTTCTCATTGTACTTTGGAAAGTCTTCTACAATTTTCATTAATTGATCGTGTATTTTAAGATTGATTCGTGCGGCTCTGTCATGTAATTTTTTCCTTTGTAATTCATTTCCCAGTAAAGCTTCTACTGAAACATCTGGACTTTGCGTCTGGTACGAATGATGTGGAGGCATTATCTTCACTTTTACTATTTAATCTTGTATGAACAGAAACCTTTTTTATGTCTTGGTGTAATTTGGACAATAACTCTGTCCGAGTAGCAATTTGATCCTCCAATTGTTCAATATGTTCTGCCAAAATCAAACAATTTGGACAATCAGAGTAATCCCCGTCAGTGTCTTGTGTCTCAGTATGACTGGTCTCTTGTGTGTCCACCTGTTTGTCAGTATGACTGATGTCCTGTGTGATAATCCATGCTTTCTGTGTGTCAGTTTCTTCAAAGACTAAATTATTGTACACACGGACCATATGCATCACATTTTGAAGTTTTCTCTGTAACTTTTTTACAGAGAGAAAACTTTTATCAATACTAAGATTCTCTGCTTCACATTGGCTATACAAATAGACCATAATTGTGCGTCTGTATGGCTATGAACAAACTTAAACTGTATGTCACTTTTCTTAGAATAGTCATGAATAAAATCCAGTTCTCACCTATGGAATGGCTTTTCCTCTCCTGGATTGATCCAATCGTCAATGGATGGTCCTTTGTGGCTTTTCTGTGTTCCGCAGACCTCCACGTGGTTGTATGCTGGGAGACAAACTCCTCACCGTCCTGTAGATTCCGTCTGATCCTTGCGAATATGTGGAATTCCTGAGACTTGGACAACAGGATTGTTTTTTTGCCTGACCCTGTCCACTTCTATGGAAGCAGTGGTGTAATGTCTGACCCTGCTCTGTCCACTTCTATGGGAGCAGTGGTGTAATGTCTGACCCCGCTCCGTCCACTTCTATGGAAGCAGTGGTGTAATGTGTGACCCCGCTGTGTCCACTTCTATGGGAGCAGTGGTGTAATGTCTGACCCCGCTGTTCACTTCTATGGGAGCAGTGGTGTAATGTGTGACCCCGCTCAGTCCACTTCTATGGTAGCAGTGGTGTCATGTGTGACTCCGCTCCGTCCACTTCTATAGGAGCAGTGGTGTAAGGTGTGACCCTGCTCCATACATTAGAAACTGTGTAATTCCATTCTGTGTGATACACTCTGCTGAGCTCAATATCTAATCCCATAATGTGATACACTACACTTAGTCCTGTATCTAATTGCAGCATTTGTTACTCTAAGTGTATCTAATCGCGCATGTGATACAGTCCACATATCTAACCCCAGTTTATGATACAGCGAGCAGCACCATCTATCAGGATCAGGTCTGCCGGCCGTCCTCAGTGACACTGTACTTGTCAGTATCGCTGGCGGTCACCAACAAAATGCGCGATACTCCCCAGACCAGTGTATCTAATCCCATCATCGTGTGCGATATGCCCTGGACTGGACTGACGTATCTAATCCCGTTATCATGTGCGATACGCTCCGGACTGGTGTATCTAATCCCATCATGTGATACACTACACTGAGCCCTGTATCTAGATATGTGTAGTGTATCATGTGCTGTGAATAATCCCAGTGTGTGTAACACTCCGCATATTGTTATGGTCAATATTTATACTTTGCTTTGATTATTACTTTAGACAATTAAATCTACCTATATATTTTTGATAATTTAATATTTTAATATTAGTCTTATAAGTGTTACTCATAAAAGCGATAAAACGGCATTGTATGAAATACAGAGCTGTCTTCGTGTTAAGCTTTCCTTGTTTTTAAAAGTATAGTTAATTAGACAGAGCTAGCTTTCAAGGACGACTGTTATTTCCAATTAAAATACTTTCTTTCTTAGGTAATGTTAGCCACCCCTGTCTTCTGTGGGTGTAATAAAGTACTTGTTGCTTGGGTTCTGAGGGCAGACAAGAATTATACACTCAGACACTGGCTGTATGTTATTTTATTTCTCCGATCCATCGTATTTATTTATTTAATTTGAACCAAAAATGGCAGATTTGGAGATAATTATCTCAATCCAAATTCTTGGAAGGGCTACCACAACAGTATCTAACCCCAGCTTATGACACAGAGAGCAGCACTAACATAAGTGGGGCTGCCGGCAGTCCTCAGTGACACTGTACTTGTCAGTATCGCTGGCGGTCACCAACAAAATGTGCGATACTCCCCAGACCGGTGTATCTAATCCCGTCGTCGTGTGCGATATGCCCCAGACCGGTGTATCTAATCCTGTCATCGTGTGCAATACGCCCCGGACTGGTTTATCTAATCCCATCATGTGATACACTACACATATCTATGTATAGGGCTCAGTGTAGTGTATCATGTGCTGTGAATAATCCCAGTGTGTAACATTCCGCATATTGTTATGGTAAATATTTATACTTTGCTTTGATTATTATTTTAGACAATTAAATCTACCTATATATTTTTGATAATTTAATATTAGTCTTATAAAGTGTTACTCATAAAAGCGATAACACGGCATTGTATGAATTACAGAGCTGTCTTCGTGTTAAGCTTTCCTTCTATGTTTTTAAAAGTATAGTAAATTGGACAGAGCTGCTTTCAAGGACGACTTATTTCCAATTAAAAAACTTTCTTTCTTAGGTAATGTTAGCCACCCCTTTCTTCTGGGGGTGTAATAAAGTACTTGTTGCTTGGGTTCTGACTGCAGACAAGAATTGTACACTTAGACACTGGCTGTACGTTATTTTCTTTTTCCGATGCTTTGTATTTATTTAATTTGAACCAAAAATGGCAGATTTGGAGATAATTATCTCAATCCAAATTCTTGGAAGGGCTACCAGGACAGTATCTAACCCCAGCTTATGATACAGAGAGCAGCACTAACAGAAGTGGCGCTGCCGGCCATTCTCGGTGACACTGTACTTGTCAGTATCACTGGCAGTCACCAACAAAATGGCTCCACACTGTGATCCTAAACTTCATCCTCTCTTATCCTGTTACAAACACCCAGAAAGGGAGTAGAGAAGCGACATGACACACATGAGAGCAGACCCAGCCCACATTTACTGCAGTCGTAATGTGAGCTAGTTGTACACTAGGTTTTCATGGCAAATTTCAGCAGCTGCTCCCCCTAGTGTTTAAAAGTGGAAATACCTAACCTTGTTAAATTATTTTTCATATTTTACTTCATTAAAAACAAATGATATTTAAAAAAAAAATATATCAAAACATTAATACTTTACATTTTTTTAATTGTTTACATTTTTTTATGGCACCTTCCCTTTAATCATCTAATTGCTGTAGTTACTATTGACAGCAGCATCTAAGGAGTTAAACGGCCATGGTCGGTTCCAACACTGATTGTGGCCAATGCAGCAAGTTGTCAGCTATAGTGTACAGCTCGATTGTCACCGGTTGGAGGACGCTAGTCTCTTATATCTCAGGTCAGTAAAGACATATTGGTGGTCATTAAGGGGTTAATTATGTTATATGTTTTTGTACAATTTGTCAATAACATATATAGTTTCTCCCCATCTGAGTTATTTTTGATGGTCAACAAAATTGATTTTCCAGTAATTAATTTTTCATTTTTCACACTCTTGGTATGAGAATGACTTCTTCCGCTGTGGGATTTTTGACGTTTAAAGGGGTTGTACAAGTAGTGGACAAACATTCCACATGTTTGACCCTAAAATAAAAATAATTATTGACAGAAATATTTCACTTTCTACCAAGTGAGATAGGAGATCATCCTGAAGTCCGGAGTAAAAATCTGTTTATTTTGTTTGTTAACAAGGAGACAAGTGAGATACTCAGCAGGCTGTCTGACACTAATTCATTCCGATCAAGCTTATACAGGCAATGCAAAATATACACAATCAGATATGACAGGCAGTTAAAACTAATACTCGCTGCCGACTATAGATAATATTCTAAGCATACTGTGTTTCAAAAGATACGGTTACGGCTTCTACACATACAGTGGTGTGAAAATGTTTGCCCCTTCCTGATTTCTTATTCTTTTGCATGTTTGTCAAACTTTAATGTTTCAGATCACCAAACAAATTTAAATATTACACATAGATAACACAAGTAACCACAAAATGCAGTTTTTAAATGAAGGTCTTTATTATTTAGGGAAAAAAAATCCAAACTTACAGGGCCCTGTGTGTAAAAGTGATTGCCCCCTAAACCTAATAACTAGTTGGGCCACCCTTCGCAGCAACAACTGCAATCAAGCGTTTGCAGTTTGGCAATGAGTCTTTTACAACGCTCTGGGGGAATTTTGGCCACTCATCTTTGCTAAATTTTTGTAATTCAGCCACATTGGAGGGTTTCAGAGCATGAACCGCCTATTTAAGGTCATGCCACAGCATCTCAATCAGATTAAAGTCAGGACTTTGACTAGGTCACTCCAAAGTCTTAATTTTGTTTTTCTTAAGCCATTCAGAGGTAGGTGGATTTGCTGGTGTGTTTTGGATCATTGTCCTGATGCATAACCCAAATGCGCTTCAGCTTGAGGTCACAAACAGATGGCCGGACATTCTCCTTCAGGATTTTTTGGTAGACAGCAAAATTAATGGTTCCATTTACCACAGCAAGTCTTCCAGGTCCTGAAGCAGCAAAACAGCCCCAAGACCATCACACTACCACCACATTTTACTGTGGGTATGATGTTCCTTTTCTGAAATGCTGTGTTACTACTACGCCAGATGTAATGGGACATTCACCTTTCAAAAAGTTCAACTTTTGTCTCGTTAGTCTACAGTGTATTCTCCCAAAAGTCTTTGGAGATCATCAAGATGTTTTCAGACAAAACTGAGAAGAGCATTTATGTTCTTATTGCTTAGCAATGGTTTTAGTCTTGGAACTCTGCCATGCAGGCTATCTTTGCCTAGTCTCTTTCTTATGGCGGAGTCTAGAACACTGACCTTAACTGAGACAAGTGAGGCCTGCAATACTTTGGATGTTGTTGTGGGGTCTTTTGTGATCTCTTGGATGAGTGGCCGCTGCACTCTTAGGGTAATTTTGGTCGGTCGGCCACTGCTGGGAAGGTTGACCACTGTTCTATGCTTTTGCTATTTGTGGATAATGGCTCTCACTGTGGTTGGCTGAATTCCTAAAGCTTTAGAAATGGCTTTATAACCTTTTCCAGATTGATCGATCTCAATTACTTTTTTCTCATTTGTTCTTGAATTTATTTGGATCGCGGCATGATGTCTAGCTTTTGAGGATATTTTGGTCTACCTCACTTTGTCAAGCAATTCCTATTAAAGTATTTTCTTGATTGAGAACAGGTGTGGCAGCAATCAGGCCTGAGTGTGGCTAGGGAAATTTAACTCAGATTCCCAAAGATGTTATAAACCACAGTTAAGTTAAGTTTTAAGTGGGGTGTGTATGTGTGTGTGTGTGTGTGTGTATGTGTGTATGTGTATGTATGTGTGTGTGTGTGTGTGTATGTGTGTGCGTGTGTATGTATGTGTGTGTGTATGTGTGTGTGTATGTGTGTGTGTGTGTGTATGTGTGTGTGTGTGTATGTATGTGTGTGTGTATGTGTGTGTGTGTGTATGTATGTGTGTGTGTGTATGTGTGTGTGTATGTGTGTACAGTACAGACCAAAAGTTTGGACACACCTTTTTTTTCTGTATTTTCATGACTATTAAAACTGTCCATTCACACTGAGGGCATCAAAACTATGAATTAACACATGTGGAATTATATACTTAACAAAAAAGTGTGAAACAACTGAAAATATGTCTTATATTCTAGGTTCTTCAAATTAGCCACCTTTTGCTTTAATGACTGCTTTGCACACTCTTGGCATTCTCTTGATGAAGTTCAAGAGATAGTAACCGAAAAAGGTCTTCCAACAATCTTGAAGGAGTTCCCAGAGATGCTTAGCACTTGTTGGCCCTTTTGCCTTCACTCTGCGGTCCAGCTCACCCCAAACCTTCTCGATTGGGTTCAGGTCTGGTGACTGTGGAGGCAAGGTCATCTGGCGCAGCACCCCATCACTCTCCTTCTTGGTCAAATAGCCCTTACACAGCCTGGAGGTGTGTTTGGGGTCATTGTCCTGTTGAAAAATAAATGATGGTCCAACTAAACGCAAACCGGATGGAATAGCATGCTGCTGCAAGATGCTGTGGTAGCCATGCTGGTTCAGTATGCCTTCAATTTTGAATAAATCCCCAACAGTGTCACCAGCAAAGCACCCCCACACATCACACCTCCTCCTCCATGCTTCACAGTGGGAGCCAGGAATATAGAGTCCATCCGTTCAGCTTTTCTGCATCACACAAAGACACGGTGGTTGGAACCAAAGATCTCAAATTTGGACTCATCAGACCAAAGCACAGATTTCCACTGGTCTAATGTCCATTCCTTGTGTTCTTTAGCCCAAACAAGTCTCTTCTGCTTGTTGCCTGTCCTTAGCAGTGGTTTCCTAGCTGCAATTTTACCATGAAGGCCTGCTGAACAAAGTCTCCTCTTAACAGTTGTTGTAGAGATTAGTCTGCTGCTAGAACTCTGTGTGGCATTGACCTGGTCTCTAATCTGAGCTGCTGTTAACCTGCAATTTCTGAGGCTGGTGACTCGGATAAACTTATCCTCAGAAGCAGAGGTGACTATTGGTCTTCCTTTCCTGGGGCGGTCCACATTTTTGACAGCTTCTTCGTAGCGCTTCGGGACACTTTTAAAGTTTGCCCAATTTTTCGGACTGACTGACCTTCATTTCTTAAAGTAATGATGGCTACTCGTTTTTCTTTACTTAGCTGATTTTTTCTTGCCATAATACAAATTCTAACAGTCTATTCAGTAGGACTATCAGCTGTGTATCCACCTGACTTCTGCACAACACAACTGATGGTCCCAACCCCATTTATAAGGCAATAAATCCCACTTATTAAACCTGACAGGGCACACCTGTGAAGTGAAAACCATTTCCGGTGACTAGCTCTTGAAGCTCATGAAGAGAATGCCAAGAGTGTGCAAAGCAGCCATCAAAGCAAAAGGTGGCTAATTTGAAGAACCAGAATATAAGACATATTTTCAGTTGTTTCACATTTTTTTGTTAAGTATATAATTCCACATGTGTTAATTCATAGTTTTGATGCCTTCAGTGTGAATGTACAATTTTCATAGTCATGAAAATACAGAAAAATCTTTAAATGAGAAGGTGTGTCCAAACTTTTGGTCTGTACTGTATGTGTGTGTGTATGTGTGTGTGTGTGTATGTGTGTATGTGTGTGTGTGTATGTGTGTGTGTGTGTGTATGTGTGTGTGTATGTGGGCAGGTGTGTGTGTGTGGGCAGGTGTGTGTGTGTGTGTGTGTGTGATGTCTGTCTGTTTGTGTGTGTGTGTGTGGGCAGATGTCATTGTGTGATGTCTGTTTGTATGTATTTTTGTGTTTCAAATGTGTTTATGCGTGTCTGTATATGTTTGTGTGTGTGTATGACTGCATGCGGCCTCCTGCTGAGTATAGTTGGCGCCGTGCGGCCTCCTGATGTCTCTGGGGGGGCGCCGTGCGGCCTCCCGCTGTGTATAGATGGCTACGTGCGGCCCCCCGCTGTGTATAGATGGCTACGTGCGCCCCCCCGCTGTGTATAGATGGCTACGTGCGGCCCCCCGCTGTGTATAGACGGCGCCAGGCGGCCCCCCGCTGTGTATAGATGGCTACGTGCGGCCCCCCGCTGAGTATAGATGTCGCCGTGTGGCCTCCTGCTGTGTATAGATGGCTACGTGCGGTCTCCCGCTGAGTATAGATGGCGCTGTGCGGCCTCCTGCTGTCTCTGGGGGGAGCGCCGTGCATCTATACTCAGCAGGAGGCCGCACGTAGCCATCTATACACGTATACTCAGCAGGAGGCCGCACGTAGCCATCTATACGGCGCCATCAATACACAGCGGGAGGCCGCACGGCGCCATCTATACACAGCGGGAGGCCGCACGGCGCCATCTATACACAGCGGGAGTCTCAGTGCTTTGCAACATCAGTCAATAAATTCTGCTTGACTAATTCTGAGCACCATAAAGTCTGGTTCGCTTCTAACCTGCTGTCTTCATTTTCAGCTTGCTGAATTCTAACTCATTTACTGTCATTCGAGACGATGCCTTTGCTGGTCTCTTTCACCTTGAATACCTGTAAGTGCTCCACTTAATGTCATATTTTTGATTCTGTTCTTCTTCATCTTATGGCATGTGCAATTGTATGAGCAAGTATTCATATGAATTTATGACCTACTTAAACCTTCGAGGACCTTAAATTTTATTCAATCAAATTTTTTTCCAGTTTAAAACTATGGGACATATATGTGCCTTGGTCCTCAAAGGGTTTTTAAAGGGGCTGGAAACATAAATACGAAAAAAAAAAATTCAATTAGTGCTTTTTGTGTTCATTTAATTTTTATTTGAAGTCCATTTTTTTTATATACCTTGAAATTAAGCCCTACCCCATGGAATGAAGCCCTACCTACATGACATCTGAGAGCTACATGGATCCCGCTTGTGAGGTGCCTGTCCATCACTACTATTCAGTTTTAGGGTCCACTCACTAAGCCATATATTCTCTCATGCAAGAGAATAGGGCCAATTATGCTAATGACACTCGGCTCAAACTCTGTCAGAGCTTCAACTGAGCGTGATCCGATTCTCTCGCAGCACAGATATGGAGAAGATGGAGAACTTAATTTCTCCATCTTCTCCATAGTCTCTGTGAGTGTTCATCGGACTGCACTTGGATGACATCCGAGTGCAGTCCAATGTTTTACGTGCACCCGTAGACTTGTATGGGTGCACATGGTCCGAATATCGAATGAGATTATTTTCTCATGCCAATAATCGCACTGTCCCATAGTATAACATAGGGCCGAGTCCTATCCGATAAAACATAACATAGCATTCGGC
Organism: Phyllobates terribilis; assembly: GCF_046119375.1. Classification (NCBI taxonomy): domain Eukaryota; kingdom Metazoa; phylum Chordata; class Amphibia; order Anura; family Dendrobatidae; genus Phyllobates; species Phyllobates terribilis. Next base: position 11,190,862 of record NW_027362795.1, on the reverse strand, counting down.
CGTGTTATACGACAGTGTGAGCGAGCCCTTAGAGTCAAGCAATATTTACATGCAGATGATGATATTACTCTCCAAGTGTATATTTTTTTAGGCGAGTTCATAGTAAATGCTTTGCCTTTTTGACATGTGATCAACTAAAGAACAAGAAAGATTTAGGACCTCCCCTATACAGAAACGGAAAATAGTTTGGAGGACTTGCATGTCCTTTTTTATTTATTATGAGAAAATCATAAAAGATCCCGTTTTTTAACCATGCTGTGACTTTCTGCTGAGGGAGAGGGAGAGAGCTGCCCTATTCAGAGTCTGTAATAAGACCTGCTGACAAAAGTGTTGAAGATACAGTCTAATGTGAATTAACAATGAAAAAAAGTTAATTTCACAAATGGCTTGTATTTTGTTAATACAAACTTTTTTGTCTTTACAGCTCCTTTAAAGGGAATCTGTCATCAGGTTTTTGCCACCTAATTTGAGAGCAGCATAATGTAGGGTTACAGGCACTGATTCCAGTAATGTGTCACTTACTGGGCTGCTTAGTGTTGTTTTGATAAAATCATTGATTTGTCAGAAGGTAATTATCACTAGATGACTAGTAAGTTCTGTAGGACCCCACCCCCATCACTGATCAGTAGATTTCTGTGTACACTGAGCATGGGCAGAAAGCTGCCAATCAGTGGTGTGGGTGGGGCTATACAGAGCGCAGCATTCAGAGAGCTGCTAGATCTGCAGCAGATAAAACGGTGATTTTCTCAAAATGACAACAAGCAGCTGAAAAAGTGACACATCGCTGGAATCAGGGTATCTGCCCCAATATTGTGCTGCTCTCAGAAGGGCCAGCACAATTAATATTATGCCAAATTAATTTCCCGTGAACTATCACATGATCTATCACAGGGGATCATGTGACATGTCACGTGATAAATCAGGTGTGTGGAGGGGGCCCTTGCTACTCTTAATCCACCCCTGAGTGAGACTAATACTGTACAACCAAATTGGCTCAGTACAAAAGGTTTCTTCAGATGTGGAGCCAATCGGTGCAAAGCGTGTCTACACGCGGTTAAAACAGATCGTTTTATGTCCTTAAGTAATGATAGAGAATATAAAATTCATGATTTCCTCAATTGTAATTCATCAGGGGTTATATACCTTATAGAATGCACCTTGTGTAAGGTCCACTATGTGGGTTGTACCACAGGTGCGCTGAAAGTCCGTATCAGAAGACATCTTTCTGATGCGATTAATTTGGAAGCCATAAATACATCAGCAATATCGAGGCATTTTGCGAGAGTTCATAAAGGTGACACCTCATTCTTTAAATATATGGAGATAGAGAAGATATATAGATCCACACGAGGGGGGATCATAAGTGCAAACTTCTGAACCGGGAGTCCGGTGGATTTTCACATTGGATACCACAGGGGTTAAATTCAAGACAGGATCTGATACTGCAGTATTAAGAAATATAATTCTGCATTTATTTCCATGCATGTACACTGGGTACGGAAAGTATTCAGACCCCTTTACATTTTTCACTCTTTGTTTCATTGCAGCCATTTGGTAAATTCTAAAAAGTTCATTTTTTTCTCATTAAAGTCCACTCTGCACCCCATCTTGTCGGAAAAAAAACAGAAATGTAGAAATTTTTGCAAATTTAATAAAAAAGAAAAACTGAAATATCACACGGGCATAAGTATTCAGACCCTTTGCTCAGTATTGAGTAGAAGCACCCTTTTGGGCTAGTACAGCCATGAGTCTTCTTGGAAATGATGCAACAAGTTTTTCACACCTGCATTTTGGGATCCTCTGCCATTCTTCCTTGCAGATCCTCTCCAGTTCCATCAGGATGAATGGTAAACGTTGGTGGGCAGCCATTTTCAGGTCTCTCCAAAGATGCTCAATTGGGTTTAGGTCAGGGCTCTGGCTGGGCCAGTCAAGAATGGTCACATAGTTGTTCTGAAGCCACTCCTTTGTTATTTTAGCTGTGTGCTTAGGGTCATTGTCTTGTTGGAAGGTGAACCTTTGGCCAAGTCTGAGGTGCAGAGCACTCTGGAAGAGGTTTTCATCCAGGATATCTCTGTACTTGGCCGCATTCATGTTTCCTTCAATTGCAACCAGTCGTCCTGTCCCTGCAGCTGAAAAACACACCCATAGCATGATACTGCTGTTATGATCTGCTACAAGAACTAAGGAAAGAGAGGAAATCTGTCCATACAATAGGACTAAGCTGATTCCCTACGATGCAGCGGGCAACCTGTTCTTTGTGAACAGACCCGCCTTCGTCCGCGGCTAGTCTGAACGCAGACCTATAGATTAAAGGGAGGGGTCCCTAAAAGAACTAAGGACTGGGACAAAATTGGACACCTCCTGGCAGAAGTAGTAGCAGAAGAAGACAAACAGACAAAAGTACTTAGTGGTCCAAGGACCAAACAAACTAGAGAGATACAGTAGGTACAAAGCACCTGGCTAGATTAAAAGTCAAAGTAAGACTGAAGTCCAGCAAAGCCTGAAGTGCGGAGCTGGAATAAATAGGCAGAAGGTCACGTGACCACAAAATAGAAAAAACTAACAGGAGGGTTCTAACAACTGCCACCACCATGTTTCACTGTTGGGATTGTATTAGGCAGGTGATGAGCAGTGCCTGGTTTTCTCCACACATACCACTTAGAATTATCACCAAAAAGTTCTATCTTTGTCTCATCAGACCAGAGAATCTTATTTCTCATAGTCTGGGAGTCCTTCATGTGTTTTTGAGCAAACTCTATGCGGGCTTTCATATGTCTTGCACTGAGGAGAGGCTTCCGTCTGGCCAATCTGTCATAAAGGCCCAACTGGTGGTTGATAGTTGACTTTGTGGAACTTTCTCCCATCACCCTACTGCATCTCTGGAGCTCAGCCACAGTGATGTTTGGGTTCTTCTTTACCTCTCTCACCAAGGCTCTTCTCCCACGATTGCTCAGTTTGGCTGGACGGCCAGGTCTAGGAAGACTTCTGGTGGTCCCAAACTTCTTCCATTTAAGGATTATGGAGGCCAATGTGCTGTTATGAACCTTGAGTAATGCAGAAATTCTTTTATAACCTTGGCTAGATGTGTGCCTTGCCACAATTCTGTCTCTGAGCTCCTTGGGCAGTTCCTTTGAGCTCATGATTCTCATTTGGTCTGAAATGCACTGTGAACTATGGGGTCTTATATAGACAGGTGTGTGCCTTTCCAAATCAAGTCCTATCAGTTTAATTAAACACATTTGGACTCCATTGAAGGAGTAGAACCATCTCAAGGAGGATCACAAGGAAATGGACAGCATGTGACTTAAATATGAGTGTCTGAGCAAAGGATCTGAATACTTATGACCATGTGATATTTCAGTTTTTCTTTTTTAATAAATTTGCAAAAAAATTCTACATTACTGTTTTTTTCAGTCAAGATGGGGTGCAGAGTGTACTTTAATGAGAAAAAAATGAACTTTTTAGAATTTATCAAATGGCTGCAATGAAATAAAGAGTGAAAAATTTAAAGGAGTCTGAATTCTTTCCGTACTCACTGTATGTATCTATATACACTGCTCCAAAAATAAAGGGAACACTTAAAACAACAGAATATAACTCCAAGTAAATCAAACTTATGTGAAATCAAACTGTAAACTTAGGAAGCCACACTGATTGACAATCAATTTCACATGCTGATGTGCAAATGGAATAGACGATAGATGGAAATTATTGGCAATTATCAAGACACCCTCAATAAAGGAGTGGTTCTGCAGGTGGGGACCACAGACCACATCTCAGTACCAATGCTTTCTGGCTGATGTTTTGGTCACTTTTGAATGTTGGTTGCGCTTTCACACTCGTGGTAGCATGAGACAGACTCTACAACCCACAGAAGTTGATCAGATAGTGCAGCTCATCCAGGATGGCACATCAATGCGAGCTGTGGCAAGAAGGTTGGCTGTGTCCAGAGGCTGGAGGCGCTACCAGGAGACAGGCCAGTACACCAGGAGATGTGGAGGGGGCCGTAGGAGGGCAACAACCCAGCAGCAGGACCGCTACCTCCGCCTTTGTGCAAGGAGGAACAGGAGGCGCACTGCCAGAGCCGTGCAAAATAACCTCCAACAGGCCACAAATGTGCATGTGTCTGCACAAACGGTTAGATACCGACTCCATGAGGGTGGTATGAGGGCCCGACATCCACAGATAGGGGTTGTGCTTACAGCCCAACACCATGCAGGACGCTTGGCATTTGCCACAGAACACCAGGATCGGCAAAGTTGCCACTCGCGCCCTGTGCTCTTCACAGATGAAAGCAGGTTCACACTGAGCACATGTGACAGACGTAACAGAGTCTGGAGACGCCGTGGAGAGCGACATCCTTCAGCATGACCGGTTTGGCAGTGGGTGAGTAACGGTGTGGGGTGGCATTTCTTTGGAGAGCCGCACAGCCCTCCATGTGCTCGCCAGAGGTAGCCTGACTTCCATTAGGTACTGAGATGAGATCCTCAGACCCCTTGTGAGACCATATGCTGGTGCGGTTGGCCCTGGGTTCCTCCTAATGCAGGACAATGCCAGACCTCATGTGGCTGGAGTGTGTCAGCAGTTCCTGCAAGATGAAGGCATTGATGCTAAGGACTGGCCCGCCCATTCCCCAGACCTGAATACGATTGAGCACATCTGGGACATCATGTCTCGCTCCATCCGCCAACGTCACGTTGCACCACAGACTGTCCAGGAGTTGGCGGATGCTTTAGTCCAGGTCTGGGAGGAGATCCCACAGAAGACCATCCGCAACCTCATCAGGAGCATGCCCAGGCTTTGTAGGGAGGTCATACAGGCACGTTGAGATATATATATATATATATGCCTTTTTGTCATTCTATTAGTAGGGCCATAATTAAGACATGATTTGTTGAAACGCGTAGGTCTGTAAGCTATGATAGTTGCACATTTGCTGTATTCTTTGTGGAGCAGTGTTTTATATGGCTAATAAAAGCTAAGTTTTAATATTTTGTCTACTAAACAAACCTTTACGCTGGATCATTTGCACTTTTCCCTTGTCTGGCTACACTTACGTTTCGCCCTGGTACCACTTATCTGCATCTCCAGAAGTTTCCCATTTCTCTATTATACTCTTCAAATTACATTTTGTGACTTTCTCCTCCTGTTGTTGCACATATTTTTTTTCCCTTCATCTGCACAGGTATCATTAATCTATCAACTATAATGGCCGTACCAGGTCCTGCAGGTCCTGTATCCCGTACACATGACGTGGGCAGTGCACGGCATGCCGCTAGTTTATATTCTGAGTGCTCTTATATACGGTGGTAGTTTTACACAATGTTGAGCCTGTGATTTGCAGAGTGAAATGTCTGACTGCTAGAACAGAAGTATACGGCAGATTCTACAGCATGGATACATAAAGGACGTCCTGGGGGAATATACCTCCCTCCAACACTCGTCCAGTCCCTGCCTCACACTAGAGACATTTATAATAACTCCAGGACTATGGAGCTGGTCATTTTCTCATAATCTGTGGCCATTATTAGTGATCTCGCATTGTACGGTAATATCACCCTGGAGGTTGTGATGTATTTAGTGTAATAGCGCCATCTAGAATATACAGTATATATCAGGCGATACCATGCTTTCTATAGTTAGTCGTCTTCTGTGCCCTCTATAGCTATCTATTATACTTTATATTTCTTTATAATAATTTATAATAAATTACTCGATAGTTTTACAGCTTTATGATGTTTATTAATCTGCTGTAATTATAAAAGAAAGTCCAACCTTACAGTGGACACAGGTGGAAGTGTCCTCCATGATGGTGTAGGCTGAGGTGGAGCAAGTATATAGTCAGTGGGGGATCAAGATGACCAGTATTCCCCAGGGTTCCTTGTTATCAGGGAGGGACCCAGTGTATGCAATCAAAAGATCTTATCCTCTGGCCGGCTGTGTGCCATCAACAGGTAATGATCCTCTTTCCGGCTGTGTGCCATCAACAGGTAATGACCATCTGGCAGTGAAACATCAACTGGTCATCACCCTCCAGCTGTGTGCCATCAACAGGTAATGACCATCCGGCAGTGCGCCATCAACAGGTAATGACCCTCTGGCTATGGCAATCAATAGGTCATCACCCTCCGGCTGTGTGCCATCAACAGGTAATGACCATCCAGCAGTGTGCCATGAACAGGTAATGACCATCCGGCAGTGTGCCATGAACAGGTAATGACCATCCGGCTGTGTGCTATCAACAGGTAATGATCCTCTGTCCGGCTGTGTGCCATCAACAGGTAATGACCCTCTGGCTATGGCCATCAATAGGTCATCACCCTCCGGCTGTGTGCCATCAAATGTTTTTATCTTCTTTCCAGTCTTGTGCCATCAAGAGGTAATGACCCTCCAGCTGTGGGCCATCAACAGGTCATCACCCTTCGGCATTTAGGCTTCTTGTCTTCTGTAAGATGCGATTCTTGAGTCTCCTGATGTTAAAAAATATTAAAAAAATCACTGATTAAACTAATAATCTATCTTGTACATAAGCATCACAATTTATAATCTATCTAGTGCATAAGTATGACAATTTAGCTCACAGAACATACACTATGGTAAAACATTAGACCCTACAAGCAGAAATTTGCTAAACTAACATAAATATAACTGACAAATCAGTAGAAAAATCGCTACCAATGGCACAGCTCTCTTCACATCAACCTGTAACCATAGTAGATAAGAAATAGAGGACAATGCTCATAGTCAGTTATCAACAATTCGGCATGGGGCATCCCACCAGAGACATTATAATATCTAGTAGAAAATAGATGGCAATAGAATTTACCAACAAGCACATAGTACGCCAAACTCAAGTACATAGTATGCCAAACCTCGACACGTTTTCCTAAAATAGGTTCATCAGAAGCACATACTAGACAGTGATACTTAGCAAAGCGTTCATAGATATATGCGCCATATGATAAGGTGCTAAAGTGCAAGTGTGTGACAAAATATCCATTCGATTTCAGGTGCAATGCTGCATTGTATGTAGTAAGATGGTGCCCATCAGACAGCATGTATAGGACTAACCTGTGATGAAAACACGAGCAATGGGAAAGTTCAAGCAGTTGCCTTCTCAATCTTCCTCGCCTCTAAGACATCTAAGGAAACATCTTCTCCTCTTGATTTTGGGTGGAGGTGTTGTAGGTATTTCAGGCTCTGGCATTCTAGGTTCTGACATACTAGGTTCTGACAAGGTAGGTTCTGGTGTTCTAGGTTCTGGTGCTCTTGGCTCTGGAATTCTGGGTTGTTGGCTTCTCTGAAAAATCAGTAACCTCTCTTTATGCTCCGTGGAACTTCGAGCTCTTCTTCCTATATTGTTGTGAGGGATCGTTCTGACCCAGACAATATCACTGAACGCCACTTTATAGTTGCAGCTAGGAACCTTTTTCGCATCCTGCGGTGCAGGAGCCATGGATGGAGTAGAACATTTGCCATTGGGCAGGACAGGTGTTCTCCTGGAGTCTTGCTCCTGAATCTGAGGGATGCAAATCGGCTCCTTACAAGCACTTTGTTCCTTCAGAATGGTTTTGTTCTCAGGAGTTTTCTGATTGTTTCACCAGGTTCAGACATTGCCCACTTGCTCAGGACAAGACTTAAGGCCAAATACTCTAGTATTGTCAGTAGTGTCATCACCGCAACAAAAACTGCGTCACGGAAGAGCCAAAGAGGAAGATTGATGGAAGCTTGATAGGTGCTTCTCCTGAGATCCACGGGTAGTGGGTCATCCTATAATAAAGAAAAAAAACATAATAAAGTCCTGTATATTTATACCCAATCCAGTCAAACAGAGAGCCCTTGTTATTATACAGTGATGGATACATTATCAAGCAACTTTCAGAAATATCCCATTGAGAAGATCAGGAAGAAGTTTGTGATTCACCTCCAGGGTCCATGGAATATTATTTACAGTTGGACTTTCATATGACGGACGGTCACGTGTCCAGTATGAGAAGTCCTGCAAGAGGCGATATTCTCATTAGCTGATCCTTGTGACCTCCATATTGATGAGAACATACTCGTCCTCAGTGTACTGTAATGTGGGGGGTAGAGCAACGTAAAGCACAGAAATGATAGGATGATACTCATCATCTCCAGAGGTCTCTCAGCACCAAGGTATGGTCAATGAGATACAAGCTGCCGATGGGCCGAGGCTTCTAATATACCCAGGGGTGACATCACAAAGCCCTCTGTGACATCATTGCACAGTTCTATCCATCATGTCACTGATACTTTGGACCTAACTAAATGTCTAAAAGAGAACCCTTCCACATGATTTCCAATCACGGAGCAGCTTCAGTTTTTCAAGAAAAGTTTAAAAAATATAATCTGTGCTGTGATTGGTCACAATGGCACATGAAGCAGAACGTCTTTAGATCTTTTAAAGGGAAAGTGTCAGCAATTTTTTTACAATTGTAAAATTGTGAAGTATTTATATTCATGTATAAATACACATATATATTTATAAAGGTTTCAATGGTATAAAATCTGAAAAAAATATTTTAACTGTTTTGATGTTTTCATCTTGTAGACACTAGGGGGAGCAGCTGCTGACATTTCCATGAAAACAGAATGCAGCTAGCTCGCATTACGACTGCAGTAAAAGTGGGCGGGATCTGCTCACATGGGTGTGATGTCACTCCTCCCCTTCTGGGCGTTTGCAAAAAGGTAAATGAGACTGTAGTTTAGGATCACAGTGCGGAGCGATCACTGGTGACTGCAAAGTGATATATAAGAGACAACACCAAAGTCATTAATCACTACAAGGACAAAGCAGGAATGTGGGAGTCAGAGGGGTCACCCCACACTTATATCCCCTCTGACTGTCACTTCCTAAGCTCCTTTCCCTGCCATAACCTCTTATTCCCGCAGGTAAATTCTTACAGGACCCCCCTCCCCATCCCCTTCCCCTGCCGCAGCTGATTCTAAACGTCCTCCATATGTAATAATAGACAGGTACTCACCGGCAGCCTATGGTAATTCACAGGGTAGAACAGGGTACAGCACAGAAACAATATGGCGATCCTCATTGTCTCCAGGGGGTATCTCAGCACCAAGATATGGCCAATGAGATATGAGCTCCAGGTGGATGGAGCCCCCTTATATACCCCAAGGGTGACATCACAACGCCCTCTGTGACATCATCACCCACAACATTCCGTCACATGACATCACCCAGCACCAGCATCATGTGACCCAGCATAAATAGAAACGGTCCCTGTTGCCTATAGCAACTATTCAAAACTAAGTTTAAACTTTTCCAACAGCTAAAGGCGGCTCTGTGATGGCAGTTTCTTCTTGTGGACGGTTGTGATAAATCTGCAGAACATCTACATAACGCGACATGTAGAAAATCCTGTCTTTTCCCCTCTGTTCTTCCTCTGGTGCTACAGAGACGGATAGAAGGAGCTTTTCCAGACCTTACAGTGCACAATATGGGACCTAATCACTGATATCCCAGATCTCCTCAGTACAAGCATACCGCCAACCTATGAGGACTAGAAAGAGGGCGAAACCATGCGGCACGCGTAGTCTGACCACGCTCCTATCCACACCCCAAGCCACGCCCTTTTTATACCTTGGCAGGAGGAGATGTCTGTACAAAGCGCAAGTTATCAAAAGGCTGAAGGAACACTTTATCAACATGAATGAAGGTTTTGAAGGGCATCCACTGTCCCGGCACTACCGGAAGTTCCACAACCAATCTTATAAGGACACTAAGTTTGTGGGATCCGATTAGTCCCCAGAAAATGGAGGGGAGGTGATTCCCTGAGATTAATGTCGCGGATGGAATCCAAATGGTTCTTCACATTAAATAGCTTGGCTCTGAAGGGCCTTAATCACGAGAGTCAGCTGTATGCCTTCAACTCGCAGCGGTATATACTCTATGTATTTTTTATCCCAGTACCAATTGAACATTTACATTGCACTTTTATGAACCTCCTTATATTTTATCAATATAATATGTCTTTTGGATATATTCCTTTGAATCCACCTATTTTATATATGTATTTGTTTCTATACATTGATACCCCTATTGGAGATACAATATAATGTTTTTATTTTTCTCCTTCATTTTTTCCTTTTTATCTCTGGATGGTACTAAGTGCCGAATTTATACTATCCTGGTAATATACACTGATTAACAGACTGTTTTTTATAGCCATCAGAAATATAAGTATATAATTTGTATTCATTTTTAACTAATTGTGAAAGTTTGAACAAAGTCTTTTTTATTATTATTTTTTTCACACACAGTCTATTCTTATTGGAATTCTATCTTAGTTCTATTGCACCTCCATATGTCCTTTTGCACCGTCTTGATAGTATTGGATCTTCCTCCATTTCTTTGGTTGTATTATCTTTGTGGGGGGCGTTTGGACTTTATTAGGTTACCAGTTTGACTACCAGCGAGAAGCTGACGAAGAGGAACTGTGAGTCCTCGAAACGCGTAGGTTTTTTTTGGCCTATACAGGACATCGAAGGAGAGAGTCAATGCACAGGGATAAGCCCTCCTGATATCCAGAAGATATATGTAGCACCCTGAGGATTCGGCTGCTACAGGGGTATTGCACCTCAACCCAGAGGTGTGGTATTCCACTCCCGGGTAAGGATGGAGTGTGGAACTGAGCTCGGTAGGCTGCATGCACTACACACATCCCATTTCCGAGGAGCAGACCGACGGTACTCCCACTTAGAAATGTGCAGGTACGACCGAGTCTGTTCCTGGCTGGAGTGGGAGGGGGGTGGTACATCCCAAGTAGTGTAGGGGCAGATAGGGGGAGCAGCCTGGGTAAAGATAGGAGCTCATTGGGTGCTGGTCACCTGAGCTCACACATAGAGGGTGTATATAAGGTGGGCACCAACTAAGAACAGGGTCAGTCTGCTGTAGAGGAGGAGTGAGTCAGCCTTTTGCAAAGAGTCTGTTGGAGAGCAGAAGAGCAGAGCAGAGAAGCCTGAGCCAGAGTGAGAGAGGAGAAGAAAGAGAGACCCAGAGGGGGAAACAGAAGAGAGGACTCTGAGACCCCAAATCCAATCCACGGGTGAAGAGTCGGCATCAGGGTACCGGAACCCAAGCTGGTGGGGGCAAAAACACACCCCAGCCAGAGACCGGAGGCCGTGGGCAGCGTCTGCCACGGCCACCCACCACATCCACCCTGAAGGCATACCACGTGGAGGGTCAGGGAACCCAAGGCCAAGGGTCTCCCAACAGAAGGCCCGAGGGAGCTGGACCTGGGTGGATCACTAGTGGGGACGGCCAGAGAAAGGACAGAAGGAGAGCTCAGGGTCACGCTCCGGACTCGCTTGGGGGTTGGCTGGAACCAGGACCTGGTGGATGCAGCACGGCTCGGGAGGTCACTTGAAGCTGGAGTGACCGGAACATCAGCAGTGAGTAAATACCCTTAACTGCATAACCCGACTCTGTCTTCCTTTAACATCTATGCTGCACCACCACAACCCCCATTCTCTGCACCTGACCCCCTGAGGCTATACCCCACCCGTTGGGGGTTATACCATCAAAAGCTGCACCTACACCATCAGCCTCAGCGGACCCTGCTGCAGCGGCGGCCATAGTGACCGCAATACAACGGGTGGCGTAGTCGACATTAAGAACTTATTAACATCTGTAGGACTGCCACATACAACTGAGTTTGACACCCTGGGCACGGACCGGGTCACAGCCACTCGGAAGACTACAACTCCCATCTGATCCGGCTCCGGATATTCCCCCTAAAGAATATGGCCCAGGGGGCGCGTCATATATATAACCATATCATATTATTGATACAAAATATAAATGCACAGAGTCAATAAAATCACTTAAAAACACCAAACCCCATCCTTACTTTGCAAGATACCTATTCCAAAGGTGTATCTAGGTTTTCTGGCACCCGGTGCAGCAGGGGCTGGCTGGCACATTTTAGCCTGGGGGGCAAGCACACAGCAGTGGCCCATGAGTAGCGGCCAATCCTTAACATGTTTATTACCAGATGCATCATAAGCCTATATTCACACGACCGTACTGTCTAAGTGTTGACCATGAAAAAAGCTGACAGCACTTGGACCAGTTCAGATGAGTGTTTGTAGTGGTCAGACATAGTACATATTATTCTTATGTATTACTATTTTTAAAGCAGATATACCTTTTTAGAGATGTAGTACCAGTGGCGGACCTACCGCCCGTGCAGCCGGTTCATTGAACGGGGACCCCTGAGGGAGAAGGGGCCCCTCCAGCCTCCAGCAGGGCCGCCATCATGGCATGACTGCCCTGACTCCAGCATGGGGCCCGGCCGGTCGGGGCCCCCTTGGAGACCCCCTCTTGTGCGTCTCCTCATGGGTCCCCCCCCCGCAGGACCCCCCGCCGTCACATGACCGGAGATGTGCCTGCGCTCAGCATGGGCCCCATGCTGAGCGCAGGGACATCTCCGGTCATGTGACGGCGCCGGCACAATACTTACCCCTACCCGTGCCCCCGCAGCGTCTGCCACTTCCTCTGACTGTGTTGTCTCAGGTCAGAGGGCACGGTGACGTCTTTACACCGCGAGCTCTCTCCTGAGCTGTCACATTACAGAGCGGGAAGACGCGTGCAACGCTGGAGTCCGGATCAGCAGCAGGTAAGAAGTGAGGTGAGTATTTGATTTTTTTTTTTTTTTATGTATGGGGGCATGGGGCATTTAATGGTGGGGGGAGAGTGGGTGTGACATCCTGCATGGGGCATTATATGGGGGAGGTGGTGTGACATCCTGCATGGGGCATTATATAGGGGGGGGGGATTGGCATCCTGAATGGGGCATTATATGGGGGAGGGGGGAATTGACATCCTGCATGGGGGCATTATATGGGGGTAGGGGGGGAGGGATGTGACATCCTGCATGGGGCATTATAAGAGGGGAAGGGGGAAGTGACATCCTGCATGGGACATTATAAGAGGGGAAGGAGGGAAGTGACATCCTGCATGGGGCATTATAAGAGGGGAAGGGGGAAGTGACATCCTGCATGGGGCATTATAAGAGGGGAAGGGGGGAAGTGACATCCTTCATGGGGCATTATAAGAGGGGAAGGGGGGAAGTGACATCCTGCATGGGGCATTATAAGGGAGGGGGGGCGTGACATCCTGCATGGGGCATTATAAGAGGGGGAGGGGGGAATTGACATCCTGCATGGGGCATTATATAGAGGGTGGGTGTCCTCCTGCATGGGGCATTATAAGGGAGGGGGTGGTCTGACATGCTGCATGGGGCATTGAAAAGGGGGGAAGTGACATCCTGCAAGGGGCATTATATGGGGGGAAGAGGTGACATCCTGCATGGGGCATTTTATGGGGGGTAGATGTGACATCCTGCATAGCGCATTAAAAGACGGGTGTCATCCTGCATGGGGCATTATAAGGGGGGAACAGCCTGCATGGAGCGTTACATGGGGGCCAATATTCTGCATGGAGAGTTATATGGGGACCAGTATCCTGTATGGAGCATTATATGGGTACCAGTATCCTGTATGGAACATTATAAGGGGGTCAGTATCCTGTATGGAGCTTTATATGGTGCCCATAATACTGTATGGAGGACTATACTATCCGGTCTGCACTGTGCGCTGTGAGGATTCGCCGGTTTCTGAGCTCTTGTAGAATTTACAATAGATATCGATTGTGTAATGGGGCATTATAAGGGGGGAACAGCCTGCATTGAGCGTTGTATGGGGGCCAATATTCTGTATGGAGTGTTATATGGGGGTCAGTATTCTGTATGGAGCGATATATGGGGGACAGTATTCGGTAGGGAGCGTTATATGGGGGCCAATATTCTGTATGCAGTGTTATATGGGGACTAGTATCCTCTATGGAGCGTTATATGGGGACCAGTATCCTGTATGGAGCATTATATGGGGACCAGTATCCTGTATGAAGCATTATAAGGGGGTCAGTATCGTGTATGGAGCATGATATGGTGCCCATATTACTGTATGGAAGACTATACTGTCCGGTCTGCACTGTGCGTTGTGAGGATTCGCCGGTTTCTGAGCTATTGTAGAATTTACAATAGATATCGCTCATGTAATGTAGTAAATGAAATCCTTGGCCTTGTACTATATATATATATTTCTCTGCGGTATCTGTGCATCATGAATCATGGTATGTGTTAAAGGGGCCCACTGAAACTCTGTCGCCCAGGGCCCACAAAAACCTGGAGCTGGCCCTGGGGGTAAGTATAACAAGTTGCATTTTTTCTACATACAATTAATTAACTTGGAGTGGGGGGAATCAGAGATGCACGGGGGGATGAGAGATGCACGGGGGGGGGGGGGCCCTTCATGCCCCCTATGAAGGGCGGGGGGGGCCCAAAAAAATTCTTGCACAGGGGCCCACTACAGTCTGTGTCCGCCCCTGTGTAGTACGCTGTGTTTTTCTACACTCCTAAAATAACATATCAGCAGAGTAAAGGTGGTCACACATAAGCCCAGGTCTGCTAGATAGATACCTATGAATTATTATTTTGTATATGTTTTCAAACATACTTGATCAATGAAATCATCATTGTAAACTTCAACTCCACATAATAGTATATGATGTAGCAGTCACTAATTATCTTGAGTGCTTCATCTGATGTCCGTGCACATAGTATACATAGTATACCACATACAGTACAATATATATAGGAGAATATACAGTATGACTGGTATATAGAGACGAGCAATTTGTAGAACCGTGGTCCAGTGGTCAGATGAATATTCTGTGGCTGCTGAACAGGAGCCACCACATAGTCTCCTTTTTACAGCCCCACATAGCCTTCCATATACTGTACAGTGTGAGCCCCACATAGCCTCCTATATACAATGTGAGCCCTCACACAACCTCCTATATGAGTATGAGCCCTCACATAGCCTCCTATATACAGTATCAGTCCCCACACAGCCTCCTGCATATAGTGTGAGGACCCACACAGCCTCCTGCATACAGTGTGAGGACCCACTGTGTGAGTACAGTGTGAGGACTGGTCGTCGGATATGTTGCACGCTTATTGAGATGTGTTATTGACAGCTCTATCATTTTTCTTGCCACTGTCTTGTTAAATATACAGGTTGGATACATTTGGTGTTCATGCCATATAAATTCCTGTTTATAACGAGTACATATTTATGATAGGTAGCTTTGTTTTACTACCATTGGCAGGCATTAACTGGATTTTAGGTCCTAGTGACGTTTTATATCTTTTTTACCTACGTATTCATTAAAGGTTATGTTTTAACCTCTTTCACTACTTTAATTGCTTCATATTACCTTTATTGAGTGGTGACCTGTATGATAGTGTGTGAGCACCAGCTCCAGGCGTCCCTGAAGAGGGGCAGGGAAAAAGTAAAGGGGGCAGTGGGAAGGGGGTTTATCCAAGGAGGGGTGAGGTCAGCAGAGTATGAGAGACAGACTCATCCTAAACCAGGGGTCTCAAACACGCGGGTCGCATGTGGCCCTTCAGAGAGGTTCATGCGGCCTGTGTGCACCATAGACCCCGATCGCGGCCCGGTCCAGGAGCTGCCGACAGCTGCACTTTAGTTCAGTGTATTGCTGCGCAGAGACCGGCTCTCTGCATGATACAATACCAATGCCAGCCACCGGCCTATCAGAGGCCAGCAGCGGACATCCGCGTCCCAGCGCAGCGGTGCATGACATCACTAACATGGGTAGATGTCAGCTACTGGCCTCTGATAGGCCGGTGGCAGGCATTGGTCTCTGCGCAGCAATACACTGAACTAAAGTGCAGCTGCTGGAAGCTCCTGGACCAGGCCGCGATCGTCAAGGGGTCTATGGTGCCTGCGCCCGCATATGCAGAAAGGACACCGAGGGAACGGAGGACAGGTGAGAAGAGACTTTTTTTTTTCTTATATATGTATGTGAAGAATGGAACAGCGGACATTCCTACAATATAGGGACCTGAATGGGGACATTCCTACAATGTGGGACCTGGATGGGGACATTCCTACAATATAGGGACCTGAATGGAGACATTCCTACAATGTGGGACCTGGATGGGGACATTCCTACAATGTGGGACCTGGATGGGGACATTCCTACAATATGGGAACCTGGATAGGAACATTCCTACAATGTGGGACCTGGATGGGGACATTCCTACAATGTGGGACCTGAATGGGGACATTCCTGCAATATGGGGACCTGGATGGGGACATATCTACAATGTGGGGACCTGGATAGGGACATTCCTACAATGTGGGGACCTGGATGGGGACATATCTACAATATGGGGAACTGGATTGGGACATATCTACAATGTGGGGACCTGGATAGGAACATTCCTACAATGTGGGGACCTGGATAAGAACATTTCTACAATGTGAGGACCTGGATGGGGGACATTCCTACAAGATGGGGACATTATAACAAGATGGGGACCTAGATGGGGGACATTACGACAAGATGGGGACATGGATGGGGGACATTACGACAAGTTGGGGACCTGAATGGGGGACATTACGACAAGATGGGGACCTGTATGGGGCATTACTACAAGATGAGGACCAGGATGGTGCATTACTACAAGTTGAGGACCAGGATGGGGCATTACTACAAGATGAGGACCAGGATGAGGCATCAGATGAGGCATTACTACAAGATGAGGACCAGGATGAGTCATTAACCCCTTTACAACCCAAGGTGGTTTGCACATTAATGACCAGGCCAATTTTTACAATTCTGACCACTGTCATTTTATGAGGTAATTACTCTGGAACGCTTCAACGGATCTCCCTGATTCTGAGACTGTTTTTTCGTGACATATTGTACTTCATGATTTTGGTAAAATTTCTTCGATATCACTTGCGTTTATTTGTGAAAAAAATGGAAATTTGGCAAAAATTTTGAAAATTTTGCAATTTTCAAAATTTGAATTTTTATGCCCTTAAATCAGAGAGATGTGTCACACAAAATAGTTAATAAATAACATTTCCCACATGTTTACTTTACATCAGCACAATTTTGGAACCAAAATTTTTTTTTATTGGTGAGCTATAAGGGTTAAAAGTTGACCAGCGATTTCTCATTTTTCCAACAAAATTTAGAAAACCATTTTTTTAGGGACCACATCATATTTGAAGTCACTTTGAGGGGTCTTTATGACAGAAAATACCCAAAAGTGACACCATTCTAAAAACTGCACCCCTCAAGGTACTGAAAACCACATTCAAGAACTTTATTAACCCTTCAGGTGCTTCACAGGAATTTTTGGAATGTGGAAGAAAAAAATTAACATTTAACTTTTTTCACAAAAATGTTAATTTAGACCCAATTTTTTTTATTTTCGCAGGGGTAACAGGAAAAAATAGACCCCAAAATTTGTTGACCAATTTCTCCTGAGTAAGCAGATACCCCATATGTGGGGAAAAAACACTGTTTGGGCGCACGGCAGGGTACGGATGGGAAAGAGCGCCATTTGACTTTTTAAATGTAAAATTTGCTTGAATAATTAGCGGACGCCATATTGCATTTGGGGAGCCCCTGATGTGCCTAAAAAGTGGAAACCCCCCACAAGTGACCCCATTTTGGAAACTAGACCCCTCAGGGAACTTATCTAGATGTGTGGTGAGCACCTTGAACCCCCAGGTGCTTCACAGAAGTTTATAACATTGAGCCGTAAAAATAAAATTTTCACATTTTTCCCACAAAAATGTTTTTCAGCCTCCACTTTTGCATTTTCATAAGGGTAACAGGAGAAATTGCACCATGCAATTTATTGCTCAATTTCTTCTGAGCAAGCAGATAGCCCATATGTGGGGGAAAACCACTGTTTGGGCGCACAGCAGGGTTCGGAAGGGAAGGAGCGCCATTTGACTTTTTAAATGTAAAATTTGCTTGAATAATTAGCGGACGCCATATTGCATTTGGGGAGCCCCTGATGTGCCTAAACAGTGGAAACCCCCCACATGTGACCCCATTTTGGAAACTATACCCCTCAGGGAACTTATCTAGATGTGTGGTGAGCACCTTGAACCCCCAGGTGCTTCACAGAAGTTTATAACATTGAGCCGTAAAAATAAAATGTTCACATTTTTCCCACAAAAATGTTTTTCAGCCCCCTCTTTTTCATTTTCATAAGGGTGACAGAAGAAATTGCACTATGCAGTTTGTTGTTCAATTTCTCCTGAGTTAGCGGATACCCCATATGTGGGGGCAAACCACTGTTTGGGCGCGCCGCAGGGTTCGGAAGGGAAGGAGCACCATTTGACTTTTTGATTGTAAAATTTGCTTGAATAATTAGCGGATGTGCCCCTGATGTGCCTAAAGAGTAGAAACCCACCAAAAGTGACACCATTTTGGAAACTAGACCCCTCAGGGAACTTATCTAGATGTGTGGTGAGCACCTTGAACCCCCAAGTCCTTTACAGAAGTTTATAACATGGAGCCGTGAATATAAAAAAATCAAACTTTTTCTACAACAATGATGTTTTAGCCCCAATTTTTTTATTTTCACAAGGGTAAGAGGAGAAAATGGACCCCAAAAACTTTTGTGCAATTTCTCCTGAGTACGCCAATACCCCATATGTCGGGAAAATATAGTGTTTGGGCGCACGGCAGAGTTCAGAAGGGAAGGAGCACTGTGTGACTTTTTGAACGCAAAATTGGCTGGAATCAATAGCGGACGCCATGTCGCGTTTGAAGAGCCCTTGATGTGCCTAAATAGTTGAAACCCCCCACAAGTGACCCCATTTTGGAAACTACACCCCTCAAGGATTTTATCAAGTGGTATAGTGAACATTTTGAACCCAGAGGTACGACACAAAATTTGATGACATTAGGTCATTATATTGAATAAGTTGTCATTAGTCTTGAGCGCAAGTGCTCGCTACTTGAGTTTGCATCGGGTACTCAGGTATGCACCATGTATCACAGGTGCTCAAGTGAAATGCTCGAGTCCCCTCCCGCATGTTTCACGGTTATTAGACACCCCCAAAAAAACATGCGGGGATCGCTCGAGCATGGCAGGCAATCCCCGCAAGGTTATTTTGGCCGCGAAACATATGGGGCGGAGACTCGAGCACCCGCGATACTCAATGCATACCCGAGTACCCGATGCAAACTCAAGTAGCGAGCACTTGTGTTCAACACTAGTTGCCATATCGTCATTTTTTTTTTTTATAAAAAAAAAAACAACCCTTGCCCCCAACCCTAACCCTACCCTAGCCCAACCCTGACCCGAACCCTAACATTAGCACAACCCTAACCCCAATCCCAGCCCTAGTGTTTATTTTTTACGCCATTCCTCGTGCGGTATAAGTGATTAGACGACCTTATTCTTCGGGTCGGTGCGACTACAGAGATACCAGAAGATATCCGGTTTTTATGATTGACAGCTGTCACACACTAGAAGACACATATTTTGTAAAATCTAGTTTTTGCATCGCCATATTTTGAGAGCTATAATTTTCCATATTTTGGCCGACAGAGTCATGTGATGGATTTTTTTTTGCGGGACAAGTTGACGTTTTTATTGGTGCCATTTTCAGACACGTGACATATTTTGATCGCTTTCTATTCCAGCTTTTGGGAGGCATAATAAACAAAAACCTAAAATTCAGGAATTGTTTTTTTTTTTATTCTACGCCGCGTGTGGTAAAATTGATAAGGTAGCTTTATTCTTCGGGTCAGTACATTTACAGTGGTACCACATTTATATTGCTTTTTATGTTTTGGCGCTTTTACACAATAAAAGACATTTTATAGAAAAAAATATTTTTTTGCATCGCTTTATTCTGAGAGCTATAACTTTTTGAATTTTTGGATTATGGAGCTGTATGGCGGCTTGTTTTTTGCGGGACAAGATTACATTTTCAGCGGTACCATTTTTATTTATATTCATCTTTTTAATTGCGTGTTATTCCATTTTTTGTTTGGCGGTATGATGATAAAGCATTGTTTTTTGCTTCGCTTTTTTTTTTTTTTTTTTTACCGTGTTCAATGAAGGGATTAACTAGTGGGACAGTTTTATAGGTCAGGTCGTTCCGGACGCGGCGATACCAAATATGTGTATTTTTATTTATTTATTTTTTTTTTCATAATAATATTTATTGATGGGTACATTATATTTTTATTTTTGGTGGATTATTTTTTTTATTTTTTTTTAAATATTTTTACAATTTTTTATTTTTTATTTTTTTTCACTTTCTGAGAGGTTTTACACTTTTTTACTTTGTCCCACTCTGGGACTTTCACTTTTTTTTATTCTGATCGCCTGCATAGCAAAGGGATGGAGCACCATCCCTGAGCCATGCAGGCAGTCAGCGCTGCACAGTGAGAAGATTGTTCGGTCATGCACTGCGCATGACCAAGCAATCTTCCTGCTGTCTGGTGACCCGGATGTTGTCATGACGACATCGGGTCAACATGGCAACACCCGGGAAGCCGCGGCAGACAGCGCTGGAGGCCGGAAGAGGAGGTGAGTATTGCGATCACCTCCCCTTGCCACCGCAATGCTGCGATCGACTTAATATAGGCAGTATAGGTACCGTCCCAATTTAGGGTCACCTTGCCGCTGGTGGGACGGCTTGTATACTTTTTTTGATCAAAAATAGTTCACTAAGTACCCTATATTTATTATGCAACTTTGCTTTATATTTATATATAATGATGGTAGGGTATGAGATATATTTTTGTCTTTTGTAGGTTTTGTTTCTTTTTTGCTAGTGTGAACATGCTTCTATTTCTTGCATGTCTACCATCTTAGACCTCAGTTCATATTGCCTGGTTTTTTGTCTTGTTTGCATTCTGTGCAATTTAAGGGTGTGGCATCCCCTTTGTTGAGCTGACTGGTATATATGTAGCTTACCACGGGCCTGGGTGGTCTGGAGTTGGGACCCGGTCCTATTTGTCTACCCTTTTATATGCATTACTTCAACTTTGATATACAGTAAGGTTTTTAATATAGGCAGTATAGGTACCGTCCCAATTTAGGGTCACCTTGCCGCTGGTGGGACGGCTTGTATACTTTTTTTGATCAAAAATAGTTCACTAAGTACCCTATATTTATTATGCAACTTTGCTTTACATTTATATATAATGATGGTAGGGTATGAAATATATTTTTGTCTTTTGTCTTTTGTAGGTTTTGTTTCTTTTTTGCTAGTGTGAACATGCTTCTATTTCTTGCATGTCTACCATCTTAGACCTCAGTTCACATTGCCTGGTTTTTTGTCTTGTTTGCATTCTGTGCAATTTAAGGGTGTGGCATCCCCTTTGTTGAGCTGACTGGTATATATGTAGCTTACCACGGGCCTGGGTGGTCTGGAGTTGGGACCCGGTCCTATTTGTCTACCCTTTTATATGCATTACTTCAACTTTGATATACAGTAAGGTTTTTAATATAGGCAGTATAGGTACCGTCCCAATTTAGGGTCACCTTGCCGCTGGTGGGACGGCTTGTATACTTTTTTTGATCAAAAATAGTTCACTAAGTACCCTATATTTATTATGCAACTTTGCTTTACATTTATATATAATGATGGTAGGGTATGAGATATATTTTTGTCTTTTGTCTTTTGTAGGTTTTGTTTCTTTTTTGCTAGTGTGAACATGCTTCTATTTCTTGCATGTCTACCATCTTAGACCTCAGTTCACATTGCCTGGTTTTTTGTCTTGTTTGCATTCTGTGCAATTTAAGGGTGTGGCATCCCCTTTGTTGAGCTGACTGGTATATATGTAGCTTACCACGGGCCTGGGTGGTCTGGAGTTGGGACCCGGTCCTATTTGTCTACCCTTTTATATGCATTACTTCAACTTTGATATACAGTAAGGTTTTTAATATAGGCAGTATAGGTACCGTCCCAATTTAGGGTCACCTTGCCGCTGGTGGGACGGCTTGTATACTTTTTTTGATCAAAAATAGTTCACTAAGTACCCTATATTTATTATGCAACTTTGCTTTACATTTATATATAATGATGGTAGGGTATGAGATATATTTTTGTCTTTTGTCTTTTGTAGGTTTTGTTTCTTTTTTGCTAGTGTGAACATGCTTCTATTTCTTGCATGTCTACCATCTTAGACCTCAGTTCACATTGCCTGGTTTTTTGTCTTGTTTGCATTCTGTGCAATTTAAGGGTGTGGCATCCCCTTTGTTGAGCTGACTGGTATATATGTAGCTTACCACGGGCCTGGGTGGTCTGGAGTTGGGACCCGGTCCTATTTGTCTACCCTTTTATATGCATTACTTCAACTTTGATATACAGTAAGGTTTTTAATATAGGCAGTATAGGTACCGTCCCAATTTAGGGTCACCTTGCCGCTGGTGGGACGGCTTGTATACTTTTTTTGATCAAAAATAGTTCACTAAGTACCCTATATTTATTATGCAACTTTGCTTTACATTTATATATAATGATGGTAGGGTATGAGATATATTTTTGTCTTTTGTCTTTTGTAGGTTTTGTCTCTCAGTACCTTGGCAAGGTATCGATACCACCCGAAGCCACAATGACACTGCCGGTGGGACAGACTGTACTCACGTTGCCGGTGCTGGCACATGTGTCCTTAGAGGGCGTGGACATTCAAACTGAACCGATGGAAGGAGAAGAAGCGCCCTCTGGACTCCTGATTGCTCGAACCCTGGCCACCGTGCGGCACGGCCGAGTACCCGTGCGCTGCATCAATTTAGGTGGCACCAGTTTACAGTTGTTGCCCCGACAAGAGGTGGCGCGAGTGTACATAATGCCAGAGGCCCTTACTAGAGCAGACGCTATAGAGCTGGCACCTGTGGAAGGAAAACCATGGACCCTGGAGGTGTCCCTCAACAGCCAGGAGAATGGAAGAGAACCGTTGGCTGGACGCCACCTTCTGGAAGAAATGGAGGCTAATCTGACTGAGTTTTCTGCTGGACAAGTAAGGCAGATCGAACAACTTCTACAGCGATATCAGGGAGTGTTTGCACAGCATGAAGATGATTTCGGGTGCACTCGGGATATTCAGCACGAAATACCCACCGGAAATACTGCTCCCATCCGAGAGAGATATCGGCAGATCCCGCCTCAAATGTACCAGGAAGTGAAAGAGCTGTTGGCCCACATGTTGCGGAACGGTGTGATCCGTGAAAGTCAGAGCCCCTGGGCGGCTCCGATCATGCTGGTCCGAAAGAAGGATGGTACCCTGAGATTTTGCGTGGACTATCGAAAGCTGAATGCCTGTACAGTCCGGGACTCCTATCCACTCCCCCGAATTGAAGAGTCTCTATCTGCCTAGGGAGCGCCAAATTCTTCTCTTCCCTCGACCTGGCCAGTGGCTATTGGCAGGTCCCAGTAGCTGAGAAGGATCGCCCGAAGACCGCTTTTGTTCTCCCTATGGGCCTGTTTGAGTTCAATCGGATGCCGTTCGGACTAACAAATGTGCCAGGGACCTTCCAATGGCTGATGGAGAGATGCTTGGGGGACCTCAACTTTGAAGCCACTTTAATATATCTGGACGATATAATTATCTATTCCGCTACGTTTGAGGATCATCTCCGCCGATTGGAACAAGTGTTAGAACGGCTTCAGAGACACAGCCTGAAAATTAAGCCTCGAAAGTGTCGTCTCTTCAAATGAGAAATTGAGTATCTGGGGCACACTGTGTCCAGTGCATTAGTACACCCCACTGCAGAGAAAGTAGCTGCCGTGCAGAAGTGGCCCACGCCCGCCAACCTAAGGGAACTGAGGGCATTCCTGGGGCTTGCTGGATACTACCGCAGATTCATTAAAGACTTCGCTAAGATTGCGATCCCGCTCAATGAATTGCTGAGAGGAACAGCTGGGGGAGCCAAGCGACAGCCCATCCAGTGGGGCCCACGACAAGAAGAGGCATTCCGAGCATTGAAAATGGCGCTAACAGATGCCCCAATCTTGGCCTACGCCGACTTTTCGCAGCCTTTCGTGTTGTACACCAATGGAAGCTTGCATGGACTGGGAGCAGTGCTGGCTCAAGTACAAGGAGGAAAAGAGCGAGTGATCGCGTATGCCAGCAGGTCACTCCGAGATACGGAGAAGAATCCGGAGAACTACAGTTCGTTTAAGCTGAAGCTACTAGCACTGGTGTGGGCCATGACCGAGAAATTTGCTGAGTACTTGTCAGGGTCAGAAGTGCAAGTGCGGACAGATAACAACCCTTTGGCTCACTTGGAGAACGCCAAACTGGGCGCGTTAGGACAGCGGTGGGTCACAAGGATGTCCAAATACCAGTATAAGATTGCCTATCGGTCCAAGGCCCTGAACACCCATGCCGATGCCCTGTCCCAGGTCACTCAGGCGGGGCCGAAGGAGGACAGAGATGAGGAGCTCGAAGGCGACGAGATTCCGGATTTCAGCCAGTTCGTCGCTGCCCAAGAGACCAGAGAGGAGCCGAAGCCCACTCAGATTCTGGGCCATTCAAGAGACGAATGGATACATCTGCAGCAATCCGATCCGGAGTTAGCAAAATTGAGGGAATAGGTCGCCCTTAATCAAAGACCCGACCAGAAAACCAGAGCCGCTTCACTTCCAACTACCCTACAAATCCTAGGTCAGTGGGAGAGGCTTCTCCTGAAGGACTGCTTGCTATGCCGAAGAATCCAGTTGCCTTGAGAGTTTGATGTTACCTGGCAGGTGGTAGTTCCAGAAGCGCTAGTAACACAGCTAGCCCAAGAAGCTCATAGAAGAGGTGCTCACTTCGGAGTAGAAAAGACCTTTCGGTGGTTGCAACGGCTGGTGTATTGGCCTCAACTGCAGCAAGAAGTCGAGGGAGTCTGCCGAGCATGTCGCCAGTGTAAGTTGAATAAGCCCCCGGAACAAAGAGCTCCCATTCAGACCATCCGAACTTCTGCCCCCTTGGAGGTCTTGATGATTGACTACTTGATGATAGGAACTTCATACAATGGTTATGGACACTGTTTGGTCATGAATGATCACTTCACCAAGTTCGCAGTAGTGACGCCTACTAAAGACCAGACGGCAGAAGCCGCAGCTAAGGCCATCTGTCAAGATTTCATCCGGATTTATGGGTGCCCGAAGCGAATACATTCTGACCAGGGGGCCTGCTTCCAAGGGCGAGTGATGGATGAGTTGTACCGCATCTATGGAATCGACCGTTCCCGAACAACGCCCTACCACCCGCAAGGGAACGGCGCATGCGAGCGCTTTAACTGAACCCTGTTGCAAATGTTGCGAATGCTGGAAGCGGACAAAAAGGTGAAGTGGCCCGAATATGTGTACGAGCTGGTGTGGGTGTATAATAATCGAGTTCATGTGACCACCGGCTACACCCCTTACATGTTGATGTTTGGAAGAAGTGGCCGAGAAATCACTGAACTGGAGCTAGACTCAGAAGACCCCGGCCTGGGCTTTAGCCCAAGTACCTGGATTCGAGAACACCGGCGTCAGCTCCATACAGTGAGAAGACTGGTTGCTCAGAAGTTTCAGGAAGTAGAGCATGCAGTTCGGCCCTCGACGACAGGTGGATCACTTCAGCCAGGAGACCGAGTGCTGGTGAGGGCTAAATGATTTGGAAGTAAACTGGACCATCGTTGGGAGGCGATACCATATCGGGTGGTGAAGAAAGTTCACCCAGACAACCCAGTCTACGAGGTTAGGCCCGAAGGGGATGACGTCGCGACACCCAGGGTGTTGCACCGTAATATGCTGCGACCTTGCTCCTCTGAAGCAGAAGTCTGTAACGGAGTTGGGCCCCCAGACGTATTGGCTGAAGTGCCACATGCAGGAACCTTAGGGGATGAAGAAGGATGGGCGACAATGCAGTTGGGCCCGTCAGAACCGTTGATGCCAACCCCGAGTGGAATTCCAAATGAGTCGGGAAATGATTTGCAATCCCCAGTGGTTGATTCCTCGGATCTCCCGGAGTCACCTCCACAAGAAGAGCTGCGCAGAACTGAGCGGGCTAATGCCGGAATCCCTCCTAACCGGTATGCTCAGGAAGAGTTCATCTGGTCTCAAATCCAACAGAAAACGCAGGAGTGTGCCCAACTCCTGTCTGAGCTTGCACTGCCTGGAAGGAGGCATCAGTTCTACGAGAAGCCCACTCGCCCGAGGACTGGCGAGCAAAAAGGAGGGAGGAATGTAGCCCAGTCAAGAGAGCTTGTAAAAGAACTTCTACATGATGTTTCAAGGATGGAAAGAGACTGCCATCTACTGGCCAGACGCAGTCAAGCGGAACCAAGATATGCAAGGGAAGTTGCAGGGAGAGCAGGACCTGATCAGGTGACTTCCAGGAAGGAGTTCCGGAAAATAAGAGGCCAGCGCGCCAAACCTGAGGGGTCTTTGGCGCCAAGCAGCAGAAAGGAGCAGATGTGTTCCCTGCATCCTGAGAAACCCCGCGTGACAGGCCTAAGCCAGAGGCCTGTGAGGTGCCACAGCAGGGCACCGGTAAAAGAGCTCCGGATATCTCACGGATGTTACCTGAGTGCTGTGCCTGCTGAGGAGACTAGGAACCTGATTGCGGTGCTGAGTGAGTTCGCGGAACCCGACGTCGCCCACCGACAGACGAGGCCTGGACCCACCTATCCATGGCTCGAGAGACTGCCTCCAACAGCCAAGCAGAGAGGAGTTGAGAGACAGTTGCCCCAGGAAAGTCACGCCAGCGGAAGCGGAGGAGCTGCATACGTGAACAGGGCCTTCACTTCCACTGTTCACCCACGGTACCGGGGACAATTGGGTTTAGATACTCAGGTTGGGAGGGGAACGGTTGGGACTAAAGGAGCACAACGTGATCTAATTGAATTTATGCGGAAGAGACTCACGGCCTAGCGGGAATAACCGGTGACCCCCGCTAGGGCCAAATGTACAGTTAAAGAACTTACGTGGGGTCTCCCATGACTGGGGGCATCACCCTACTTAAGAGACTTCGCCTTACTTAAGAGACTTCACCGTACTAAAGAGACTGCACCTTACTTTGAGAGACTGCGTCTTATTTTGAGAGATTTTGCCTTTTGCTGATATATTGAATTACTGTTCATTACCCTTGTTACTAATCCCTTGTTCAGAATACCTGTTGCATAAAATTGTTTATTTTCATCTCAGACTGTTCTCGCCTTGTGTCTCTGTGCGTTGCATTCCCGCACCTGCATTACATGATTATATATGGGGGATAAAGGAAAGTTGTGTGTCAAATATGACTCCAAGACATCAAGCTTGCTGCTTGGGGGTTATGGTGGCGCAACCCAAGAAAATTGAAAAGTCAGGTATAGGTAGGTTAGTAGAGAGAGAAAAAACAAGGAGTTCAGTTTTGGAGAGATTCAGTTTCAGATAGAGGGAAGACATGATGTTAGAGACAGCAGACAGACAATCACTGGTATTTTGTATTAGAGTGGGGGTGATGTCAGGTGAAGAGGTGTATAGTTGGGTGTCATCAGCATTGAGATGGTACTGGAAATCAAATCTGCTGATGGTTTGTCCAATAGGAGCAGTATGCAAGGAGAAGAGGAGGGGACCTAGGACTGATCCTTGTGGAACCCCGATAGTAAGAGGAAGATTAGAGGAAGAAGAGCCGGCAAAAGATACCGTGAAGGAGCGGTCAGAGGTAGGAGAAGAACCAGGAGGGAGCGGTGTCCTTGAGGCCTATACAGCGGAGCATAGTGAGGAGGAGCTGATGATCTACAGTGTCAAAAGAGAGATCCAGGAGAAACAGCAGGGAGTAGTGACCATTAGATTTAGCTGTTAGTAGATCATTAGAGACTTTAGTGAGGGCAGTTTCAGTAGAGTGTGAGGAGCGGAAACCGGATTGTAAAGGGTCGAGAAGAGAGTTATCTGAGAGATAGCGGATTAGGCGGGAATGGACCAGGCGTTCCTGGAGTTTAGAGATGAAGGGAAGATTAGAGACCGGTCTGTAGTTAGCAGTGCAGTTCTGGTCCAGGGATGGCTTTTTCAGTAAAAGGGTTATGATGGCATGTTTAAGTGAGGAGGGAAAGATACCTGAAGAAAGAGAGAGGTCAAATATTTTAGTTAGGTGGGTAGTGATGTCAAGGTAAAATATATATATTATAGAAAATCAATTAGTTTATTTTAATAGATTACCTAATCAGTGTGAATTAATATAGAGATGATGGAATAATCTATGTGTATGTATGTATGCAAATGTGTATATGCACATTGATTATGTTAATAGTTAATGATATATAACAGTTTCTGTTCTCAGGCTATGTGCCCACGATGCAGAAATGCTCCGGATTTTTCCTGAGCGTTTCTGCATCTCCCTGGTAGAAAAAATGTATGCGGATTGTACATGTGGATTGTACATGCGGATTTTACATGTGGATTGTACATGCGGATTTTACATGTGGATTGTACATGCGGATTTTACATGCGTTTTTCCTGCCAGGGACAAGCGGATGTGAAGCCTTCTTCACATGCATTTCCGCATGCGCATTGAAAAGCGCTTTACAATCGATTTTAACATCACTTGGAAAGTGCTTGACAACTTGGTCACACTATATAAATCCATGCAAACGGCATGGATTTATATAGTGTGTCCGAAAGAGTGTTAAAAAATAAAAAATAAATGTCATACTTACCTTCTGATGGCTCCCGGTGTCTTTATCCGATGCGTCTCAGCTTGCCGGCAGCTCGCGGTACACTGAAGGACCTGCCGTCACATGACTAAATGACATCAGCGCACGTCCTTGAGTCCACCGCGATCTGCCGGCAAGCCAAGACAAGCACACCGGGGGCCATCAGAAGGTAAGTATAATATTTATTTTTTATTTTATTCTTTTTTTACAGGTACTATGGTACTTGGGTCCGGAGGAGAGTCTCCTCTTCTCCAGACCCGGGTACCATCCGCACATTGAAACGCATGGAATGCGCATGTACAGATCCAGTGATGCGGATTCCATGCGTTCCAATGCAAGTCAATGGCGGCGAAAACGCAGCGCTTCCACAAAATAATTGATCGTGCTGCGTTTTTTTCCGCAACGATAAGACACAGCGGAAATGTCTGCAGCATGTGCACAGCACATGCGGATTATCATTGGGGAACATGGCAGGCCTTCTACCAAGCGTTTTTTAAGCGTTTCTGCAGCAGGATTGCCGCTGCGGAAACGCTTAAAAAACGCATCGTGGGCACACAGCCTTATTGTAGACATGAACAACTAAATGATTTCCTGGGAATGACGTATGCATGTGCATGGCTGATAACAGAGAGATTCATGTTGAGTTGGCAAAGATGGCGCTAAGAGACGACTTCACCCCTCCCATCAGAATTCCTAAGGTGTTACTGAGGCCAGGAGATACATGGATGAGCAAATTGCAGTGTGCCAAGTTATCAGAAGGAGCAATGAATTTTACTAATCCCACCTAGAAGTAGAATACTATATAACCCCATGTCTACATAATAAAGTATGTCATTTTTCGTGGTTTAGTCTCTGAGTGAAGTTTTTCAACCATATTAGCAAATTTGGTTGATTAGCATTCACTCGGACATCTTTAATTAGGAGGAGAGCAGTTACCTAGTGTATCTTAAATTGGTGAAACCTCCACAGTGATAGCTGGGGAAAGGAACTGAATGAGCTGTGAGGGAATAGGGTCACTGTTGCAGGTTGTAGGGCGGGAAGAAGTGAGGAGTCTGGTCACTTCTTCTTCTGTGACCAGCTCGAAGATGGAAAGTGAACTTGAGGTGCGGGAGGGAAGGGAATCCAGACTCTGAGGGGATTGTGTAAAAATGTCTTGACAGATATGATTGAGTTTTTGTAGGAAATAAGTGGCCAGATCGTCAGCGCTTAGGTTGGTGACGGTGGTCTGTACTTTAGAGCTCAGGAGGAAGTGGAAGGTTTCAAAGAGTCGTTTAGGATTGTTGGCTAGAGATGTGATGAGAGTGGTAAAGTAGACTTGTTTAGCCGGATGGAGAGCAGAATTATAAGTTTTGAGCATGAACTTATAGTGGATGAAGAGAAACCAAAAACAAGAAAAATACCCAAATAATTGAAAGTAAATGTATAGTGGATGAAGTTTTCTGTCAAAAGAGATTTTCTCCACAGATGCTCCACTCACAAAATAAGAATACTTTGTATGTACAATAAGGCAGGTACAAAACTCATCATAGCTCAACATTTCCCGCTCATAATAGAATAACGGAATAGATTCAGGGATAGGCATTTTTTCATAATGGTATATGAAAAGTGCTTGGAGAAAACCGCCTCAAGGAGAAGTCTCTCATTCAGCTCCATTTCGCAGAGATCTCTTTTTGGCATCTATTCATGATAAATCATCTGGAAGGGAGTCAAACATATGAACTCCACCCTAAGCCGAGCAGGGTAGATTATAGAATAGGAAATTTGCTTTTCGCAGAGCCTCCTTTTTCTATCCCAGAACTTGACCCTCTTCTTCTGAACTTCTGTTGAAAAGTCAGGATAAATAGATATTTTCCTTCCATCAAGGGTAAGTGAAGAGTGGTCCCAGGCCTTTCGTAGGATAAGGTCTCTCTCTTTAAAATTTTGTAATTTGATGAGTACAGGTCTTGGTGGAGCACCCGGTGGCAAAGGACGTGTAGGAACTCTGTGAGCTCTTTCAATTGCAAAAAATTGAGAGAGAGTGTCTTTGCCGAACATTGTAGTCAGCCAGGATTCAAAAAAAATCAACTGAATTACGACCCTCCGCTTTTTCATGAACCCCGACTAAACGTATGTTATTTCGCCGATGCCTATTCTCTAGGTCATCAACCTTCTTGAGAAGGGCATTGATATTCTGAAGACCTCTCCTGAGATATTTATGTATAGTAGGCATTTGGTCCGCAATAGAACTCACTCTTTCCTCCAACTCATTGACTCGGCTGTTTATTTTCTTCATGTTTTGTCTGATGAGATTAATGTCCTCTCTAAGCCCTCCCATGTGTTTGTTGAGAATTTCTAATGAGAAGCTACAGGATTTTCCAGCAGAGAAAACATCTTGTCGTGTAGGCTCTTGCCCAGAATCATTGACTTCTCCATAGGTGTTGTTACTGCTCTGCATTTCCTGCACTTCTCTGTTTAACTGTTGCTGTGAGAGTGGTGCCACATTGCCTCCCCTGCACAGTCTCTGTATCTCTCTTCCTCTGTGAGCATACCTGATCAGGTTGTAAATCATCTGAAGGGTCAGAATCTAAGGTCAGTCTGGCAAATCTCCCCAGCTTTGCAGCAGCAGCCTCAGCATCTCTCACTCTGGCTGGTGTGGGGGAGGAGGCGCCATGTTGGAAGGCCCACTATCTGGACTCTGCTCCTTCTGATGCTTGCTTCTGGTCATGTCTGAGTGCACTTTAAAGCTTCTCTGTGTACTTTCCCCCAGCCTTTGGTGTGAAGGAATCAATATTTCACTGCTAATAGGTGGAAATGAAAGGATGCAGAGCAGGAGCAAAGCACAGAGCTTCCATGTGAAGAGGCTGTCAGCAAAAGGTCCTTTTTAAAGGGGAATCTGTAACACTCCCATCATCTACTCCTGAGCTCACATCAAAGACAGTCTGTATTATATGTATTTCATATGAGCACTGCACTTGGCTTTTTCTGGCAAAGAAGATGACACACCCGATCTGCCGCTCCATTTTACAATAGGAATAAAAGTGCCCTGTCAGGGATAAAAATTCCCCATTCTTCCAATCGGTACAGTCCCAAATGGTCAGACCAATCAATCACTGACCAATAAGATATCACCTCTCCTGTGGATCCTATGGAGTTATCACCTCTCCTGTGGATCCTATGGTCATAACTTGTTTTCACCAACAAAGTCCTTTACTGCAAATTACCGTAATTGTACATCCCAGTTATGGTAGCGCACAGTAAGAGGTGCAGGAGCCTCCTGTATTTTACAGCCGGCGCTCCACTATAATCGGGATAATGGCTAACAGGTTTTCATATACAGCTGTAGTGTGGGCCCCTAGAATCAATTCCTATTGGGGCCCCAGACACTCCAGTTTGATCCTGGTTGGGGGTGGGGAGGGTAATTTTGCACCCTGTCGTAAAGAAAAATTGTAAAATCCAAAAAGACATCTCTGGAGAGGGGACATATCACCCTCACATTGAACATATAGGATTATAACTAGAAAAGTGAGAAAGAGCTGACACTTCAACCTCTATTGACGTAGGGCCTCCTGCCGTGGTCAGGTAAATTCAACAAAGAATCTGATGAGAACCAGCCAACAAGTCTAGAATTTGCATACTCAGAGGCGGATAAGTACATTTCCGAAGCAAGGGCTTCCTCTTTTCAAAGGACTTGTCTCAGACACTCTGAAGACTGTGGTCAGTGATGAATATTGGGGTTTGCATCGATCCAATATTCATGGGAGATGTATTTTCGACATCGTAGCAAAGGGACGATCATAACGCATTCACTCACATCATTGTAAGGCCAGCCGAACACCGCCAACTTAATATCGTATAGATGGATAATGCTATCCATGCCATGTTTCATCTCTATAGAAAGGTAAAATCATGATAGAAAACATGACCATGATATTTCCCGCCCGAGACCTCCATGGGCGAAGATATCCTGAAAGTTGGGGATCTCATAAACTTCTTAAAGATCTAGCACACCTATGACAAGTCCTCATATGAGATCACCAATAGAAGGTATGTGGGTGTAACCGTGATCTTATTAAATCAGAGCTTGGATTTTGGTCATTGGTCAGTCCTGGAAGGTGCAGCTTGCTGTAGTTGTATCTGTTTTCCTAAGGAGTTCTTCTAAGGAGTGCTTCCTTGCGCTAAGCTCTGAGCTATTTCTCTGACACAGGTTTAGCACTTTTCTTCTATTATCTTTTTGATTTTATGTTAATGTATATATCATATTGTTTATATCCAACATTTGTATAGGGGATGACCCATCCACACACAAAACTAAACAGTATTAGAGATATATTAAAATATTAAATTTTATTGAGATAAAATTAAAACCAAATAAAAAACCCAACTTCAGAAAAATAGGGAGCAATCCCCAGAGTGTTCAATACAAAAACAAATGAATTGAATCTACATACCAAATAATGACATAGTATGCCAGCAACAAGTAAGCCCATAATAGCAATGAAATAACATGTATAAATTACATAAGTCCCATTATAGCATAATAAAGCACGGCAATGCTCAGTGGGTACAAATTGCAAATCACATTCCAATGCTGATAAAAGAGCTTTACCTGAGACAGGGCTATTAGAACGAACACAGGGGGGCTCCCAGAAACGCTCCGACGCGCATTTCGTTCCTTCTTTATCATATTGTTTGTATCATCTTTGTGTATTTTTTATACACACTGCCTACTTTTCAAGATTAGATCACTTGTTTTTATTCTGTTATTCCCACACCCTATCATTTCTTTACGTAGAAAATTGGGCGTGAGGAACGATCAACACGCCCATATGATGGGGCGGTCGAGCATGTAAATTGTAACTCCCTACATGTATTTCTATAGCAGGACGAAGAACGTTTGGCGTTCGAAACGTGTAGGTTTCACAGAGGTCTCCACCTTTATTTATTTTATTTTTGCAATGTGTATATCTTTTTAATGGATTAACAATAAAATCATAATTTTATCTGCAATTGGATCTGGAAGCTGGCGCATCACAATGTCGGTGGTGTTATGATCTGCTACAAGCACTAAGGAAAGACAGGAGATCTGTCCCTACAATAGAACTAAGCTGGATCCCTACGATGTAACGGGGAACCTGATCCTGCGATCAGACCCGCTAAAGTCCTCGGCTAGTCTGAACGAAGACCTATAGATGTGAGGAAGGGATCCCTACAAGAACTAGGGACTGGGAGATAGATGGACACCTCCTAGCAGAAATTGCAGCAGTAAAAAGACAAACAAACAACATAGAACAAAGAGGTCCAAAGACCTAGCAAAACTGACTGAGAAAGGTTGCAAAGCACCTGGCTAGCTAAAGAGTAGAAATTACAATGAAGTCCAGCATGGCCAGGAGGGCGGAGCAGGATTAAATAGGCAAAAAAGGTCATGTGACCAGCAAGATAGAAAAAACCTAACAGGAGAGTTCTAACAGTACCCCCTCTTCTATGAGGATCCTCCGGATCCCCTAGGCCCAGGCTTATCAGGAAACCTCTTGTGAAACGCTCTGACAAGTCTGGAAGCAGAAACATCATCCGCCCTCACCCATGAGTTATCCTCGGGACCGAAACCCTTCCAAGCGACGAGATACTGTAAACTCCCTCTATACCGTCTAGAACCCAGGATGCGGGAAACTTCATATTCCCCGTCCTCCACCACCGGAGGAACAGTGGCAGTGGCGTCTCTATTAGATACATCAGCTTTTTTCAATAGAGAAACATGAAACACCGGATTAATTTTCCAGGAGGTGGGAACCTCCAACCTAACAGCAGATTGGTTAACTACCTGAAGCACCTTAAAGGGCCCTACAAACTTGGGACCCAATTTTTTAGAAGGAATCCTCAACCGCAGATTCTTAGAGGACAACCAAACCATGTCACCAATAGCAAACAAAACCTCTTGCCGTTTCCTATCAAAGTACCTCTTAGATTTTTTGTTAGCCTCCTGAAGATTACCACGCACATCCGTCCAAACTCTCTCCAAATCACCGGAAAAACTCTCCTCCTCAGGCACAGCCAATACCAATTTGGAGAATGACCCAAAAGACGGATGCCTGCCAGAACAACAAAAAAAAAGCGAACACCCAGCAGAAGAGGATGTATGGTTGTTAAGAGCAAATTCAGCAAGTGGCAGAAACTCAGACCACCCCTCTTGATTGTCTGCCACAAAACAACGCAAGAACTGCTCAACATCCTGGTTCTTCCTTTCTGTCTGGCCATTAGACTCAGGATGATATCCAGATGAAAATGACAAGTGAACTTCCTGGACAGAACAGAAGCGTCACTACTGGTCACGGAAAGTGAAGGAAGCGTCAGAGAACCTCCAGAGGCAGACAAGTGGAGGCAAGTGACCAAAAGAAGCAAGAAGACCATGGAGACACCATCAACCACACAACTGAGAAACAGATTCCAAGGACTTGTGGAGGACCAAGATGGCACACCTAAGGATGAGGAACTACCAGCAAGCAAAAAAGAAAAGAGCACCCAGAAACACCCAGAAGCGACAAGAAAAAGGACTGCCAAGAAGGGAAGAAGAGTGGTGGTGGTGGGAGACTCACTACTGAGAGGAACAGAAGCAGCTATCTGCAGACCGGACATAACCGCAAGAGAAGTATGCTGCCTCCCAGGGGCGAAGATCAAGGATGTTACCGATAGAATACTGAAGCTCATCAGTTCCAAGGATGTCCACCCATTTCTTCTGATACATGTTGGCACCAATGACACGGCAAAGAAGGACCTACCGACAATCTGCAAGGACTTTGAAGCATTGGGGAAGAAAGTAAAAGAACTGGATGCGCAGGTATTTTTTTCTTCTATCCTTCCAGTAGACGGGCATGGTGTCAGGAGATGGAACAGGATCCTTGATGTGAACAACTGGCTGAGACGATGGTGCAGACAACAAGGATTTGGATTCCTGGACCACGGTGTGAATTACCTCTATGACGGACTCCTTGCCAGAGACGGACTACACCTCAACAAACCTGGGAAACACACATTCGCCAGGAGACTCGCAACACTCATCAGGAGGGCGTTAAACTAGAAGAAGAGGGGATGGGAAGAAAAACGCCGGACACAAACATGCAACCAGAGAACATACTAATGAAAGATATGAAGTGCGACAAAGAAGGTCCAAGACAAGATACTTGGAAGGGAGGTAAGAAAATTTCAAATACAATCCACAGGGAGAAGATTGGAACAAAACAAAATCGTGTAAACTGCTTGCTAGCAAATGCCAGGAGCCTGGCAAACAAGATGGATGAACTGGAAGCAGAAATATCTACAGGTAACTATTACATAGTGGGAATAACCGAGACATGGTTAGATGAAAGCTATGACTGGGCAGTTAACTTACAGGGTTACAGTCTGTTTAGAAGGGATCGAAGAAGTCGGAAAGGGGGTGGAGTCTGTCTATATGTAAAAACGTGTCTAAAGCCTACAATACGGGAGGATGTACGGGAGGGAAATGAGGAGGTCGAGTCCTTATGGGTGGAGATACATGGGGCAAAAAACAATAATAAAATTATCATAGGAGTCTGTTATAAACCACCAAATATAGCAGAAGCCACGGAAAGTCTATTAATGAGACAAATAGACAAAGTAGCAAAAAATAACGAGGTGATTATTATGGGGGACTTCAACTACCCCGATATAGACTGGGAAACCGAAAGCTGTAGATCTCAGAAAGGAAACAGGTTTCTGTCAATTATCAAAGACAATTATTTGTCACAACTTGTGCAGGAACCAACTAGAGGGACGGCCCTTTTAGACTTAATATTAACTAACAGGCCAGACAGAATAACTGAGGTGCAGGTCGGGGGGCACCTGGGAAATAGTGACCACAACATTATACAATTCCACATGTGCTTCAGTAGGGTGCCCAGCAAGGGAGTCACAAAAACACTGAACTTCAGGAGGGCAAAGTTTGATCAGCTAAGAGATGCCCTTCACCTTATAGACTGGGAGAGTATCTTCAGTAATAGGAGCACGGATAGAAAATGGGAAATTTTCAAAACAGTCCTACATAGTCACTGTAGAAGGTACATACCTTATGGGAATAAAAGGGCTAGGAATAGGAGGAAGCCAATGTGGCTAAATAAGGAAGTCAAGAGGGCAATGAAAAACAAAAAAAGGGCTTTCGGTAAACTTAAACAAGAAGGCAGCGAGGAAGCGCTAATATCTTATAGGGAAAATAACAAAATCTGTAAGAAACAAATAAGAATAGCAAAAGAGGAGACAGAGAGACTAATTGCCAAGGAAAGTAAAACTAATCCCAAACTGTTCTTTAACTATATAAACAGTAAAAGGATTAAAACTGATGGAGTTGGCCCATTGAAAAATAACCTGGGTAAAATCATAGAGGGCGATGAGGGTAAAGCAAACCTACTCAATAGCTTCTTCTCCACTGTTTTCACAAAAGAAAACAATTTATCGGAGGAAATGCAGAGTGATAAAGTAAACCCTCCGCTAAATATCACCCACCTAACCCAGGAGGAAGTTCATAAACGCCTAAATAATATCAAAACAGACAAGTCACCAGGACCAGATGGCATACACCCCCGGGTACTAAAAGAATTAAGTAACGTGATAGACAGGCCGCTGTATCTTATATTCAAGCACTCTTTATGGACAGGGACTGTCCCACTAGACTGGCGCCAAGCAAATGTGGTACCAATATTCAAAAAGGGGTCTAAAAGTGACCCTGGGAACTATAGACCAGTAAGCTTAACGTCTGTTGTGGGTAAATTGTTTGAAGGATTTCTTAGAGATGCTATTGTAGAATATCTTAATGATAATAACTGTCTAACTCCATATCAACATGGATTCATGAGGGATCGCTCCGGCCAAACAAACCTGATGGCCTTCTACGAGGAGGTGAGCTCACAGCTGGACCGGGGAGAGTCAATGGATGTTGTATACCTTGACTTCTCCAAAGCGTTTGATACCGTGCCACACAAAAGGTTGGTATATAAAATGAGAATGCTTGGTCTGGGGGATAATGTGTGCAAGTGGGTAAATAGCTGGCTGAGTGATAGAAAGCAGAGGGTGGTTATCAATGGAGTAAGCTCAGGATGTGTCAGGGTTACTAGAGGGGTGCCTCAAGGGTCTGTCTTGGGCCCTATATTATTTAATATATTTATAAATGATCTAGTGGAAGGGTTGCATAGTAAAATAGCAATATTTGCAGATGATACTAAACTTTGTAAAGTAGTTAATACAGATGAGGATAGGGCACAGCTACAGGAGGATTTAGATAAATTGGGCAGTTGGGCCAAAAAATGGCAAATGGGGTTCAATGCCGATAAATGTAAGGTCATGCACATGGGAAAGAAAAAGAGCAGTCACCCATACATATTAAATGGGAAACCGTTGGGGAAATTTGACATGGAGAAGGACCTGGGAGTCTTGGTTAACAGCAAATTAAATTGGAGTGCCCAGTGTCAGGCTGCAGCTACGAAGGCAAATAGAGTCATGGCATGCATCAGAAGAGGAATAGGGGCATATGATGAGAACATTGTTCTTCCTCTGTATAAAGCGCTGGTAAGGCCGCACTTAGAATATTGTGCACAGTTCTGGGCTCCGGTGCTCAGGAAAGACATATTAGAGCTAGAGAGGGTACAAAGGAGGGCGACTAAGGTAATAAAGGGAATGGAGGAATTAGAATACCCAGAGAGGTTGTCAAAATTAGGCCTATTTACGTTGGAAAAGAGAAGGCTTAGGGGAGACCTCATAAACATGTATAAATTCATCAGGGGGCAGTACAGAGATCTCTCCCATGACCTGTTTATACCAAGGATGGTGACAAAGACGAGGGGGCACACTATGCGTCTGGAGGAAAGGAGGTTCCTGCACCAGCATAGAAGCGGATTCTTTACGGTCAAAGTCGTGAGACTCTGGAACTCTCTGGGAGAGGAAGTGGTGATGTCCAACTCACTTAATGAGTTCAAGAGAGGCCTGGACGCCTTTCTTGAGAACAATAAAATTACATTTTATGCTTAGTGATAGTTAATTAATCCAGGGATTTAATCTGACTGCCAGATTGGAGTCGGGAAGTGAATTTTTCCTCAATTATGTAAATTGGCCTATACCGCATGGGTTTTTTTTTTGCCTTCCCCTGGATTAACGCTGCGGAATAGCTGCAGTGCACAAGAAATAGGCTGAACTGGATGGACGCTTGTCTTTTTTCGGCCTTATAAACTATGTTACTATGTTACATCACTCCCGCTCTAACCAAACAGTGTAGAAATCGGAATCACAGTGTGAGTGGGCAGTGTGGGGTCTTTCATACTGTGTGAGGGAGCTGAGTAGAGTCCATCATACTTTGAGGGGACTATGTGGGGTTCATCATGCTGTATGAGAGGCTGTATAGGAGCATCATACTATGTGGCGCGACCATCATACTGTAGGAGAGTACTGTGAGGGCCATTATACGTGGAGGGAATTTGAGGCCATCATACTATGTGGATGACTGTGGGGGCCATCATACTGTGTGGGGTGACTGTGGGGTTTGTCATACTGTATGGGAGGACTGTGGGGGCTATCACATTGTGTGGCAGGACTGTGGGGCCATCATACTGCGTGGTGGGACTGTGGGGGACATTATATTGTGTGGGGGCTGTCATACTGTATATGAGGAAAGTGGGGGCCATTATATTGTGTGGAGAGAGTATAGAAAGACTTTGGGGCCTTCATACTGTGTAGAGGACTTTGGGGGCCATCATACTGTGTGGGGCAACTAACCTGCTGAATATTGCTCTTTTTACATACACCTCTCGACCATGCAAAGAAAATAAAAAGTTATTTTATCATACTATGTGATGAGTGTAAATCTACTTTTTGATATGTTACAGTTGAACTTACATTTGAGTCTATCAGCTCCTGACTCCACCTGTATACCCCAAAAAATACCATTTGAAATGCTCCCGCGTTGTATGTAAATGAGGGTGGTCCGGTCCGATGGGCGTCTTCTTGCGGCGTCTGTTCCTCCTCTCTGCTCCTAATCACGTGCTCCTGCTTTGATTTATGGGGATGACGAGTCCTGCGTCATCCACATAGCGAACCGAGATCTTGCGCCTGCACAGTAACCTTTCAGGACTGCGCAAGCGCACTCTGCTCTACCCTACTGTGAGCAGAGCATAAAACAGCACTGCGCAAGCGCATACCGATGTCATCAGAATGAGGCTACTGCGCAGGCACGAGATCTTGGTTCACCACGTGGATAATGCAGGACACATCATTCACATCAATCAAAGCTAGGTGCTTGCACAGTGCTTTTTTATGATCTGCTCACAGAAGGCACGGAAATGATCAAGATCCGAGGCTGGCATCTCCCTTTTGCAATTGCTGACCAATGACGTCCCAGATGTGCTCAGTGGAAGACAAGTCTGGAGATGCTGCTTAGGCCATGCAAGCTGATTCCAGTAGCACGAGTAACATGCGGCCTGGTGTCGAGTTGAAAAACATTTGTTGCGACACTTTAGAAAAATGGATGTACCACTGGTTCCACAACAAAATCAATGTAACGCCAAGCTGTTATTGGCCATGACTGTAGATAGTGTATTTTTTTCTACTGTATGTAGCTCTCCTGTATTAGTTTTTATCTTCTCACTTTGCTATCAAGCTGCAGGACAAGCAATAAACATTACCAGTCAGTCAAGAATATACTTGGTACTGATAGTATGTGAAAAATAGAATTTGTAACCTAGAGAGAGAAGATAGATATATTATTGTGTGGAACAAAGAAAGAAGAGTGAGCAAAAAGAACGCTTGATTCTAATGTTGCTCCTCCTATCTATACTAAACTACTCAACATTGAAATTGCAACTCCAACTCCTGGAGTTATAGAAATTACAGGATCCATAGACATGTTAATGATATGCAAATGATGAAAAAAATGGAAACAAAATTTTCAACATCTCGATTTATCCACTATTGAGCGTGAGCGCCACATGCTGAATTACAAGCACTTACACACTTTGTCATGTTATCAAAGAACTTATTAATGATTGTCTGTGGAATGTTCTGCCACATTGAATGCACTTGGGCAAATCATTAAAATCCTTCAGCCTGGCTGCATTTATACTCCTGATACAAAGTCTGGAGATGCTGCAGGCCATGGCAGCACGTTTTGGCCATGCAGGCTGCTCACATTAGGACGATCTACATGCGGCCTGCTGTTGTCGAGTTGAACAATGGCTCTTTCTACACTTTAGAGCCATGGACGTACCACTGATTCACTACTAAATTAATGTTATGCCGAGCTGCTAGTTTACCTGAAATGAAGACAAGAGGGGTATGGGTACCGTACATTACGCCACCCCACATCATGATCCTGGGAGTAGGACTGGTTTGACTTTCCCTAGTGAAGGCCTCTACATGGCATTGCGCCCATGTTGTCTCCAGATGGAGATCGGAGGCTGGAATAGTGCAAATGTGGCTGGAATGGAGGTCTATCCTCTTCAGCAATAAGTCCCGTTTTTGTCTTAGGCACAACGATAGCCAGAGATTGGTCTAGAGACCATGTTTCCAACGGCCTAAAGAGGTATTCTTGAAGGAACGTTACACGAGTGCTACTGCCAGGATTATGGTGTGGGATTGCATAATGTTCAGTAGCTGGAACCCTCTAGTTTTCATTCACCGGTACACTAACAGCTCGGTGTTAGATTTGTTTGGTTGTGGAACCAGTAGTAAACCCATTTCTTTAAAGTGTCTAAATGTGTTACCATGGCCTGTAGTGAGTTCGGACATAACTGACATCGAGAACATCTGTGACTTCATTGGTCGACAATTGCAAAGGGAGCTGCCAGCAGTGGCTCTTGACGATTTATGTGCCCAAGTACATTGACCTGGCAAAACATTCCTGAGGCAGCCATTACACTGTGTTCCAAATTATTATGCAAATAATATTTTCTCAGATTTTCCCAAATTACCTATATGAATTGCAGTCATTGTAATTTTTCAGTCAAATAACTATTAGAGTACAATTGAAAGGTTTTTGTACAAACTGCCTATGATAACAGTATATTTTTAAAAAAATAAAAAGCTCAAACTGCACTCAAAATGCATGTTCCAAATTATTATGCACAGCAGAGTATTCAACCTTTTCATTTTAATAAAGAACAAAAAAATGGTCATTTTTGAAATTATAAGCATTAGCAGGTTATTACAAACTGAAATCAAACAGTCTTCAACTCAAAACTTTATTCTAGGTGATGTTACATTTGCACATAGGACCCCTTGTTCGAAAGGAGCTTCTGAACTCTCTCGTCCATTGAATTTGTCAGGTTTTGGATGGTTTCTGCTTCAATTGTTTTGCATGAGGACAGAATACCCTCCCAGAGCTGTTGCTTAGATGTGAACTGCCTCCCGCCATCATAGACACTCCTTTTGATGATGCTCCAGAGGTTCTCAATGGGGTTGAGGTCAGGGGAGCATGGGGGCCACACCATAAGTTTGTCCCCTTTTATGCCCATAGCAGCCAGAGATGCAGATGTGTTATGTTCAGCATGAGACGGGGCATTATCATGCATGAAAATGATCTTGCTGCGGAATGCACGGTTCTTCTTCTTGAACCATGGAAGGAAGTGCTGTTTGAGAAACTCAACATACATTATGGAGTTCATCTTTACCCCTTCAGAGATTCTAAAAGGGCCGACAATCTCTCTCCCCATGATTCCAGCCCAAAATATTACTCCACCTCCTCCCTGTTAGCGCCGTAGCAGTGTTTGCATGGGGTGTCCATCAACCAGCCATCCTCCACTCCATCCATCTGGACCATCGAGATCATTTCATGCATGAGATCATTTCCACACCATGATGGTGTGGCACCCATGCTGCCCTGACCTCAACCCCATTGAGAACCTCTGGAGCATCATCAAAAGGAGTGTCTATGATGGCGGGAGGCAGTTCACATCTAAGCAACAGCTCTGGGAGGGTATTCTGTCCTCATGCAAAACAATTGAAGCAGAAACCATCCAAAACCTGACAAATTCAATGGACGAGAGAGTTCAGAAGCTCCTTTCGAACATGCGGTCCTATGTGCAAATGTAACATCACCTAGAATAAAGTTTTGAGTTGAAAACTGTTTGATTTCAGTGTGTAATAACCTGCTAATGCTTATATTTTCAAAAATGACCATTTTTTGTTCTTTATTAAAATGAAAAGGTTGAAAACTCTGCTGTGCATAATTATTTGGAACATGCATTTTGAGTGCAGTGTGAGTTTTTTATTTTTTTTTTAAATATACTGTTATCATAGGCAGTTTGTACAAAAACCTTTCAATTGTACTCTAATAGTTATTGACTGGAAAATTACAATGACTGCAATTCATATAGGTAATTTGGGAACATCTGAGAAAATATTATTTGCATAATAATTTGGAACACAGTGTAATACCTCATTAATAGCATGCCAAGGTGAGTAAGTGAATATTTCTGCATGTGGTGCTCATACTTAATACTGTATGAATCGAGATGTTGTGAAACTTTTGTTTCCATTTTTTTAACATTATCGTGTTCATTGATTCTGTGATTTCCATAATTTCATAAATTTTTCTTCTTGGTGTTGCAGTTTCAATGCTAAGGTGTGTTTTATCCACTGGTGCTACAGAGGGCTAAACTAATAATAAATACATTTGTTCTGGCCACTGTCCGTTGTATATATTTACCGTATATATACTGTATAATTTTTTAACACTTTTCATTAGTTTACTATTTTGCTCATCTATTTTAAATTATACCTAAAAAGGTTATATCTTCATTTTTCTCTACCCTAACAATTTTAAACAGTGAAATGACTTCTAGGACGGAGAATTTCAACCGAGCCTCCAACGCGGATCTGAGCCAAGTCCCTCTGAGTATAAAAGCTGAGTTTTCCACTGAGATATTTTACCTTAAATTTTACCAATTCGGATTTCTTGTTTCTACTCTCACTACCCTACACTCTCTCGAAATTACGGATTACAAGAAAAAAAGGGATTGAGGACCTTTCTGCAATTTTCATATATTGTTTAGTTCAAGAAAATAAGACTCA
Source organism: Phyllobates terribilis (assembly GCF_046119375.1). NCBI lineage: Eukaryota > Metazoa > Chordata > Amphibia > Anura > Dendrobatidae > Phyllobates > Phyllobates terribilis. The sequence continues at coordinate 11,147,258 of NW_027362795.1, read as the reverse complement.
TTGTGCATTGTGTGCGTCTAATATATAGCAATATACTTATTATATAACTTAGAATTATTTGAATTTTCCAAGCAGAGATTATATATGTACACACACATACATACATACATATATATATATAAACCATATTCTTATGTATTTAATCCTGCCCCCTGTGGTTAACCATTGTAAATCCAAAAGACCCAGAATATTCCTGCTGAGCCCTCTCTCTACTTGCAGAAGCCTCTCGGTTAGCCACAGCAATATTGCGCAGTCGTACTCCATCATACATTCCTTGCAGCTTACTATACTGCCGGTTCCGCTCCATTAGCTTTTCTGACAGTTCACTATATTTTCTTTTGTATTCCTCCAGGATTTTCTTCAGCGAATTCACTTCCCCCTTCATGGCTACTAATTCTGAATCCTTGCTTTGAATTTGATGGGCATGAAGTTTTTCCACTTGCTTCAGATGTCCTTCTTCCTGGCTGTAGTTATATTCCTGATACAATCGCTCCTGGTAAACCTGGTTACAAATTCAAAGGTTGGCCTAAGTGATGACAGCCAATAATACTAGATATACCATACAGAGGACAAAGATTTGTCTTGGAACGATTTCTAAAGAAATGTAATATTACATATTTATATCGTACTCATCTGTATTTTCCGGATTCAAAACACCTTCTCCGCCAGGCGCAATCTTGTTATAAGCACGCTAACCGAGGCCAGCGCTGTTTCTTCGCCCCCGCACCCAATGTCTGACATTGTCTGCAATGCTGACATCATGTCAACCATGCTGCAGCCGATCAGTGATCTCAGTGGCTCTGATTGGCTTATGCCGTCTACGCAGGCAGAAAAGCTGAGCTCACTGATTGGCTGCAGCGTTGATGTCAATATAAAGGTATGTGCATTCAAAGTTTTTTCCAAGCGTTTTTCCGCCTGAAAAAGCGCTGCAAGAAATATTGTAAAAACGACAATGCTGTGCACATATGCAGTCTTTTGTCACTTTCTTTCACCTCTTCTGGATTAGGAAACCGTGAGGAGGCTAAATGAAGTAGTGTGTTAATACCTCAGAAGAAAAAAAGACGCCAGCGGCACAGCGGTCACGAATTAAAATAATGGTGAAACCGCTTCAGAAAAAAGATTGACGGCTTTTTCCTTAAGTGGCTATGCCTAGGAAAACCTCAGCCAGTGCAGTGGCCCCTTAAAGCACCACTCCAGACAAACACAAATTGAGGAATATTCTACATTTTGTAGATTTATTTCCTCGTCTTGTGCTTGAGAAGTCTAAGCAGGACAATAGTGTAGAAGTATTAGGTATACAATTCCCATACAATCCATAAATTATGTCCTGTGGACGATAGTCGACGAGCACATAAAACCTCCAACCATGAAACAGACAAACAAAAATGGAAAAAGGAGAGAAAGTGTGCAATTAAGAATTATTTTAATGTGATGAATAATAATCATACTTTATAGCAGCTTCTATTGGAAAACAGAGGTAGGTGCATAAAGGGGAAAATCATTGCATGGCACATGCAATTATGAAACCACATGATACAACCATAAACCCATATATCATTATAAACATATATATCATTATAAACATATGATGATACGTATTACAAAAGCATATACCAGTATGTCAAGGTAGATCATCCGGAAATAGAGAAATGACACCATGTCACCACTCCATGTGGGAATAGGTTAGTATAACAAATAGATATATGGAACTATACATCACTGCAGTGACAAACATCATGCTGGAAAAAACATAAGACAGGTAGAAATAGCAAATGGTGACCAATCTCTAGGTGGTAAACTGCAGTTTTACAAATGCACAGTATATTGCATAATCTCATGCCTAAATAGGCATAAGTAAAAGCCATGCAAGACCCCCACAGTGGAAGAAACCCCCCGCTTACAGACCCCAACGTATCTTTCTTCTTTCAGTTATAGCTTCATCAGGGGGAGTGTGGTGTGCCCCAGACCGCAGCCTCTTTATATATTCCATGGTATTTGTGCACTGCCACACACTGGACGCGCGGCAGCGCTATGTCACTTCCTGTCTCTCATCTCCATACCGGAAGTCCACCTGCGTCATCGCGGCAAACAGTGCGCGCAAGTCTGGGAGCAGGGATGCGTCACCATGACTCCCAGACATGCGCACTCACGATCTAGGACGCCGTGTCTCCCAGAGGAGGGGGCAGGGAGCGACGGAGCGCAGGTCACAGCAATGGATATAACGGGTTTAGATCACAATCCTATCTGGACCTGAGCAAAATAGTAACACTTGTATTGGCTCAGGATAGGTCCACCATACAACAGTAAGCATATAAAATGTCCAAAAGATGGTCACAGTAAATCAATAATTTTCAGCCTATGCCGAGTTTCATCCAGGAGGCAGAATCGCTTCACATGAGTCATGCTGAGGGCGAGGAAGGAGGCCACATCACACGAACAAGAGAACTGTTAAAATATTTTTTTTAGAAAAAAATGTATATAATTAAAAAGTTTTATAGGTGTATGAAACAGAAGATACAGGGGGCAACAATCACAAAAAAGGGGCAAAACTAAGAGATTCATTTAAACCCCCAGGGGTCATCGTCCCCAGGGTTACAATCCAGCATATTTCACGTTGGGCCTGGATCCTTCTAACTGTAGCGCCGGCGTCCCTGCCCTCTGCTAGGCAGGGACGCTGTTCCCCTCACCCCTCTGCTCCGAGCCTGGCGTCCTCCTCCCGCTCTGCTGGCAGCGCGCGCTCCTTCCCGGCCACTGTGCTTAGGGCGCGCGCGCGCGCGCGCTCCCTCTCTCTTAAAGGGGCCGCGCGCGCCGTCCTAAGGAGTCCCCGGCCAATGGCCGGAGGACTTCACCATATATAAGGCACCTCCTCCAAAATGGAGGTGCCCGAGCAATGTTGTTGCACTGTTCACTACTCTGCTTCAGCCCTCAGGTCCCGTTGCCAGTTACCTGCCAGTTACCTGCCAGAAACCTGCCAGTTTGCTGTCTGTTTCCTGCCTGACATTCCTCCTACCTGCTTGCTAGCCTGAGGTCCGACGGTCTGCCTTCCTACCCCTGTCCGTCTGTCTATGGACCAGCTTGCCCACTCACCTGGGAGCGCTCATCTGCTACCTGTCTGTTTGCCTACCTGGAGGCTCCGCCGTCACATGCTGTGACCACCTGCTTATCCAGAGACTCTCGCCTGCTCACCTGGGAGCACTCATCTGCATCCGCCTGTTAGCCTACCTGGAGGCTCCGCCGTCACATGCTGTGACCACCTGCTTATCCAGAGACTCTCGCCTGCTCACCTGGGAGCACTCATCTGCATCCGCCTGTTAGCCTACCTGGAGGCTCCGCCGTCATATGCTGTGACCACCTGCTTTTCCAGAGACTCTCGCCTGCTCACCTGGGAGCACTCATCTGTCATCCGCCTGCTAGCCTACCTGGAGGCTCAGCGGTCACAGGTCGTACCTACCCTATACCCAGAGACTGTCCCGGTCACTTGCTGTGACCTCCTGCCCGTTCACCCAGAGACTGCCCCGGTCACTTGCTGTGACCTCCTGCCCGTTCACCCAGAGACTGCCCCGGTCACTTGCTGTGACCTCCTGCCCGTTTACCCAGAGACTGTCCCGGTCACTTGCCGTGACCACCTGCCCGTTTACCCAGAGACTGTCCCGGTCACCTGCTGTGACTACCTGCCCGTCTTCCCTGGTCACCACCCGCTTCCTTACAAGGACCGCCCCCTTGTATAGTAGCTCAGAGGTTCCGCCTCCCAGACCCGTTACAGTTTGCTCGGGCCATGGAACCCGGTGGTACCCAAGCTCCCTCGCTCTCGGACCTATGTCATGAACTGTCCCGTCAGAGGTCCCAACAGGAGTCCATCCTGGGTCACCTGCGGAATGTCAACTCACGCCTGGACACTCTGACTGCTCCACCAGCAACCACCGCTAGAGTCATGACTCGCAACCCGGCAGCGCCGCTGCCCACCAATACCATGGTATCCTGCTCCGGACCCCGGCTTTCTGCACCTCCTCGCTTCGGAGGCGACTCCGCTCAGGCTCGGGGCTTCATAAACCAGTGCACCCTGCACTTTGAACTCCTGTCCCACCAGTTTAATTCCGACCGGGCCAAAGTAGCCTTCATCATGTCCCATCTCACGGGGGAGGCACTGGCTTGGCTGAATCCTCTATGGGAGAGAGGAGACCCCCTGGTGTCCGACTTGCCTGCCTTTCTCACGGCTTTCCGGAAAGTCTTCGACGAACCTGGACGGAAGACCTCATCCGCATCGTCTCTGCTACGCCTCCGTCAGGGAAGTCTCACCGTGGGCCAATATGCCATACGGTTCCGTACCCTTGCCTCGGAGCTGGTCTGGGATAACGACGCTCTGGTATCTGTCTTCTGGGAGGGTCTGTCCGGCCGTATTAAAGATGAACTCGCCGGTCGGGACATTCCTACCACTCTCGATGATTTAATAACTCTTGCCACCCGGATTGACCTACGGTTCCAGGAGCGTGCCAAAGAGGTCACCCGTGAGAGGAGGTTTCCACGTCTAGCTCCTTCCTTCCAGAAACCCGTCACTCCCTCCGTTTCTCCCCAGGAACACCCTCCTGAGCCTATGCAGGTCGACCAGACCAAGATGGTCAAAACCCGTCAGGACTTATGCCGTGCCGAGGGGAGCTGCTTCTACTGTGGCAGTAAGGAGCACCGGATCCGTACCTGCCCGGAGAGGTCGGGAAACGCCTGTGTCTAGGTTCGCTCAGAGAGGTCGACCTAGACAAGAATAAATCCTCTCCATCTCTGCTGCTGTCAGTCTCAATCGTCTGCGGGGAGAACCGTTATTTCGAACTAGCCCAACTTGACTCTGGAGCAGCCTGGAATCTTATTTCACAGTCCCTGGTAGAGAAATACCGCATCCCCACCAAACCTCTGGCTGTACCCTTGTCTGTTGCTGCCGTGGATGGGGGCCTCTTACCACGTCCCATCCAACTCATCACCGAATCCATTACTCTACAGGTGGGAATGCTGCATTCTGAGAGTATCTCCTTTCATGTTCTGCCTGGACTCTCTCACGCCCTCTTGCTAGGCCTACCTTGGCTCCAGAGACATGCACCCGTGCTTGACTGGCAGACCGGAGAAGTCCTTCGCTGGGGGCAGGACTGTCATAAGTCTTGTCTGGTTCCCGTTCATCCCGTCCGTCCTTCTCCTACCCCAGCTAATCTACCTGGACTTCCGATTCCTTATTGGTCATATGCTGATGTCTTTAATAAAAAGGAGGCAGAGACACTACCCCCTCATAGACCATACGACTGCCCTATCGACCTGTTACCCGGTACTACTCCTCCCCGTGGGCGTATTTACCCATTGTCCGCTGCTGAGACCCGGTCTATATCCGAGTATATTGAGGAGAATTTGGCCCGGGGATTTATCCGGAAATCTACCTCCCCGGCGGGAGCAGGCTTCTTCTTTGTTAAAAAGAAGGACGGCTCTCTCCGTCCCTGCATAGACTATAGAGGCCTAAACCAGATCACGGTGAAGAATAAGTACCCCCTTCCGCTCATTCCGGAATTATTTGATCGTCTGAGGGGGGCTAGAATCTTCACCAAACTGGACCTTCGTGGGGCGTACAACCTGGTCCGTATCCATCAGGGGGATGAATGGAAGACGGCATTCAACACCCGGGACGGCCACTACGAATATCTGGTAATGCCCTTCGGTCTCTGTAACGCTCCCGCCGTCTTTCAAGAGTTGGTCAATGACATCTTCCGGGACCTTCTCTACTCCTGCGTGGTGGTGTACCTGGACGACATCTTGGTCTTCTCTCCGGATCTCCAGACTCACCGGAGGGATGTTTGTCAGGTCCTGCTCAGGCTCAGGCAGAACCACCTCTTCGCTAAATATGAGAAGTGCCTCTTTGAGCAGACCTCGCTTCCGTTTTTGGGCTACATAATTTCTCAGACCGGCCTACGAATGGATCCTGAGAAACTGTCTGCCATCGAGAAGTGGCCTCGACCGGAGGGGTTGAAGGCCATTCAGCGGTTCCTGGGCTTCGCCAACTACTACCGCCTCTTCATACCGCACTTCTCTTCCCGGACTGCCCCAATTTCCGCGCTCACCCGTAAGGGCACTAATCCCAGAGAGTGGCCGCCCAAAGCAGAGGAGGCCTTTCTTTCCTTAAAACAGGCCTTCTCTTCCGCCCTGGTGCTGCATCGCCCTGATGGCAACAAGCAGTTCTTCCTGGAGGTTGACGCCTCCTCCTCTGGAGCCGGAGCGGTACTTGCCCAAAAATCGTCCTCCGGGAGAATGGTAACTTGTGGCTTCTTCTCCAAACTCTTCTCCTCTTCTGAGCGCAACTATTCCATAGGAGATCGAGAGTCATTGGCCATCAAGCTGGCATTGGAGGAGTGGCGTTACCTGCTCGAAGGGGCTCTTCACCCGGTAATAATTTACACTGACCACAAGAACTTGGCTTACCTCCAGCATGCCCAGAGACTTAACCCGCGCCAAGCCCGGTGGTCCTTGTTTTTTGCTCGCTTTGATTTTGTTCTTCATTTTCGCCCGGCTGACAAAAACATCAAGGCGGACGCCTTATCCCGATCCTTTATGGTGTCTGATCTCGAGGAAGAACCGAAACACATCATCGATCCCGCCAGAGTAATGCAGGTGGCTCCCGTGAGTCTAAATCGTCTCCCTCCCGGTAAGACGTTCGTATCAGTACCTGATCGGGAGAAGATCCTACATTGGGGTCACTCGTCTAAACTAGCTGGCCACGCCGGTCAGAAAAAGACCCTCCAGCTTATTACCCGGCACTACTGGTGGCCTACCCTGCACAAGGACGTAATAGACTTTGTTTCTGCCTGTGTGTCCTGCGCCCGCAACAAGGTTCCGAGACATCTGCCAGCCGGTCGCCTCCTTCCGCTCCCAGTACCTGCTGCCCCCTGGCAGCATATAGTAATGGACTTTATAACTGATTTCCCCGTCTCTGCCGGTTGTACGGTCATTTGGGTGGTCGCTGACCGCTTTTCCAAGATGGCTCATTTCGTTCCCCTGCCAGGCCTCCCGTCTGCACCCGAGCTGGCTAAAGACTTTATCCGCCACATCTTCCGTCTTCATGGACTGCCCCTCCACATAGTGTCGGATCGTGGGGTACAGTTCACCTCACGCTTCTGGAGAGCCACTTGTAAACTGCTAGATGTCACCCTGGACTTCTCCTCCGCTTACCACCCACAGTCTAATGGTCAAGTGGAGCGGATCAATCAGAACCTGACCAGTTACCTCCGGCACTTCGTTAATGCCCACCATTCAGACTGGGTGGATCTCCTGCCATGGGCCGAATTTTCTTACAACAATCACGAGAGCGAATCTTCCTCCAAATCCCCGTTTTTTGTTGTCTTCGGTCAGCATCCTCGGATCCCATTTCCCGTCTCCACCTCGGTGGACAATCCGGCTGCGGAATCTCTTGTTAACAAATTTTCCTCCATATGGGAGAGCACCCGGTCCGCACTCCTTCTGTCATCCGAGCGTATGAAAAGACATGCTGACAAAAAACGTCTGGATCCTCCTCAATTCCGTCCAGGGGATAAGGTCTGGCTCTCGTCCAAATATGTCCGGCTCAAGATTCCTTCCTATAAGTTAGGGCCTCGGTTCATCGGTCCTCTGGAGGTCATCAGCCAGATCAACCCGGTGGCCTATAAATTGAAACTCCCGGCCAACTTGCGGATCCCTAACTCCTTCCATGTATCTCTCCTCAAACCTGTGGTACTTAACTCTTTTTCCAAGTCTACAGGTACGCCTCCTGCTCCGGTTTCCGCTGAAAACGAATTTGAGGTAGAGAACATTCTGGCCACCAAAAGGGTAAGAGGGAAGACCTTTTTTCTGGTAGATTGGAAGGGGTTTGGTCCTGAAGAGAGAACGTGGGAGCCCCGGGAGAACATCCATGCCCCTCTCATCCTAGCTAAATTTCTCACTGGCCTAAAAAAGGGGGGGCCTAAAGGGGGGGGGGTACTGTAGCTGCCCTCTGCTAGGCAGGGACGCTGTTCCCCTCACCCCTCTGCTCCGAGCCCGGCGTCCTCCTCCCGCTCTGCTGGCAGCGCGCGCTCCTTCCCGGCCACTGTGCTTAGGGCGCGCGCGCGCTCCCTGCCTCTTAAAGGGGCCGCGCGCACCGTCCTAAGGAGTCCCCGGCCAATGGCCGGAGGACTTCACCATATATAAGGCACCTCCTCCAAAATGGAGGTGCCCGAGCAATGTTGTTGCACTGTTCACTACTCTGCTTCAGCCCTCAGGTCCCGTTGCCAGTTACCTGCCAGTTACCTGCCAGAAACCTGCCAGTTTGCTGTCTGTTTCCTGCCTGACATTCCTCCTACCTGCTTGCTAGCCTGAGGTCCGACGGTCTGCCTTCCTACCCCTGTCAGTCTGTCTATGGACCAGCTTGCCCGCTCACCTGGGAGCGCTCATCTGCTACCTGTCTGTTTGCCTACCTGGAGGCTCCGCCGTCACATGCTGTGACCACCTGCTTATCCAGAGACTCTCGCCTGCTCACCTGGGAGCACTCATCTGCATCCGCCTGTTAGCCTACCTGGAGGCTCCGCCGTCACATGCTGTGACCACCTGCTTTTCCAGAGACTCTCGCCTGCTCACCTGGGAGCACTCATCTGTCATCCGCCTGCTAGCCTACCTGGAGGCTCAGCCGTCACAGGTCGTACCTACCCTATACCCAGAGACTGTCCCGGTCACTTGCTGTGACCTCCTGCCCGTTCACCCAGAGACTGCCCCGGTCACTTGCTGTGACCTCCTGCCCGTTCACCCAGAGACTGCCCCGGTCACTTGCTGTGACCTCCTGCCCGTTTACCCAGAGACTGTCCCGGTCACTTGCCGTGACCACCTGCCCGTTTACCCAGAGACTGTCCCGGTCACCTGCTGTGACTACCTGCCCGTCTTCCCTGGTCACCACCCGCTTCCTTACAAGGACCGCCCCCTTGTATAGTAGCTCAGAGGTTCCGCCTCCCAGACCCGTTACACTAACATTACCACCGCGGATCCCACCATGTAAAACCTCAATCCCCCTAATTTTGAGGGAGACAGGGTCGCAACCATGGTGGGTCCTAAAGTGACAGGACAAGGTTTTTAACAAGGAGGGGTCCTCCACTGTCCGGGCCACAGCAATGTCCCTCACATGCTCCCTCACCCATCTGCGTAACTCTCTAGATGTCAAGCCGACATACAGTTAGGTCCATATATATTTGGACAGAGACAACATTTTTCTAATTTTGGTTCTAGACATTACCACAATGAATTTTAAACAAAACAATTCAGATGCAGTTGAAGTTCAGACTTTCAGCTTTCATTTGAGGGTATCCACATTAAAATTGGATGAAGGGTTTAGGAGTTTCAGCTCCTTAACATGTGCCACCCTGTTTTTAAAGGGACCAAAAGTAATTGGACAATTGACTCCAAGGCTATTTCATGGACAGGTGTGGGCAGTCCCTTCGTTATGTAATTCTCAATTAAGCAGATAAAAGGCCTGGAGTTGATTTGAGGTGTGGTGCTTGCATTTGGAAAGTTTAGGTGTGAAGTAAACATGCGGTCAAAGGAGCTCTCCATGCAGGTGAAACAAACCATTCTTAAGCTGCAAAAACAGAAAAAACCCATCCGAGAAATTGCTACAATATTAGGAGTGGCAAAATCTACAGTTTGGTACATCCTGAGAAAGAAAGAAAGCACTGGTGAACTCATCAATGCAAAAAGCCCTGGGTGCCCACGGAAGACAACAGTGGTGGATGATCACAGAATAACCTCCATGGTGAAGAGAAACCCCTTCACAACAGCCAACCAAGTGAACAACACTCTCCAGGAGGTAGGCATATCAATATCCAAATCTACCATAAAGAGAAGACTGCATGAAAGTAAATACAGAGGGTTCACTGCACGGTGCAAGCCACTCATAAGCATCAAGATTAAAAAGGCTAGACTGGACTTTGCTAAAAAACATCTAAAAAAGCCAGAACATTTCTGGAAGAACATTCTTTGGACAGATGAAACCAAGATCAACCTCTACCAGAATGATGGAAAGAGAAAAGTATGGCGAAGGCGTGGTACAGCTCATGATCCAAAGCATACCACATCATCACTAAAACACGGCGGAGGCAGTGTGATGGCTTGGGCATGCATGGCTGCCAGTGGCACTGGGTCACTAGTGTTTATTGATGATGTGACACAGGACAGAAGCAGCCGAATGAATTCTCATGTATTCAGAGCCATACTGTGTGCTCAGATCCAGCCAAATGCAGCCAAACTCATTGGTCGTCGTTTCACACTACAGATGGACAATGACCCAAAACATAAAGCCAAAGCAACCCAGGAGTTTATTAAAGCAAAGAAGTGGAATATTCTTGAATGGCCAAGTCAGTCACCTGATCTCAACCCAATTGAGCATGCATTTCACTTGTTAAAGACTAAACTTCAGACAGAAAGGCCCACAAACAAACAGCAACTGAAAACCACCGCAGTGAAGGCCTGGCAGAGCATCAAAAAGGAGGAAACACAGTGTCTGGTGATGTCCATGCGTTCAAGACTTCAGGCAGTCATTGCCAACAAAGGGTTTTCAACCAAGTACTAGAAATGAACATTTTATTTACAATTATTTAATCTGTCCAATTACTTTTAGTCCCTTTAAAAACAGGGTGGCACATGTTAAGGAGCTGAAACTCCTAAACCCTTCATCCAATTTTAATGTGGATACCCTCAAATTAAAGCTGAAAGTCTGAACTTCAACTGCATCTGAATTGTTTTGTTTAAAATTCATTGTGGTAATGTCTAGAACCAAAATTAGAAAAATGTTGTCTCTGTCCAAATATATATGGACCAAACTGTATATAAGTAGGCACCCGCAAGTGGCATAATATACCACATTGCGAGTGCCACAGTCCACATAATCCTTAATGTCGTATATTTTATTCCCATCTGCTGACGAGAAAGAGGCAATGCGTAGGACATTGCTGCAGGCCAGACAGTGTCCACACTGGAAACAGCCCCTCAAGGATCCACTGGATCCAAACAGGGATGGTGTTTGGGGCACATAGTGACTCCGAACAAGTATGTCGCCCCAATTTCTCGACCTACGGACTGTCCTTTGTGGATAATCCATTAGAGAGTCCCTCAAATGAGGATCGGTTTGGAGGACCAATGACGCTTAAGAATGGACCTCATGTTCTCCCACTCCTGGTTATAACTAGTGGTGAATCTAAAATGCGACTGATTGTTAGTCGTTCTCCTGGACACCTTAGTACGAAGCAACTCAATACGGAGAGTATGTTTAGCCCTGAGATAACCCTTCTTGATACTACGATTACTGTAGCCTCTTTCCCGGAAACGTGATGCCAGATAGGCCGCCCGCTCCTCGAATTGAACATCCGAGGAGCAGATGCGTCACATACGTAAAAACTGTCCGGTAGGGATGGCACGGATCGTAGACTTGTCATGGGCAGATGATGCATGTAGAAGGGCATTGACAGAGGTGGGTTTACGATACACATCAGTTGTGATCAAACAATCTGACCCCACCTCTATCAAAATATCCAAAAATTCCACTTTCCTAACATCAAATTTAGGTTAACTTGATATTATATGGATTAACGCCCAACCTGTTCATGAATATACCGAGCTCCCCCGCCGTGCCCTGCCACAAAAACAATAAATCATCAATATAGCGGAACCAGCACTGCACATGTTCGCTGCCCACCACACCCCCATCGCCAAATAACCATCGTTCCCAGTAACCCAGGAAGAGGTTGGCGTACGAGGGTGCACAGGCCGCGCCCATGGCAGTGCCGCATCCCTGCAGATAAAAAACATCCTTAAATACAAAAAAATTGTGGGTCAGGGCAAAGCGGAGAAGCTCGAGTATCAGATTATTCAACGCGCCATCCCGACCAGCAGCCGTCAAAAAGAATTTCACGGCCTCCAGGCCATCATCATGGTGGATGCATGTGTACAGGGACTCTATATCAGCTGTAACAATCAGCACATCATGTTCCACAAAGATGCCATCGACCCTCGCCAGGACGTCCGTCGTGTCACGTACATAGGAGGGAAGAGTCTCAACAAGTGGTTTTAAATAAAAATCAATGAACTGACAAATCGGTTCACATAACCCCCCAATGCCGGACACGATTGGCCTCCCCGGCGGGGCCGTAGCATCCTTGTGGATTTTTGGTAGCAAATAAAAAGTCGGGACTTTGGGAAACCTAACCGTCAGTCCCTCAACCGTCTGTTTATTGATAATTCCCTGCTCACATGCATCCCCAAGGATTGACTGGAGTTGTTCATAGAAAGAGGCAACAGGATTAAAATGTAGTCTGACATAGGTGTCACGATTACATAATTGGCGAAGTGCCTCCCGCTCGTACATATCAACAGGCCAGATCACGATATTGCCCCCCTTATCTGCCGGTTTTATAACAACATCAGTAAGATGTTCTACTTCAGACAGTGCCTGCCTCTGCCGATGTGTGAGATTATCATGTCTGCGTCTAGTGGACACCTTCAAGAAATCTTCAATCACCAACTTAGTGAAGATGTCGACTGCAGGGCTGATAGACAGGGGGGAAAATCTCGTTGACCTGGCCTTGGTACAAGGAGGAAACTCACCCCGTGGGTCTGGAGGAACCTCATTCACTAGATCCTCAAGATTCTTATATGTACACACACATACATATATATATAAACCATATTCTTGTGTATTTAATCCTCCCCCCTGTGGTTAACCATTGTAAATCCCAAAGACCCAGAATATTCCTGCTGAGCCCTCTCTCTACTTGCAGAAGCCTCTCGGTTAGCCACAGCAATATTGCACAGTCGTACTCCATCATACATTCCTTGCAGCTTACTATACTGCCGGTTCCGCTCCATTAGCTTTTCTGACAGTTCACTATATTTTCTTTTGTATTCCTCCAGGATTTTCTTCAGCGAATTCACTTCCCCCTTCATGGCTACTAATTCTGAATCCTTGCTTTGAATTTGATGGGCATGAAGTTTTTCCACTTGCTTCAGATGTCCTTCTGCCTGGCTGTAGTTATATTCCTGATACAATCGCTCCTGGTAAACCTGGTTACAAATTTAAAGGTTGGCCTAAGTGATGACAGCCAATAATACTAGATATACCATACAGAGGACAAAGATTTGTCTTGGAACGATTTCTAAAGAAATGTAATATTACATATTTATATCATACTCATCTGCATTTTCTGGATTCAAAACACCTTCTCCGCCAGGCAAAATCTTGCTATATACACGCTAACTGAGGCCAGCACTGTGTCTTCGCCCCTGCACCCGATGTCTGATGTAACATACCTGGTGGCGGGCTTGCATGGTGCACCATCTCTCACTATGCAAGATCGCAAACTTGATCTTCAGTCCAGTCTGCTAGCCTGGCTTCTATTCATGCTGTTTGTTTGTTTCTGTTCTGACTGCTTAAGGCGGCGGCCCGGTTACTTCCTGTTTCTTGTAGCTGTTGTGGTCACACCCCTAATGCGTCTCCAGCCTATTGCTGTCTGTCACTGGATATTTAAACCAGCTCCACCTGGAAGCTGGTGCCCGAGCAATGCTAACATTCAGTGTGTGCTTTTCTCTGTATGTGCCAGGTCCTGTTCTGCTTTTCCTGCCTGTCCGCCTTCCTGGAGGCTGTATTCCCAGGCCTGTCTGAACACGCTTCTAGCCTGTTTGTTTCTGCCTCTGGGGGCCGTATACCTAGGCACATTCCTGTATTTTGTTGCAGTAACAGTTCCTGTCTGAACTGTCTACTAACCTGTTACTTGTTTTGTCTCTATGTCCGTTTCCTCCCTTTTGCTGCAGTGTCTGAACCAGCACTTGGCTATACCTAGGTTCGTTCCTGTATTTCGTTGCAGTACAGTTCCTGTCTGAACTGTCTCCTAACCTGTTACCTGTTTTGTCTCTATGTCCGTTTCCTCTCTTTTTTTGCAGAGTCTGAACCTGCACCTAACTCCTACTCGTTGTCGCTGTACTTCCGTTTGTGAGTTTGGAGTCCACTCGCTACTTCTTTGCAAGTACCTTGTGCGTATCTGGTTCTGCCTTTCCCTTCCAGTCTGTTCATTGTGAACAGAGCCCTGTCCCCTCTGCTCTGTCTTTGCTCACCGCTTTGGCGGTTTATCTCTGCTCTGCCTTTCTTACCACTCCGGCGGTTCCTGCCCGCTCTGCCTTGTCCACCGCATCTGCGGTTTCGCTCTGCCTTGTCCACCGCATCTGCGGTTTTGCTCTGCTCTGCCTTGTCCACCGCATCTGCGGTTTCGCTCTGCTCTGCCTTGTCCACCGCATCTGCGGTTTCGCTCTGCTCTGCCTTGTCCACCGCATCTGCGGTTTCGCTCTGCTCTGGCTTGTCCACCGCATCTGCGGTTTCGCTTTGCTCAGCCTTGTCCACCACACCTGCGGTCTCGCTCTGCTCAGCCTTGTCCACCACACCTGCGGTTTCACTTTACTCTGCTTGATTACCGCATCTGCATCTTTGAACCCGTCTCCCAGTCTGTACTGGACCCTACCCAGCCTGTGCTCTAACCTGCCTGTTCCTGTATTCCCCGGTGTGGGTCAACAGCCGTGTCCGGGGTCTGACCTGGAGTGGCACCTGGTCCCTCTGCTCGGTTCCTCCCTGGTGCACGGCGTCGTTGCCGGCGTGCGACCTGGGTCGGATCGGGTTAATACTTAGTTACGCCCCTCCAGGCACTCTCCGGTTCATGGCACAGTGGGATCACTAATCACGCACACGCCAGTCAGTCCGGGCGTGTGCATAACATCTGACATTGTCTGCAGTACTGACATCACGTCAACCATGCTGCATCTGATCAGTGATCTCAGTGGCTCTGATTGGCTTATGCCGTCTACGCAAGCAGAAAAGCTGAGCTCACTGATTGGCTGCAGCGTTGATGTCAATATAAAGGTATGTGCATTCAAAGTTTTTTCCAAGCGTTTTTCCGCCTGAAAAAGCGCTGCAAGAAATATTGTAAAAACGACAATGCTGTGCACATATGCAGTCTTTTGTCGCTCCCTTTCACTTCTTCTGGATTAGGAAACTGTGAGGAGGCTAAATGAAGTAGTGTGTTAATACCTCAGAAGAAAAAAAGACGCCAGCGGCACAACTGTCACAAATTAAAATAATGGTGAATCCACTTCAGAAAAAAGATTGACGGCTTTTTCCTTAAGTGGCTATGCCTAGGAAAACCTCAGCCAGTGCAGTGGCCCCTTAAAGCACCACTCCAGACAAACACAAATTGAGGAATATTCTACATTTTCCCAATTCTTTATTTTAAATTTAGAATCAAAGAAGAAATACTATGTAACTCAGCGACACATATTGGTTCCACTAGCAGAGAAAACATAATCACTGAGTCACACAGTTATGATACAGTAAATACAGAATTTAACAATTGTCTCTTAACAAACAGAGAGATAATGCAAAACGAAACAAGTCAAAACATTCCCAATTACAGGAGAGTATCAGTAATGTATTAGCGTATTCTTGAAATTAAACCATTTCTTGAGGTGTACCTATTTTGAGTATACATAAGAG
This sequence comes from Phyllobates terribilis, assembly GCF_046119375.1. Taxonomy (NCBI): domain Eukaryota; kingdom Metazoa; phylum Chordata; class Amphibia; order Anura; family Dendrobatidae; genus Phyllobates; species Phyllobates terribilis. The sequence continues at coordinate 11,131,711 of NW_027362795.1, read as the reverse complement.
AGATCCGAAATACCCGCCCCCCACCAAGCTAACACTCTATAGGGTAGTGTGCCCCCGGGTCACCTTACAAGATTTGGCAATATATATGAGAAGTTAGTATTGCCACCCACAACACCCAGTGGTGGTTGGCCACTCAGTCGACCACCGTGGCGTCCCCCACACACCCAGGGACCAGGAGGCGATGTCACCCCGTATATTGTGTCCACGGGGCCCAGATCTTCCTAAACTTATTATGGGTCAGAGAGTCCCAACTCGTCAGTTCTTCTAACCTGAATAGATCTCTCATTTTACATTTCCATTCTTCTAGCGTCGGTGGGGTTTGCTGTTTCCACTTAAGGGCTATCAGATGTTTTGCCGCCCCTAGCATCAGTGGGGCCAATTCATGCTTTTTTGGGTGAAAGTTATCTGTGGGGAGGGATAAGAGCACCTCCGCAGCCGTCAGATCTGTCTCAAATAGTTTGAGAGATCGCATAACCCCCATAACCCCATACCAAAATTGTCGGAGGGCTGGGCAATACCAGAAGATATGGGACAAAGTGCCTCGCGCTCCCTCACACCTCCAGCATTGAGGGGAGTTAATTAGCCCCAAATGGTGAAGTTTATCTGGCGTGCAGTACCATCGCGAGAGCAATTTGTACGCCAATTCCTGTGATAACACACATCGTGAAAAACCATGTGAATTGAGGCATATCTTTTGTTTATCCTGTGGAGAGAGATGAATATTCAGTTCAGTCTCCCAGGAGTGTAAAAATAACGGTAAGGCATTGTCTGCCATATTTGTGAGATTAGAGTAAAGTTTAGATACAATTTTGGGGACAGGATGATTAACTTTTGTTAGAATCTCCAGCCAGAGCCATTTGGTGCGGGTTTGAGGTAGTTTTGAGGTCAAATTCATATAATGGGCAACATGTAGATGTTGTAGATGATTGAGGGGGCGTTTCCCAGCCGCCAATGGCCAACCGTTAACACATGGAATTTTCCCTTGTAGCAAATGTGAAATGGGTTTTTGTGGTAGGGAAGGACCACAGTCCGTAGGGATCTATGAAGTCGGGCGAGAAGAGGTAGGGAATAAGTCCTATTGGTATTTTATCTATAAAATTACAAGTTGGTGCTCGGATTGAAATCAGTGCACGTCTGGTTTGTAGAGTGGCTAGAAGAATGTCTCCCAATCCCTCTCTTGGAAGGGGGCAGTCTGTCCATAAATAATTCAAAGCATGTTTTCCCAGAAGTTGCATTTCAACGTGCGAGTCATGACCCTTCTCCGCCCATCTTATTAATTTTAGCCAATTTGCCAGAAGGATGGCTTGGTGATAGAAGGTTAGGTTAGGTAGACCCGCTCCTCCCCCGCATTTTAAGCGCATCAGAAGTTTCAAAGGTAGTCTGGCTTTTTTGTATTTCCAAACAAATTTGGCTATTAAGTGGTTGAGAGAGCGTATGAAGGAAACGGGGAGTTGGATTGGGATCATGCTCATCACATAGAAAATTTTGGGGAAAACATAGGACTTAAACACATTTACCCTGCCGAGCCAGGACAGGAGAGGGGTATCATAGGAGCGCAGGAGAGTTTCAGTTTGACTTACCAGTGGGGAGAAGTTGTGTTGGAAAAGCGTACTAGGGTCGTCCGTTATATATATCCCCAGGTATTTAAGTTTGTGTTGTTGCCATTTAAAGGGGGCAAGGCTCTTTAGAATTTGTACGTCCACTCTAGGCACCGATATATTCAAGCCCTCCGATTTGTCCAGATTAATCTTGAAATTGGAAAGTTCTCCAAATAAGGAGAAGAGTTCCAAAATCTTTGGGACTGCCATTTTGGGATTGGATAAGAGAAGCAAGAGATCATCCGCAAAGGCAGCCGCTCTCAACTCCAAATGATTAATCCTCAACCCCTCAATCTCAGGCTGTTGCCTGATTGCTTGGATAAATGATTCCATCACTAGGACGAATAAAGAAGGGGAGAGAGGGCAACCCTGCCTTGTGTCATTAGTGATATTAAAGGGCACTGACAGAGTCCCATTCACCTTAACCCGGGCCGTAGGAAAGGTATACAGTGACATGATTGCGTCTATGAAAGGAGGGGGGAAGGCGAACCTATGTAGAACACACGCCATATAGCGCCAACTGATGCGATTGAATGCCTTTTCTGCATCCGTGGAAAGTAATATAAGCGGCTGACGATTGTGCCTAGCACAAGAAATCGCCTGTAAAACTTTAGTAGTATTATCCCTTCCCTCTCTTCCACGAACGAAACCAGCCTGATCAGGATGAACTAGGTCGGCCAACGCTAGATGTATTCTATTAGCTAAAATTTTAGGAATATTCTACATTTTGTAGATTTATTTCATCGTCTTGTGCTTGAGAAGTCTAAGCAGGACAATAGTGTAGAAGTAGTGTCAAATGGTGATACTGATTCTGACTGTAATGTGGAAATTGAGCAAGAAGACACATGTCTGTAACTGAAGGTGACCTTGGGTCTGACGAAGAGATGGACATACAAATACCTGACATGGGAGGAGACATGATTGACATACGAGAAATTGACATATTAGGTGATTTGGGAGGAGACATGAGTGACGTAGGAGGAGCAGACATAAAAGGGCCACTAAAAATAGCAGAAAACTTAGGAGCGACCGAGGCCCAGCTCCAAATTAAACTGAAAAATTTGCTAAAATTATACAAAATCATGCCAAAATATGATGTTAAAATCCATGCCTGTAGAAATTCAGAGATTTGAGAGCTTTTCTGATAAGTTTGATATATCCAATGAGGAGAGGAATCAATTTTTTAAAATGTGGATTCCTGTGACATTTTCCCGACGTTTAAATTTAATGCCTTGTGAAAATGACTCTCCTAATGAATGGAAAAATTATTTGGACAGATTAAAATATTTGATTTATTGTGCCACAAAGTATTTCCTCAACGTAGATGATCTACAAAAATTAAGGATTGGTAGGAAAGAATGTACATATACATTCATGTCCATATTTGAACGGTTGTACAAAGCTCTCATCAAAAATGGAAAATTACAACAAATGATAACAACTTTTGTACAAAAATTCAAATTCTTAAATCCAGTATCTCGAGGTTTTGTGTCACAAAAGGTTTCTTCATTTGAATGTGCGCAGTTGCTTGATTTTGTTAGAAAGCACGAAAATCGTGAAAAGAAAATAAATCAAGCTAAATTTATAAAACCAGAAAAGGTAAAATCTTCTCAAAAGCCAATATCAAACTCTCCTAGACTGAGTCATCCCCATAATGAAATCTATGAAATACGCAGAAGATTTCATATATGTTATAAGCCATATCAGATGATGCAAAAGTCAATTTCTTCACAGTTTCAAAGCTCTGGCCGTCTTCCCCTAAAAATAAAAATGGCTGAAATTGACAGACAGGGACAGGTGGGACCGGCTCAGAATGACATAATAGAATATAAGCTAAAGACTCTCTTTAAGGGTGAAAAAATGTCTTTTCTAAACAGAGCTTTTCTAGACATTTTTGACAGAGAAAGAAGATTTGGTTTAGGGAATGGTTAAGGAAAAAACTAATTATATGTTGTATCAAAGTATATATATATATCATTAGTTATTTATTATTTTATACAGTAAAATTGTATCGTTACATAGTATCTGATAGTTCATATATATATATATATATATATATATACATACATACACACACACACTTGTATACAGTAGACATTGTGTATAATTGTATTTATAGATATATTTATAGTAATAATCAAAAATTAATAAATTAGAACCTCATATATAAATTAAAGTAGCAATATTTTGAATTACATTAGAACCAACCAATATATGTATAAGATATTTAAATAATTCTGTTTCTTTATGAATTTGATATTTAATTTTATTTCTTATGTTTCCTTAGAGTTTTCATTCCAAAGCAGGATTTGATCAAACTCTAAATGGATTTTTCTTTATTCACACAGGAAGTTGGAAAAAATTGCATGATTTTATGTGTATAACATTTTAAAATAACAATATAACTAGTTGAACTATATTATGTGTACCACTTATTAATTAATATTTTCTGTGCATGAAGTGTTTGCTTTACAGCATGACGTGTAACAGCTGTGGCCTTTGAACTTTGAGCAAATAGTATAGAATCCCATTCATTCTATTTTCAGCTGATGTAACTTAAAACCTGGTAGCCAGTAAAAAAGGAATCTAAGACATTTCTATTTTTGCAAGTCAAGAGTATTTTTTTTCCAAGTGTCTTAAATTTCAGTGAATTACTCTCATATTATATTATATGTACTGTAGCATCGGCGTCTCTGCCCCGTTCTAGGCAGAGACGCCGTCCCTCTCACCTCCCCGCTCCTGGCACGACGTCCTCCAGCGCCGCTCTCCCCGCTGCTTCCGGCGCGCGCTCCTTCCCCGGCAGTGTGCTTAGGGAGCGCGCGCGCGCTCCCCCTCTCTTAAAGGGACCGCGCGCGCCGTCCTAAGGAGTCCCCGGCCAATTGCCGGAGGACCTCCCATATAAAAGGCACCTCCTCCAAAATGGAGGTGCCCGAGCAATGTTGTTTGCACTGTGTCTCACCTGTGCTTCAGCCCTCAGGTCCCGTTGCCAGTTACCTGCCAGATTCCTGCCAGCTTGCTGTCTTTGTCCTGCCTGATATCCAGTCACCTGCCTGCCAGCCTGAGGTCCGACGGTCTGCCTTCCAACTCCAGTCAGTCTGTCTAAGGACCAGCTTGCCCGCTCACCCGGGAGCGCACGTCTGCTACCTGCCTGCTAGCCTGAGGTCCGACGGTCTGCCTTCCAACTCCTGTCAGTCTGTCTATGGACCAGCTTGCCCGCTCACCTGGGAGCGCACATCAGTTACCTGCCTGCTTGCCTACCTGGAGGCTCCGCCGTCACGTGCTGTGACCATCTGCCTTTCCAGAGACTCCTGCCCGCTCACCTGGGAGCGCCCACCTGTTACCTGCCTGCTAGCCTACCTGGAGGCTTCGCCGTCACGTGTTGTGACCACCTACCATTCCAGAGACTCTCGCTTGCTCACCTGGGAGCACACATCTACCACCTGCCTGCTAGCCTACCCGGAGGCTCTGCCATCACAGGTCGTACCTACCCTTTACCCAGAGACTGCCCCGGTCGCTTGCCGTAACTCCCTGCCCGTTCTTCCAGAGACTGCCCCGATCACTTGCCGTGACCCCCTGCCCGTTCATCTAGAGACTGCCCGGTCACTTGCCGTGACCTCCAGCCCGTTCTCTCAGAGACTGTCCCGGTCACCTGCTGTGACTGCCTGCCCGTCATCCCTGGTTGCCACCCGCTCCCTTACAAGGTCCGCCCCCTTGTATAGTAGCTCAGAGGTTCCTCCTCCCAGACCCGTTACATGTACTTGGGAATATTCAAAGAAATATTAAGACATTAAATTTAATAGTTTACTATGCGCATTGATAAATTATACAAAAATTTGGGGTATAAATATATCTATAACGTCATATGTGGAATATTTGACAGATGAGTAAATGAGCAGCTGCTAAGTATGATTTTTGTGACAGGCCTCACCTCGTGTGCAAGGAAAAAAAAACGTTTCTTTATGTGAAGGTACAAATATATATTTAATTCTGAAAAATTATAATACATAATTAATTATTATCTACATAATATATTTCTATATTTCTTTAGAAATTATTATTTCTTGATTTAGTTAATAGTGGATAAGGGTAACCACACATCAATATGGTTTACAAAGCAAATTTACATTTAGAATAATTTTCCACATGATAATTTTATAATATTCAAGGTTGTTTTTTTAATGGTTACCTAAATAGGTACACACCACTTCAGACAAATCTATGCTACACATTGATATGAAATTTATGCAAAATATTTATAGAAGAATAATTATTTTTAATTTGGTTCTGATACATAAATTATTTTATAAAATAATAATTTTTGGTATTAAGGGGAAAATGTGTTTTTTGATCCTGATTACATAATCACTTTTGGTCAATACTTTTTTTTTCCACACATTTTAATGAAGAAGAAATATTAATAAGGTACAATGGTAAAATTAAGAAGGGTATTACATGCAAAGTTGCATAATTGAATCATTTTTGGTAATACAAGGTTATGACAAATATGAAATCATCCAGATAATGGAAATAAGGGTATTTTTCATGGAGAATATAATTACTCTGCATTTGTCATTAACATATAAAGGCCTTATTTTTATTATTATTATTAATTTTATTTTTCATTTTTAAACTTTATTCTTACTTATTTTTTTTTTTTTCCATTTTTCATTTTTAATTCTCATTTTTTTGATTTTATTATTTCAGTTCAATATCTCAATTGAGAAAACACATTAATATTTAATAATGTCTAGTACAAGAATATTGCCTCATTAAATTTAATGAGGGGGTTCGAATATAAGAAGAAAAAATGTTTACATTTTCTGAGTAAACACAACAAGTCATTCATTCATATATTTATTCATTTTGGTTCAGGAGTATACATTCTTTGGTATTATTGGTTTAATAAAGATAAAAACATTTGTTTCAAAACACACTGACATCTATGGGTTGGAAAAGGTAATTACACCCATGACACAAAAATATTCCATCACATGAAGAACTTGATTAATAATGAATTATTATCTATTATTGGTTATTATTCCAAACATAATTTATTTTAATATTTTGATAATAATTAGATGGATATTATTGATTGCTATGGTACGCTGTGATATTATAGGTTAGGAAAATTGCCAGATTTGGTATCAGATTAGGGAATAAAGACTTCAATGAAGACATCACAATTATGAATTCTATCTTAATAAAGACTTTTAATATTTATAAATCAAAGAGACTCTCAAAAGTTATAAGAAGAAACAACCGATATCCGGAAGTCTCAGAAGGTAAAGATGTTGTGAATGCTGAGTGTTATAATAGACTGTGTCAGATACAATTCACACCACTGATCACCGGGACGGCAGAGGACGATGATCCTATATGTACTGTGTTGTGTTCAAGTTTCATCACGTTCCAGTGGTTTCCTATCACCTGCAACGCTTCAATGAAAGCTGGTGAACAGGTAATTGTCAGAAAGCTGCCAGCCTGACATATGTGTCCTGTACATTAAGGACTGAGTACTGGTTATGGTGCTATATAAAGCAGGGAAGTGTCAAGTTAACCCTTGCTTTGCTGACCAAAGACGTCACATCTGTTCCAAAAGTGACACGAGACCAGTGCGGATGACACGGAGGATTCCAGAATTATCCAAAGACGATCCAACGTAAGTCCAGGTGACACTACACGAATATCAATTGACACACATGATCTTTCTAATAAAGAGAACAGTTTATGGATTGAACAATGATGAATACAATTATGGACTGTACAATAGCTACACGCTATATTTTATTTCAAAGGAGTTTTCATCTAAAGACTGTGTTTGAAAAGAACCAAGAAGAAGACGAGACGACGACCCGATGACATCAGATGATCACAGTGATTGCTTCAATTTAGATATAGGGAAGTATAATTATACATGTTAAATGAATATTAGTCACGGCTTACCATAACATGAATTCACATCATTATCTAACAATAATCCGATAGTGATATTATTATTATTATGGACATTAAATGATATTGCCAAGGAAGAAGAAGAAAAAAATGATCCTGTTATCCTAATGATGAACCTATCTTTTTTGAGGATTTCAAGTGTCTTTCATCCTCAAAAGGGGGAATTGTTAAATATTAATTACAGATATTCATTTTATTCTTAACTATTGTTAAATATTAATTATGGATATTCATTTTATTCTTAATTCTGAGTTCTATACAAGATTGCATCAGCCTCATGCTAAGGGTGTCTAGATGACATGCGCTATTTGTGTGTGTATTTTTAGTTCACTACCATATACAAAATAACAGGTGCTATAAAAGCCCATGCTAGAGAAAGGGAGGTGGCTTGCCATTCCACAGGACACAAGACAAGGATCCGTGTGTAAACCAGCAACTAATGTAGGCCCAGGAAACACGTTCTTTACCCGGACACATGTGCAGGATCCAAGGGAAAGATGGGTGAATCTCAACAATTAAGCTAATTATGGACAATCACTCTGTAACTATCTAATTATTGGATGTACCTGCTGCAATCTGATTATTTTTAATGGACAATCCAAGAATAAATCAATACTTTTTTTATAAGAAAATCTTGATATTGATACTTTGCGAAGTCCTCGATAGAGAAAAATAATACAGAAAGAAGTATTATTTAACACCGCCACATCCACATCCTCGTTCCTTAACGTCACCCTTTCCCATATTGAATGCTTTATGAAAAAAAAATCCCTGGCTTTATTTTTCACAAGTACCCTCACAGATGTGTTATGTATAAAGTCCCTGTATGTAACAATGTGTGGGTAATTTTTTTTAGCTTTATTAGACACGGCAACAGCAGACTCAGGAAAATAGCGATGTTTGCGCATCTCAGCAGGCTTTGCGCTAGTTGCACAACTACTAGATAAATATACGCTATTTATTTAACCAATAGCACAGTAATTTTTTTGTTATTTTTTTTTATGATACACGCAAACAGCAGACTCAGGAAAATTACTGGTAAATTGTTTCGTTTGCATAGCTCAGCAGGCTTTGCGCCAGTCGCAAAACTGCTAGATAAATATACGCTATTTCAGCAATAGGCCAGGAATATTAATAAGCTGAAAAAATTGTTTAGTACATGCTGGTATATTATGGTACTGGATATGAAACCCTGCCTCTCTCCCTACTCCCATAATCTGTTCCTACATTATACACAATGCACAACCTACAAAAAAGAGTGGAGTGACAGAGCCCAAAAAAGAGTCAGGTCAACATCATAATGATTCCAGATAAAAAAATCAGTTTTATTGTGTATCAAAGATATAAAAAGGAGGTCCCACAGACACTCCTAAATAGAGCACAACCAATAAAATAGTAGGTCATAAGTGAAAACTACACAAAGGACAGAGAGACAACCATGTGAGTCCACAAATATGGGTACATGAAAAGAAGTGACAATATTATCAATCCATGTATCAATAAATCAAGTTACCAAGTAATTGGACAACGTAACTTACAAGCACAGTATACAATCATGCTTATGTGTTATCCTGGCATCATAACAGTAAAGGTGCCCATAAGACATGTGTAACCTTCTATGATGTCCAGAAATATACTAACCTTGCCTGGGAAGAGAAATTGACACTGACATAAAGATGAGTCATAACATACCCATAGTGCTGTATGGACCGGTGTCTCGTTGGGGTCCCGACGCGCGTTTCGCGTGAGGCTCTTCGGGGGGCGTTGTCCACAACGTTGTGCCAGGATAACACATATGCATGATTGTATACCGTGCTTGTAAGTTACGTTAAACAACCAAAATATCCAGATCAATATATACTAAACGTCTGGACAAAGAAGAGATATCAGCTGCATATAAAAGGTAGGTGGTGACAGATAAGGTAATTATTTATCTACCCATACCTTATCCACAACTCAACTAACACTCTTAGAGAAGGGCCCTACCTATTCTCCTTCTCATCACCTAGACCAGTTCACGACGGTGAAAGATACAAATCTAATTGCAAGGAAACTCATTTACAAAAAATTACTTTACAAAACAGCGTTACATGACCTATTTCCTACCAGAGAAGAAAGGGAAGCATTGGAAACCCTGGAATCTCTGGAGGCAGAAAGTAATTCAGAGGTTAGTGACTTTCTCCGTAATCTATGTAAGAAATCTAAGAAATTTCCAGCCCTCAGCCTATGTCATGCCATTGAGGTATTCACTAAGTTGGACACTTTGGACATTGAGAATCTTTCCCAATGTATGCCTTGGAAATCTAACATAAGTAAAATGGAAAAAATGGCGCTAAAATATTTACAAAAATTGAAAGATGTTATTTTTAAAACTGCGGACAAGGGGGGAAACCTCGTCTGGCCAGTCAGCCTTTACAAAAAGCAGGCATATAAACTTCTGAATACCCCCCATTGTTATAAAAAACTTTCTCATAATCCCCTATCCTCTTTCCAGGATGAATTGGTGTCTATCCTCGAAGGGGCATTCAAACAGAGTGTGATACCAAAAGAGCTGTTGGATATGGTGCGCAAACTACAGCCCCGTTTGGCCACCTTTTACTTAATTCCAAAACATCACAAAAATCTGATTGATCCGCCAGGTAGGCCAATTGTTGCCGGTATCGGCAGTTTGTGTGAAATTATATCTAGTGTAATTGATCACTACTTGAAGCCCTTGGTCTCTGGCCTGCCCTCCTGCAAGATAACACGGCCACCCTACAAAGATTGGATCACCTGTGCTCGGTGACCATATAGTCATGGTCACTGCAGACGTAGAGACACTTTATACGTCCATCAAACATGAAGATGGTATTAGAGTGGTATCTGAGGTCAAGTGGTCTCAAGCTGTCCCTGGCCGAGCTGCTCGTGGTCCTCCTGGAATTTGTCCTTCGACATGTGTTTATTTTCAAAAAGAACATCTACTTACAACAACAGGGCTCCGATATGGGGGCCTTCTGTGCCCCCTCCTATGCCAACCTTTTTTGGGGGGCGTGGGAGCGGGATATATTCCAGGGGGATACCACTGTTGAGATGGACTTGGTCCAGGGAAGGATGAGATACATTGATGATATATGGTTTGTCTAGGAGGCTACGGCCAGAGATTTGGAGAGGCTTATGACCAAGCTGAATGATAACAATTTGAATACTTATAAATATATAAATTCGGAAGAAGTCTGGACTTCTTGGATTTAAAAATCGTGGGTATCTGAGAATGGTATTATAACTACTGACATATTTAGGAAACCAACTGCGACAAACTCATTGTTACAGGCAGAATTGGCACACCCACCCTCCACCATAAGAGGAATTCCAATAAGTCAGTTCCTTAGGGCCAAGAGGATATGCTCTAATGAGAAAACATTTGAGGAACAAGCGATAGAACTGGCTAATCGGTTTGAAGAGGGGATATAGCCGTAGGTTAATCAGACGGGGTTACAGGATAGCAGCATGAACCCCAAGAGATCAATTAATTTATGGCAATAAAAAAAACATCAACATATCGGAGGAGGTACGATTTATTTTCGTATATAACAATCAGTGGCCTGAAGTGAGATCAATTTTACAGAAGCACTGGCAAGTTCTATTAACAGATCCTATCCTCTGTCAAATCCTCCCCCCAGCACCCTCAATGGTGGCAAAGCGAAGTCCAAACTTAAAAGATCTGTTGGTTCACAGTCACTATGATCTGGAGAGATGTAGAGATAAACAGGATAACAGGAAAGAGATTAATGCGGGCTTCGTAAGGCGTGTGGTTATTTGAAGAAGGCAAAGAAGTTTGATAATTTTGGTGGCTCGAAAACATTTAAAATAAGGGCACATTTAAATTGTACCTCGAAGGGCGTAATTTATTATGCCCAATGTTCTTGTAAAAAGATATATGTCGGACTTACTACTAAAGAATTAAAAATTTGAGTAAGAGAGCATGTTAGGGACATTATCAAAGTCAAAATGGTGGAAGACCCTAACACTCTCAAAACTTTACCACGCCATTTTTTACATCACCATCAATGCAGCCCAAGAGAATTCCGCATCATAGATATTGATCAAGTCATCATGGGAGCAAGAGGAGGGGACCTGGGGAGGATTTTATCACAATTGGAGAGTAAGTAGATCTATCGACGGGGTACCCTAGCACCGGCAGGACTTAATGAAAGCTTTGGGTTCAGTTCCTTCCTATAATAGAGGCTAATGAGTAGATGGGGGTTTCTTTTAATATCTTATGGTTTTATTGTATATGTATTGGTGCTTGTTTTTAATTGTTTTTATTCATCCTTAGGAAAGCTTTTGCCTGGGTTGATGGGTCGTGCGGGATGTCCGTTTCCAGTTGCTGGGGGACCAGCTCAACTGTACGAGCAAGCCAGTTGCGCGTCTATCCTCGCGGATGACCCTATACCTGTGAGATAGAAGACTACAGTGACAATATAGTCGTCTATGTGAATTATTGTATCACTATGTTAGATGTGGGTTTTAAATGTATAGGGGTTATTTTATACTAATATATACACTGGGTACGGAAAGTATTCAGACCCCTTTAAATTTTTCACTCTGTTTCATTGCAGCCATTTAGTAAATTCTAAAAAATTCATTTTTTTCTCATTAAAGTACACTCTGCCCCCCATCTTGACTGGAAAAAAACAGAAATATAGACATTTTTGCAAATTTATTAAAAAAGAAAAACTGAAATATCACAGTCTGCAGTTTACCTGTATTCATTGGCCTGTTTTACATCATGACATACCTATCTATTACCTGTATGACCATCATAGTCACTGAAGCACTGCCACCTTAAACTTTGGCATTTTAGGCTGTATTTTTTCATTAGGATAGTCTCTTCAGTATTGATTTAAATAAATTTATGTTACCATCATGTGTATGATTCATGTCACTTAGTAATAAGTACATTGTATGTATACGTATATGGCTTTATATTAATTAATTTGTTGTTTACTAGTGAAGTTCACATTTTTGGCCTTTTTTGGGGGGTTAATTTTTCCTCCCAGCTCATGTATGTGTCACTCCCTTATAGAGGTTGTTGCCCTTTCTTGTTAATTGGTTTTATCAATTTGATTAAATAAAATCTATACCTTTTATATGCAGCTGGTATCTCTTCATTGTCCAGACGTTTAGTATATATTGATCTGGATATTTTGGTTGTTTATTCATGTTGAAGTGTCCAGGAATGGATTAACATAGGACATTTAATGTAATTAATTGTAAGTTACGTTGTCCATTTACTTGGTAACTGGAATAATTGATACTTGGATTGATAATATTGTCACTTCTTTTCGTGTACCTATATTTGTGGACTCACATGGTTGTCTCTGTCCTTTTTGTAGTTTTCACCCATGACATACTATTCTATTGGTTGTGCTCTATTTAGGAGGGTCCGTGGGCCCTTCTTTTATATGTTTGATACACAATCAAACTGATTTTTTATCTGGACTCATTATGATGGTGACCTGACTCTTTTTGGGGCTCTGTCACTCCACTCTTTTTGTAGGTTGTACTTTATTGGGAGTGCCCACATATGAACTATGGTTTATCTATACCGCCATGTTCTTTGGTTTATATGCTTCTGACTATACACAATGCAACCTAGCAGAGATCTGCAGCATGTACTTGCAATGCTAACACCCTGCCTCCGTTTTCCTCTCCTCGTATTAAATCTCACCCTGAGCTATCTCAACCTAACAGAGAACTAATCTTCACTCTAAATAGCTCTTAAAGGAGCTTTTTGGACTCAGAAACACTCCCTATACGCTGCTTCCACTCTCCCTATGCTCACACTACGTTGATTCCGCATGTGACATGCGCAAGATTGCGCCGGCAGGGCTTAAATATCCCCCTACGATACTGTAAGGCCAGCCAATCACAGTAATGCCACAACAAAGATGGCAACGGCATTACTGTGATTGGCAAGCAAGCCCAGCATGTTCATTGGCTACACATAAAGCGCCAAACATACTGGGCGGGTCACTCGAATATACCGAGGTGAATAGCTAATTACTCGCCGAATAGCCTGAATTGTGTACTATTCGTGCGAGTAACAAATAGTGCCGAATGTATTCGCTCATCACTAGTAAAAAGGCATAAATCCATGTGACACATTCATTCCTGCTCCAAGTGTGTCAAAGGTTGTCATAACTATTTGTCTCTGAGATTTGAAGTTACCTTTCAATACAAGTAATTTCATGTCCATGATGCTGTGATCAGGAATACAAAAATGTTTGGTCACAAGTAGATCTAATCTTTTTTTCTTTTATTGTGTGGCGATGAGAATTCATCCTTGTTCTAAGTTTTTGCCCCATCTCCCCTACATACAGACCCCCAGTTGGACATTTGGTACATATAATTAAGTACACTACATTAGATGTGATGCAGCTGAAAGTACCTGGGATCTTGTGGTCCTGATGTGAGTTTGGAATCTTTATCTTGTCTGTGGTCATTATAAATGGACGGGTTTTACATATACAGTTGGTGAGGATGATTTTTGTAAGTTTCACCACAAAGGTGAAACTATCCTCCCGGTCAGTTTGCTTTCCCTCCCAGTACCTTTTCATTCTAACAATGTTAGGTTTCTGGGAGATTATACTTGTTCCTTTTATTTTTGGTTCTCCTTAGCTTGCCTACTTTGCCCTATATGAATGTATTTTAGTTTCTCACTCAGGGTTTTCATATTTTATTTCATACTTTCCTTTCCCCTGGTTGACAGTGTGCTGTGGCCTCCCCTCTGATTCCTCCGGAGGTACGAGAAACTCCTCAATGGCCTAATAGAGAGTTAGGTCCGTGGCGTTTTTAGTTGTGCAGCTAGGGCCTTTCTAGTCTGTACAGAGACTAGTTGGGTTTAGCTGCGGCATTCTCCTCTGTGTGGGTTCTCCAGTGGCTATCAAGATGCGCTTTCTGGTTAAAACATTTCCCACATTTTGAACATGAAAAATGCTTCTCCCCTGGGTGAGTTCTCTGATGTTTGATAAGATTTGATTTCTTTGCAAAATATTTCCCACATTCTGAACATGAAAATGGCTTCTCCCCTGTGTGAATTCTCTGATGTTTGATAAGATTCGACTTCTTTGCAAAATATTTCCCACATTCTGAACAAGAAAATGGCTTCTCCCCTGTGTGAGTTCTCTGATGTTCGATAAGAGTTGATTGCAATGTAAAAAAGTTCCCACATTCTGAACATGAAAAAGGCTTCTCCCCTGTGTGAATTCTCTGATGTCTAATAAGATTTGATTCCTGTACAAAACATTTCCCACATTCTGAACACGAAAATGGCTTCTCCCCTGTGTGAATTCTCTGATGTGTAATAAGATTTGATTTCTTTATAAAACATTTCCCACATTCTGAACATGAAAATGGCTTCAGCCCTGTGTGAATTCTCTGATGTGTAATAAGCTTTGATTTCTCTTTAAAGCAGTTCCCACATTCGGAACATGAAAATGGCTTCTCCCCTAAGTGAGTTCTCTGATGGCTGATAAGATTTGATCGATTTGCAAAACATTTCCCGCATTCTGAACATGAAAATGGCTTCTCCCCTGTGTGAATTTTCTGATGTGCAATAAGATTTGATTTCTTTATAAAACATTTCCCACATTCTGAACATGAAAATGGCTTCTCCCCTGTGTGGGTTCTCTGATGTGCAATAAGACTTGATTTCACTGTAAAGCAGTTTCCACATTCTGAACATGAAAATGGCTTCTCCCCTGTGTGGGTTCTCTGATGTGCAATAAGACTTGATTTCACTGTAAAGCAGTTTCCACATTCTGAACATGAAAATGGCTTCTCCCCTGTGTGAGTTCTCTGATGTTTGATAAGATTTGATTTCTTTGTAAAACATTTCCCACATTCTGAACAGGAAAATGGCTTCTCCCCTGTGTGAGTTCTCTGGTGCCTAACAAAATCTGATTTCTGATTAAAACATCTCCCACACTTGGAGCAAGAAAATCTATTCTCTGCTGTGTGAATTTTTTCATGTTTAAGAAAAGACTTTTTGAGGAGAAAACTATTTCCATATTCTGAACGTGAAAATGGCTTCTTTGCTTTAGGAGCAATTTGTTTTTTAATGCTTATTTTGTGACTTTGATTTTCCTTAGTAGTTGGTAATAAATCAGAAGACAGGACCTGTTTCAAATGATCAGATGACAGATCTTTGCTGTGAAGGGATGATGGGATATCTGGAGTAATGGCATTCACTTCAATTGTATCCTGTGGGATCTCAAGATCAACTGATTTAAAAATTGAAGATGTCAGCTGTCCCTCTGATCTCCTGGTACAGACATCTGCCAATAATAAAACCAATTATTATTTTTTAATAAAAAATCCTTGTAATTATGTATTTTTGAACATTTCTACTTAAACTGTCCGTAAAAATGGCAAGTTATGCAAAAAAATTGAATTATTCACCAAGACAATGACAGTTCACAGTCTAATAGAAAACCTCATAGCATGAAGCAGTAGACCGTGGTGTTCAATTGTTTGTTCATTCTGCCTCCCAAATATGGAATAAAAAGCCACCAAACAATGTTATGTAGGCAAAAATAATACCAAGAAAAACTTCTATTAATCTCACAAAAAGCAAAGTCCCCACTCAGGCCCATCATCTGAAAAACAGAGGTTTCCATATTATTAGTGGCTCAAAGGCTTTTGAAAAGCAACATGGCTTCCATAAACGAATCCAGCAATATCTTATCTCTCAAAGTCAGATCTCCCCCTTGCTTCTGAGCCTTGCAGTGTGCCCAAACCACATTTACCATCCATGTATTCGGCATTACTATAGTGAGAAGAACCCACTTAATTTATGGTGTGTCTCCTGGAGCACAATCTGGGCACTATGTGTTGGGTAATAAAATAGCATATTTGCAATTTTCAATCTACAACATCCACTGTGTGTTAATTTCAGGAAAGTGCCTGTGGAGTCAAAATAGTCACTTCTCCTATAGATTAATTCACTGAGAGTTATAATTTCCAAAATGTAGTCACTTTATGGGGATTTCTCCTGCTCTGGTTTTCTGCCATTGTGTCATATAAGGGCTTCTGCAAATGGTGGGTCCCATCTCCTCTGGGATCTCCTACTGTGACATCTGCTTCTGTCACCAGGAGCCACCTTTTTCCCTTCCCCCATGAGAGCACCATACGAGAGAGAGTAGGATCTGCCCCTATTACCGGACAGGAAGCCCTGAGCACAAAATAAAAAGGCAACTCCCACTTCCTCCTTCAATGTGTTTCCTGTCCTCAAGGATGTAGAAGCCTGGAGCTCACGGCTGGAGCAGCCATAAATCATGGAACACCAGTGAATCATGGAACACCATGCTGAGTTCTATAGCTACCTCTAGTGAGTGGCAATGAGCAGGGGCCCAGTTGGGCGCTGAAATGATAACATCAGTCTGGAAGAAACTAAATTTAATGATTCCGTACCTACCTACGTTTGTTTGGCCTAGGCCTCATGGCTTGTGTATAAAGCCTCACAGCTAGGCCTCATGGCTTGTGTATTGAGCCTCATGGCTAGGCCTCGTGACTTGTGCATTGAGCCTCACGGCTAGGACTCATGGCTTGCGTATTGAGCCTCACGGATAGGCCTCATGGCTTGCGTATGGAGCCTCATGGCTTGCATATTGAGCCTCATGGCTAGGCCTCATGGCTTGCATATTGAGCATCACAGTTAGACCTCATGGCTTGCGTATTGAGCCTCACGGCTAGGCCTCATGGCTTGCGTATTGAGCTCATGGCTTGCGTATGGAGTCTCACGGCTATGCCTCATGGCTTGCATATTGAACCCCACGGCTAGGCCTCATGGCTTGCGTAATGAGTCTCATGGCTAGTCCTCATGGCTTGCGTATTGTGCCTCATGGCTTGCGTATTAAGCCTCATAGCTTGCGCATGGAGCCTCACGGCTTGCGTATTGAGCCTCACAGCTAAGCCTCATGGCTTGCATATTGAGCCTCACGGTTAGGCCTCATGGCTTGCATATTGAGCCTCATGGCTAGGCCTCATGGGTTGCGTATTGAGCCTCATGGCCAGGCCTCATGGCTTGCGTATTGAGCCTCACGGCTAGGCCTCATGCCAGTTCAGGTGTAGGTTTATGACTCACGTTGGCCTGTCTGAAGGTTTTTTTCAGACCGCTTCATAGTTGCGGAAAAACCTGCCACGTTAGGTCTAGGATTTTCCTCAGCTGTCTGCCTTACGGGGGGTTGCCTGGTTAGCCAGACAACTTGGGGCTTGTAGATCTGTTTCACTAAGGTCTCAAAACTTCACTACCCTTTACTAGCAATATTACCGATATTGGTAAGGAAGGTCTCTGGACGATGCCCTCGGTCTGGGGTGATTCTATTAAATACAGTCCAAAGGATAGCTGCTGAGTAACAGGTCCAGTCAATCCCTCATACTTGGATAGAATATTGAACTAGTCTGCATTTAATATCTATGTCCCAGTGGTCTTCTTGGTGAATGGGGGCGCTAAAAGAATAATACCAATTTAAGTCCAGTTGATCTTCACAATCTGGGATCATTAGTAATGTAACATAGATTGAATAAAGACCTAGGTCCATCAAGTTCAACCTTTCAACCCCCAATTGTACTCTGACACTAACTTACTGGAACTAGGCCTCACAAATGTATTATTACCGTTTTTATTATAACTTCACTATTACAATTATAATGAACCAGTTTATAATTTTTAATTAGTTTTATTTTTTTGTATTTCTAATAATGGTTTTACTAAAATCCCTATACCTAAAAACTGTTGATCTAGAAGAAGGCAAAACCCAGGACACATTCAGCAATTTGCATCAAGGGGGGAAAAAAAAATTCCCTCTTGACCCCAAGAAAAGGCGATCAGTCCTAGAACCCTGGATCAAATGTACTACTATAGGTGTAATATTTTATCTAATTTAACTGTAACCCACAATGTTATGTGTATCGAGGAAATCATCCAGCCTTTTCTTTTTTGAAAGCTGTTAGTGTCTGCCCTTACTACCTCTTGTGGTTGGCATTCCATAGTCTGACAGTAAAGGACCCTTTCATATTTTAGGTGCTGGAATCGCCTTTCTTCCACCCGTAATGAGTGCCCCTGGTCCTTAGTATGGTCTTTGGAGGGAATAAGTCATGTGCTAGTCCTTAGTACTGACCACACATATATTTATAGATGTAAATGAGATCCCCCTCTGAGGAGTCATTTTTCTAAGCTAAACAAGCTCAACTTTTTCAACCTCTCATCATATGAGAGGCCTCCATCTCTTTAGATGAACTGGCTGATAAACATCTGCAGCTCAGTTCCCCCCACCCCCTCCTAGTTGAAGGTGCAAGAGGAACATGGCTACGCTAAGCTTAAAAGAAACCACTTCGAATGACCTTTTGGACCTCAAGTGATTAAACTCTCTATACCCCATATCCCCCTGATAGGAAATGGTAGGAGGAGCTGCGAGTTGTACTCACCGGTGGGGGGCTGAAAATCCAACATTTGCTCCAATCTACCCTTCTGGCTTACAGTGATAAGAAACTTGATCGTGCCAAGAGGGCAGCACTATACTGGTCTGACCTCTTAAGGGAGGTATGAGTTGGTTGATAGACCACCAATTGCCCCAATCTACCCTCCTGGTATGGAATGGTAAGATAAACTTGATTGTGCCAAGTAAGGCAGCACTATACCGGTCGGCCTTCCTAAGGGAAGTGCAAGCTGGACTCACTGCTAACTATGGTTGATAGTCCAAAAATTGCCTCAATCTACCCTCCTGATTCGGAATGACAAGATAAACTTGATTGTACTGAGTCGGGCAGCACTACCGGCCTGCCCTACTAAGGAAGGTACGAGTTGGACTCGCTGGTATGGGACTGACGAACCAGTAAATATCCCAGTCCATTTTCCTAATGGAGTTGCCCGACAGACATGATTATACCAGATCTGGTAAAATTATTTCAAGACCAGTGTATCCTCCCAGTTAGAAGTGCAGATGGACAAATTGGAAATTAAGTCAATGGAACCATATTACACTATGTATTCTTGCGATTAAAGTCATAAACTGGTAGACTCAACTAAGTGGCGAGTTGGTTAAATATCCAGTCAGTGCGCTCTTGGAGTGATAAGATGGCAGCGCTGCAATAAACCTATAAAAGGAGGAATCAGTGGATGAGTTAAAATGTCCCCGTACCCGTGAGACTCCTGTGGTGAAGGAGAAGCATCTTTGCTAGTTAAGACGAATGCCTTCACACTGAGGTAAGACTGTTCTGATTATTACTCAAGCACAGGATGATATGTACTTAAGGTACATGTTTAACGGGATGGGATGTTAATACCTTAGCTTAAGACCATCTGAGATTTGACCAATGCCATAAGAGATCTAGATCTCTTTCTGAATGAGTTGCTTTGGAAAAAAAAAAAGTGTATCAGAGGAGATGGTTATCACTTGGTTTACTTAGTTTCTTTGCTTGAAAACTAATCTATTTTTCATTTGAACTATTTTCATCTAGCAATCTCCATGGTTGGATTATAAAGTTGCAGAATTGATGCTATTATAGGGGAATAGCGTAAATACGATCATTCCTGAATGAACGGTGGATTGTGACTTTTCTTTTGGAATAGCTCAGATCTGTATCTTACCCTTTCTAGTTGTATTAGCTCTTGGTACTTGGCTAGATTGTGGTAGCCAGAAACTCCCCAGGATGGAAATCTCAAACTATAAGGATCCGTTCGGCTTAAATACATTTCTTGGGGGGACTTAACATTACATCTTAAGGGATATAAAGTACTAAATATTTCTGCTGGTTTTGAGATCCCCATTTTGGCAATCTGGGATGCTCTATCTACTCTTGGTAGCATAGAGTTGGGTAGTTTTGAATAATTATGTGATCTTTGACCCTAGAAAGGGTTTATGGCCCAGATCTTGGGCTTAAGTGGGGCCTTCAATTGAAAATGCCAACAATATTAAAGTAGAAACCCTAGTCAAAGCCTGGTTAAGGTTACCAGGTTCCCTGAATCGATTAACTTCTGCTTCTATTACACGCTGTGTCCTAGTACCAGTTCTTATATACTTCAGTTGTTGGTTAGTTGATTTAATGAAAACAGAATATCTAATCAAATCTGTGAAAGATATTCAACCATGTATATAAGTGAAGTCTCTAAATATAGACCTTTCTCTGGGAGATAAAGAGGAAAGAGTGTTGTAAAAATCCTTTTTACTCTTGTTGGTGCTTTTGGTTTAAGCTCCAAATCGATAGAGATTATGTTGATAGTGCTTCAAGAAGGAAGACTGAATGATATCTAAAAAAATCAATCTGTTGAACTAGGATATTTCGGGGATCTTTCTTCAGGTGTAAGATCCTATATGGGTGCTCCCTCCCTATTGAAGGGCTCCATTGCTATTGTCTCTCGTATGGTGCTGTCATGGGGGAAGGGAAAAACGATAATCACTTACCGGTAATTTGATTTTCCTGAAACCCATGACAGCACCCTAATTTTCCCTCCCTCTGGCTTTTGGTTGATGGTTCTTAGTCTTCTCTTCTCCCAATGAAGAATGTGCTTGAGTGAATGTATAAATAAAAATGATGATGAATTGGGCGACTCTTACTTGACTCATGGAAACCACATTGAAGGAGAAAGTGGGAGTTGCCTTTTTATTTTGTGCTCAGGGCTTCCTGTCCGGTAATGGGCGGATCCTACTCTCTCGTATGGTACTGTCATGGGTTTCAGGAAAATCAAATTACCGGTAAGTAATTACCGTTTTTACATTCTGCAGGTAGTGCTAGTGATGGAAGAGACGTCGGAAGAAGAAGCTCTGGGCGGCGCAGGCTCTGTCCAGCCACTAATAGCCCCAGCCCCCTGAGGAAGCCAAACATGGCGAAAATTGTTGGGGTGGCTATGCATATATTTTCGGTAGCACTAGGGAAACTGTGTATGTCCTAATAAATAAAGTGATCAACTAATCTATGAACTGCAGACATAGAGGAAAACTATAATGAATTTAATGAGCTCATGATATCAGATGTATCCTAATACTATACAGTTTCTAGAGACTTAATATCATAGTAAGTGCACAGACAAAACTAGTGTAGTTTTAATTTACTTCTTTACCACATTTTAGTAAAACAGTAATAAGACATTTTTTATACACCCCTCAACCAGGTTTTTTTTTACCCTCTCGGTAATTTGTCAATACGCATATGACAGAAAATACCCAAAAGTGACACCATTCTAAAAACTGCACCCATTAAGGGGCTCAAAACCACATTCAAGAAGTTTAGCAACCCTTCAGGTGTTTCACAGGAATTAATGGAATGTGGAAGGAAATTTTTAGTTTCACAAAGTGTAACAGGAGAAAATGGATCCCAAAATGTGTTGTGCATTTTCTCTTGAGCATGCTGATACCCCACGTGGGGGAAAACAACTGTTTGGGCGCATGGCAGGGCTCAGAAGAAAAGGATCGCCATTTGACTTTTTAAATGTAAAATTTGCTGGAATAATTAGTGGACGCCATGTCGCGATTGGAGAGCCCCTGATGTGCCTAAACAGTGGAAACACCCCACAAGTGACACCATTTTGGAACCTAGACCCCTCAAGGAACTTATCTAGAAGTATGGTGAGCACCTTGAACCCCCATGTTCTTCACAGAAGTTTATAATGTTGAGCCGTGAAAATACAGAAAATCTAATTTTTCCCACAAAAATGTTTTTTTGCCCCACATTTTACTTCTTCACAAGGGTAACAAGAAAAATTGCACCACACAATTTGTTGTGCAATTTTTCCTGAGTATGCAGATACTCCATATGTGGAGGAAACTACTGTTTAGGCGTACGACACGGCTCAAAAAGGAAGGAATGACATTTCTTTGATGGAATGGTCTGCGGGTGTCATGTCGTGTTTGGAGAGCCCCTGATGTGCCTGAATAGAGGAAAAACCTCCACAAGTCAACCCATTTTGGAAACTAGATCCCTTAAGGAATTTATCTACCATATTATTTGGACTATAAAATGCATTTTTTAACAAGAAAAACTCTTGTTAAAAAGTGTGTGTGTCTTATAGTTCGAAGGTAGCTTCCTGTGATGGAGGAGAAAGCTGATACTGCATCCTCCCCAATCACAGAAAGAGCTGCTGTCTATTCTTCTGCTCTGCACTGATCTATGTGACCGGTGAAGAGCAGGAGAGGAAGTTTACCGACAGAACGGAGGCTGCAGGAGCTAAGCAACTGAAGGAACTTCTGCAACAGTAATTTCAAGACCTTTCAGGTCTGCGAGTGTCATGTCGCATTTGGAGATCCCTTGATTTGCCTAAACAGTGAAAAACTACCACAAGTGACCTCTTTTTGAAAACCTGACCCCTCAAGGAACTTATCTAGATGTGTGGTGAGCACATTGAAACCACAAGTGCTTCACAGAATTTTACAACGTTGATCTGTGAAAATGAAAAATATATATTTTTCCCACAAAAATGTTGTTTTAGCCCTAATTTTTTTCATTTTCACAAGGATAGCAGGATAAAATGGACCCCAAAATTTGTTGCGTAATTTCTCCCGAGTATGCCGATGCCCCATATGTGGAAGAAAACTACTTTTGAGGCACAGTGCAAAGCTCAGAAGGGAAAAAGTGCCATATTGGAGGTCAGATTTTGCTGGGCTGGCTTGAGGGTGCCATATCCCATTGGCAGAGCCCCTGAGGTGCCAGAACAATAGAACCTCTCCCGTAAGAGACCCTATTTTACAAACTAAACCTCTCAATGAATTCATCTAGGGGTGCAGTGATCATATTGACACCACAGGGGGGGGTTACAGAATTTTATACTATTGGGCAGTGAAGAAAAAATAATATAATTTTTCCCACTAAAATTTTGTTTTAGCCCTTGATTTTACATTTTTCACACTGGGAAATGGATAAAAATGGCACCAAAATTAATTCCACAAATTCTGCTCAATGTAGAAATACCCCACATGTGGCTGTACAGTACTGCTTAGCCACACAGTGAGACTCGGGAAGGACAGAGCACTATTTGCCTCCTAGAGCGCAGGACTCCATATACAAAGCCCCTAAGTGCTAGAAGAGCAGAATCCCCCCTCAAGTGACCCCATTTTGGAAAATATACCCCCTTTGGGATTTTATCTACAGGCGTAGTGTAGATTTTCACTCCATGTTTTTCTTTTCCAGAAACAAGCAGCAGTGGATGTTGCCGAGTGAAAATTGCAAACTACCTTTGTAGTGCCCAGTACGTTGTAGTGACCAGTAGGTTGTAGTGCCTGTACATCGTGCCTAGCTCATGCTTCTGGAGACATGCACCCGTTAATTAGGCTGACTCTCATCGCTACAGAAATGCCAAGCATATGGACGCTAACTGCGGTTTGGGCTCACTGTGGTGCTCAGAAGGGAGGGCAGCATTTGCATTTGGGAGAGCAGAATTTGCTACATTTCTTTTGGGGAGCGAGGAGACATTTTCACTATTCCAGAGCCTCTGTGCTACCAGTAACGTGGTTAGTCCCTCATTATAACTATTAGCAGTGAGACAACGTCGAACTAGTAGGAGACGCCCTCTAGTGAACGTGCTCATTATCAATGACTATAGGTGATACCATGGAAAAGAGAATATAGTTTCTCTTACTGGTGACAAATTAATAAATTAGAACTAGTGATGAGTGAGTATGTTCTGTTAACCCTTTCAGTGAGCATGCTTGGGCAAGCACCGAGTATCTTTAGTGTGCTCGGTGTTATGTTTAAATCACTCCTGTGTGCATGATTTGCAACTGTTTAACAGCTTTAATACATGTGAGAAATGCCTGCTTCTTAAGCATTCCTCACATGTATTAAAGCTGTCAAACAGTCGCAAATCATGCACACAGGATTGAATCGAACATAACTCCGAGCATGCTGAAAATACTAGGTGCTCGCCCGAGCATGCTCGTAAATCTTGAGTATGCTCGCTCATTACTAATTAGAACATGTCAGTAAGAAGATAGAGAGCACTCATCTTGAGACCCGTAGAAGCGCAAGGAAGTGCGAAATAGCCGTCGTCCACGATATGTTCCACTTACTCCCCCGCTCTTAGGTTTTAAAGTGATGAAATAAAGACTGGTATTTTTACAGTCGGTGAGTGCTATCTATCCTCTTACTGACACAGAGGATTGCTCACTGTTTCCATTGAGATATGCACCCGGCTTGTGTGGGATGAGGTGTCCTGACTGTTGTAACATTGCTGCTTAAGGAGGCTCTGAAATACACAGGTGCCGGCTTTACGTCTTTATCTCCGCTAATAAATTAGAACACTTTACATCAAGACCATATAAAGACCACACATTCATTGTAATTTTAAAATTGCACAAATTTTCTTTTATTGCTATTGGTAAATATATATATTAATAGAGAATCTTGAGTTAGGGATTATTTGCCTTATGGCAATTAGTTAATAAGTTACTAATACCCTACGCTGATTCCAAGAACAGGTGAGGTGTAGCTGTCAGATCAGCTGACACCCGGCGGCCATCAACTGGGCATATCTATACATCCAAGGTCGGTAAGTACTTACTGACCTGGATGTATTGATAAGTCCAATGTCATGAATAGTGTTGAGCCACCCCCGTAGTGTTCGAGTTCGGTTCGTCGAACACCCGTGTGTTCGCCGAACTGTTCGTCGAACACCTTCGAACACCGTTAAAACCAATGGCAGGCAAACAAAAACACATAGAAAACACCTTCAAAGGTGTCCAAAAGCTGACAAACTGCTCAGAAGACACAACTAACATGGAAAAGTGACAAGTACATATAGTCATGCGAAAAGAAAAGAGGTGGAGGAGTAAAAGGAGGGGGAGACACAAATATAGGCATGTCATGCCCTTCTAAAATCCAAAAAGTGAGAAGCCGACACGTTCAGTCGGCTCCTGCTCGTGCCACCTCCGTGTCGCCGGGTTTGTGCCAGAGCCGCGGTGAACCCTGACGGCCAGCCCCCCTCTCCCAATACTGGTGCCTGTCCGCTGGTGGGTCGAGCGAGCCCCCCTGTGGTGGAGGCAGCTCTAAGCTTTTTAATTTAAATTGTCTCTCTAATTTGAATGAATACACTTTAAATCCATTTACAAGGATCTATTGGAGGGCAAGTCTCATGCCAGCAGCCGCGTAATTCCAGCTCCAGTAGCGTCCACTAAAGCTGCTGCAGTTAAAAAGCTTTTATAAGGATCAAAGCTCGGCTGTCCACCGCAAGGCATCCTACTGCCAGTCCCAGCCCCTATGCCTTGGGGTGCCTCCTGATGCTCTTCACTGAGTATCCCGTGGTCCCGAAGCATTTCCTTTGAAAAAATTAAGTGTCCAAACTACAGGTGGTGTAGCTTGCTTAACAGCCGGGATAATCCGCTGACTAGCAGACACTGCTACTAGGCACAAAGTATTTCCTGGGCTAGATGCAGTTAAAAATTTGTAATTAGATACTCTCGTTGGATGCTGAGAAAGCATTCCATAGAGTCTCCTGGCACGCCATATATGATTCTCTTAAAAAGCTTGGGGTAGGGGTCTAGGGGACCCTTTTATAGCCAAAATCACGGCCCTGTATCACAATACGTCACCTAGGCTGAAGATAAATGGAACTGTAGCACCCTAAGGGCTCGGTTGCTACAGAGGTATTGCACCTCACCCAGAGGTGTGATATCTCACTCTCAGGTAAGGATGGAGTGTGGATCAGGACCCGACACCTGCATGCATTACACCACATTGCCGTGGGGCAGGGCGACCAATATGCCTCTGAGATGGGCACGACAGTCCCTGTCCCTGGCTGGAGTGGGGGGAGGGAACACTGAGGAAGGGGAACACTGTAGTGCAGGAGCAGGGAGGAAGCAGTTCCTGGGTGCATTGAGAAGGGAGTATAAAAGGTGGGCACCATCTTAGTTCAGTGCAGAGAAGTCTGAGCAGAAGTGGCAGGGAGCAGGGGCTCTGCAAGAGCTCTGCTCCGGAGGCGGGCCTAGTAACAGAGGCCCAGGCCTGGAAGAGGGAGAAGGAAGGAAGAGGAGCGGAGAAGGCTCCAGGAACGAGGAATGAAGGGATCCCAGGGGTGCGGACGGGCGAGTCGCCACCGCACGCCCAAATCCACCTGCGTGGAGGGGTCAGGCCAAAGGGGGAGACCGGTCCCCGAAACTAGTGGAGGCAGGAAACGACCCTCAGCTAGAAACCGGAGGCTCTGACATTTTATGTGGCGCAGCCCCTCGCTACACCCGCTAGGAAGGCACCACATAGGGTCAGGGAAACTGGCGCCAAGTTTACCAAGAGGAGGCCCGAGGCAGCCGGACAGAAGGGTTGGTAAGAAAGGCCAGACAAAGGACACACAAAGAGGGTCCTGTGAAGCGCTCCAAAGTTATCTGGGAGTTGTCTGAGCCCCTCACCTGGTGAGCACAGTACGACGTGGGCAGCCGTTACCTGCAGACGTGGTCTGGATAATAAGAACTGTGAGTAAAGGCGCTGGACTGCATCACTGACTCCGTGTCGTTACTGCTGCTGCCCTGCACCATCACCCCCATCCTCCGCATACACTGCCCTGAGGCTATACTCCTCCCGTGGGGAGTTATGCTACGCTCTGCTGCACCCACAACACCAGCCTCAGCGGTCTGCCCTGCAGCGGCGGTTCACTCTGACCGCAATCCACGGGTGGCGTAGTCGGACATTTAAACATCAAAACCACATAAATAGTTCCGCCACTGGTTTGACCACCCTGAGCCACGGAACCGGGTCGCCGCCACGAAGACTACAACCACCAGCATCCACCAAAAAGGGTCCGGCTCCGGGTGTCCCAAGGCCCAGGGGGTGCATCAGAACATTTTCATCACCTTTCACAATCACCAATGGGACAAGGCAGGGATGTCCTCTGTCCCCTCTCTTATACATCCTAGTGACGGAGCACCTGCTCTCATCAATTCGCCATAACCCCAATATTAGGTGGATTGAGGTGGGAGGCACCGAGTACAAGTGCTCTCTATTTGCTGATGATGTCCTAGTATATATCACTCAATCACATATATCCATCCATGCTGTTATGGCTGAAATAGATCACTTTGTTACATGGTCAAATTTTAAAATCAATGCAGCGAAGTCTGAGGCCCTCGATGTCTCCCTCCCCAAATCCATATAGGATTCCATCCAGTCCAACTTTCCCTTTGCCTGGCCCTCACAGGGTATCAAATACTTAGGAATTCCTATTCATAGAGACCTCTCCCATCTATGTTATCTTAATTTTGGGCCCTTTATTGAACAACTCCATACAGACCACGGTTGGCAAGTTAGAACTGTAAGATTCACTACGTGAACCACTGGTGTTTTGTGGAAAAGCACATGTACACTGTGTTCCAAATTATTATGCAAAAAGTGTTTAGGAGTGATAAGGGAAGAATTTGTTTGTTTGTCAGTTAAACTCATTGATGGTGATGTGTGTCAGGGCTCTTTATATCACTGTAAGCAATTGCAGACACCTGTGCTAATTAGTTTGGCAGGTGTGTCCAATGAAAGGCAAGACTACTTAAGAAGGCTGTCTCACATTATTAAGCAGCCTACATTTTCTGCCAAAATGGGAAAGAAAAAGGATGTGTCGGCTGCTGTTTTGTTCACGGATGAGTGCCGTGCAGCGCTCGATGGTCCAGATGGATGGAGTGGAGGATGGCTGGTTGATGGACACCCCACGCAAACACGGCTACAACGCCAACAAGGAGGAGGTGGAGTAATGTTTTGGGCTGGAATCATGGGGAGAGAGATTGTCGGCCCCTTTAGGATCCCTGAAGGCGCTAAAGATGAACTCCATAATGTATGTGGATTTTCTCAAACAGCACTTCCTGCCATGGTTCAAGAAGAAGAACCGAGTATTTCACAGCAAGATCATTTTTTTGCATGATAATGCACCATCTCATGCTGCACATAAAACATCTGCATCTCTGGCTGATATGGGCATAAAAGGGGACAAACTTATGGTGTGACCCCCATGCTCCCCTGACCTCTACCCCATTCAGAACCTCTGGAGCATCATCAAAAGGAGTGTCTATGATGGCGGGAGGCAGTTCACATCTAAGCAACACCTCTGGGAGGGTATTCTGTCCTCATGCAAAACAATTGAAGCAGAAACCATCCAAAACCTGACAAATTCAATGGACGAGAGAGTTCAGAAGCTCCTTTCGAACAAGGGGTCCTATGTGAAAATGTAACATCACCTAGAATAAAGTTTTGAGTTGAAAACTGTTTGATTTCAGTTTCTAATAACCTGCTAATGCTTATAATTTCAAAAATGACCATTTTTTTGGTCTTTTTTAAAATGAAAAGGTTGATCGAAAAGTTTGGGGGATCTAAGAGTGTGGCAACCCAGTAGTGATGATTACTTTGAATTCTGACAATATGAGGGTCATGTTGCAGGTAGTGCAGCAAGAAGGCACTTATGTGTCTTGCGCATCTCGGAGCCCCAAAATTATTTTCCGGGCTAGATGCAGCTAAAAATTATTATTAATTTTAAATCTGGTGGAGCTTAGTATAGATGTCCTAATAGAATCAGTGCTGCACACTGCTACAAAGCCCAAATTATTTTCCAGCCAAGATACAGATAAACACGATTAGTAATTTGAAAGCTTAAAACGGTTGGTAGGGTGATTTTAACCAATCATCAAGCTTTTACTCTCCCCAGGATGACACAGGGGTAGAAAAGTCGTTTCGGATCCATGATTTGTTCATCTTTATGAACGTGAGTCTGTCTACATTATCAGTGGAGAGCCGCGTGCGCTTATCTGTCAGCACACCACCAGCAGCGCTGAACACACGTTCAGACAGAACGCTGGCTGCGGGGCATGACAAGATCTCCAAGGCGTAAGTGGCTAGCTCCGGCCATTTATCCAGATTGGAAGCCCAAAAAGAGCAAGGGTCCAGTGACACAGTCATGGCTTCAATGTTTACTTGGAGATACTCCTGTACCATCGTCTCTAGGCGTTGACTATGTGTCAGACTTCTTGTCTCCTGTGGGCTTGCAAAGGATGGGCTATAAAAGTGGTGAAATGATTCCGCAAAATTGATGTTACCAGCAGATACTGTGGTTCTGTTACGGTTTGAGTGCTGAACACTTGACGGTCCCACGGTTGGCAAGTTGGAACTGTGAGATTCACTACGTGCACCACTGGTGTTTTGTGGAAAAGCACATGTAAGATTCTGCAACAGTCTCTGCTGATACTCCTGCATGCGTGCATCCCTTTCTATGGCAGGAATAATTTCGGCAAATTTACTTTTGTACCGGGGATCTAACAGTGTGGCAACCCAGTAGTCAGGATTATTTCTAATTCTCACAATTCGAGGGTCATGTTGCAGGTAGTGCAGCAAGAAGGCACTCATGTGTGTTGCGCATCCAGGAGCACCAAGTCCCTGTTGTGTTGGTGGCGAGGTAACAATCATGCTTCCTTCCTCTGTCCTCTCCCCCCAACCTCGCACAACAGAAATGTGATCAAGGTCTCCCTCATCTGATGAGTCTTCCATCAGTTCGTCCTCCACTTCTTCCTGGGCTCCTGCACCTTCCTCACTAGTTTGGCTGCTACCATGCGCCCTGGTAAAACCATCTCCCCCACCCTCACATGCCTGCCGCCTTGGTGCTGCCGACCGTCTGGACCTTGCAGATGTTAGTCCTTCCGCATACAACTCCTCCTCCTCTACTTCCTCCACCTCCTCTTGTGCCACCACCTGACTCCGAATTCTGTTTAACATGTGCTCCAGCATGTAAATCACCGGAATAGTCATGCTGATAATGGCATCGTCAGCACTAAACATCTTCGTCGCCATTTCAAAACTGTGCAGAAGGGTGCATAGGTCCCTGATCTGA
Organism: Phyllobates terribilis; assembly: GCF_046119375.1. Classification (NCBI taxonomy): domain Eukaryota; kingdom Metazoa; phylum Chordata; class Amphibia; order Anura; family Dendrobatidae; genus Phyllobates; species Phyllobates terribilis. The sequence goes on along the minus strand of NW_027362795.1, from coordinate 11,101,342 downwards.
GACCACTCCTCCAGCGTGATTTGCCCCACCTCTGGATCTCGTTGGCCCAGGCTATACGTCAGAACGTATTGCACCAGGGCTTGTCGGTGCTGCCACAGTCGCTGCAACATGTGCAGAGTTGAATTCCACCGGGTAGGCACATCGCATTTTAGCCGGTGAAGTGGCAGGCCCAACGACTTCTGTAGAGATGTAAGTCGCTGAGCTGCGGGATGCGAACGGCGGAAGTGAGCACACAGCGACCGTGCCCTCTGCAGAAGGCCATCTAGTCAGGGATAGTGGGCTAAAAATTGCTGGACAACCAGGTTCAACACGTGAGCCATACAAGGCACGTGTGTGACATTGCCCCGGCGAAGGGCCGCACCCAGGTTTGCAGCATTGTCGCACATGGCCTTCCCTGGTTTCAGGTCCAGTGGAGACAACCATTCATGAAATTGGTTCTCCAGAGCTGACCACAACTCCTCAGCTGTGTGACTCACATTTCCCAGACATTTCAAAGTAAAAACCGCCTGATGACGTTGAGCCCTACTGCCAGCATAGTAATGAGGTGTGCAGGATCCCTTCTGCGCAGTTAGAAAGCTTGTGGCATGACCAGACAGGCTTTGGGTGCAGGTGGAAGACCGAGAGGAGGTTGAGGACGCAGAAGCAGTGGAGGAACTTTGACATAAAGAGGATTGACGCACAACTCGTGGGGACGGCAAGACTTGGACAGCAGCCCCTTGTCCTGCTGTCACCATAGTTACCCAGTGCCCAGTCAGCGACATGTAACGCCCCTGTCCATGCCTACTCGTCCAAGTGTCTGTGGTGAAATGCACCCTGTCACACACAGAGTTTCTCAAAGAAGCGGTGATGTTGTGTGCGACATGCTGGTGGAGCGCAGGCACACCTTTGAGAAGTAGTGCCGACTGGGCATCTGGTACTGGGGCACTGTGACGGACATAAGGTCTCGAAAATCCTCTGTGTCCACCAGGCGGAAAGGCAGCATTTCTGTAGCCAAGAGCTTGCAGATGGTGAAATTCAACCTCTTAGCTTTCTCATGGCTAGGAGGAAATGGTCTTTTACTTGTCCACATCTGAGGGACCGAGGGCTGGCTATTGTGCTTAGACGGGGTTGATAAGGGTGTCCCCGGCAAACTGCCGGTCTGTGAGGAAGATGCAGGCGGACATGTTAGGTTGCCTTGATCCAAAGGTGGTGCTATCGATGTCAGACAGCGCTCAACACCAGCTGGTGTTACCACCTCCAAAGAAAATGATGACCTGCCAATCACGCTGGCTGTTGCGGGTAAAGAGGTGGCAGGTCTGCGCCCCAAAACAGGTGTGACTGCTGTCCCCCCAGTCACAGAGGATGAAGAGGCCGCGGATGCACAAGATATGGCAGACGGTGGTTGGCCCGGCCGGCTAGGCCGCATTGTAGCACACTGAGCTTCCCACTGCAACTTATGCTTCATGTCCATGTGCCGATTCATGCATGAAGTACTCAAACTATGTATTTTTTGTCCTCTACTTAGCTTTTGCTGACAAATGTTACAGATAACACGAGTTGGGTCATCTTTATCGATCTGAAAAAATGCCCAGGCTATGCAAGGCTTAGCACCCATGCGACCTGAAGAGCCACCACGACTTGTGGTGAGAGGCAGAGTTGTGTTTGAGGATGCAGTTGTTGACGTGCTTCCAGTACTACGTCTCTGTCCAGGAAGGCGCAACCTGACCTCGTCGTCACTAGCATCTTCCTCCACCTCCTCTGCTGACCTCATCTCTTGGCTGACTGTGGGTTGACAGTAAGTGGGATCTCCAACCTCATCATCATCACCCTGTGCGTTATCACACCCGTCGTCCTCAGAGCCAACCTGTTCCTGCCCTGACAAAAAACTAAATTTGTCGCTCCAATCAGGTATTTGAGTCTTATCATCGTCTTCCTGATTGTCTCCACCAACAGGAGTTACAGTTTGGGAATGAGGGTCTACATTATGGTCAGAACCTTCTGCGTCTGGTCCTGGATCCGACTCATAAAGATTATGGGCATCAGTGCAGATCATTTCCTCGTCTGGATTCACAGAAGCGCTGGAGTCGACCTCTGATTCCCAGGCTATAGTATGAGTAAACAGCTCTGCAGACTCAACCATCTGTTCTACCTCATACTCAGACGGGCAGCTGGAGATTTGGGAGCTGTGAGGAAGCAAGTGCGATTGGGGTGACACCTTTGAGGACTGGAGTATTTGTGATGTTGAAGTTGATGTGGAGGAGAGCCCACTTAAAGGAGCACTTGATATCTGTTGAAGCACCTGTTTTTGTGCCTCATCTGGAATTTGTAGCGATTGGCGTGGCCGTAAGAAAGGGATCTTATCACATTGTCCGCTAAAAGAAGTAGACATTTTAGTTTGGCTGGAAGATGGTCTTTCTTCTGCAGATGTTACTGTTGCTTTAACACCTACCCCACGGACACAACCTTTTTTCCCCTTCCCAACACGCCTATTCCCCTTTCCACCAGCAGCAGGCCTTTTTCCACTCATTTTGGTGGTTAACTAATTCACAACTCTGGAGTTGCTTGCACAAAAAAACAATGGATGGGAACCGAGCAGAGCTGAGTGGCCAAACTGTGGTATTAGGCCAAAACTATTGGCTGGGTTAGATGGAGAAAAAAATTATATTCGATTTGCAACCTGATGGAGGTCAGTATAGATGGACTAATAGAGAAAGTCCCACACACTGCTAGAAGGCCAAATATTTTTTCAGAGCTAGATGCAGACAAAAAATTATTTTGAATTTGCAACCTGATGGAGGTCAGTATAGGTGGACTAATAGAACAAGTCCCACACACTGCTAGAAGGCCAAATATTTTTTCAGAGCTAGATGCAGAAAAAAATTATATTCAGTTTGCAACCTGATGGAGGTCTGTATAGATGGATTAATAGAACAAGTCCCACACACAGCTAGAAGCCCAAATATTTTTTCAGAGGTAGATGCAGAAAAAAATTATATTCAGTTTGCAACCTGATGGAGGTCAGTATAGATGGACTAATAGAACAAGTCCCACACACAGCTAGAAGGCCAAATATTTTTTCAGAGCTAGATGCAGACAAAAAATTATTTTGAATTTGCAACCTGATGGGGGTCAGTATAGATGGACTAATAGAGAAAGTCCCACACACTGCTAGAAGGCCAAATATTTTTTCAGAGCTAGATGCAGAAAAAAATTATGTTCAGTTTGCAACCTGATGGAGGTCAGTATAGATGGACTAATAGAACAAGTCCCACACACAGCTAGAAGCCCAAATATTTTTTCAGAGGTAGATGCAGATAAAAATTATTTTTAATTTGCAACCTGATGGAGGTCAGTATAGATGGACTAATAGAGAAAGTCCCACACACTGCTAGAAGGCCAAATATTTTTTCAGAGCTAGATGCAGAAAAAAATTATTTTTAATTTGCAACCTGATGGAGGTCAGTATAGATGGACTAATAGAGAAAGTTCCACACACTGCTAGAAGGCCAACTATTTTTTCAGAGCTAGATGCAGAAAAAAATTATATTCAGTTTGCAACCTGATGGAGGTCAGTATAGATGGACTAATAGAACAAGTCCCACACACAGCTAGAAGCCCAAATATTTTTTCAGAGGTAGATGCAGAAAAAAATTATATTCAATTTGCAACCTGATGGAGGTCAGTATAGATAGACTAATAGAATGATGCTATGCCCAAAAGATTTTACTTCACTAGGTGCAGTAAAAAAATTGGTATTCTATACACAGGTGGTATATCTTGCAACACAGATAGGCTACTCCACTGACTAACACACTCTGCAATAGGCCAAAAAGGATTAGCTTTGCTAGATTCAGCCAAATGCTGTGAAAAAAACTTGCACAGCACTGGCACAGACCTGCCTGGCAAAAACTGATAGGAACTGATGTAACCTAGTCCTGAAAAGGACTGCAATTACAATTAGTCTTTACTCCCACAATCTATCTATTTAAGAGCACAGACCTGCCTGATAAAAGTCGTAGGAAATGCTGTAACCTAGTCCTTAAAAGGACTGCAATCACAACTATTCCCTACTCCCAAGCTATCTGTAGATTTGTGCGAAAATTGGCTTGAAATTAACAAGGTATAGCGCACACAGCAACAGCGGTGCCGTCTAACACGCAGCTGCAGCAGTGAGAAAATGGTGGCGACGGGGAAAATGGCTTGGTCTTATAGGGCAAGGACATGTGACATACACTGCCAATGACACATGCCCTTGCTTGTGTGAAAAACAGCAGTTCGCTCCGTGTGTGCGCTGCTGATAGGCTGACAGACTGCACCTCCCCACTGCAAATGCGGGAAAGAGAAAAAAAAATGGAGATCTTCATTATTCCTGCAGAGATCCATCCCCTGCCCCTCCCCCCACCCCGCTGTACACTCAAACTGCGTATTAACATTAATTTTCATCATTACTGAGAAAAAATCCAGTTATGATTTTGGTGCACGAACAGTTATCGAACATAACCTCGAACAGCCGAATTTTTCTCAAATCGTTCGTGTTCGCCGACCGGCTCGAACACCGCCCAAAACAGCTCGAATTTGAGATTGGCGAACAGTTCGAGTAGAACAACGCTCATCTCTAGTCATGAAGGGGATAAAGGGTGATGAGCAAGACAATCCCTCGGATCTGGAAAATGGAGTAGATAGCGCCATTCCTGTTTATGGTGGCCATCTTTTGAGCTGCCAGGTGACCATGAACAGTGCCCCCAATACATTGTGTCTGCAAAATTTTCCAGCAAGATCTGCATTCAAATAGCTAAATGGCGCATCTTCCTTTCTTAACCTGCCATGTGCCCAGATAATAGTGTACAGCCGTATATTGTGTATTGTCTGATTTGGCTGTGTAATGCGTTCCAACTGCAGGAAGACTGTGTACTGAGTGGGTGGAGTGCGTTCTAGAACAGGGGAGTTTGCGTTCCACTGTGGGATGAGGGATGGAGGCCATGCAGGACTATAGGACAAAAGAATAATAAGCCTGGAAATGTGACAGGGGGTGAACAGGTGTAAGTGGATCAGCCTGTGGGCCGTGGAGGATGATGATCAGTGATTAAAATAAGGAGAAGCCGTTCTGCAACATAAAGAATACAAAATAAATACCATGATAATGAAAGAAAATTAATCTCTCTAAAATGACATGCAAATACTGCATCTCAAAACACATATATGTACACTCCCAACAGTGAAAAACTCAAGGTTAACAAGAACAATGTGGTACATCTTATGCAGTGCTTCCTAAAATTATCACAGGAATGACAATAAATCATAATCCATATTGAGCCCCCTGGGGGTAAGAGTTTGTAGTTCATGGATCCAGAAGGCCTCCCTTATCTTCAGTAGGCGTACACAGTCACCTCCACATGTAGGGGGAAGCACCTGTTCAATGACCTGGAACTTGAGTTGAGATACTTATTATACCGCTATTATGTGCTCTCTATTGTAATTTTTTGCATTTTCAGATGATTATGAATTTCAGAATTACCTTATGACAGTTTGTTTCTAGTACTTTTTATGTTTTTGTCTGATATTTGTAGTTTTTATTTTTTTGTGTTTAAGCTGCAGCTTACTCTGATGAAGGTCTTGAGGACCGAAACGTTTGTACCTGTGTTGGACTGCAATTAATTACTTTAAAATTATGCCTGTTTGAGTGCCAAGTTTCATTTGCTATTTGAATGGTTTTGGACCCTACTTGCACACCTATTCCACCAGTGCTGCGGTTTTCTACACTATTATCTACTCCAGTACGTAAGCACACTGAAGTGTCATGTCCTCTTCCACGTTCTCGTATAATGCTGGGGAAACATCCAATATCATTGCACAATCTAACCTATCATGTGATTTCTTAAAAGTCCCTTCGAAGGAGACGTGAGGACGGAACTTAGAGCGAGAATTTCGCCACCTCACCAGCATCGAGTTGCATTGTGCCACATTGACAGAATATTTCAGAGTACAAAGGATCCCAAGGGGATTGAGGGTCCCAATTCGTCCAACCCTGTTTAGCAATCAGTCTGAGTACTGCATGAAATGTTAACATATCCTTAATAAATGCTCTTTCGATCTTATGACCCTAACAGTTGACTACTTACAGAAGGCTATTCTATCTATCAAGGAACAGGTAAAAAATATTAAGACTCAACTTGCTGCTACTATCTCTACAGAAGAACTCAGCACTAGTGATGAGCGAGTATGTTCTGTTAACCCTTTCGCCGAGTATGCTCGGGCCGAGCTCTGAGTATTTACAGCTGCTCGGTGATATGTTTGAATCGCTCCCGTGTGCATGATTTGCGACTGTTTGACAGTTTTAATACATGGGAGGAATGTCTATTTCTTACACATTCCTCACATGTAATAAAGCTGTCAAACAGTTGCAAATCATGCATACAGGAGTGATTCAAACATATCACCGAGCAGCAGTAAATACTCGGAGCTCAGCCCGAGCATACTCGGCGAAAGGGTTAACAGAACATACTCGCTCATCACTACTCAGCACTCTACAAAACAAAATCAAGACGAGCATCGACCAGTGTCAACGAGATACGGAGAGCAAGAAAAGGAATAAGTTTGCGAGAGATACCGAAGATTACGAGCAAGACTGGGTCTATAGATGGCAAAACAGATAGACCTCAAGAAATTATGCTCCCAGATTTACCAAATCCACTACATATTCTTCTACCTCCAGTTCGGACACGGACAGGAGGGACCTTTTTACCACTTCTGCTCCTTTTTTAGGTCAACGAAAAAGATATTCCCGATGCAGAAGACCAGAAGAGGTGGCCAACACAAGAGGAAACATGGACTTCATCCGAGTGATCCGCTCCCAGGCACAGCATGGTTGGTGGTAAATATCTCCTCTAGGACTTTGAGCATTGCACAACTTTCTGTACTACAGAAGGGGTTATCTTTTTGTCCCACAAACAAGTACAACACATTAAATATTGATATGCAGTTACAGTGTTTTTATCTCTCACTACGCCTTAGGACACACTTTGCCAATGACACACTAGGCAATACCTTTTCTATTCCCTCTACCCTCTCTGATATTAATACCTCCATCACGGCTGCTAGTCTCGGCCTACGTCCCAAAAGTTCATACAGACCTCCACATCACTTATATGCGCTCGAGACTTTCATTGGTTTCATGGATAGTGCCTTTCAGGACTTGCATTCCAAGGTAGACAAAGGGCTGCTTTATTATCAGTCCAATATTTCTCCCCTTAACAGTCAGACCCGCAGAAGCCTTCAGGAAGAGAGCAATCTTATCATCAAAGCAGCAGACTAAGGCAGCGTCATAGTAGTGATGTATAAAGGGGATAATCTCCTGGAAGTCAATAGACAACTTAACGATAACTCTACATACCAACGACTACCCCATCAAGTCAGGACTGCAATAGCATCTGTGTTGGAACATTTTCTCTCCAGAGGAGTGATTGATAGTAAGGCACGTCATTTTCTCACTAAGCAACATCCCATCACACTTGTCTTTTATGTGCTCCCCAAAATTCACAAAAGCCTTGACCATCCTCACGGTCGTCCTATAGTAACCTCAACAGATTTGCTTCTTTCACCTTTATCAATTTTCTTAGACAAAATATTGACACCTTTGATTAAAAAAAGTCCCTCCTTTTTACTAGATACAGGAGCTTTTCTCAGTTTTATCACTGACCTAAAATGTGTCCCCCCTAAATGCATCTTGGTTTCTTTTGATGTCAACAGCCTCTGTACGGGCATTCCACACTCCGAAGGTATACGTGCTTTACACAGTCTGTTGCTTGAGTCACAGACAGATCCCCTTATCATTGAACTTTGCATTGAACTCCTGATCTTAGTTCTTAACAAAAATGATTTCTTGTTTAAGATACTTACTTCCTGCAGACTAAAGGGACAGCGATGGGCTCTGACATGACCCCCCTTATGCCAACTCTCATATGGCCACCTTCAAGGCCCAAATATTTTACTCCAATCCATTCTTCCATACTCACTCCATCGCATGGAAAAGTTACATCGATGACATTTTTTGCATATCGGGGGGGGGGGTGTCCACAGGAATCTCTAAATGAGTTCTATGACCTTTTGAACTCCTCCTGGACAGACCTGGGCTTTACCATGACTCACAGTTCTCATCAAATCAGTTTCCTGGATACCATGGTCCTCAAGGACCAACAAGGATTACTAACCACTGACATACACAAAACCTACCGATCAAAACGGTCTCTTACACTTTACGAGTAATCACTCTTTACAAATGAAATGGTCAATTCCAAAATCCCAGTTCCAGCAGGTAAATAGGATAGTGAATAATGATCAATTACACTCACAGACGCTACCGGAGATGAGCCACAAATTTGAGGAAAGGGGTTATCCCCCTGAAATCCTACACCAACATAACACACCTTCAGCTCACACCCATCCTAAAACCATGAACCAGATTCTGTTTGTCCACACTTACCATCCGTTCGCATACATCTTGCACAAAACCATCCTGAGACATTGAAACATTCTACAATCTGCTTATCCCCACATCCCAGAGTTCCAACAACCATTTTTCCATGTTTCAAACAGGCACCCAATCTCAAGGATTCACTAGTTCGTGCCGACGTGGGCCTCACACATACCTGGGTTAAACAACGTTTTTTACAGATTCCTAAGAGGTGGACCTTCCCCTACTTGCAGTGCCACCAATGCAACAACGTCCTACATGGGAACACCATTTACCATCCCCATACTGGTAAACAATACCCGGTCAAAGGGTATTTTACCTGTTACATCAACTTCATATTATACTTCATTAAATGCCCTTGTGGTCTGGCATACATTGGTGAGAAGACACAACCACAAGCATAAGTCCACAATTAGATGTAAGAATCTACTACTACTCTTGCTACAACATTTTGTTACATTAGGCCATAACATATCTCAACTCAAGTTCCAGATTATTGACCAGGTGCTTTCCCCTAGACGCGGAGGTGACCGTGCACGCCTACTGAAGATAAGGGAGGCCTTTTAGATTCATGAACTTCAAACTCTTACCCCCAGGGGGCTCAATAGGAATTATGTTTAATTGTCATTCCTGTGATAATTTTAGAGAGAACTGCATAAGTTGTACCACATTGTTGTCAGCCTTGAGTTTTTCACTGTTGGGAGTGTACATATATGTGTTTTGAGATACAGTATTTGCATGTCATTTTAGAGACTAATTTTCTTTCATTATCATGGTATTTATTTTGTATTCTTTATGTTGCAGAACGGCTTCTCCTTATTTTAATCACTGATCATCATCCTCCACGGCCCACAGGCTGATCCACTTACACCTGTTCACCTCCTGTCATATTTCCAGGCTTATTATTCTTTTGTCCTATAGTCCTGCACGGCGTCCATCCCTCATCACACAGTAAAACGCAAACTCCCCTGTTCTGTAACGCACTCCACCCACTCAGAACACAGTCTTCCTGCTGTTGGAACGCAGGACGCAGCCTCTGACATGCACGTCCTGCACCGTGGAACGCACGTTTGCCCTCAGTTTCTCCAGTCACACCTCCTATGCCTTCAGGCAATTGATAGCAGCGCTTGACACGGCGTCACTTCCGGTGACGTCACTGCTATCCAGACACCGCCTCCTAACGCTTCAGTCCACTTCCAGGAACGTTACACCAGCGGCTCACCCTGATTGGTCTCCTGGGACATTAGTTCCCGCCACATATACTAGGCTTTCTCCTCCCTTAACATGGCGACCATAGGAATCAGCGGCGGATACCATGTTCCACGCCTGTCATACTTCCTGCTCTCACTACTGGGTATGTTTCTACATATATCTGCTGGTACCGATTGGATAATTCCCTATGAGGCTGGTGTTCTTATGGCTGTTTGTCTCCCTAGATCCTGTCTTTCCACTGAGACACTGTGTCCTTCCTGCTTTCACCTTTAACTATATTCCTAGCAGTCTGGTAGGTCACACTTATTATACAACCATTATGTGCTCTCTATTGCAATGATTTTGATTTTCAGATGATTATGAATTTCAGAAATACCTTATGACAGTTTGTTTCTAGTACCGTATTTTTCGGACTATAAGACGCACTTTTTTCCTCCAAAATTTTGGAGGAAAGTGGGGGGGTGCGTCTTATAGTCCGATATACATAAAATACTGTGGCTGTGGGTGGTGGGGGAAGCGACAGTGGCGGAGTAGCAGTGCACAGGAGCCGCCTGCTGCAGCCTACACTGTGCCCACTACTAAAGAAAATTAATATTCACTGCTCCCCACGCCCATGGCAGTGAATATTAATTTTCCTTAATAACCGGCACACTCTGCCTGCAGCGCAGCTCCTGGTAAGTATGGCACCCTGTATGTATGCCCCCCCTCATCCTGGTATGCATGGCCCCCTTCATCCCTGTATGTATGCCCCCCTCATCCCTGTATGCATGGCCCCCTTCATTCCTGTATGTATGGCCCCCCTCATTCCTGTATGTATGGCCCCCCTCATAGAATCATAGAATGGTTGAGTTGGAAGGGACCTCCTGGGTCATCTGGTCCAACCCCCTGCTCAAAGCAGTATTCACTAGATTATCTCAGACAGATGTCTGTCCAGCCTCTGTTTGAAGACGTCCATTGAAGGGGAACTCACCACCTCTGGTGGCAGCCTGTTCCACTCATTAATCACCCTAACTGTCAAAAAGTTTTTTCTAATATCTAATCTGTGTCTCCTCCCATTTAGTTTCATCCCATTGCTTCTAGTCTTTCCTTCTGCAAATGAGAATAAAGATGATCCTTCTACAATGTGACAGCCCTTGACATATTTGTAGACAGCTATTAAGTCTCCTCTCAGTCTTCTTTTTTGCAAGCTAAACATTCCCAAATCCTGCAACCGTTCCTCATAGGACATGGTTTGCAGACCAGTCACCATTCTGGTCGCTCTTCTCTGAACTTGCTCCAGTTTGTCTATGTCTTTTTTAAAATGTGGTGCCCAAAACTGTACACAGTATTCCAGATGAGGTCTGACCAAAGAGGAGTAAAGACCGATAATGACTTCACGTGATCTAGACTGTATGCTTCTGTTAATACATCCCAGAATTGTATTTGCCTTTTTTGCTGCTGCATCACACTGTTGACTCATGTTCAGTCTATGATCTATTAGTATACCTAAGTCTTTTTCACATGTACTGTTGCTTAGCTCTATTCCTCCCATTCTGTATATGCTTTTTTCATTTTTATTGCCCAAATGTAGTACTTTGCATTTTTCCCTGTTAAAAAACATTCTGTTGGTTGCTGCCCACTGCTCCAGTTTATTTAGGTCTTTTTGAATCTTCTCTCTCTCTTCTCTAGTATTAGCTATCCCTCCTAGCTTTGTGTCATCAGCAAATTTAATCAGTTTACCCTCAATTCCTTCATCTAAATCATTGATAAAGATGTTGAACAATACAGGTCCCAGGACGGAGCCCTGTGGTACCCCACTTGAGACATTCATCCAGCTGGATGTGAAGCCATTTACAACCACCCTTTGAGTCCGATCACTAAGCCAGTTATGAATCCACCTAACAGTTGCCTGGTCCATTGCATACTTGGTCATTTTTTCAATAAGGATGGTGTGAGATACTTTGTCAAATGCTTTGCTGAAGTCAAGATATACTATATCTACAGCATTTCCCTGATCCACCCAGTCAGTGATTCTGTCATAGAAGGAAATTAAGTTAGTCTGACATGACTTGTTAGTTACAAACCCATGCTGACTCTAGTTAATCACTTCATTCTTATCCATGTACTTACATACATGTTGTTTAATAATTTGTTCAAAGATCTTTCCTGGTATAGAAGTCAGACTCACCGGCCTATAGTTCCCTGGGTCCACCTTCTTCCCCTTTTTGAAGATAGGAACAACATTTGCTCTTCTCCAGTCTTCTGGGACTTCTCCTGTTCTCCAAGAATTTTCAAAGATTATGGAGAGTGGTTCTAAAATTTCTTCTACGATCTCCTTCAGTACTCTGGGGTGTAATTCATCTGGACCTGGAGACTTGAACTCATTTATGTTAGCTAAATATTCCCTCACAATCTTTCTGTTTACAGATAACTTGGATTCCTCTATTCCTTTAAAAGGACAGTGAAGATCAGTTGATGTTACATTTTCTTTCTGAGAGAAAACAGATGCAAAATAGGAATTAAAAAGTTCGGCCTTCTCAACATCCTCTCTTACCATTTCTCCATTTTCATCCTGTAAAAATCCTATAGCATCTTTGACTTTTCTTTTACTTTTGACATACCCCCAAAATCCTTTTTTATTGCTTTTGACATCTCTTGCAAGCCTTAATTCATTGTCAGCTTTAGCTAACCTGATACGTGCCCTGCAGGATCTGCAGACTGCATTATAATCTTCTTTAGATATGCCTCCCTCTTTCCATTTAATAAACATTTCTTTCTTTCTTTTTAGCATGTGTTTAAGTTCTGTGTTCATCCATCCTGGTTTCCTTAAATGCTTCCCATTCTTCCTACTTTTCGGGATTGTTAACGATTGTGCTTTGAGAATCTCATTTTTAAAAATTTCCCATCCTTCGTGGACATTTTTGTCCTTAAGGACATCCAGCCATTGGATCCCTCCTATTCTCTTTCTGAGTCTCTTAAAATCTGCCTTTCTAAAATCTAACCTTGAAGTTTGAGTCTTCACATGTCTTCCTCCTCTAGTTATCCAAAATTCTATAATAGCATGATCACTGCCTCCTAGGGTCCCAGCCACCTTTACCTCCTCAACCATTTCCTCCCTGTTTATAAGGATTAGATCCAAAGTAGCAGATCCCCTTGTTTTCTCCCCTACCTTTAGGAAGATAAAGTTGTCAGCAAGAGAGGATAAGAATTTGCTTGACCTGTTAGTTTTACTTGAGAGAGACTCCCAACAAATGTCTGGATAGTTGAAATCTCCCATGACCACTACGTCATATTTTTTGGAGAACTTGGTCATTTGATACATAAAGAGTTCATCCATATCTTCAGCTTGCCCAGGTGGCCTGTGGTAAATGCCTACAATGGTGTCCTTTCCGTTGTTCTCTCCTTGTATTCTTACCCAAACAGTTTCCACAGAACTCCCAGTCTCTGAAGCTTCAATCTCTGTGCAGATATACGCTTTTCTAACATACAATGCAACACCTCCTCCTCGTTTATCAAGTCTGTTTCTTGCAAATAAGTTGTATCCTTTTAGCCTTTTATTCCAATCATGTGTATCGTCCCACCAAGTTTCAGTGATTCCAATGACATCATATTCCTTTTCCTGCATTAGTAGTTCCAATTCTCCTTGTTTGTTGCCCATGCTTTGTGCATTTGCATAAAAACATTTTAGTTTGTGATTGGTTTCTCTTCCTCCCATATTTTTATTATTTAAATTGTTTTGTCTTTGTTCTTCCTTTCCACTTCCAGTAGCAGAGATCTCAATAGTATTTGTCAGCTGTATGGCTTTTTCTGGCCTTTTGCTTCCCTTCCCACATTGTTCTAGTTTAAAGCTCTTCTGATGAGTGTAGCAAGGCGACTTCCAAATACATGTTTTCCAGTCTTCGTAAGGTGCACCCCATCTCTAGCAAGTAGTCCATCGTATAGGTAATTCATTCCGTGATCCAGAAATCCAAATCCTTGTTGACGGCACCATCGACGTAGCCAGTATGTATCCCTGTATGTATGGCCCCCTCATCCAGGTATGCTTGGCATCCCCTGATCCCCTTCAAGCTGCACAGAAAAAAAATAAACTTTCATACTCACCTTCTCTCTCCTCCAGTGCTGTGTCCAGCTCTGTGCCGGAATAGTCACTGCTCCTCACACTGGGACTCTGTGCGTGGGGAGCAGTGAGCATTCATTCTCCCTAATAGCGCGCACACTGTAGCCGCAGCGCGGCTCCTGCTGCGCTCGGCTGTCAGCGTCCCCGCTATTAAAGGCCATGAATATTCACAACTTAACAGGGCATCATGACCACATTTTTTGCTTACTTTTTTTTTTCTATTTTCCTCCTCTAAAACCTAGGTGAGTCTTATAGTCCAAAAAATAAGGTACTTTTTATGCTTTTGTCTGATATATGTAGTTTTTAATTTTTTTGTCTTTATGCTGCAGTACACACTGATGAAGGTCTTGAGGACCAAAACAATTGTACCTGTGTTGGACTGCAATTAAATACATTACAATTATGCCTGTTTGAGTGCCAAGTTTCATTTGCTATTTGAATGGACCCTACTTGTTCACCTATTCCAGCAGTGCTATATTATCTGAGAAGAATCTGTGACTTCTCTGCATTTAGTGGTTACTACTCACCTGGACGGTTATCTGTAGGAATCTCCTCTTTACACCGCCCATCACCCCTTACATATGTCTCTGTAGTATTAATATGGGACAGATCTTCACCCTGAAACAAATATTGTAGAAGTCACAAACAGATGAGAAGTCCCATCTATGATCAGCTCTAATCCTGCCATCTCCACCGTTCTCATTACACAAGTATAAAACATATAATACTGGTGGATAAAACAAGACTGAACACAAGACCTTCAAAGCCTTCTACACATCATAGGGGAGATCTCAAGACACCTTCTCTCCATCTACCTGATGATTCTGAGGAACATTGAGATCTTCTTGTTTACAGTCCTGTGGAAGAAGAGGACGGGGACATCTCTCTGGTGTTGTCCTCTTACTGGACAGATCTGGAGGAAACACATACAGGGACTGAATTCATTCATTACATACAGATAATTATAGGCTGTGTGTATTTAGTCCTGTCTATTACCTGGTGATGTGAGGGGCTGGGGAACCTCCATCATGACGTCCTTGTACAGATCTTTGTGTCCTTCTAAATACTCCCACTCCTCCATGGAGAAATAGACGGCGACATCCTGACACCTTATAGGAACCTGACACATACAATGATACCATCATCCCCCCGATCACTCCATAGCGTTACTGTATAATGTCCCAGCATTCCCAGCAGTGTCACCTCTCCAGTCAGCAGCTCAATCATCTTGTAGGTGAGTTCTAGGATCTTCTGGTCATTGATGTCCTCATGTATCAGGGGGTGAGATGGAAGCTCCGTGATTGGGTTCAGGGTTCTTCCCCATCCCTCAGACACAGGGTCCTGACAGCGCTCACTAGAGGTCTTCTTCACTACTGTGTAATCCTGGTTATGGAGAGACACATTAATAAATCTCACTCCAGACATTTCCAGAGTCCTCACCTCTCCAGTTCTGTCCATCTGTTATTCCCATAGATAAGAATGATGTAATGTGACGTCATCAGAATCTCTCACCTCTCCAGTAAGCCAGAAGAGGATCTCTAGGGTGAGGTGTAATATCCTCTCCACCATCTTGTCCCTGTCCAAATCCATGTTTAATGGATGAATCAGAAAAATTTTCTTATTTAAAGGATCCGATATTGTAGAGACCTGAATGAGAAGATGATGAGCCGATGTAAATTCATAAAAATCCTGTGTAATAATACAATTACTGGAGATAATTAGGGGAAACAAAGGAGATTTACTATTTTATACTATTTAGTTTTCTTCTTTACATCTAGTAATAAAACCTATATATTTTAGGCCACAGATAACAAGCAGTTTCTTCCTTGGAGTCTGCAGCTGAACACGTTTCTCATAGACTCATCTTCCGTATTGCTAATTCTTGTCTTATTTACTGACACTGGAATCGGCATTAGCAAAACTGCAGGAGATATTAATAACACGTGACATGAGGAATAACTACTTCATGATGAGGACAAAATCTTCATCTTCTACGGCTCTAGAAACATATTTGGCCAGAGTCCTGTCACCCACTAGATCACCACCGGCCGTCTATATGAATGTTTCCGGACTGTAATCTTCTATCCCGTTAGATCTCAGGTCTGATTCACACACAGAAGTTTGAGACATTTATAAAAGCTTGTTTGTAAGAACACCAACACAAGAGGTATTTGATGCCAAATTCTCCATATACAATGTATTTTTTTTCTCTGGATATGATAGGAGTTTTTTAGCATTTTCATGTACCGTATTGGCGTATAAGACGACTTTTTAACCCCTGAAAATCTTCTCAAAAGTCAGGAGTAGTCTTATACGCCGGGTGTCATCTTATAGGACGTATACCCTTATACTCCGAATGCTGTGGGAGGAGGGGGTATATAAATATGATGTGTGGGGTGTGGGGGGAGCGGGGCACAGGAGGCTGCAGCCTACACTGTCCCCGCTACTAAAGAAAATGAATATTCAGTGCTCCCCATGCTCATGGAGCGTGGGGAGCACTGAATATTCATGCTCTTTAATAGTGGTACACAGTGTAGCCACGTTGCTGGCTCCTGCTGCTGCCGGAATTGCCTGTGCCAGCTGTTAAAGGACATGAATATTCAACCTCTCTCTACGTCCATGGGTGTGGGGAGGGGGTGAATATTCATGCCCTTTAATGAGCGGGCCAGGAGATAGCCGGCAGCAGCAGGTGCCGCAGCGCGGCTCTGCTGTGTGCCGGCTATGAAGGAGAGTGAAGTCACTGCTCCCCGCGCACACAGTCCTGGCATGGGGAGCAGTGACTTCCGGCAGCTGAGCTCTCCTTGTGAGCCGCGAATGGCAGTGACGTCATGCGCGGCTCACATGGAGAGATCAGTGCAGGCAGACAGGATGCAGTTCTGGAGGAGAGAGAAGAAAGGTGAGTAGGAGTGTTTATTTTTTTTTTATGTGCAGCATGATGGGGATTAGGGGGACCATGCATACCAGGACAGGGATGAGGGGTGCCATGCATACCGGGACAGGGATGAGGGGTGCCATGCATACCGGGACAGGGATGAGGGGTGCCTTGCATACCGGGACAGGGATGAGGGGTGCCTTGCATAGAGGGACAGGGATGAGGGGTGCCTTGCATAGAGGGACAGGGATGAGGGGTGCCATGCATACCAGGATGGACGGGTTCCAGGCATACCAGGATGGAGGGATGCACGTATAAAAGGAAGGGGGGGGGCATATATACCAGGATGGGGGATATTGTCAGAATTGGGGGACATTACCCCTATACTAGTGTCAGCAGAAGACCCCCTCCCCCTTAAAAGTACATCGTGAACATATTTTTTGCTTACATTTTTTTCTATTTTCCTCCTCTAAAACCTAAGTGAGTCTTATGGTCCGGTGCGTCTTATAGTCCGAAAAATAAGGTATTTATGGTAATTTATAAGCCCTCCCTGTCTCCAAGACTATCAGGGCAGTAGCACATCCCTCTGGCCCGCCCTTGTATCCTATTACTGGTACCTCCTTCTCTGCCTCTCTGATCTCGCTCCTGAGGACTGCAGTGATGAGGTGAGGGGGCGCCTCACCGGGAAAGTTTAAGTGAAGCAAGCTGCAGGCATCCCCCTCACCTTGTCACTGTAGTCCTCAGGAGCAAGATCAGAGAGGCAGAGAAGGAGGTACCAGTAATGATACAAGGGCCAGAGGGATGCGCTACCGCTCTGATAGTCTTGGAGACAGGGAGGGCTGGGCAGGCAGGGAGAGCTGACCAATCCAAGCAGGATTTGTATACAACTACCAGCCAATCGTCGGTAAGGTTCATCACTTTAAAATTACCATATTGAAATCAAATAGATTTTTTTTTAATTTTTACCGTATTTGCGTTAGAAGAGGGGTAGTCTTATACGGCGAGTATATCCCAAACTCTATATTTTAACTGGAAAAGTTGGGGGTCGTCTTATACTCCGGCAAATACGGTAGGTTTCCATATATTACATGAAAAACACCCCCAAAAAATACAATTGGGGATGGAGGTAGTGTGCGGACATTATACAGTGTGTGGGTGGATGGCGGTACTAGAGGGAACAGTATACTGTGTGTAGGGACCATGAAAGGGGCACTGTACTATGGGAGCAATACATGATTCCTTCACAAAATCACTATAAATATAACATTTTTAAAGCAACCCCATAATTTGTGAATCTTCAGGGTAAATCGCTTTCTAACCATTTGATTAGAGCTGATACTATTACGCTAAAGTGTCTAAACAGACTTTCTTTCAAATCCATAAAGGGGCACTTTTACGTGTTTGTCATTCCAGAACTGTGTGAGGATTATTAGAGGTGATAGTTTTCCCACCAATTAGAAGGGACACCTGTGGTTTTTACTGGCTATATTTCTGGTGTGAATTACTCGGTAAAGTGCCCTTATGTTAAAGGGGTTGTCCACTACTTTATATGATCCCTCAATGTATTCCCCCAGGGCCCATAAGTGTTTCTCTAAATACTCTGTGGTGCCTTTTCTGCCTGTGAGCGGCGCTATCACTGGCCGCTCACAGGCATCACGTGACCTACAGGTTCAGCCGGCTCTGACATCTGATGTCACGTCATGTTCCAGCTGCAGCAGGGGGTACTCACTTCTGAGTTCCACGGTGGATGCTGGGCTGTGGGTGGGGTTACCCTGCGCATCACACCCGGTATCCACCGCGCACTCTCCCTCTCCTCATTCACTGGGAAAGCACGCGGTGGATCCTGGGTGTGATGCACGGGGTAACCCCGCCCACAGCCCAGCATCCACTGCAGGGAGCGCGTCACTGATGTCACGCCTCACTTGACGTGACATCAGTGACGGGTCACGTGATGCCGCTGAGCGGCCAGCGATAGCGCCGCTCAGAGGCAGAAAAGGCACAGCAAGGTATTTTCAAAAACATTTCTGGGCCCCGGGGGGGGATACGTTGGGGGGGTTCATATAAAGTAGTGAACAACTTCTTTAAAGTGGACATTGGACAAACACCATGATCAATTACAATCAGACTGAAGGAACATCGCTCCTCTATTCGGCTCTAATGAGTCTAGGATGAAATCCACTGCGGCTGCTGCAAAAAAAAGAATGAAGAAGAGCAGAAGTTTGGTGAGACCACCGTGGCCAGACATTTCTCAGAGTTGGTGATAAAAGTTCTGAACTCCGACGGTCAGTGTTAGAAGAGACGACCGCAGCGGATTCACAATCACAACGCAGTAAACTTCTACAGAGACATGTTCTGGATTTACTCCCTGGAATCACTTTCTCCCAAAGTGTTAAATGACGTCTGTAACTTCAATGTCTTTCTATGAAGCTTCTTCTCTGAACTTTATTCCTCTGTTGTCTGTCCGGAGTTGTTTTCTAAAAAAATATTTTTGTGTGGTTTTTTTTCTTTTAGTTTACTGGGTTAGTAATGGGGGTGTCTGATAGACGCTTCTCCAATACTAACTGTTAGGATTGATAACAGTTGACAAGACACAGCTGACGTAAACTCAAAAAATATTACCCTGGTTGCCAACATACCAGGGCAATTGGGAAGAGGCAGGCAAAGTGCCAAAATTTGTCGCATCAAATTGGATTTTCCAATTCTGGGGCTGCTGCGGACTGGTATTTTTAGGCTGGAAGGGGCCAATATCCATGGACCTTCCCAGCTGGATAATATCAGCCCCAAGCTGTTTTCTTTACCTTAGGTGGTTATCAAAAATAGGGAGGGGGACTCCACATCATTTTTTTAAATTCATTATTTATTTAATAGGTTTAAAAAAGGTGAAATACATCCTTTACTGCCAGATGGAAGGAACTAAAGGGTGCAACTTTATAGTATTTAGGGGGAGGGAGAGGACATTAATCTAAGCACTCCCTCCTATAACAACTCTCCTTGAACTACCGTACTTTCTGAGGACAGTGGGCCGAGCATCGCATTGCGGGGTCTTCTGTAAGACCCAAGAACTAGTGATCAGCGAATGGTCTTTAGATAAGGGGTTAACCGAGCACGCCCGAGCATAACTGAGTGTCATCGGAGTGCTCGTATATCATGTTCGAGTCCCTGTGTCTGCATGATTTGCGGATGTTAGACAGCCTCAACACATGCAGGGATTGCCTGTTTGTTAGGGAATCCTCACATGTTGAAGCTGTTTAACAGCCGCAAATCATGCAGACACAGGGACTCGAACATGATATACGAGCGCTCCTATGATACTCAGTTATGCTCGAGCGTGCTCGGTTAACCCCTTATCGGAGCACGTTCCCTCATCACTACCAATAACAAGATGCGGCCGGCCAATCGCAGTAATGCTAGTAGAAAACATGGCTACAGCACTACAGTGTATGGCAGGCAATGCCCAAATGTACATTGTCTGAATAACAGACACAAGACATACGGGGCGCGGTCTAGAACTCCCCCGATACTCGATCCAGTAATGGAGAGAAATCACCAGTATCTACATTACTGTGCTGGAGCTAGGAGAGGAATAATGGCGTTGTGTGAGGACTTCTCTGGGCTTCTGTCCTTCATCCTGCAGTCGTCTGAATGGATCTAATGTGGACGGGAACCAGCTAAGCCGCATTCTGTCCACAGCTGTTACCTCACTGTTCACACCACACAGAGACCCCAAAAGAGTCTCGGTGCTGAAGGGGTTAATGCCCCCTGCGCCCAGTAATGGGGGTCTCCACATACCTCCACCTGCAGAGCCGCCACCACATATATGGCAGTTCTGTGCGCACAGGACCTGTGATGAGGTCACAGGAGGGGAGGAGTCAGGGGTCACATGATCAGGGGCCTCAGTGGATGCAGGACTCTGCTGTGCTGGTTGTCATGGTGCTGGATGAGGTGAAGTTTATGTGTGGGGTCAGGAGGGGTTTACAGGGGGGATGTAGCAGAGCCGCGTGTGTACGAGGTGTACGGAGCAGAGCCGCGTGTGTACGAGGTGTACGGAGCGGAGCCGCGTGTGTACGAGGTGTACGGAGCAGAGCCGTGTGTGTACGAGGTGTACGGAGCAGAGCCGTGTGTGTACGAGGTGTACGGAGCGGAGCCGCGTGTGTACGAGGTGTACGGAGCAGAGCCGTGTGTGTACGAGGTGTACGGAGCAGAGCCGCGTGTGTACGAGGTGTACGGAGCGGAGCCGCGTGTGTACGAGGTGTACGGAGCGGAGCCGCGTGTGTACGAGGTGTACGGAGCAGAGCCGCGTGTGTACGAGGTGTACGGAGCAGAGCCGCGTGTGTACGAGGTGTACGGAGCAGAGCCGTGTGTGTACGAGGTGTACGGAGCAGAGCCGTGTGTGTGCGAGGTGTACGGAGCAGAGCCGTGTGTGTACGAGGTGTACGGAGCAGAGCCGCACGTTTACGAGGTGTACGGAGCAGAGCCGCGCGTGTACGAGGTGTACGGAGCAGAGCCGTGTGTGTACGAGGTGTACGGAGCAGAGCCGCGTGTGTACGAGGTGTACGGAGCGGAGCCGTGTGTGTACGAGGTGTACGGAGCAGAGCCGTGTGTGTACGAGGTGTACGGAGCAGAGCCGCTAGTGTACGAGGTGTACGGAGCAGAGCCGCGCGTGTACGAGGTGTACGGAGCAGAGCCGCGCGTGTACGAGGTGTACGGAGCAGAGCCGCGTGTGTACGAGGTGTACGGAGCAGAGCCGTGTGTGTACGAGGTGTACGGAGCAGAGCCGTGTGTGTACGAGGTGTACGGAGCGGAGCCTCTCGTGTACGGAGCGGAGCCGCACGTGTACGAGGTGTACGGAGCGGAGCCGCGTGTGTACGAGGTGTACAGAGCGGAGCCATGTGTGTACAGAGCCATGTGTGTACGAGGTGTGCGGAGCTGTGTGTGTATGAGGTGTACGGAGCGGAGCCGTGTGTGTATGAGGTGTACACAGCGGAGCCATGTGTGTATGGAGCCGCGTGTGTACGGAGCCGGGTATGTACGCTGTATACAGCTGTATACTCCCAGGTTCGGACGGAGACACCGCGGCTCTTTATCAGACTGTAGAAGAACTGACTCTGGACACTCGGTAAAACTGCGCTCGGACGTCTCTTGTTTCTCGCACAGATATTGATAACATAAGATGGAGTCAGACGAACCCTCCTACAAAACCTGATAACAAAGTCATTACTACAGGACTGGATGAGAAAGGGATTTATTCTACAAGAAACGCTGTGGCCACAAATGAGAGAATCCGGGCCCCGTGGCTGGATACTCCGGGCCCCCAGCGTGTTAGGACCAGACGGGGTCTTTGTCCCTGGAGCTTCTCTGCTCGGTATAATGAGACTCTGATCTTGTTCTTATAAAGAGGGTTGGAGTAAAATAGAAGCTGCCTGAATATGAGGACCTTGTCTGATCTCTATGTCCTTGTGTACAGAGCTATGGAGATAGTGCTATTCTCTGTATAATAGATGTGATGTCGCTGGAGCCCTAATATTTATGTACAGGGGTCTCTGTAGTACAGTGTCCATTTTAGGATATGATCAGATATCAAAAATCAGAATGATGTCAGTTTGAGGTTAAATACCATGACTGACAAGTGATCCTGACAAGTGATTCTGAAAAGTGATTTTGACAAGTGACTTTTACAACTGTAATAATAATGAAACTCATTGGGACTTATGCACAGACTGCAAGCAAGCCAAATTCAAATGATGTTTGATTTTGATGTGTGAGTCTGATGTGTGACTTTCTTCAAACTTCAGAATGAGAATCACAATGACTTTTTGTCACCGTGAGTATTTTCATGGTGAATCTCATAAGACAAGAAAAGCTGCCAGTTCCTAGAATCATAGAATCATAGAATGGTAGAGTTGGAAGGGACCTCCTGGGTCATCTGGTCCAACCCCCTGCTCAAAGCAGGATTCACTAGATCATCTCAGACAGATGTCTGTCCAGCCTCTGTTTGAAGACGTCCCTTGAAGGGGAACTCACCACCTCTCGTGGCAGCCTGTTCCACTCATTAATCACCCTAACTGTCAAAAAGTTTTTTCTAATATCTAATCTGTGTCTCCTCCCATTTAGTTTCATCCCATTGCTTCTAGTCTTTCCTTGTGCAAATGAGAATAAAGATGATCCTTCTACAATGTGACAGCCCTTGACATATTTGTAGACAGCTATTAAGTCTCCTCTCAGTCTTCTTTTTTGCAAGCTAAACATTCCCAAATCCTGCAACCGTTTCTCATAGGACATGGTTTGCAGACCAGTCACCATTCTGGTCGCTCTTCTCTGAACTTGCTCCAGTTTGTCTATGTCTTTTTTAAACTGTGGTGCCCAAAACTGTACACAGTATTCCAGATGAGGTCTGACCAAAGAGGAGTAAAGACCGATAATGACTTCACGTGATCTAGACTGTATGCTTCTGTTAATACATCCCAGAATTGTATTTGCCTTTTTTGCTGCTGCATCACACTGTTGACTCATGTTCAGTCTATGATCTATTAGTATACCTAAGTCTTTTTCACATGTACTGTTGCTTAGCTCTATTCCTCCCATTCTGTATATGCTTTTTTCATTTTTATTGCCCAAATGTAGTACTTTGCATTTTTCCCTGTTAAAAACCATTCTGTTGGTTGCTGCCCACTGCTCCAGTTTATTTAGGTCTTTTTGAATCCTCTCTCTCTCTTCTCTAGTATTAGCTATCCCTCCTAGCTTTGTGTCATCAGCAAATTTAATCAGTTTACCCTCAATTCCTTCATCTAAATCATTGATAAAGATGTTGAACAATACAGGTCCCAGGACGGAGCCCTGTGGTACCCCACTTGAGACAATCATCCAGCTGGATGTGAAGCCATTTACAACCACCCTTTGAGTCCGATCACTAAGCCAGTTATGAATCCACCTAACAGTTGCCTGGTCCATTGCATACTTGGTCATTTTTTCAATAAGGATGGTGTGAGATACTTTGTCAAATGCTTTGCTGAAGTCAAGATATACTATATCTACAGCATTTCCCTGATCCACCCAGTCAGTGATTCTGTCATAGAAGGAAATTAAGTTAGTCTGACATGACTTGTTAGTTACAAACCCATGCTGACTCTGGTTAATCACTTCATTCTTATCCATGTACTTACATACATGT
Organism: Phyllobates terribilis; assembly: GCF_046119375.1. Taxonomy (NCBI): domain Eukaryota; kingdom Metazoa; phylum Chordata; class Amphibia; order Anura; family Dendrobatidae; genus Phyllobates; species Phyllobates terribilis. Next base: position 11,077,545 of record NW_027362795.1, on the reverse strand, counting down.
TGTTTAATAATTTGTTCAAAGATCTTTCCTGGTATAGAAGTCAGACTCACCGGCCTATAGTTCCCTGGGTCCACCTTCTTCCCCTTTTTGAAGATAGGAACAACATTTGCTCTTCTCCAGTCTTCTGGGACTTCTCCTGTTCTCCAAGAATTTTCAAAGATTATGGAGAGTGGTTCTAAAATTTCTTCTACGATCTCCTTCAGTACTCTGGGGTGTAATTCACCTGGACCTGGAGACTTGAACTCATTTATGTTAGCTAAATATTCCCTCACAATCTTTCTGTTTACAGATAACTTGGATTCCTCTATTCCTTTAAAAGGACAGTGAAGATCAGTTGATGTTACATTTTCTTTCTGAGAGAAAACAGATGCAAAATAGGAATTAAAAAGTTCGGCCTTCTCAACATCCTCTCTTACCATTTCTCCATTTTCATCCTGTAAAAATCCTATAGCATCTTTGACTTTTCTTTTACTTTTGACATACCCCCAAAATCCTTTTTTATTGCTTTTGACATCTCTTGCAAGCCTTAATTCATTGTCAGCTTTAGCTAACCTGATACGTGCCCTACAGGATCTGCAGACTGCATTATAATCTTCTTTAGATATGCCTCCCTCTTTCCATTTAATAAACATTTCTTTCTTTCTTTTTAGCATGTGTTTAAGTTCTGTGTTCATCCATCCTGGTTTCCTTAAATGCTTCGCATTCTTCCTACTTTTCGGGATTGTTAACGATTGTGCTTTGAGAATTTCATTTTTAAAAATTTCCCATCCTTCCTGGACATTTTTGTCCTTAAGGACATCCAGCCATTGGATCCCTCCTATTCTCTTTCTGAGTCTCTTAAAATCTGCCTTTCTAAAATCTAACCTTGAAGTTTGAGTCTTCACATGTCTTCCTCCTCTAGTTATCCAAAATTCTATAATAGCATGATCGCTGCCTCCTAGGGTCCCAGCCACCTTTACCTCCTCAACCATTTCCTCCCTGTTTATAAGGATTAGATCCAAAGTAGCAGATCCCCTTGTTTTCTCCCCTACCTTTTGGAAGATAAAGTTGTCAGCAAGAGAGGATAAGAATTTGCTTGACCTGTTAGTTTTACTTGAGAGAGATTCCCAACAAATGTCTGGATAGTTGAAATCTCCCATGACCACTACGTCATATTTTTTGGAGAACTTGGTCATTTGATACATAAAGAGTTCATCCATATCTTCAGCTTGCCCAGGTAGCCTGTAGTAAATGCCTACAATGGTGTCCTTTCTGTTGTTCTCTCCTTGTATTCTTACCCAAACAGTTTCCACAGAACTCCCAGTCTCTGAAGCTTCAATCTCTGTGCAGATATACACTTTTCTAACATACAATGCAACACCTCCTCCTCGTTTATCAAGTCTGTTTCTTGCAAATAAGTTGTATCCTTTTAGCCTTTTATTCCAATCATGTGTATCGTCCCACCAAGTTTCAGTGATTCCAATGACATCATATTCCTTTTCCTGCATTAGTAGTTCCAATTCTCCTTGTTTGTTGCCCATGCTTTGTGCATTTGTATAAAAACATTTTAGTTTGTGATTGGTTTCTCTTCCTCCCATATTTTTATTATTTAAATTGTTTTGTCTTTGTTCTTCCTTTCCACTTCCAGTAGCAGAGATCTCAATAGTATTTGTCAGCTGTATGGCTTTTTCTGGCCTTTTGCTTCCCTTCCCACATTGTTCTAGTTTAAAGCTTTTCTGATGAGTGTAGCAAGGCGACTTCCAAATACATGTTTTCCAGTCTTCGTAAGGTGCACCCCATCTCTAGCAAGTAGTCCATCGTATAGGTAATTCATTCCGTGATCCAGAAATCCAAATCCTTGTTGACGGCACCATCGACGTAGCCAGTTGTTCACCTGTAGAATCTTATTCCACCTCATTGTTCCATGGCCATCCACTGGGAGGATGGATGAGAAGACCACCTGCGCTCCCAATTCTTTCACTTTCTTGCCTAAGTCTTCAAAGTCACTGCAGATGGTTTCCAGGTCCTTTCTTGCGGTGTCATTTGTCCCCACATGTATTAGCAGGAATGGGTAGTGATCTGTAGGTCTGAAGAGTCTTGATATCCTGTCAGACACATCTTTAATTTTTGCTCCTGGAAGACAGCACATTTCTCTTGAGGTTATGTCTGGTCTGCAGATAGCGGCCTCTGTTCCTCTTAACAGGGAATCCCCCATGACCACCACTCTCCGTTTTTTCTTCACAACATTCTTCTTTCTCCATCCAGGAGGATTCTGAGGGCTTACAAGGTTATTCATTGCCGGCAAAGTCTTATTTTGCTGTATTTCTTCATGGTTCTCCTGAGTGAGAGCCTGGTACTGGTTCCTGAGCAGTATGGGTGCTGACTGCCTCTCGATCCTCCTGCTTCTGTGGGTCACATGCTTCCATTCCTCTGTTTCGTCAGGTGCAGTTCGAATTTCTTCTCTTTCTGAATCATGAAGAGATAATTCTGCTCTGTCTAAGAACTCTTCACCTTCCTTAATGATTTTCAAGGTAGTTAACCTCTCTTCTAGATTTCGCAACTTTTCCTCCAACAGGGACACAAGCTTGCATTTCTGGCATGTGAAGTTTGGCTTTTCCACTGGCAAGTCTGTGAACATGTAGCAGGATATGCAGCTCACCAAATGGCTCCTGGACTCTTCCATGTTCTTATTGTTAATGTTCTGAAAACAGTGAAAAAAGCTTAAAAAAAAAGCGGTTTACCGATGTCCTCTTTTCAGCTCCAACAGCCAAAATCCAGTGTTCTTTGAGCTCGCGGAGACTCTTCACTTACCCCAAAATGCAGTGGGAATATGCAAATTATCTCCTCAGGACTCCTCCCCTGGTTTGCCGATGTCCTCTTTTCAGCTCCAACAGCCAAAATCCAGTGTTCTTTGAGCTCGCGGAGACTCTTCACTTACCCCAAAATGCAGTGGGAATATGCAAATTATCTCCTCAGGACTCCTCCCTCCTATCACTTTCCTGGATAGCTCAATGGTAAGGCATCAGCCTCTGAAACTAAAGTGTCATTGTTCAAATCCCATTAGGAATATTATTATTTTTAAATTATGCCTGTTTAGCACACAAACTACAGGGCTGTTTTACTTTTAATATCTGACATTTTGATTGTCATCCTGACGTGTTAAGAGTTTCAGACAAGCTGTCTATTTGCATGGTAAATTACATAGCCAAACTAAATTGGGAGGCACTAATTTACTACATATCTATTTCCAAGTGACTGTACATTTACATAATTTCTTAAAGGGGTCTAATGATAACATTTCTTTATTGTCAATTTTTCTTTCCATCCACCCAAGAACTGGCTGCAAACTCCCAATTTACTTTTGCTATGTAATTATTATTATATATCACTACCTAAATAATCAAATAATGAACCTACAGTGTAATGGTAAGGCATATGTGTCACATAGTTTTGGTTTGAAAGGATAATAATAATAGTCATAGTAATAATAATAATACATTATTAGTAATAATAATAAAAAGTTGAGTGTCCCTACTGGGACTTGAACCACCCAAAAGCATATTTTTCCCAGTCAACACACTTACCAGTGAGCTATACACTTATTAAAGAGAATTAGGCTGTGTGCCCACGTAGCATTTTTCAAGCGTATATGCTGCGGAATTTCCGCAGCGTAAACGCTTGAAAAACGCATGTATATCCGCACCCCATGGTCCCCAATGGGATTCCGCAAGTTCTATGCACATGCTGCGGATTTTTCCGCAGCGTTTATGCCGCGTTCAAAAATCCACAGCATGTCATTTAATTTTGCGTTTCCGCAAGCGGAATTGCCTTTGTCCAATGCATAAAAAACACAAGGCAATTCCGCATGTGGAAAACGCGTGATAAACGCGCGAAAAATGCGCGATAAACGCGTGCGGAATTCCGCATGCGTTTTTCCGGGAGAGGACTTGCATTTATGCAGTTTCTGCTTCATAAATGCAACGTGGGCACATAGCCTTAAGCATTTTACTTGGGTATGTTATTTCAAGTGTAATCAGGACTTTCACACAGTCATTGTCCAAACCAAATTCAAATGATGTATGAGTTTGATGAATGAGTTTGATACCTGACTTTCATCACACATCAAAATCAGAAGGACTTCCAGACACCATGAATATTTGCATAGTAAATATCATAAACCAAGAAAAAACATCTGGCAGCATCATTTGAGCTTATGGCAGAATGGTAACTCTCTAGCCTCACAGAGTGGGCGTTCTGAGTTTACATCGCTGGTGCAGAAAAAATAAACTATTGCTTTTTAAATGATGCTGGCGAGCACACAAACTTCACTGATGCTTGGCTTTGATATCTGACTTTTCTCACACATCAGAATAAGAATCACAATTACTTTTAGACCCCCTGAGTATTATCATGGTTAATCTCATAAGCCAAGAAAAACCTGTAGGGACACTGAACTTTTTATTATTAATTATTATTATTACTACTATTATTATTATTACTATTATTATCCTTTCAAACCAAAACTATGTGACACAGATTCCTTACCATTAAACTATAGGTTCATTATTTGATTATTTAGGTAGTGATATATAATAATAATTACATAGCAAAAGTAAATTGGGAGTTTGCAGACAGTTCTTGGGTGGATGGAAAGAAAAATTGACAATAAACAAATTTTATCATTAGACCCCTTTAAGAAATTATGCAAATGTACAGTCACTTGGAAATAGATATGTAGTAAATTAGTGCCTCCCAATTTACTTTGGCTATGTAATTTACCATGCAAATAGACAGCGTGTCTGAAACTCTTAACACGTCAGGATGACAATCAAAATGTCAGATATTAAAAGTAAAACACCCCTGTAGTTTGTGTGCTAAACAGGCATAATTAAAAAAAAAATAATAATATTTCTATAGGAAACTGTGACGTGGTGGCTTCAGAAGCTGATGCCTTACCATTGAGCTATCCAGTCAAGTGATAGTAGCTAGAAGCTTTTTTTGTCTTATGAGATCAACCATGAAAATAGTCCGGGTGACTAAAAGTCATTGTGATTCTGATGTTTGAAGAAAGTCACACATCAGACTCACACATCAAAATCAAACATCATTTGAATTTGGCTTGCTTGCATTTTGTTCATAAGTCCCAATGAGTTTCAATCAGGTTTGCACTGAAAATCATATAACCAAATATAACTCTTAGGTTATTTTAACTGAGTTAATAGCTCAGTGCTTAGTGCGCTGGTTTTTAGAAACAGAATTTTGGGTTCAAGCCCCATCAGCGAACCGTGACTTTTTTTTTTTTTTTTTTAAATTATTATTATTATAGTTGTAAAAGTCACTTAAAGTCACTTGTCAGAAACACCTGTCAGACAGGGTATTTAGCCTCAAACTGACATCATTCTGATGTTTGATTTTGATATCTGATCATGTCCTTAAATGGACACTGTACTTGTGTGTGATGTCGCTCCTCTCTTCCCTTTCTGGGTGTTTGTAACAGGATAAGAGAGGATGAAATTTAGGATCACAGTGTGGAGCCATTTTGTTGGTGACTGCCAGTGATACTGACAAGTACAGTGTCACCGAGGACTGCCGGCAGCCCCACTTCTGTTAGTGCTGCTCTCTGTGTCATAAGCTGGGGTTAGATACTGTTGTGGTAGCCCTTCCAAGAATTTGGATTGAGATAATTATCTCCAAATCTGCCATTTTTGGTTCAAAATAAATAAACACGATGCATCGGAGAAATAAAATAACATACAGCCAGTGTCTGAGTGTATAATTCTTGTCTGCCCTCAGAACCCAGGCAACAAGTACTTTATTACATCCCCAGAAGAAAGCGGATGGCTAACATTATCTAAGAAAGAAAGTATTTTAATTGGAAATAACAGTCCTTGAAAGCAGCTCTGTCTAATTTACTATACTTTTAAAAACAAAGAAGGAAAGCTTAACACGAAGACAGCTCTATATTTCATACAATGCCGTGTTATCGCTTTTATGAGTAACACTTATAAGACTAATATTAAAATATTAAATTATCAAAAATATATAGGTAGATTTAATTGTCTAAAATAATAATCAAAGTAAAGTATAAATATTTACCATAATAATACGCGGAGTGTTACACACACTGGGATTATTCACAGCACATGATACACTACACATATCTAGATATAGGGCTCAGTGTAGTGTGTCACATGATGGGATTAGATACACCAGTCCAGGGCGTATCGCACACGATGACGGGATTAGATACACCGGTCCGGGGCATATCTCACACGACGACGGGATTAAATACACCGGCCTGGGGAGTATCGCACATTTTGTTGGTGACCGCCAGCGATACTGACAAGTACAGTGTCACTGAGGACAGCCGGCAGAGCTGATCCTGATAGATGGTGCTGCTTGCTGTATCATAAACTGGGGTTAGATATGTGGAATGTATCACATGCGCGATTAGATACGCTTAGAGTAACACATGCTGCTATTAGATACAGGACTAAGTGTAGTGTATCACATTATGGGATTAGATATTGAGCTCAGCAGAGTGTATCATACAGGATGGGATTAGATACACAGTTTCTAATGTATGGAGCAGGGTCACACATTACACCACTGCTCCCATAGAAGTGGACGGAGAGGGGTCACACCTTACACCACTGCTCCCATCGATGTGGACGGAGAGGGGTCACACATTGCACCACTGCTCCCATAGAAGTGGACGGAGCGGGGTCACATGACACCACTGCTCCCATAGAAGTGGACGGAGCGGGGGTCACACATGACACCACTGCTCAAATAGAAGTGGACGGAGCGGGGTCACACATGACACCACTGCTCCCATAGAAGTGGACTGAGCGGGGTCACACCTTACACCACTGCTCCCATAGAAGTGGACTGAGCGGGGTCACTTTTATGGGGGGAGGAGAGTTTTTGCTAAAAAAAACAAACAAAAACCTGTTGTCCAAGTATCAGGACACCACTGCTCCCATAGAAGTGGACTGAGCGGGGTCACACATGACACCACTGCTCCCATAGAAGTGGACTCAGTGGGGTCACACATGACACCACTGCTCCCATAGAAGTGGATGGAGTGGAGTCACACATGACATCACTGCTCAAATAGAAGTGGACCGAGCGGGGTCACACATGACACCACTGCTCCCATAGAAGTGGACTGAGCGGGGTCACACCTTACACCACTGCTCCCATAGAAGTGGACTGAGCGGGGTCACTTTTATGGGGGGAGGAGAGTTTTTGCTAAAAAAAACAAACAAAAACCTGTTGTCCAAGTATCAGGACACCACTGCTCCCATAGAAGTGGACTGAGCGGGGTCACACATGACACCACTGCTCCCATAGAAGTGGACTCAGTGGGGTCACACATGACACCACTGCTCCCATAGAAGTGGATGGAGTGGAGTCACACATGACATCACTGCTCAAATAGAAGTGGACCGAGCGGGGTCACACATGACACCACTGCTCCCATAGAAGTGGACTGAGCGGGGTCACACCTTACACCACTGCTCCCATAGAAGTGGACTGAGCGGGGTCACTTTTATGGGGGGAGGAGAGTTTTTGCTAAAAAAAACAAACAAAAACCTGTTGTCCAAGTATCAGGACACCACTGCTCCCATAGAAGTGGACTGAGCGGGGTCACACATGACACCACTGCTCCCATAGAAGTGGACTCAGTGGGGTCACACATGACACCACTGCTCCCATAGAAGTGGATGGAGTGGAGTCACACATGACATCACTGCTCAAATAGAAGTGGACCGAGCGGGGTCACACATGACACCACTGCTCCCATAGAAGTGGACTGAGCGGGGTCACACCTTACACCACTGCTCCCATAGAAGTGGACTGAGCGGGGTCACTTTTATGGGGGGAGGAGAGTTTTTGCTAAAAAAAACAAACAAAAACCTGTTGTCCAAGTATCAGGAATTCCACATATTCACAAGGATCAAATGGAATCTACAGGACGGTGAGGAGTGTGCTTCCAAAGCATACAACCACGTGGAGGTCTGCGGAACACAGAAAAGCCACAAAGGACCATCCATTGACGGTTGAATCAATCCAGGAGGGGAAAAGCCATTCCATAGGTGAGAAATGGATTTGTTCATAGTCATACAGATGCACAATTATGGTCTATTAGTATAGCCAATGTGAAGCAGAGAATCTTAGTATTGATAAAAGGTTTCTCTCTGTAAAAAAGTTAGAGAAAACTTCAAAATGTGATGCATATGGTCCGTGTGTACAATAATTTAGTCTTCGAAAAAACAGGTGGACACACAAGAGACCAGTCATACTGAGACACAAGACACTGACGGGGATTACTTTGATTGTCCAAATTGTTTGATTTTGGCAGAACATATTGAACAATTGGAGGATCAAATTGATACTCAGACAGAGTTATTGTCCAAATTACACCAAGACATAAAAAAGGTTTCTGTTCATACAAGATCCAATAGTAAAAGTGAAGATAATGCCTCCACATCATTCGTACCAGACACACAAAGTCCAGATGTTTCAGGAGAAGCTTTACAGGGAAATGAATTACTAAAGAAAAAATTACATGACAGAGTAGCACGAATCAATCTTAAAATACACGATCAATTAATGAAAATTGTAAAAGACATTCCAAAGTACAATGAGAAGATGGATGATTTTGATAATGCCGACATTTTTGAATCTAATAAAGATAAATTCAATTTTAATGATGAACAGAAAAACAAGACATTTAGAGTTTGGTTACCCTCACATATGGCAAAAAGATTTCAGACCACACCCAGACTAAATGAGGATAATGAGCTGACACATACTACAAAAGAAGACAGACTTAGACAATTGCTATTATTTACCACAGGAGACATGCCCTCTCTTGACATTTTGCATCAATTGAGTGCGAGTGTCCATGATGACCCGTTTGCTTTTTTGGTCAAATTTGAACAGGTCTATAGAATGGTGATGCCTATTGTGGGGCCTAATGAGGAACCAACATCGATGATCAAATTTTATGTAACAAAATTCAAGTATCTAGATCCTGTTTCAGTGCAATTGGCTAGTGCTCTGACATCATTGCAGGAGGCAACAACTTTTATCGACACAATTAGGAGATCCATAAAACGGAATCAGGTCACGGCAAAAATAGCTGTAGTTGATGAGGAAAAAGATAGACAACTGACATCAGAGAAAACTCAACCAAAACCTAAACCCACATTAACATCCAGGAATAGAGAGAGATTACACTGAACATAAAGGTAAAAATATCACACAAAGGAACAATATTCATTGTTATTTTTGTGGTATACCTGGACACTTAAAGTGGCAATGCAGAAAATTTTTGAGAGCAGAATCAGAGGCAGGTACATTGAGAAAAGGTAAGCTTGGAAGGAAAAATGGACTCATACCAGAATCATCCATCAAACCTTCTGCCCATCCATTCAATTCTCCCACATCCCCTCACACTGACAATACTCAAACACAGTCACAATAAGCTCCATTAATCAGACAGAGCAGAGAGATGACAGTGAAGAAGTCAAATTCCTGGGACAGTGCTTGTAAAAGAGACACTGGTCTGCTTCCATCTCCTCCATCTTTCTGACTAGCAAAGAATGCTCCCACACCCAATCCATTGGAATTTGTGACTCGAGTTACATTGGATGACTGTGGAAGACCGTTTCTCAGGGTGATTTTGGCAGAACAAAGTGCTGTGTTTCTCATTGATACAGGGGCACAATTAAGTGTTACTAACCTTGATTTGATGGTAAAATCAGAATCTCCAAGTTGTAATGTTATCGGATTCAGCGGAAAAGGAAAAACAAAAGCAAAGCTCGTTCCCAATGTTATGTTGGAAATACCAGGTTCTTTTAAAACAGAAATTGACATTTGGTATTGTCATGATTCTGAGAATATACTTGGCACAGATTTTATGCAGAAATTTGGATGGGTAATTGATCTAGGGAATCAAGTGATCTGGAAAGATTCTAATGGACGTAAACCTGTAGTCATTGACCCTAGTGAATATAGCCATGTTGGAAGTATTTGCTTGAATGATGTTTTGTGTCATCAGATCATTTGTGGCCTGAAACTGGTGGTGATGAGGTACTGACTGAAATTGTACAATGTTTTCCTTCTCTTTGGGCTCAGTTCAGGAATGAGGTGGGTACAATGAAGGATTTTGTTGTGAATGTAAAAGGACGTGATCCTCCTCCACAGCGTCAGTATAAATTGCCTCCAGATTCAATTGGTTCTATGTATAAGATAATACAGGAATTGCTAGCTCAAGGTGTCATACCTAAGGCTAACTCTGTAAGTAGCAATCCTTTCTGGTGTGTATTGAAATCTGATGGTAGATATCGAATGATATTGGATTTGGGGATGTTTAATAAACATACTCCCAATGTTGCTCCCATTGTTGCAGATACTCATGACATGATGGCAAGGCTAAATGCAAAGACAAAATATTTCTCTGTACTACACATCAGTAATGTTTTTTTCAGTATACCTCTTTAAAAGAGCTGTCAGTACAAGTTTGCATTTACTTTCTTGGATGAACAATATCTGTTTTGCAGGTTACCTCAAGGAGCACATTTGTCACCTAGTGTTTTTCATCAGGCGTTGGTAAAGGTATTATCCAGATTTTCTAGGCCTGATTGCATACAGCAATATGTGGATGATATTCTGTTGTCTACTTAGGATAAGGAGTCACATGTTTCTCTTTTGACAGAATTGTTTGAACTGTTGTATGATGCAGGGTTGAAATTTAACACTAAAAAGGTCAAATTGATGCAGACCGAGGTCAGGTTTCTGGGAGTGTTGTTGAGTCCAGGAGAAAGACAGCCATTGCAGGAAAGAATAGAGGCAATCGCTTCTCTCCCAATCCCAACCACACACAAGGCATTGCGACACTTTTTGGGTCTTGTAAACTATTCTAGGGATTTCATTGAGGATTTTGCTGATAAGGCCAGGCCTTTTGTACGAACTTTTGAAAGGTGAAAATAATGATTACTTTGGTCATTGGGATGTTGAACAACAAACCTCATTTGAACAATTGAAAATGAATTTACAGAATGCACCTGCTTTGTCCACAGTAGATCCTTCAGCTCCATTTGCTCTACAAGTTCACACATCAGAGACAGCGGTGCCTGCTGTTCTGTTACAATTGCAGGCAGAAGAGTGGAGAATTTTGGGCTATTTTTCTAAGCTTCTCTCATCTGTAGAACGAGGTTTTGAAATTTGTGCAAGACACTTGGTAGGTGTCTACTTTGCAGTCAAAGCAACTGAACACATTGTTGGTTTCAACCAAATCATTCTGCAAACTCCTCATTCTACACTAAAGCTTCTCTTTGAGAAAAATATCCCAGGTATCCCACATCAGAGATTTGCCCATAGGTTACTGTCATTGTCTTCCAATCAAATTGAGGTAGATTATAAGGCCAAATATGTTCTTCCTCAGTTGATGCAATATGAAGGGCAAACTCATGATTGTCTCCATTCTTTTCAGGATCCGATTCTATCACTTTTCAGACGGTAGGCCGAGGTAAGAGATGAAGCAGTCTTTGTAGATGGTTCCAGATTCTATTCAGATGGGCACTATTATACAGGATATGCCATTTTTTATCCCACAAGAAGACAGGTGGTAAAACAAAAGTTACTGAGTCATTTTCAGCTCAGAGGGTAGAGCTAGAAGCAGTAAAAATGGTGCTACAGCTGAATGAGGCTGACGAGTAGTGTCCCATTGTAATCTACAGTGATAGCTCCTATGTTGTGAGATCATTTACAGATTACCTGTCAGTTTTGGAAAAAAGAGGCTGTAGATTCTTCTAACAAGACTCTTGTACATAGTGACACACTGAAAACAATTTTTGAGATAGCTTCAAAAACCCCTAACGGTTTTGCAATTGTCAAAGTTCCTGCCCATAAAAAGTCTGATGATGATGATCTGTTGGAAATGCAACTGCAGATACGTTAGCCAAAGAGGCAGCCCTGACAGGAGAAGAAGTGTTTGAACCTGAACCTCTCGAGGTTTCAGCAGTTCAAAGAACAGACACGCATATCCCTTCTTTTGCGGAAGAACAAGAAAAAGATACAACTCTTGTTGCGTCCCGGGTTTTGTGTCATGACCTAAATGGGGACTTGCGTCCTGTTGTACCAAAACATCTACAGGATGAGTTCACGAGATATAATCATGACAGCTTGGGTCATTTGGGCCAACAGAAATTGTTAGGGATTCTCAGAGAGATTTTACTGGGAAAAGATGGAAGAGACTGTATGAAATATTGTTCAATCATGCCTCATTTGTGCCCAAATTAATCCAAGACAAAAAGGACAGAAATCGCCACTACTGCAAACCGCACCTGCAGATGGTCCATGGTCTACGTTACAAATAGACTATATTGGTTCATTACCATCAGGTAAAAATGGTCTCAGGTATGCATTGGTTGTAGTAGATGTTTTTTCTAAATGGGTTGAAATTTTACCTGTCAAGAAACATGATGCTTTGTCTATAGCTAGAGCATTAGTTAATCGTGTCTTTTGTACTTGGGGGATCCCAAGAATGATTACCTCTGATCGAGGAAGTCACTTCATAGGAAAAATCATGCGAGCAGTTTGTACTATTCTAGGGGTACAATAGTTTCATGTACCTTACCATCCACAGTCTGCTGGTATTGTGGAAAGGATGAATAGGACAATAAAATCCAGAATTGCCAAAATGTTATTGGACAAAGGTAATGCTTGGCTGGATGCCTTTTGTACTGTTGAGTGTTAGAGGAACAACTTCCTCCACAACTCCATTTACTCATTTTGAACTAATGACAGGAAGAAAAATGCCATTGATTTTCCCACATGAACCATTTTTGTCCACACCTCAAAAAGATGCTGTTCCAAGGTCCAAATGGTTGCAATTGTTGCAGGAAAACTTGAAAACCTTTCTTCCGCATGAATGCCGAGGATGGAGCCACCATATGAATCCAAATTCAAAAAAGGGGCTCTAGTCATGATTAAATCTTTCAGGAAGAGTGGACCTTGGGAAAGTAACTGGGAGGGTCCCTTTGAAATAATCGACACCATGGGACAAGTTATGATCCTAGTGCAACCAGCATCCAACATGGTTAAAAATATCTGCAGACAACAAAAATTGTGGGTACACGTTGATCAATGCAAATTGTATATTGCAAAATAATGATACTGCATTTCTTTTAGGAAGAAATGGATTCCAATAAGAGCTGGAATACGGAATACCATGTCCTTGATGGAAGGGATTCAACACCAATCCTTCAAGAAAAGAAAAAGTTTCCCAGGAAAAGCTACTATCTGATGGGAACCACATTTCTGCTACTTTGTACTATTTCAATTCTGATCTACACAGAAGACATTTTATATCATGGAACAAATACTAGTGAAGTGAATGGACATATCAAAGGAACTTTACATTCACGGAAACCAAGAGGATCAAGTATACAAAATCTAATAGATTAAGATAAGCCAGACGATTCAGTAGATATTACTGGGAACATTTGCATGGGTTATGGTGTAAAATGCTGAATTGAGCTACACTTCATACACGACACTTAATATTACATGCTGCCATAGGATCTAAGTCTAAATTTACACAATTACAAGGAGATTAGATACATTATTAGATACATTATGTATCACATGACATGACAGGCATATGGGAATGTAATCCTACAGATGTGTTATACTGGAATATAGAGATAAGAGGTGAAGAGAAAGCTGTGTGGTCGGGTGATATTCCTAATGATATGCTCGCAAAAGGGAAAGTTAGAACATCCGAAACAGAGATTATGTTAAAGACACAACTTTTGGGGAAATTTTTTTATCCTTCATTACTTTCTATTACAGAAGGAGATGAAGATTGGGTAAAAACATGGAACTTCCAGCTAACCAGAGAATCAGTACAAGTATCTGTAGTTTTTACAGTAACAAATACTATGGCTCCAGAAGTAAGGGTTGCACCACAAGCAGAACATAGTCAAGAAAATATGTCGTCTCTTTTATTGAAATGCAACACAAGGTTAGAGTTACCTCCCGAGTCTTTGTTAACATGGACCAGAAACAAAATATTTTTGGGAAGTTTTTCAAATGGTCCAACAAATGTTATACTTAGAAGTCAATACGGGAATGTGAGATGGTTGCATAAGAATTTTGATTTTTCTCTAGATAATCCATCTCCTAAGGATTCGGGACTTTACCAATGTTGTGTTTTAAGTAAAAATAATTACAAACAATGTAAAGATGTAAATGTTTGGTCAGCAGTAGATAATGTATGTACACAGACAAGGTTTCAACCATCTACTCCTTTCCAAATCAATCAATTCCAATCTAAACCTCTATTAAGGGATGGAGTGTTGATGACTATGGTCTGGACTTTTAACATGTCTAGTTGGAAAATCTCATCCAGATATCCCCAATGTCAATCACATCTCATCAACATGGAAATGGGAACAGAACAATGGTTTGGGAGAAGAGCGTCAACACAGGTTAGAAGTAAGAGGGGGATATTAGAAGGTATTTTGGGGGGATTAGGAACAGTGGGAAGTTTAATTAACACTATGGACATCCGACATACATACACTTAAATCAGATTTAGAAAATATTGGGTATATTGGAGGCAAAGGAGTAAAAAATTTGAAAAGTTTGCATCAACTCCTTGAGAAGATGGTTTTGAACACTGCTGCTGTGTTGGGATCTTCAGTGTCACATCTACAAGATGCTACTTTAGCTCTAATAGAAAGTGAACAGGAATCCCAAGTGACCGGAGCATGTCTAGAAATTCAGATTGAATACTCCACCAATCTGAAAATGATTGCACAGGCATTGCAAAGTAGAATTACACCTTTAGGAATAATGTGAAATTTGCCTACAGAATATAATTTTGCGTTAAATCACACAGATTTGTGGGTAAATAAGTGGTTAGGATGTGAACAGAACATTTGTATAGGAACACTAATCCCAATATCGGGAAGAGAAGAAACCATGGTTCCTATTACTGTTCTGGGCATTCCTGTTAGTAATACACAATTACTATATTATCTATTACAGTACACAGATTTTGCATTTGATGGTACCAACACTGGACAATTAGACATTTCTTCATACTTACATTTTGTTTCTAAGGTAATGTGTCTACCTGGACAGGATAAAGTCATTTATAACTTGTGTTTCCATAATCATACCTCATGTCATGCCAGAGTTGAGAATGTGCACACGATACATGATTTGGTGACCCCAATAAGCTCAAACAAAATTTGTTTCCAAGTTATGTCCAAAAAAGAAGTTGTTTCTGTATTCTTCTCATCTTGTGTACATGCTGAAAATCTGACCATAGTTTTCACACTTCCCTCCGCACAATATAAACCTATCTCCAAGAAGGAAGTATTAATATTACGTCAATAGGGACAAGAAATCTGAAAATCCTTCCTATACAGTTCAGTTTGTCACAAATACACTGCTTTAAAAATAAAGGGAACACTTAAACAACAGAATATAACTCCAAGTAAATCAAACTTCTGTGAAATCAAACTGTCCACTTAGGAAGCAACACAGATTGATAATCAATTTCACATGCTGTTGTGCAAATGGAATAGACAATAGATGGAAATTATGGGCAATTATCAAGACACCCTCAATAAAGGAGTGGTTCTGCAGGTGGGGACCACAGACCACATCTCAGTACCAATGCTTTCTGGCTGATGTTTTGGTCATTTTTGAATGTTGGTTGTGCTTTCACACTCGTGATAGCACGAGTTGGACTCTACAATCCACAGAAGTTGCTCAGGTAGTGCAGCTCATCCAGGATGGCACATCAATGCGAGCTGTGGCAAGAAGGTTTGCTCTGCCTGTCAGCGTAGTGTCCAGAGGCTGGAGGCGCTACCAGGAGACAGGCCTGTACACCAGGAGATGTGGAAGGGGCCGTAGGAGGGCAACAACCCAGCAGCAGGACTGCTACCTCCGCCTTTGTGCAAGGAGGAACAGGAGGAGCACTGCCAGAACCCTGCAAAATGACCTCCAGCAGGCCACAAATGTGCATGTGTCTGCAAAAACGGTTAGAAACCGACTCCATGAGGGTGGTATGAGGGCCCGATGTCCACAGATGGGTGTTGCACTCACAGCCTAACACCGTGCAGGACGCTTGGCATTTGCCACAGAACACAACACCAGGATTGGCAAAGTATCAACTGGCGCCCTGTGCTCTTCACAGATGAAAGCAGGTTCACACTGAGCACATGTGACAGACGTGACAGAGTCTGGAGACGCTGTAGAGAGTGATCTGCTGCTTGCAACATCCTTCAGCATGACCGGTTTGGCAGTGGGTCAGTAATGCTGTGGGATGGCATTTCTTTGGAGGGACTTACAGCCCTCCATGTGCTCGCCAGAGGTAGCCTGACTGCCATTAGGTACCGAGATGAGATCCTCAGACCCCTTGTGAGACCATATGCTGGTGCGGTTGGCCCTGGGTTCCTCCTAATGCAGGACAATGCCAGACCTCATGTGGCTGGAGTGTTTCAGCAGTTCCTGCAAGATGAAGGCATTGAAGCTATGGACTGGCCCGCCCGTTCCCCACACCTGAATCCAATTGAGCACATCTGGGACATCATGTCTCTCTCCATTCACCAATGTCACGTTGCACCACAGACTGTCCAGGAGTTGGCGGATGCTTTAGTCCAGATCTGGGAGGAGATCCCACAGGAGACCATCCGCAACCTCATCAGGAGCATGCCCACGTGTTGTAGAGAGGTCATACATGCACGTGGAGGCCACACAGAATACTGAGCCTCATTTTGACTTGTTTTAAGGTCGTTACATCAAAGTTGGATCAGCCTGTAGTGTGTTTTACTACTTTAATTTTGGGGGTGACTCCAAATCCAGGCCTCCATTGGTTAATAAATTTGATTTCCATTGATGATTTTTGTCTAATTTTGTTGCCAGCACCTTCAACTTTGTACAGAACAAAGTATTCAATGAGAATATTTCATTCATTCAGATCTAGGATGTGTTATTTGAGTGTTCCCTTTATTTTTTTGAGCAGTGTATATAATTTCCCTTGGGATATGTGGACATATGAGATAAAGACAAAGGTTTGTTAAATTTGTTAACAAAACAACTAAAAGAAGCTGAAATTGTATTCCGACATGAACAAGGCCATTTAAATGATATTGAACATGAATGGACAAGTATGTCAGGCTCATCTTGGTGGAAAAATCTAGGAAGATCAGTAACTAGTTGGTCACAGTCTTCAGCAAAAATGGCTGCAGGAAGTGTATTAACAAATCCAAACATAATCATATTTATTTTGATCTTGCTGTGCATTTTTTATCAGATTTTTATGTGTAAAATTAAGAAAATATATTAAAAGATAAAGACAGAAATAAAAAAGGAAGATGGTCTTTATTTTTAATTTAGAAGTTTTTGGGAACTCAGATGACGTTCAATACAGGAGTTGATACAAGGTTTTCAGAATAAAGAATGAATGTGATACGAATGGTGAGAGAATGAGTTTAGGATTGATTATGATATTTCTTATATCATAATCAGGGGGGACTGTAAAATATTAATCTCTAATGATAAAATAAATACATAATAAGAAACTTTGAAGCTCTGGTTCGAACCATATTCAGTTTTAAACATTTTTAGAGCGAGACTGAGGGGTTATTTTGAAGATCTTGGCAGAGACACCTGTTCTGTATGTCAAACCTATAGGACTCTTGTCAATATGGGTTATTTGGAGATAACTAATGATCCTTAAAGGTCACTAGCCATATGTTTAAAATATACCAACATAAAGTAATTGTGCACGTAGCCAAAAGGCATATTCCATGAGTTACTAGTTTTGTTCTAACATGGTAAAAGTTACTAATATACCAGAAAGCCGCCATATTGGGTTATGAAACTGTAAAAATAATCTCCTAACTCCAATGTATGTCTGTGAGGCGAGATGGTATATAAGCAGAGGCAGACATGAATGGGCAGCTGTCTCATACCTTGAGAATCTCCACCACGGACCATCTCATGCTGTATACTTAAGAACTTATGAATGTTGTTTTCTCTCTTATAACCTGATACTTCTTTCTGTGCTATCAACTATTTTTTTCCTTATTTTGTAACCACTTTTGAATAAACCTTAAACAAGCTTTTGTTTTATCCACACAATTCAATATTGCTTTCCTTCCTATCCTCACTGTACTCTTACTCCAATGTAAGCCTTATATTTGTAACAGTGATGGAAAAGTATCATAGTCTTTAGTAAGTGGGCAGCTCCTCACACATCGTACACACGCGGCTCCGCTCCGTACACACGGCTCCGCTCCATACACCTCAAACACATGGCTCCGCACACCTCGTACATGCGCGCCTCCGCTCCGCACACCTCGTACAAGCGCGCCTCCACTCCGTACACCTCGTACACGTGCGCCTCCGCTCCGTACACCTCGTACACACACGCCTCCACTCTGTACACCTCAAACACATGGCTCTTCACACCTCGTACACACGGCTCCGCTCCATACACCTCAAACACATGGCTCCGCACACCTCGTACATGCGCACCTCCGCTCCGTACACACAGGCCTCCGCTCCGTACACCTCGTACACACGGCTCCGCTCCATACACCTCAAACACATGGCTCCTCACACCTCGTACATGCGCGCCTCCGCTCCGTACACCTCGTACACACACGCCTCCGCTCCATACACCTCAAACACATGGCTCCTCACACTTCATACACACGGCTCCGCTCCATACACCTCAAACACATGGCTCCTCACACCTCATACACATGCGCCGTCGCACACCTCATACAAACGCGCCTCCATTCCGTACACCTCAAACACATGGCTCCTCACACCTCGTACACATGCGCCTCCGCTCCGCACACCTCGTACACACACGTGCCTCCGTTCCCTACACCTCGTACACCTCGTACACACGCGACTCCGCTCCGTACACCTCGTACACACGCGCCTCCGCTCCGTACACCTCGTACACATGCGGCTCCGCTCCATACACCTCGTACACATGGCTCCGCTCCGTACACCTCGTACACACGTGGCTCCGCTCCGTACACCTCGTACACACGTGGCTCCGCTCCGTACACCTCGTACACATGCGACTCCGCTCCGTACATCTCGTACACACGCGGCTCCGCTCCGTACACCTCGTACACATGCGGCTCCGCTCCGTACACACGGCTCTGCTCCATACAACTTGTATACGCGCGGCTCTGCTCCGTACACCTCGTACACACGCGACTCCGCTCCGTACACCTCGTACACATGCGGCTCTGCTCCGTACACCTCGTACACGCGCGGCTCCGCTCCGTACACCTCGTACACGCGTGGCTCCGCTCCGTACACCTCGTACACGCGCGGCTCCGCTCCGTACACCTCGTACACGCGCGGCTCCGCTCCGTACACCTCGTACACGCGCGGCTCCGCTCCGTACACCTCGTACACGCGCGGCTCCGCTCCGTACACCTCGTACACGCGCGGCTCCGCTCCGTGCACCTCGTACACGCGCGGCTCCGCTCCGTACACCTCGTACACGCGCGGCTCTGCTCCGTACACCTCCTACACGCGCGGCTCTGCTCCGTACACCTCGTACACACGCGGCTCCGCTCCGTACACCTCGTACACACGCGGCTCTGCTCCGTACACCTCGTACACACGCGGCTCAGCTCCGTACACCTCGTACACACGCGGCTCTGCTCCGTACACCTCGTACACACGCGGCTCCGCTCCGTACACCTCGTACACGCGCGGCTCTGCTCCGTACACCTCGTACACACGCGGCTCTGCTCCGTACACCTCGTACACACGCGGCTCTGCTCCGTACACCTCGTACACACGCGGCTCTGCTCCGTACACCTCGTACACACACGGCTCCGCTCCGTACACCTCGTACAAAGGCGGCTCTGCTCCGTACACCTCGTACACACACGGCTCTGCTACATCCACACTGTAAACCCCTCCTGACCCCACACAAACTTCAGCTCATCCAGCACCATGACAACCAGAACAGCAGAGTCCTGCATCCACTGAGGCCCCTGATCATGTGACCCCTGACTCCTCCCCTCCTGTGACCTCATCACAGCTCCTGTGCACACAGAGCAGCCATATATGTGGTGGCGGCTCTGCAGGTGGAGGTATGTGGAGATTCCCCATTATTGGGTGCAGGGGGCATTAACCCCTTCAGCACAGAGACTCTTTTGGGGTCTTGTGTTGCCCCTTTATAAGAATCATAAGGTTTTTGTTCTGTTTCCTGTAATAGATACATACGACCCAACTATGGAGACAGGAAGGGAGGAAACATATTGTTCTCAAAGTACAGGACCCCTTTACTGGCCCCACAGTGTAATGCCCCCATTATACCCCTTATGCAGGATGTATGTTGCCCCCCACAGTGTAATGCCCCCATTATACCCCTTATGCAGGATGTATGATGCCCCCCACACAGTGTAATGCCCCCATTATGCTACTTATACAGTATGAATGATGCACACACACAGTGTAATGCCCCCATTATGCCCCTTATGCAGTATGTATGGTGCCCCACACAGTGTAATGCCCCCATTATGCCCCTTATGCAGTGTGTATGATGCCCCCCACAGTGTAATGTTCCCACAGTACCACCTGAGGTTTTACAGTTGGAATAATCCCTCTGGAGTTGGTTTTCCCTTTGCCTGCTCCCCTACATGTATACTCTCGAGCATGTATACATGCATTTACGGGAGCTGGCCTTACTAGATATCGAGGCTTTGTACAGTAATATACCGCATGATGATGGTATCAGAGGAGCAAGACGTTTCTTGAAATCGAGATCAATAGAGTGTAGCAGACATTATGACTTCATGGAGGATCTTCTAAAATTCACTCTTACTCATAACTTCTTTCTTTTTGACAGGAAGTACTTCCACCAGCTCAGGGGTACTGCGATGGGGAGCCCCTGTGCCCCCTCGTATGCTAACCTATTCCTGTGCTGGTGGGAGGAAACCACAATATTCAGGGATGATCATAAGTGGTGGCATCCATATATTGGGGTATGGTATAGATATATTCACAAAATTTTTCTAATCTGGTCAGGGACGAGTGAAAAGTTTATTGAATTTGTTAGGGAACTCAACGTCAATAGAGTGGGCCTTAGAGTTATATCAGAATTCAACTATTACCAGTTGCCTTTCCTGAATGTACCAATCAAGAAAGTACGGGATAAGACCATAGGTACACTCATCTATCATAAACCTACAAGCACTAATAAACTATTGAAGTGGTATAGTCACCACCCCATCCTCCTTAAAAAAAAGCAATATCCAAGGGCCAATTTTTACGGTTGAGAAGAGACTGCTCTAATGTCACAGATTTTAATATACAGGCAATAGACATGAACACCAGATTCATGAAAAAAGGTACCCACAGTACATTTTGGATTCCGCACGATTGTTTTCAGAAAAACAGGATAGACAGACACTCCTCCATACCTAACCAAGAGACCAAGAAAAAGATGGGATAACACGAGTAATAGGAACTTAAAAGAATCAGAGTGACCATATCTTTAATATCCTCAGAAAACCCTGGCCGACCTGGACCTGAGGGTGCTGTGGGATCTACTCCCACAATAAGTTTCAGAAAGGGTTGGTCAATTAGGGACTGTTTAGTGCATATTTTCTATAAAAACCTGCACCCAAGTGGACTTGGCTGGATAGAAGAACATCGAGAAAGTTGTATATGTAATTGGATGAGACCATGTAAATATTTCTCGAGTTCCTCTACAGGTAAAATCTTTTTCCAGAGAGATTATTCCAACTGTAAAACCTCAGGACTTTTATATATGGCCACATGCACCTGTCCCCTAGATTATGTATGCACGACCAAGAGGGAGTATAGGAGGAGGGTGGGGGGCATTTGGGCGAAATACGCCATGGTCGGGACACTCCATTAGTGAGACACATGAACAGTGCACATTGAGGTGAAACAAGAGACATCTCCTTTTGCATCATTGAGATGGTTAAACCCAATGTGAGAGGAGGTGATCTCAATAGATGTATCCTCAAAAAGGAAAGTGAGTGGATTTCCAGACTGGATTCACGAGCCCCTAAGGGACTCAATGAGCAAATTTCCTATGCCTGTTTTGTATGAATACAGACTCATTCTGGATTACATTTTTTGGATTTTATACTCTACCCATTGCTACTCAGTTCCCTGTGAATATGGTTCACATATTGTTTTACTTCATCAAGAGATCTGAGCTTCTATATCAGAATTATTTCTTATCAGTTATATCCCACTTATACTATTAAGTAACTAACAAGTGTGGTGTTCCTTGTGTATGTCTAATTATGCAATAGGGGTCAAATATGACCATTTAGGAATTTACTGTGGGCCACCATCCCATATTTTCTGTAGTGATAAAGTAGATCTACATGCCTATTGCATGATGGGAGGATGTGCAATACTTGTTTTTAGTCTCCCATGACGCTGATCTCAGAGATAGGATTTTTCTGTTGGTGGAATGCAATCCAATATCATATGTGCTCCGGTGTGGAGTGCAGACATCTGGGCATGCGCAATCGCGGACAATGATCCTAGATGCACGCTGGTGTGGAATTATAACTACGACCATGCGCAGTCACAGGTATGAGTGGCTTGGCCGCAATCAGTTTATCTGGCATTTCAGTGTAAAGCACGTCACTTCCCAACATGCACACTAGGGGATGGACATTATCATACCTCTAGCTCATGAGAAGTAGCATAGGTGCAGTACATTATTGTAGACAGACTCCATTCTGTATATCCTGTGACAATTCACCTCTAGGAATGGGAATGGGCCTCCTAGTCTGGGAGGGGTTTTGGATGAATTGGGCTATTTAAACATGGACACCTGGCTATTAGGCACACTATGCTGAACATCATGAATTATCATCCCAGTATCAAGCCTCCTGATGAACCTGTTGGGGGAAATGCGTTGAGGTGGATTATTGAAACATTCTCTGAGTACCATACCCTTTTCTTTATACATATAGTAGGGGTTTTACTCACTTGGATGCGACGGGAGGAAAATATGAGGCATGTTCCTTTAAAAGTTCATGTGGGTTTATTGCTTCATAAACCCAGAAGCCAAACAGAAAAGCAAATAGCCTTTAGATCAGGCAAACAAAGTAAATGTCCTTAGTGTAGCATACCTGGCGGCGTTCTTGCATGGTGTTCCATCTCTCATCATGCAAGATCGCAAACTTCATCTCCCGCCCAGCTTCCTGGTCTGGCTTCTTTCCTTGTGCTCTGCTCTGCTCCACTTTGGCTGCATAGGGCGACGCCCGCTGAACTTCCTGTTTCTTGTACCTGCTGCGGACACGCCCCTGTTGCACCTTCAGCCTATTGCTGTCCATCTTTGGGTATTTATACCACCTTCTTCCTCAAGATGGCGCCTGAGCATTGTTTCTTGTCAGTTGGCTTTTTGTCTCTGACATGCCAGGTCCTATCCTGTTTTCCAGTTCTGTGTCTGAACTGTGGTCTGTTCTTGTGAACACACCTCTTGCCTGTTCTTTCGCCTTCTAGGGGCCGTATTCCTAGATCTGCCTGTCTGTGCCTTGCGGTATCTGTTCCCTTCTGAAGAGAGTCCTGTTTGTGTCTCTGCCTTGCGGTATCTGTTCCCGTCTGAACAGAGTCCTGTTTGTGTCCCTGCCTTGCGGTATCTGTTCCCGTCTGAACAGAGTCCTGTTTGTGTTCCTGCCTTGCGGTATCTGTTCCCGTCTGAACAGAGTCCTGTTTGTGTTCCTGCCTTGCGGTATCTGTTCCCGTCTGAACAGAGTCCTGTTTGTGTTCCTGCCTTGCTGTCTCTGTTCCCGTTCCTCTGTTCCCTGTTGTCTGTGCCTCGTTTCTACTTTAACCTTGTCTCCCTTTTCCCTCTATGTCTGTTTTTTGCGTCTTTCTGCAGAGTCTGAACCCGCTCCTAAATTCCTTCTCGTCGTCTCTGTACCTCTGTTGTGAATTTAGTGTACGCTCGCTACTTCTATGTAAGTACTGTGCGTGCTTCTGGTTCTGCCTTTCCTTCTCCGTCTGTTCTTTGTGAACAGAGTCCTATCCCCTTGCCTTGTTTACCGCTCTGCGGTGTCCGCTCTGCTCCTGCTTAGCTTGCCGCTCTTGCGGTTTCTGCTCTGCTCCTGCCTTGTTTACCGCTCTGCGGTGTCCGCTCTGCTCCTGCTTAGCTTGCCGCTCTTGCGGTTTCTGCTCTGCTCCTGCCTTGTTTACCGCTCTGCGGTGTCCACTCTGCTCCTGCTTAGCTTGCCGCTCTTGCGGTTTCTGCTCTGCTCCTGCCTTGTTTACCGCTCTGCGGTGTCCGCTCTGCTCCTGATTAGCTTGCCGCTCTTGCGGTTTCTGCTCTGCTCCTGCCTTGTTTACTGCTCTGTGGTGTCCGCTCTGCTCCTGCTTAGCTTGCCGCTCTTGCGGTTTCTGCTCTGCTCCTGCCTTGTTTACCGCTCTGCGGTGTCCGCTCTGCTCCTGCTTAGCTTGCCGCTCTTGCGGTTTCTGCTCTGCTCCTGCCTTGTTTACCGCTCTGCGGTGTCCGCTCTCCTCCTGCTTAGCTTGCCGCTCTTGCGGTTTTCACTCTGCTCTTGCCTTGCTTGCCGCTCCTGCGGTTTCTGCTCTGCTCTTATCTTGGTTACTGCTTCCGCGGTTTCCGCCCTGCCCTGCTTCTGCCCGCTACTCCGGCAGTCCTGTCCTGCCCTGCTTGTGCTCGCTGCTCCTGCAGCCCCGTCCTGCTCTGTTCTTGCCCACCGCTTCGGGCGTTCCCTCTCTGCTGTGGTTGTCTACCGCATCTGCGGTTCTGTGACCCAGTCTGTACTGGGTCTTAACCTCTCTGTGCTCCAGCCCGTCCTTTCGGCCAGTACCTCCCTGCCTGCATACTCGCCTGTATCCACCCATCTGCATACCTGCCGTGTTTGCTTACATCCACCAGTCTGTGCCAGCCTAACCTGCCTGTTCCAGTAATCCTAGTGTGGGTCAACCCCCGTGTCCGGAGTTTGACCTGGAGTAGCACCTGGTCCCTCTGCCCGGTTTCTCCCTGGTGCACTGGCGTCGTATGCCGTCGTGCCACCTTGGTCGGATCGGCCAGATACTTAGTCACGCCCCTCCAGGCACTCTCCGGTCCATGGTCCAGTGGAACCACAACACCCGCACACGCCAGTCAGTCCGGGCGTGTGCATAACACTTAGCATGTTTCTGCTCAGCCAGGCCTGTGTGCCACACAAGCTGGGGTAGTGTCCAGTGTCCTGGCTTGGTCTGAAGACAAACATACACAGGAGGCCTTCTCCCTCCAAACACACAGACCATGTGCCAAACAACAGCCTCCATTTTATAGGCTGTTAACCACACCCAGAGGTGAGGTATGTGGGTAGCTGGACCCGCCCATTCTCTCCTAGCTACCTGTAACTCGGCTCCCAGGTGCACCGAACAATCCTCTTAGTGCTTATGTGCCCTAGAGAAACACTCCGGGTTACATCACAGAGACCAGCCATCTCTGTGACACATGCCTCCCATCGACTACGAGACCATTAGCCACCTTACAATACCTTGATATGTATCTGGTTTTATGACTACCTCACGGCTGATTAAAGGGAATCTGTCACCCCCTGGGACTTATCTGACTTCTACTATGGGCATACAGGTCATAGCAATGTGAATCTATACATCTATGCCTCATATTAGAGTTTCTTTTGCTGTGAAATGGCTTTTTATTATTCAGTGAAGATTCCAATGCTTGCTGGCCGGGGGACGAGAAGAAATCCCCGCCTACTGTGTTAATTAAAATATTTCCCACCTCCCCTGCACGTCACAGTACCCTGTGACGTGCAGTCACCATGTCCAGATCCCACGACTGCGCGCTTTTTACGGTAGTGACGAACTTGTACTGTGTACTAAGCAGTTATAGTACTGAAGGGATCTTGTGCCCAGGCGCCGGGAAGTCACCATGACTCGCCAGTGCCTGTGCACAAGATCCCTGCAGCACTATGATTGCCTAGTACACAGTACCACTGTGCCTTCCGTAAGAAGTGAAGTGCGCGGGACCTGGACATGGTGACTACACGTCACAGGGCATTTCTTCCCGGCCCGCAAGCATCGGAATCTTCACTGAATAAAAAGCCTTTTCACAGCAAACAGACCTCTAATATGAGGCATACAGGTAAGTATAGATTCACATTTATATCACCTATATGCCCATATTAGAGGTTAGATAAGTCCCAGCGAGTGACAGATTCCCTTTAATCAGCCGTGGGGTAGTCGTTGAAGTGGATTCCCTTTAATAAATACTCACTTAGCCCCATTCTTGGTGCAGGTACTAATGAATCCAGGACCTATGAGATTTTTACCAAATGATAGTTGGATAGTTAGGGGGTGTATCATCCATAGCGTCGGCCCATACGGCCACTATGGTGCCCGTGAAAAAACACAGATTTTGAGCTTGGTTTAAATTGGTATCCATGCAGCACATAGACGCATGTTTACTATGGCCATAAATCAGAAAAAAACTATAAAGAAAAATTATCATAAACCCTACTGTAAATAAATAAATAAAAAGCAAAAGTGCATTTCAATAAAATAGGGTTCTTATCGACACTGTTTTTGATCAAAAATAGCATGAAATCTATCCCACCATAGCAAGGTGCACCCATTCGAGATAATCCTACTCTGTATAATATTAAAAACCTTACCATGTGTGAAAGCCTCAAACTTCTGTGTGTGAATCAGACATGAGATCTAACGAGATAGAAGATTACAGTCCGGGGAAGACGGGAAACATTCATATAGACGACCGGTGGAGATGTAGTCAGTGAAGCACTCTAGCCAAATATCTTTCTACAGCCATAGTAGAAGATGAAGATGTCGTCCTATTCATGAAGTAATTATTTCTCATGTCACGTGTAATGAATATCTCCTGCAGTATTGCTAATGCCGACTGCAGTGTCGGTAAATGAGACGAGAATTAGCATTATGGAAGATGAGTCTTTGAGAAACGAGTTCAGCTACAGACTCCAAGGAAGAAACTGCTTGTTGTCTGTGGCCTAAAATATATAGGTTTTATTACTAGATGTAAAGAAGAAAACTAAATACTGTAAAATGATATATCTCCTCATATGTTTTCCCTTATTATCTCCAGTAATTGTGTAATTACACAGTATTTTTATGATGTTACGTTGGCTAATCATCTTCTCATTCAGGTCCCTACAATATCGGATGCTCTCAGTGAAGATCTTCTATTTAAAAGAAATTTCCTTATGGACCCATCAAAGATGGATATGGACAGAGACAAGATGGCGGAGAGGATATTGTGCCTCACCCTAGAGATCCTCTTCCGACTTACTGGAGAGGTGAGAGATTCTGATGACGTCACATTACCTCATTCTTATCTATGGGAGTTACAGATGGACAGAACTTGAGAGGTGAGGACCTTGGAAATGTCTGTAGTGAGATTTAATAATTTGTCTCTCCATAACCAGCATTACACAATAGTGAAGAAGACCTCTAGTGGGCGCTGTCAGGCCCCTGTGTCTGAGGGATGGGGAAGACCACAGAGCCCAATCACCGGGGCTCCATCTCACCCCCTGATACATGAGGACATCAATGACCAGAAGATCCTAGAACTCACCTACAAGATGATTGAGCTGCTGACTGGAGAGGTGACACTGCTGGGAATGCTGGGACATTATACAGTAGCGCTATGAAGGGATCGGGGGGATGACTGTATCATTGTATGTGTCAGGTTCCTATAAGATGTCAGGATGTCGCTGTCTATTTCTCCATGGAGGAGTGGGAGTATTTAGAAGGACACAAAGATTTGTACAAAGACATCATGATGGAGGTTCCCCAGCCCCTCACATCTCCAGGTAAGAGACAGGACTAAATACACACGGCCTATAATTATCTGTATGTAAAGAATTAATTCAGTCCCTGTATGTGTTTCCTCCAGATCTATCCAGTAAGAGGACAACACCAGACAGATGTCCCCGTCCTCTTCTTCAACATGACTGTAAACAAGAAGATCCCAATGTTCCTCAGGATTATCAGGTAGATGGAGAGAAGGTGTCATGAGATCTCCCCTATGATGTGTAGATGGCTGTGAAGGTCTTGTGTTCAGTCTTGTTTTATCCACCAGTATTATATGTTTTATACTTGTGTAATGAGAACGGTGGAGATGGCAGGATTAGAGCTGATCATAGATGGGACTTCTCCATCTGTCTGTGACTTTTACAATATTTGTTTCAGGGTGAAGATCTGACCCATATTAATACTATAGAGGCATATGTATGGGGTGATGAGTGGTGTAAGGAGGAGATTCCTACATATGACTACCCAGGTGAGTAGTAACCACTTGTAACGAGCGAGTGTATTTGTTAATATTCGCTTTTCACACTTATAGTACGGTATTCGGGTTACTCATGATTCTGCGAGTATTTGTGTACTCGCCTCGCTATATTCGGATGTCCTGTCCTGCAGTTTTGGCGCCTTCTCTGCTGCCACTAAACATGCTGGGCTTCTTAACCAATCACAGTAATACCGCAGACATCTTGGTTGTGGCATTACTGTGATTGGCTGGCTGCCCAGCGTCATGGGGTCTATTTAAGCCCTGCCACCGCCATTTTGTGCACATTGCATCTGGAGCCTATGTTGTAATAGCCTATGGTAAGATCGCTGAGCTGCTAGGGAGAGTGTTTAGGCTTCTTGATAAAACAAAAGCCCTTTTAAGGGCTGCCTGCAGTGTATACTAGTTTTGTGTTTAAAGGAGCCGCTCACTAGCTCCATAATACCACCAAAAAATAGCTATTTTCAGAGCTGAAGGCACACAACAAAATCAGAGTACAAGGAGGGAGCGATTGTGTATTAGGTAGGGAGTGTATTAGCTAGTGTTCTTTCAGTGTCCATCTTAAAACAGCTCTTGTCAGAGGCAAAGCAATATTTTTCCAGCACACACAGAACTAGCATTTTGTGCTGCCTTTTTTTTTTTAGCACCGGTCTATTTTCCCTGCTGTTTTAGGGGTCAGAGCCTGGCTTCTGCAGTCCACATTAGTCCACTTAAAAAGGTGTTTGGTGCCCTACGCAAAGCAGTAGTCCAAACATTTCCTACTGCCTGCTACAAAAGAAGCATGCACCAGCCCATTTTAACTGCTATTTTGGGGTGTCAGCCTGCCTTCTGTCCATATTAGTCCACTTAAAAAGGCATTTTGTGCCCTACACAAAGCAGTAGTCCAAACTTTTCCTACCGCCTGCTACAAAGCACGCACCAGGCCATTTTAACCACTATTTTGGAAGCCACCATCCCAAGGGCCACCAATCACAAATAGTAGTTAGGCTGGAGTAGGAATACTGTCCTGGTTTGTCCACTGCACATTCTGCATAGGGTTTGTAAAAATTAGCCCTATGGGCTGAATCATGGTTGACGCAGGAAGCCGTCATCCCAAGGGCCTCCAATCACAAATAGTAGTTAGGCTGGAGTAGGAATACTGTCCTGGTTTGTCCACTGCAGAATCTGCATAGAGTTTGTAAAAATTAGCCCTATGGGCTGAGTCATGGTTGACGAAGCAAGGAAACGGGTTCTTATGGGAAGGGGTTGACGTTAACAGCAGTAGCATGAATCTGCATTTTTGGTGAATTTAGTTTGGCTTGCTCTCATCTGGAGGGATTACAAACTGTGGAGATATCCAGTCCTTGTTGAATTTAATCAGAGTAAGTCTGTCTGCATTCTCCGTGGAGAGGCGTGTGCGCCTATCAGTGATGATTGCCCCAGCGGCACTGAAAACACGCTCAGACACCACACTAGCAGCCGGGCAGGCCAGCACCTCCAAGGCATATAAGGAGAGGTCGGCCAAGTGTTTAGCTTAGACACCCAATAATTAAAGGGAACTGAAGTGTCAGAAAGGACGCACGGATGGTCACTTAAGTACCCCTTGACCATGTTCTGCAACTTATTCCTCCTTGGCATTGTTACAGGCACAGATAGCCTTTACTGTTGTGCTGGTCTATATAAATAAAAATTATTATTATTATTATTACTGTTGGATAAAATGTGTATCACGCGAGGGTCTTGCCACAGATACTTATACATGAACTGTGCCATGTGGGTCAAGCTGCAAAAAGGCAAATGTTCTGTGTCCCCAACAGTAGAAACAGTACCCACCCTCTCCTCACGCTGACTCGCTTCCTCCTCCTCCACCACCTCCTCCTCTCCAGCCCATCCAGGCTGGGCAGACATGAAGCTTGGGTTGGGTGTCCCCTCTGTAGCATTACCCCTCGGTAGCACAGAAAAACAAGTCCTCTCCCTCCTCATCCTCCCCCTCTTCACCCAATGTTGCCTCAGAATATTGGCTGGGCTGGGTAGTATCACCCATTGGGAAATCTGGCTCCATATCAACATTCTGGGCACTTAAAGCTTTCTCTTTGAGATTATGCAGTGATTGTTTCAAGAGACACAGTAGCGGGATGGTTACGCTGATAATAGCCTGATCGCTGCTCACAAGGCTGGTGCAGTACTCAAAGTTCTCAACAACCTCACAAATGTCAGCGATCCACACCCACTCAACAGATGTTATGTGTGGTGGCTGACTCTCAGTCTGACCGGCATGCTGAAGCTGGTATTCAGCTACTGCCCTCTGCTGTTCACTAATCCTCGCAAACGTAAGATAGGTGGAGTTCCACCGCGTGGGCAGGCCGCAAATGAGTCGGTGACTTGGCAAATTCAAGCGCTTATGCAGCACTGCAAAAGCAGTAGAGGAATGGCGGAAATGGGCGCTAATATGGCTCACCTTCTCAAGTAGGTACAGGAAGTCACGGAAAGTTTTCAGAAATTTCTGAACAACTATGTCCAGCACGTGAGCCATGCATGGCACGTGTACCGGCTTGCCGATCTTTAAAGCCGCCACCAGGTTACGCCCATTATCGCAGACGACCGGAGGCCACTGATTGGTCTGTTGTTTTACAGCTTGCCGCAGCTCTGTTGCAGTGTGTGCTTTCTGACCTAAACAGATCAGCTTCAGCAGAGCGTCTTGCCACTTTGCCGATGCACTACTGCACAGGTCCCAGCTTGGCAGTGATGGGGAGAATAATTCAGCAGAGGATTAGGAGCAGGAGAAGGGGAGAGAGGAAGTGGAATTTGAATAGGTGGAGACCCTGACAGAAGTTGGAACCGCTATTCTTAGCGTGGGTGGGATGTGTGATGTTCCAGTTTGCGCCTTTGTCCCACCCTCCACCAGGTTCCCCCAGTGTGGCATGACAGAAATGTATCATCCCTGTACACGACAATTTGTCCAGGTGTCTGTTATTAGGTGGACCTTCCCGGTTACGGTGTTGGTGAGAGCATGGTTCAGATTGTTTAACACGTGCTTGTGTAACGCAGGGACGGCACATCGGGCAAAATAGTGGCGGCTGGGAACACTGTATCGTGGGGCAGCCACAGCCAAGAGATCATGGAAGACTGTGTTCCCACAAGCCCAACATCTCCATAGCTAGCAATTTGGCAATGTGCGAGTTTAGTATTTGTACCTGTGGGTGCGTGGCTGGGCATTTACGCATTCTTTCCAAGCTCTCAGGCACGACAATTGGACACTTTGCTGGAACAAGGAAGTGGATGTGGTTGATGTTTGTTGCGTGTGAGCAACCGCAGCTTGTGGGCAGGAGGTATGAGCGCCTGCTTCTTGAACAGCAGATTCTGAAGGACATAGCCCAGACGACATGGCATAAGTTTCCACGGAACCCAAAAGCACTACAGATACTGGCTGGTGATCAGCTTATGCAACCTTTGTCTATCCCTCATCCCCTCAAGATGACTGGACCATCATTGTAAATAAGTCCCTGTCCTTTGTGTCACCCCCCACCTCATTGTAGATCGTAAGCTCCTATGAGCAGGGTCATCATTATTTTTCCTTTAATTATTATATTATCTTTAGCTATGTTACTTATGACTGTTGAATATGAACCTCTGAATTGTAAAGCGCTGCGGAATAGGTTGTTGCTATATAAATAAAGAGTATTATTATTATTGGTTTGACCCGCAGATGCAGATTTGGTACCTTGGTGTTCCGCCCACCTACTCGGCTGCTTGGCTGCCATGTGGTTTCTCATACTCTTTGTGCTCAGGTTGCCTTTGCCCTGGCCTCTGCTCAACTTGGTATTGCAGATGCTACAGACAACAATGTTTTTCTCTGAAGGACTTTCAGAAAAAAAAATTCCACACAGCAGCTGAACGCCCTCTTGCCCTGACTTGGCGCACAGCGGGGGTGCTCTTGGGAACAGTTGACCCAGTTTTTACTCTGGGCAAACCACGACCCCTTGGTGCCTTTGTTGGTCCATCTTCCTCTGTGTTGCTGCCAACGGTCCAGGTCGGATCAGTGGACTCATCATCGACCACCTCGTCTTCTATCTCATCCTCCTTCCCAGTTGATATTGTAGGCTGACCTGATGGCAACTATGTCTCATCATCATCAGCCTCCACCTCTGGAGACAGTAAATGACGTTCCTCCAAGTGGCTTTCTTCTGGTTGTAGGTCCTAAAATACTTGAGCATCAACGCACACCGCCACCTCTTGTCCCTCTTCAATGCTGCATGGTGATAGGCCAGAGCCAACCAAAGGATACGTACCAAACAGATCCTCGGAGTGGCCAAGCTTGGGGTCATATGTCTCCTGTGACTGATAATGGTGGGAGGAAGGAGAACCAGCTTCAGGATTGGAAGGGCCAGCCTTCTGTGTATCCACAGTAGACTGTGTGGTCGCGGAAGTTTTGGTGCTGCTTGACAAATGCGTAGAGGCCTTGTCTGCTATCCAAGACAGAATCTGCTCTCGCTCTTGTGGCTTCCACACATGTTTACGTTCCAGACCGGGAACTTTTTCCAGGAACATTGTGGATGCATCAAGCTTCTTCTGACCTG
Organism: Phyllobates terribilis; assembly: GCF_046119375.1. NCBI lineage: Eukaryota > Metazoa > Chordata > Amphibia > Anura > Dendrobatidae > Phyllobates > Phyllobates terribilis. Next base: position 11,044,635 of record NW_027362795.1, on the reverse strand, counting down.
ACACAGACTGAGTGGCTTCTCGCGCACCACTGACAACACCACGTCCACGTCCCTTAACAACAGGCTTTTTTGGCATTTTGGGTTTTGTTGACAGATTTTCAGATGTTGATGGCACAAGCCAAGCTAGCTGTCAAAGGCACAGCCAAAATAATGAGTCAACCGTGACACAGCCAATAGGGCTAATTTTTACAAATCCTATGTACATTGTGCCGTGGACAAACCAGGACAGTATTCATACTCCAGCCTAACTACTATTTGTGATTGGAGGCCCTTGGGATGGTGGCTTCCTGCGTCAACCATGACTTAGCCAATAGGCCTAATTTTCACAAACCATATGCACATTGTGCAGTGGACAAATCTGGAATGTACAGTAGTCCTACCAAACTAATATTTGTCATTGGAGGCCCTTCTCACAGGTTGTGTCACATTGTGAGATAGGGGATACATATTCAATAGAAATTTACACTGATTGTTGATGACCGACTGATGGCCCTCTGAAAACTTAAATTGAGGATCACAACTACTACAATACTCCATCGTAGATAATGTTTGTCAAGGGAGGCCCTTGTCATGCAATCTTCCTGCACCTATGACACAGCCCCCAGCCCCAGGAGTAATTTTTGGAAATACGATGCACATTCTACTGGACCAAGTAGTACAGTATCAAGAAGTCTTCTCCTGCTATATAATCTGGGGAATATTAACAATCAAAATCTCTAAGCCAATCTCTAAGAAGCTTCACCAACCCATCCTGGAGGGGGGGCACCATAAATACTTTGTCCAGTGACTTGCACAAGTGATATATTTGAGCTTGTCATCGAGTTGACTAGTGCAGTTTTATTTTTACGGTTCACTGAGTTCAGCCATACCTGAGGGTCGTAGTCCGCACTCACTGCTACCTTCTAGTACTCCATGTATCTTGGCCATTTTCTCTGTAGTCTCTGCCCTTAAATTAGTTAAATAATAATGAGGGCCCTACAGTATGAATAAGTGAGGGCACTCTCAAGTGTACACAAGAGGCAACTCCAAAATCTCTAGAGGAGGGCACTTCAAAATGTTTGTTACAGGGCCACACAAGGGCTCTCACAAAACTCAGCTTTCCTGCTTACTGCAGGCGATCTGAACATTTGAATTTAGGGCCCGAGTCTCACATGGTGGTGGAGGAGGAGGGTCAAGCCCAATGCTACAATGAGCATATTGTAAACTGCTATGGAATGTGTATTCCACTATCTGAGTGTAAGTGATGGAGGGACCGCCCAAATGTCTAAGTAATAGCTGTCCCTCCAAAACGCATGTTACAGAGCCACCTGAGGCCTCTCAGGTCAAATATCTACATACATACTGATACTTTCTAGCTGTGCTTGTAAAGTGCTGGGGAATAGCGCACTAAAGATGATGTATGACAGATGGACCTACAAAATGTATAAGTCAGGGCCCTCCCAATTATAAAAGGCGAAAAAAAAAAAGCCACAACAGTATGTGTGAACAAACGCTAAAAGGGGTATTTTTTGGTTTCTCTGATTTATTTAGCCTTATATACAAGTGATTGTGCAGGAAATACTGTTTCTTAACCTTTTTGGCCTGTTAAATGCAATTTAGGTTAAGTTTGGTAGTTGTTCTTGTGTGTCTGTAAAAGTGGCGTAATACTGCGACAAACTTATCCCCCGAAACCATATGTGAGTCAGAAATGCATGCAGGCACATTCTCCAGGCTCTTCCCATTCTGTTTCATCACTTTCCCATCCATTTCACTTTCCCATCATCTTTTCCTCAGGCCCCTTTGTAGGGTCCAGCAGAAAATTATTCGCATTTCCCATTGACTTACATTGTACTCGCTATTCTGAACGAATACGCAATTATTACAAAGTACTATATATATAGCGAGTATAGCGATTACGAATATTACGGTACTCGCTCATCACTAGTAAACACTAAATGCAGAGAAGTCACAGATTCTTCTTAGTCACCGGCTGTGGCTGCTTTATCGGTGGTGTAGTCTGGCTGTATCACAATCGTGTGATCACCATTTTGCCTCTAGACCACAACACTCACCTCCACCCAAAACTGTTCAGATGATTTTGGGCACTGAAAGCCCTTTTCTATAGAATTTACAACCTGGAGGATCCACCTCCCCCCTGGGATTAGAAGATGCTGACCGTTACCTGATGACAAGTTAGAAAATCACTTGAAGTAAAATATCATGATGGATCTGTAAGAGAAAGCGGAGGGTAATGATGCTGTTGGCTTCCTAGAACCCTGATATCTTATTGGATGAATCTACCTTCTCTCCCCTCTGTGCTGCTGAATGTCCTCATATGGTCCCTACAAGACCAGGTCCAGTCTTTCTGGCCAAACTTCAATTTTATGATCGACAACATTAAATGTGCAGTGAGGCCAAGTGTGAATTTCTGTACAATAACAGCAGAGTTTCCCTTTATCCTGACTTTTCAATTTTTTTTAAAACCAACTAACTTCAAACAGGATTGTGACAAACTAAACAAAAAAACATTACACCTCTGCCATGATATATCTCTAAGCTAAATTTAAGACGCCTCAGCTCTGCACTATTATAAAAAGTTCTCTTTGATTGTCTAATATTTCTTCTTGAAACTCATCTGACAGAAAATATTGTCCCTTACGATAGTTTAGATTGCCAAGAGCCCCCGAGCCCCATACTCTAATTACCCCAGAGAGGTTTCACCACTAGTTACTCACTACTTACTGATGGAGACTGTTGAGTTTGATCATTTCAGTAGATGTGTTATGGTCTATACTCACAGTTTTGATTACAGTAGTTAGTGCCCAAAATACTCTGATTTAACCCCTTCCTGCAGCCAGTTTTGTGTTCCTATCTGGGCCCATTTTTCAAATCTGACGTGTGTCACTTTATATGATGATAACTTTGGAATTCTTCACAAAGGATAATAGGAAACAAATGGATCTTACAAATTATTTTCCAACTTCTCTTGAATCCGACAATCCCCTATATACGGTTGCACACTACTGTCTGGGCACATGGCAGGTTAAGAAGGGAAGGAGCGACATTTAGCTATTTGAATGCAGATCTTGCTCGAATAGTTTGCAGACACAATGTATTGGGGACACTGTTCTTTGTCACCTGGCAGCGCAAAAGATGGCTACCACAAACAGGCTTGGCGTCATCTACTCCATTTTCCAGATCCCAGGGTTTGCCTTGCTCATCACCCTTTAACCCCTCTACATGGATTTGGACTTAGACAGAGACCCCTAGGCTTGGGCCACAGTGTTTCCTGCTGTTCTATTGAGTGAAATGGCAAGAAGAATAGTCACTTAACCGGGTCACAACATGGAGGTCAATGAAAATAGAAAATCACACAAGAGTAGTCAGTAAACGGGCCGAGGTCACAACAGGAAACAAATACACAAGCCGGGAGCTGAGCACAGAGGACTGAACCAGAGGAGAACAGGGCTGTATCTGGCAGCTTCTGGTAATATGCACAAAAAGCAAAGCCACACTAAGAAGAATTAAAATTCCCCCAATATTCAAGAAGAAATAGAGCAAAAAAGGGCAGCAGTGTTTACCTGCCCAGATGTTCAGAACTAAATGCACTACCAGGGTGCAGTATACCCACATACAGATGGCGGCTACACGGGTGCAAAATACTGATGAGACAATCATTCACAACCAACCTACAATCACTCACAACCTACCATTTCATGGAGGGGTGACTGCTTAGTATTTGAATTACTCACAAAAAGGTTTGTATAGGGTGCTGTTCACACTTGGGTAGTTCACAGTATCGGCTTACAGCCTATTAGTTACGCCCATACTATTAGATTAGGCGGGCTGCCCGGTACTATCCATATATTATATATATGCATTTTTGCACTTTTTTATCCCAGGGTGCAGCCAGGCCCATCAGTGCGGGCATTGTAAACTGTGTCTGTTCTCATGGAGTGCACTTGGATAGTACCGGGCAGCCCACCTAATCTAATAGTATGGCCGTAACTAATAGGCTGTAAGTCGGATACTGTGCATTATCCAAGTGTGAACAGCTCCATATACAAGCCTTTTTGTGTGCAATTCAAATACTACGGAGTCACCCCCTCCATGAAATGGTAGGTTGTGAGTGATTGTCTCATCAGTATTTTGTCTCACCTGTGTAGCCGCCATCTTTATGTGGGTTTGCTGCATCCTGGTAGTGCATTTACAGTACTTCTGAAGATCTGGGCAGGTACATACTGCTGCCCTATTTTGCTGTGTTTTAGCTTTTGGCAATATGCTTTGAGCTTTAGTAGGGTGCGGTGCTTTCCAATTGGCTAAAGCACGGAGCAGATTACTCCAGCTGGACAGCACACACATCCATACTGCCAGACTGGATGGTACTACAGGTCCCAGACACTCTAATCTTAGTGGCTGGACAGAAGCTGTACCTCCCAGTAGCTTCTGGTTCTGACGTCTCCTCCATCACCAGCGCCACCTGCAGGATGAATAAGGCGGCTCCTGGTGAGAGAAGCAGACGTCACAGGAGCAGATCCCAGAGGAGATGGGATACACCATTTGCAGAAGCCCTAATGTGACCAAATTGCAGAAAACCAGAACAGTAGAAATCCTCATAAAGTGACTCCATTTTGGAAATTATAACCCTCAGTGAAATAATCTATAGGAGTAGTGACTATATTGACTCCACAGGCACTTTTCGGAAATTAGCACACAGTGGATGTTGGTGAGTGAAAATAACAAATATATTATTTCATTACCCAACACATAGTGCCCAGATTGTGCTCCAGGAGACACACACCATCAATTAAGTGGGTTCTTCTCACTATAGTAATGCCGAATACATGGATGCTGAATGTGGTTTGGGCGCACTGCAAGGCTCAGAAGTGAGGGGGAGATTTGACTTTGGGGGAGCAGATATTGCTGGATTGGTTTATGGAAGCCATGTTGCTTTTCAAAAGCCTTTGAGTCACTAATAATGTGGAAACCTCTGGTTTTCCATTGACAGATTGTAACGGGTCTGGGAGGCGGAACCTCTGAGCAACTATACAAGGGGGCGGTCCTTGTAAGGAAGCGGGTGGCTCCCAGCGAAGACGGGCAGGTAGTCACGGCAAGTGACAGGGACAGTCTCTGGGTAGAAGGGCAGGTAGTCACGGCAAGTGACAGGGACAGTCTCTGGGTAGAAGGACAGGCACTCACGGCAAGTGACAGGGACAGTCTCTGGGTAGAAGGACAGCAGGCAGGTGACTGGTGAGCGCTCCCAGGTGAGCACGCGAGAGTCTCTGGACAGGCAGGTGGTCACGGCTAGTGACGGCAGAGCCTCCAGGTAGGCTAGCAGGCAGGTAGCAGGTGAGCGCTCCTAGGTGAGCAGGCGAGAGTCTCTGGACAGGCAGGTGGTCACGGCAAGTGACGGCGGAGCCTCCAGGTAGGCTAGCAGGCAGGTAGCAGGTGAGCGCTCCCAGGTGAGTGGGCAAGAGTCTCTGGACAGGCAGGTGGTCACGGCAAGTGACGGCGGAGCCTCCAGGTAGGCTAGCAGGCAGGTAGCAGATGAGCGCTCCCAGGTGAGCGGGCAAGAGTCTCTGGACAGGCAGGTGGTCACGGCAAGTGACGGCGGAGCCTCCAGGTAGGCTAGCAGGCAGGTAGCAGATGAGCGCTCCCAGGTGAGCAGACAAGAGTCTCTGGACAGGCAGGTGGTCACGGCAAGTGACGGCGGAGCCTCCAGGTAGGCTAGCAGGCAGGTAGCAGATGAGCGCTCCCAGGTGAGCGGGCAAGAGTCTCTGGACAGGCAGGTGGTCACGGCAAGTGACGGCGGAGCCTCCAGGTAGGCTAGCAGGCAGGTAGCAGGTGAGCGCTCCCAGGTGAGCAGACAAGAGTCTCTGGACAGGCAGGTGGTCACGGCAAGTGACGGCGGAGCCTCCAGGTAGGCTAGCAGGCAGGTAGCAGATGAGCGCTCCCAGGTGAGCGGGCAGGCTGGTCCATAGACAGACTGACAGGTGTCGGAAGAAACCAGGCAATGTGAACTGAGGTCTAAGATGGTAGACATGCAAGAAATAGGAGCATGTTCACACTAGCAAAAAAGAAACAAAACCTACAAAAGACAAAAGACAAAAATATATCTCATACCCTACCATCATTATATATAAATGTAAAGCAAAGTTGCATAATAAATATAGGGTACTTAGTGAACTATTTTTGATCAAAAAAAGTATACAAGCCGTCCCACCAGCGGCAAGGTGACCCTAAATTGGGACGGTACCTATACTGCCTATATTAAAAACCTTACTGTATATCAAAGTTGAAGCAATGCATATAAAAGGGTAGACAAATAGGACCGGGTCCCAACTCCAGACCACCCAGGCTCGTGGTAAGCTACATATATACCAGTCAGCTCAACAAAGGGGATGCCACACCCTTAAATTGCACAGAATGCAAACAAGACAAAAAACCAGGCAATGTGAACTGAGGTCTAAGATGGTAGACATGCAAGAAATAGGAGCATGTTCACACTAGCAAAAAAGAAACAAAACCTACAAAAGACAAAAGACAAAAATATATCTCATACCCTACCATCATTATATATAAATGTAAAGCAAAGTTGCATAATAAATATAGGGTACTTAGTGAACTATTTTTGATCAAAAAAAGTATACAAGCCGTCCCACCAGCGGCAAGGTGACCCTAAATTGGGACAGTACCTATACTGCCTATATTAAAAACCTTACTGTATATCAAAGTTGAAGCAATGCATATAAAAGGGTAGACAAATAGGACCGGGTCCCAACTCCAGACCACCCAGGCCCGTGGTAAGCTACATATATACCAGTCAGCTCAACAAAGGGGATGCCACACCCTTAAATTGCACAGAATGCAAACAAGACAAAAAAACAGGCAATGTGAACTGAGGTCTAAGATGGTAGACATGCAAGAAATAGGAGCATGTTCACACTAGCAAAAAAGAAACAAAACCTACAAAAGACAAAAGACAAAAATATATCTCATACCCTACCATCATTATATATAAATGTAAAGCAAAGTTGCATAATAAATATAGGGTACTTAGTGAACTATTATTGATCAAAAAAAGTATACAAGCCGTCCCACCAGCGGCAAGGTGACCCTAAATTGGGACGGTACCTATACTGCCTATATTAGGTGTCGGAAGGCAGACCGTCGGACCGCAGGCTTGCAAGCAGGTAAACGGATATCTGGCAGGTATCAAGCAGGAATCTGGCAGGTGACTGGCAGGTAACAGGCAGGAATCTGGCAGGTGACTGGCAGGTAACTGGAAACGGGACCTGAGGGCTGAAGCAGAGTGAAGGCTTTGCAACAACATTGCTCGGGCACCTCCATTTTGGAGGAGGTGCCTTATATATGGTGAAGTCCTCCGGCCATTGGCCGGGGACTCCTTAGGACGGCGCGCGCGGCCCCTTTAAGAGAGGGGGAGCGCGCGCGCGCGCCCTAAGCACCGTGGCCTGGAAGCAGCGCGCGCTGCCAGCAGAGCGGGAGGAAGACGCCGGGCACAGAGCGGAGAGGTGAGGGGAACAGCGTCCCTGCCTAGCAGGAGGCAGGGACGCCGACGCTACAGTACCCCCCCCTTTAGGCCCCCCCTTTTTTAGGCCAGAGAGAAATTTATCAAGGATGAGAGGGGCATGGATGTTCTCCCGGGGCTCCCACGTTCTCTCCTCAGGACCAAACCCCTTCCAATCTACCAGAAAAAAGGTTTTTCCTCTTACCCTTTTGGTGGCCAGAATGTTCTCTACCTCAAACTCGTTCTCAGCGGAAACCGGAGCAGGAGGCGTACCTGTAGACTTGGAAAAAGAGTTAAGTACCACGGGTTTGAGGAGAGATACATGGAAGGAGTTAGGGATCCGTAAGTTGGCTGGGAGTTTTAATTTATAGGCCACCGGGTTGATCTGTTTGATAACTTCCAGTGGGCCGATGAACCGAGGCCCTAACTTGTAGGAGGGAATCTTGAGCCGGACATATTTGGATGAGAGCCAGACTTTATCTCCAGGACGGAATTGTGGAGGATCCAGGCGTTTCTTGTCAGCGTGTTTTTTCATCCGTTCGGACGACTGAAGGAGTGCGGATCGGGTACTCTCCCAAATGGAGGAGAATTCGCGAACGAGAGATTCCGCAGCCGGATTGTCCACCGAGGTGGAGACGGGAAATGGGATCTGAGGATGCTGACCGAAGACTACAAAAAACGGGGATTTGGAGGAAGATTCGCTCTCGTAATTATTGTAAGAGAACTCGGCCCATGGTAGGAGATCCACCCAGTCCGAATGGTGGGCATTAACGAAGTGCCGGAGGTAACTGGTCAGGTTCTGATTGATCCGCTCCACTTGACCATTGGACTGTGGATGGTAAGCGGAGGAGAAGTCCAGAGTGACGTCAAGCAACTTACATGTGGCTCTCCAGAAGCGTGAGGTGAACTGAACCCCACGATCTGACACGATGTGGAGGGGCTGGCCATGGAGACGGAAGATGTGGCGGATAAAGTCTTTAGCCAGTTCGGGTGCAGACGGGAGACCCGGCAGGGGAATGAAGTGCGCCATCTTGGAGAAGCGATCAGCGACCACCCAAATCACCGTACAACCGCAGAGACAGGAAGATCCGTTATAAAGTCCATAGCAATATGCTGCCACGGGGCAGCAGGTACTGGAAGAGGAAGAAAGCGACCGGCTGGCAGGTGTCTCGGAACTTTGTTGCGGGCGCAGGACACACAGGCAGAAACAAAGTCAATTACATCCTTGTGCAGGGTAGGCCACCAGTAATGCCGGGTAATGAGCTGGAGGGTGTTTTTCTGACCGGCGTGGCCAGCTAGCTTAGACGAATGACCCCAGTGTAGGACCTTCTTCCGATCAGGTACAGTTACAAACGTCTTACCGGGAGGGAGACGATTTAGATTCACGGGAGCCACTTGCATTACTCTGGCGGGATCAATGATGTGCCTAGGTTCCTCCTCTAGATCAGATACCAGGAAGGATCGGGACAAGGCGTCAGCTTTGATGTTTTTGTCTACCGGGCGAAAATGAAGAACAAAATCAAAGCGGGCGAAAAACAAGGACCACCGGGCTTGGCGCGGGTTAAGTCTCTGGGCGCTCTGAAGGTAAGCCAAGTTCTTGTGGTCCGTGTAAATTATTACCGGGTGAAGAGACCCCTCGAGCAGGTAACGCCACTCCTCCAGTGCCAGCTTAATGGCTAACAATTCACGGTCTCCAATAGAATAGTTGCGCTCAGAAGAGGAGAAGAGTTTGGAAAAAAAAACGCAGGTTACCATTCTTCCGGAAGATGACTTTTGGGTAAGTACCGCCCCGACTCCGGAGGAGGAAGCGTCAACTTCTAGGAAGAATTGTTTGTTGCCGTCCGGACGATGAAGCACCGGGGCGGAGGAGAAGGCCTGTTTTAAGGAAAGAAAGGCCTCCTCAGCTTCGGGCGGCCATCTTCTGGGATTAGTCCCCTTACGGGTGAGCGCAGAGATAGGGGCAGTCCGGGAAGAGAAGTGCGGTATGAAGAGGCGGTAATAGTTGGCGAAGCCCAGGAACCGCTGAATAGCCTTCAACCCCTCTGGTCGGGGCCACTTCTGGATGGCAGACAGTTTCTCAGGATCCATTTGTAGGCCGGTCTGAGAGATTATGTAGCCCAGAAATGGAAGAGAGGTCTGCTCAAAGATGCACTTCTCATATTTAGCGTAGAGGTGGTTCTGCCTGAGCCTGAGCAGGACCCGACGAACATCCCTCCGGTGAGTAGGAAGGTCCGGAGAGAAGACCAAGATGTCGTCCAGGTACACCACCACGCAGGAGTAGAGAAGGTCACGGAAGATGTCATTGACCAACTCTTGAAAGACGGCAGGAGCGTTACAGAGACCGAAGGGCATTACAAGGTACTCATAGTGGCCGTCCCGGGTGTTGAATGCCGTCTTCCACTCATCCCCTTGACGAATACGGACCAGGTTATACGCCCCACGGAGATCCAGTTTGGTGAAGATTCTAGCCCCCCTCAGGCGGTCAAATAATTCAGGAATGAGCGGGAGGGGGTATTTATTCTTCACTGTAATCTGGTTAAGGCCTCTATAATCTATACATGGACGGAGTGAGCCGTCCTTCTTTTTGACGAAGAAGAAGCCTGCTCCCGCCGGGGAGGTAGATTTCCGGATAAATCCCCGGGCCAGATTCTCCTCAATATATTCTGACATGGACCGGGTCTCCGCTGCGGACAAAGGGTAGATACGCCCACGGGGAGGAGTAGAGCCGGGTATCAGGTCAATTGGACAATCGTATGGTCTATGAGGGGGTAATGTCTCTGCTTCTTTTTTATTGAAGACATCCACATAAGACCAATAGGGAACCGGTAGACCGGGTAGACTGACTGGGGTAGGAGAAGGACGAGCAGGATGAACGGGAGCTAGACAAGTCCTATGGCAGTCCTGTCCCCAGCGAAGGACTTCTCCGGTCTGCCAGTCAAGCACGGGTGCATGTTTCTGGAGCCAAGGTAGGCCTAACAAGAGTGCGTGAGAGAGTCCAGGCAGAACATGAAAGGAGATGCTCTCAGAATGCAGCATTTCCACCTGCAGAGTTATGGATTCGGTGATGAGTTGGATGGGATGTGGTAAGAGGCCCCCATCCACGGCGGCGACAGATAAAGGTACGGCCAGTGGTTTGGTGGGAATGCGGTATTTCTCTACCAGAGACTGAGAAATGAGATTTCCAGCAGCTCCTGAGTCAAGTTGAGCCAGTTCGAAATAGCGGTTCTCTCCGCAGGAGATAGAGACTGACAGCATCAGAGATGGAGAGGGTTTACTTTTGTCTAGGGCGACCTCTCTGAGCGATCCTAGACACAGGCGTTTCCCGACCTCTCTGGGCAGGAACGGATCCGGTGCTCCTTACTGCCACAGTAGAAGCAGCTCCCCTCGGCACGGCGTAAGTCTTGACGGGTTTTGACCATCTTGGTCTGGTCGACCTGCATAGGCTCAGGTGAGTGTGCCTGGGGAGTAACGGAGGGAGTAACGGGTTTCTGGAAGGTGGGGGCTAGACGTGGAAACCTCCTCTCACGGGTGACCTCTTTGGCGCGCTCCTGGAATCGGATGTCAATCCGGGTGGCAAGTGTTATTAAGTCATCGAGAGTGGTAGGAGTGTCCCGACCGGCGAGTTCATCTTTAATACGGCCGGACAGACCCTCCCAGAAGACAGACACCAGAGCGTCGTTATCCCAGGCCAGCTCCGAAGCAAGGGTACGGAACTGTATGGCATATTGGCCCACGGTGAGATCTCCTTGACGGAGGCGTAGCAGAGACGATGCGGATGAGGTCTTCCGTCCGGGTTCGTCGAAGACTTTCCGGAAAGCCGTGAGAAAGGCTGGCAGGTCGGACACCAGGGGATCTCCTCTCTCCCACAGAGGATTTAGCCAAGCCAGAGCCTCCCCCGTGAGGTGGGACATGATAAAGGCTACTTTGGACCGGTCGGAGATAAACTGGTGGGACAAGAGTTCAAAGTGCAGGGTGCACTGGTTTATGAAGCCCCGAGCTTGAGCGGAGTCACCTCCGAAACGAGGAGGTGCAGAAAACCGGGGTCCGGGACAGGATACCATGGTATTGGTGGGCAGCGGCGCTGCCGGGTTGCGAGTCATGACACTAGCGGTGGTTGCAGGTGGAGCAGACAGAGTGTCCAGGCGAGAGTTGACACTCCGCAGGTGACTCAGGATGGACTCCTGTTGGGACCTCTGACGGGACAGTTCATGACATAGGTCCGAGAGTGAGGGAGCTTGGGTGCCACCGGATTCCATGGCCCGAGCAAACTGTAACGAGTCTGGGAGGCGGAACCTCTGAGCAACTATACAAGGCGGCGGTCCTTGTAAGGAAGCGGGTGGCTCCCAGGGAAGACGGGCAGGTAGTCACGGCAAGTGACAGGGACAGTCTCTGGGTAGAAGGGCAGGTAGTCACGGCAAGTGACAGGGACAGTCTCTGGGTAGAAGGACAGGTACTCACGGCAAGTGACAGGGACAGTCTCTGGGTAGAAGGACAGCAGGCAGGTGACTGGTGAGCGCTCCCAGGTGAGCGGGCGAGTGTCTCTGGACAGGCAGGTGGTCACGGCAAGTGACAGCATAGCCTCCAGGTAGGCTAGCAGGCAGGTAGCAGGTGAGCGCTCCCAGGTGAGCAGACAAGAGTCTCTGGACAGGCAGGTGGTCACGGCAAGTGACGGCGGAGCCTCCAGGTAGGCTAGCAGGCAGGTAGCAGATGAGCGCTCCCAGGTGTCGGAAGGCAGACCGTCGGACCGCAGGCTTGCAAGCAGGTAAACGGATATCTGGCAGGTATCAAGCAGGAATCTGGCAGGTGACTGGCAGGTAACAGGCAGGAATCTGGCAGGTGACTGGCAGGTAACAGGCAGGAATCTGGCAGGTGACTGGCAGGTAACAGGCAGGAATCTGGCAGGTGACTGGCAGGTAACTGGAAACGGGACCTGAGGGCTGAAGCAGAGTGAAGGCTTTGCAACAACATTGCTCGGGCACCTCCATTTTGGAGGAGGTGCCTTATATATGGTGAAGTCCTCCGGCCATTGGCCGGGGACTCCTTAGGACGGCGCGCGCGGCCCCTTTAAGAGAGGGGGAGCGCGCGCGCGCCCTAAGCACCGTGGCCTGGAAGCAGCGCGCGCTTCCAGCAGAGCGGGAGGAAGACGCCGGGCACAGAGCGGAGAGGTGAGGGGAACAGCGTCCCTGCCTAGCAGGAGGCAGGGACGCCGACGCTACACAGATGATGGACCTGAGTGGGGACTTGTTTTTTGTGAGATGAGTAGAAGTTTTTATTGGTATTATTTCACCTACGTAACATTTTTTGGTGGCTTCTTATTCCGTAATTTGGAGACAGAATGAACAAACAGTTGAACACCACGCTCTACTGGTTCATCCTATGAGGTTTTCTATTAGAATGTGAACTGTTATTGTCCTGGTGAATAATGATGGCTAACATAAGGCAAAATAAAAAAAAATCACAGAAAAAGATACAGCCTTACCAACACCAAATCATATAACAAATGCACTGGCAGGATGCCGCTGACCCCCATGATAAAGGGGGGGGGGCAGCGCAGGTGCAAAATACTGAGGGAGCAACCACTCACAAACCTACCAATTCATGGAGAGGGTGATTACTTAGTATTAAAGATGCACACAGATGAGGCTAGCATAGGACGCCAGTCACACAGGCAGGTTTGATGCACAGTGTCTGGCTTAGCCTATATGCAAATTGCCTCTTCAGAGAAAAAGAGGACTTGGACTCTATAGCGCCACCTATTGGAAGCAGCAATCCTTCAAGTCACAATCAACCCTTTAACAAGACATGCAATATGACTTAAGATAGAAGCCAAATCAGAATCTCAATTTGCAGACACGGTGTTTCGGGCTGTTGGCCCTCGTCAGTGCAAAGTATGAGAACTGATTTGGCTAGGTGAGAGGCTCTGGACTGAGGTCTAAGGGGTAATGTTTCTCCTTGTGGAGAGTGAGATACCAGCTCTGACACGTCAAGGTAAGGAGGCTTATTCACCAAGCAATGCTCTTCTGGGAAATTTAATATGCAAATTGCCTCTTCAGAGAAAAAGAGGACTTGAACTCTATAGCGCCACCTATTGGTAGCAGCAATTCTACAAGTCGCTATCAACCCTTTAACGAGTCATGCAATATGACTTAGGATAAAAGCCAAATCAGAATCTCAATTTGCAGATGCGGAGTTTCGGGCTGTTGGCCCTCGTCAGTGCAAAGTATGAGAACTGATTTGGATAGATGAGAGTCTCTGGACTGAGGTCTAAGGGGTAACATTTCTCCTTGTGGAGAGTGACTAGTGATGTTGCCCATACTATTAGATCAGGAGGGCTGCCTAGCACTATATAAGTGCACCCCACATAGACAGACACTCGAGTACACCCAAGAAACACTAAAATACTAGTGCATTTGTTATCAGATTTAGTGTTAGTAAGGCTGATTTTTTTCTTGGTTTTATTCTTGGCAGATGACTGTACCAGGAGATCAGAGGAACAGCTGACATCTTCAATTTTTAAATCAGATGACCTTGAGATCACACAGGATACAATTGAAGTGAATGCCATTTCTCCAGATATACCATCATCCCTTCACAGCAAAGATCTGTCATCTGATCCTTTGAAACAGATCCTGTCTTCTGATTCATTACCGACTACTAAGGAAAATCAAAGTCACAAAATAAGCATTAAAAAACAAACTGCTCCTAAAGCAAAGAAGCCATTTTTCTGTTCAGAATATGGAAATATTTTTTTCCTTGAAAAGTCTTTTCTTAAACATCAAAACATTCGCACAGCAGAGAATAGATTTTTTTGTTTCAAGTGTGGGAAATGTTTTAACCAGAAATCAAATCTTGTTAATCACCAGAGAAGTCACAAAGAGGAGAAGCCATTTTCTTGTTCAGAATGTGGAAAATGTTTTACAGATAATTCAAGTTTAATCAGACATCAGAGAACTCACACAGGGGAGAAGCCTTTTTCCTGTTCAGAATGTGGGAAATGTTTTAAACAGAAAGTGCATCTTGATAACCATCAGACAACTCACACAGGAGAGAAGCCATTTTTTTGTTCAGAATGTGAAAAATGTTTTACAGATAATTCAAGTTTAATCAGACATCAGAGAACTCACACAGGGGAGAAGCATTGTTCCTGTTCAGAATGTGGAAAATGTTTTATCCAGAAATCAGCTTTGGTTAATCACCAGAGAACTCATACAGGAGTGAAGCCTTTTTCCTGTTCAGAATGTGGGAAATGTTTTAGCCAGAAATCAGATTTGGTTAAGCACCAGAGAACTCACACAGGAGAGAAGCCTTTTTCCTGTTCAGAATGTGGGAAATGTTTTAGCCAGAAATCAGATTTGGTTAGTCACCAGAGAACCCACACAGGGGAGAAGCCTTTTTCCTGTTCAGAATGTGGGAATTGTTACAACCAGAAAACAAATCTTGTTAATCACCAGAGAAGTCACACAGGGGAGAAGCCTTTTTCTTGTTCAGAATGTGGAAAATGTTTTACAAATAAATCAAGTTTAATCAGACATCAGAGAACTCACACAGGGGAGAAGCCTTTTTCTTGCTCAGAATGTGGTAAATGTTTTAAACAGAAAGTGCATCTTGATAACCACCAGACAACCCACACAGGAGAGAAGCCTTTTTCTTGTTCAGAATGTGGAAAATGTTTTAAATTGAAATCACGTTTTATCAGACACCGGAGAACTCACACAGGGGAGAAGTCTTTTTCCTGTTTCGAATGTTGAAAATGTTTTAGCCAGAAATCAGATTTGGTTAAGCACCAGAGAATTCACACAGAGGAGAAGCCTTTTTCCTGTTCAGAATGTGGAAAATGTTTTGTGAAGAAATCATCACTTCTTAGTCACCAGAGAACTCACACAGGGGAGAAGCCTTTTTCATGTTCTTAATGTGGGAAATGTTTTACACGGAAATCAACTCTTATTAAACTTCAGAGAACTCACACAGGGGAGAAGCCTTTTTCATTTTTAACCGAAAATTGTATCTTAAAGGGTTTGTCCACTACTAGGACAACTATTTCTCTTTCCTCAAGGTTGGCCTTGTTAAAATAAAAACACTCATATACAGGTCCTGTTCTGGCACTGTTCCATTGGTGCCACAACTTGCGTTCCCGGGGCTCACATAAGGATAGGGCATCAATGTATTATCGTCTGGGGTCCCGCACGCGCCTCCCCTGACGATCAGCTGTTAACTGTACCGGCGGCGGCTGCCGCCGGCTGGAAGTCCTTACCTGCGGTGCTTGGCCATCAAGTTGTAGTGGCCGCCGCTTGTAACTGCACATCAGCCTCCCGTTCAATTGAATGGAAGGCGGATGCAAAGTACCCCGTGGCGGCCACTACAGATGGACGGCTAAGCAGCACAGGTAAGGACTTCTGGAGGGTGGTAGCCGCTGCCGGCACCGATAACAGCTGATCAGCGGGGGTGCCGCGTGCAATGACTCATCCTCAAAATGAAATGTATAAAATATGTAGAAGATTTCATATATGTTGCAAGCCATATCAGATGATTCAAAAGTCAATTTCTTCAGAAAGAGTTAAAAATTCAAAACTATGACTTCTCTCTAAAAAACAAAATGGCCGAAATAAACAGACAGAGGCAGGTGAGACGACCAGGTCACAGTGACATCCTGGAATGTAGACTGAAGAACAGGCAATGTCTTTTCTAAATAGAGCTTTTCTGGAGATTTTTGACAAGAGACATAATTGGTTTAGGGAGTGGCTAAGGAAAAACTGTAATTATATGTTGTATAAAAGTGTTACAATGTATCATTAGTTATTTATTATTTTATACAGTAAAATTGTGAAGTTATATAGATTTTGGTAGATTTATATATATATACACTTATATACAGTAGAGATTGTATATAATTGTATTTATATATATTTATAGTAATAATTAAAAATGAATTAATAAACTAGAACGTCATATATAAATTAAAGCAGCAATATTTTGGATTGCATTAGAATCAATATAAGATATTTAAATAATTATGTTTCTGTATGAATTTAATATTTAATTTTATCTTTTATGTATCCTTAGAGTTTTCATTCCAAAGCAGGATTTGATCAAACAACTCTAAAATTGGTTTATTTCTTTATTCACACAGGAAGTTGGAAAAAATTGCATGATTTTATGTGTATAACATTTTAAAATAATAACATAACTAGTTGAACTATATTATGTGTAACACTTATTAATTAGATCTTTTGTGCTGCTAATATTTTTTGTGCATGAATTATTTGTGCTTTATAACTAAAGTAACTTTACAGCATAATGTGTGTGACAGCTGCAGCCTTTGAACTTTGAGCAAATAATATGGATTTCCATTCATCCTATTTTTAGTTGGTGTAATTTAAACCTGGTAGCCAGTAAAAAAAAGAATCTAAGACATTTCTATTTTAGCAAGTCAAGAGCAATTTTTTTTTTCAAGTGTCCTAAATTTTAGAAAAATATTATATCATATTATATGTACTTAGGGAATATTCAAAGAAATATTAAGATATTACATTTAATAGTTTACAATGTGCATTGATAATTAGGATACAAAAAAATTTGGGTTAATATATATATATATATATATATATATATATATATATATATATACAGTACAGACCAAAAGTTTGGACACACCTTCTCATTTAAAGATTTTTCTGTATTTTCATGACTATGAAAATTGTACATTCACACTGAAGGCATCAAAACTATGAATTAGCACATGTGGAGTTATATACTTAACAAAAAAGTGTGAAACAACTGAAAATATGTCTTATATTCTAGGTTCTTCAAAGTAGCCACCTTTTGCTTTGATGACTGCTTTGCACACTCTTGGCATTCTCTTGATGAGCTTCAAGAGGTAGTCACCGGAAATGGTCTTCCAACAATCTTGAAGGAGTTCCCAGAGATGCTTAGCACTTGTTTCCCCTTTTGCCTTCACTCTGCGGTCCAGCTCACCCCAAACCATCTCGATTGGGTTCAGGTCTGCTGACTGTGTTGGCTAGGTCATCTGGCGTAGCACCCTATCTCTCTCTTTCTTGGTCAAATAGCCCTTACACAGCCTGGAGGTGTGTTTGAGGTCATTGTCCTGTTGAAAAATAAATGATCGTCCAACTAAACGCAAACCGGATGGAATAGCATGCCGCTGCAAGGTGCTGTGGTAGCCATGCTGGTTCAGTATGCCTTCAATTTTGAATAAATCCCCAACAGTGTCACCAGAAAAGCACCCCCACACCATCACACCTCCTCCTCCATGCTTCACGGTGGGAACCAGGCATGTAGAGTCCATCCGTTCACCTTTTCTGCATTGCACAAAGACACGGTGGTTGGAACCAAAGATCTCAAATTTGGACTCATCAGACCAAAGCACAGATTTCCACTGGTCTAATGTCCATTCCTTGTGTTCTTTAGCCCAAACAAGTCTCTTCTGCTTGTTGCCTGTCCTTAGCAGTGGTTTCCTAGCAGCTATTTTACCATGAAGGCCTGCTGCACAAAGTCTCCCCTTAACAGTTGTTGTAGAGATGTGTCTGCTGCTAGAACTGTGTGTGGCATTGACCTGGTCTCTAATCTGAGCTGCTGTTAACCTGCGATTTCTGAGGCTGGTGACTCGGATAAACTTATCCTTAGAAGCAGAGGTGACTCTTGGTCTTCCTTTCCTGGGGCGGTCCTCATGTGAGACAGTTTCTTTGTAGTGCTTGATGGTTTTTGCAACTGCACTTGGGGACACTCAAAGTTTTCTCAATTTTTCGGACTGACTGACCTTCATTTCTTAAAGTAATGATGGCCACTCGTTTTTCTTTACTTAGCTGCTTTTTTTCTCACCATAATACAAATTCTAACAGTCTATTCAGTAGGACTATCAGCTGTGTATCCACCAGACTTCTGCACAACACAACTGATGGTCCTAACCCCATTTATAAGGCAAGAAATCCCACTTATTAAACCTGACAGGGCACACCTGTGAAGTGAAAACCATTTCCGGTGACTACCTCTTGAAGCTCATCAAGAGAATGCCAAGAGTGTGCAAAGCAGTCATCAAAGCAAAAGGTGGCTACTTTGAAGAACCTAGAATATAAGACATATTTTCAGTTGTTTCACACTTTTTTGTTAAGTATATAATTCCACATGTGTTAATTCATAGTTTTGATGCCTTCAGTGTGAAAGTACAATTTTCATAGTCATGAAAATACAGAAAAATCTTTAAATGAGCAGGTGTGTCCAAACTTTTGGTCTGTACTGTATATATATCCATTTCTATATTTCTTTGGTAATTATTATTTCTTGATTTAGCTAATAGTGGATAAGGGCAACCACACATCAAAATGGTTTATAAAGCAAATTTACATTTACAATAATTTTTCCAAATGATAATTTTATAGTATTCAAGGTTATTATTTTTTAATGGTTACCTAAATATGTACACATCTCTTCAGACAAATATATGCTACACATTGATATGAAATTTATGAAAAATATTTATAGAAGAATAATTATTTTTAATTTGGTTCTGATATATAAATTATTTTCTAAAATAATATTTTTTGGCCTTAAGGGGGAATGTGTTTTTGATCCTGATTACATAATCACATTTGATCGATACTTATTTTTCACACATTTTTAATAAAGGAAAAATAGTAATAAGGTACAATGGTATAACAAAGAAGGGGTTATATGCAAAGTTGCATATTTTAATCATTTTTGGTAATACAAGGTTATGACAAATATGAAATCATCCAGATAATTGAAATATAAGAGTATTTTTATGAAGAATATAATTACTCTGCATTTGTAATTAACATAAAAGGCATTATTATTATTATTATTATTATTATTTTTAGTCTTAATTTTAATCTTCATTTTTAAATTTTATTCTTACTTTCTTATTTTTCTATTTTTCATTTTTAATTCTCATTTTTTGATTTTATTTCAGCTCAAAATCTCAATTGAGAAAGCACATTAATATTTAATAAAGTAATGCCTACTACAAGAATATTGCTTCATTAAATACAATGATATGGTTCCAATATAAGAAGAAAAAATGTTTCAATTTTCTGAGTAAACACAACAAGTCATTCTTTCATTCATTCATTCATATATTTATTCATTTTGGTTCATGAGTATATATTCTTTGGTATTATTGGTTTAATAAAGATATAAACACTTGTTGTTTCAAAACACACTGACACCTATGGGTTGGAAAAGGTAATTACACCTATGACACAAAAATATTCCATCACATGAAGAACTTGATTAATAATGAATTACTATCTATTATTGTTTTATTATTCCTAACATAATTAATTTTAATATTTTGATAATAATTAGATGGATATTCTTGATTGCTATGGTACGCTGTGATATTATAGGTTAGGAAAATTGCGAGATTTGGTATCAGATTAGGGAATGAAGACTTCAATCAAGACATCGCAATTATGAATTCTATCTTAATAAAGACTTTCATATTTAAAAATCATAGAGACTCTCAAAAGTTACAAGAAGAAGCAACCGATATCCGGAAATCTCAGAAGTTAAAGATGTTGTGAATGCTGAGTGTTATAATAGACTGTGTCAAATACATTCACACAGTGGCGTTCCCCAAGCAGCCTGGGAACGAGGAGGATAGGTGAGTAGGAGGTTGCGGCGGCAGAGGAGCGGGTTGCGGCAGTGGAGGAGCAGGGCACACGCAGTAGCCCCTGCCGCAGCTACTACATGTGCCCGTTGTTAAAGGAACATGAATATTCCCTCTTCTCCACGCCCATGGGCGTGGAGAAGAGGGAATATTCATTCTCTTCAGCAGTGGGCATGGAGGAGCGCTGAGCCGCGGCTCCTGTCAGTGCCCGCTGCTAAAGAGGAAGCATATTCACGCTTCTTCACGCACATAGTCCCGGCGTGGAGAGGAGTGAATGTGCCGGCAGCAGCAGCAGCTCACCTAGGCAACTGAGAGCGCGCGCTGCTCAGATGCCGACATGAGCTGCTGCAGACAGGACTCCGCGATGGAGCAGAGGTGAGGAAGGAAGGTAAGTGTTTATTGTTTTATGTGTGCAGTGATTGGGGATTGAGGAGGCCACACATACCAGGATACTTGCATTGAGGAGGCCACACATACCAGGATTGGGGGATTGAGGAGGCCACACTTACCAGGATTGAGGAGGCCACATTTACCAGGATTGGGGGATTGAGGAGGCCACACTTACAAGGATTGGGGGATTGAGGAGGCCACACATACCAGGATTGGGGGATTGAGGAGGCCACACATACCAGGGATTGTGGGGGCCACACATACCAAGGATTGTGGGATTGAGGGGGCCACACATACCAGGATGGGGAAATTTACCAGTAGCTGCTGCATTTCCCATCCTAGGCTTATACTCAAGTCAATAGGTTTTCCCATTTTTATGTGGTAAAATTAGGGGCCTCGGCTTATTTTCGGGTCGGCTTATTTAAAATATACAGTATTTTAAAATCAGTGAGTACGTGGTGCCCATAATACTGCAGGACTGTGGCATTATACTATATGGGCTGCATTTTACCCTATGGGGTGTGTAATATACTGTATGGAGGACTATGGGCAGTGCATTATATTCTATGGAGGACAATATGAAGTTCATTATACTATATGGAGGATTATGGGGGGCACATTATACTATATGGGGGGAGCATTATACTATATGGAAGATTATGGGGGAGCCTTATACTATATGGAGGATTATGGGGGCGCATTATACTATATGGAAGATTATCGGTGGTGTATTATACTATATGGAAGGCTATGTTGGGCCATTATAATATTTGAGGGCTATGTGGGGGGGCCATTATACTGTATGAAAGCAATTATACAGTGTGAAGGTGTGTGTGGGGTCCATTATACTGTTTGGAGGGCTGTGTGGGGGCCATGAGAGTGTATGGAGGCTAATGTGGAGGAATGCACCATGGGGGTATCATACTTTGTTTGGGGGGCACTTTTGTTGGCATCATACTTTATGGGGCAATGAAAGAGGAATCTACAACTTCAAAAGGAGGAAAATTACTATGTAAAGGCTGGAAAGTTGTGAGATCGGCTCTTCTGTGACACAGACAAATTTTTTTTTTTTTTTTTGGGGGGGGGGGCCCAATTAGAGCTTCTGCTATGGGGCCCCATGACTTCTATGTACGCCCCTGCATTCACACCACTGATAACCATGACTACAGAGGACGATGATCCTATATGAACTGGGTTGTGTTCAAGTTTTCATCACGTTCCAGTGGTTTCCTATCACCTGAAAGCTGCTGAATAATGAAGGAGTGTCAGAAAGCTGCCAGCCTGACATATGTGTCCTGTACATTAAGGACTGAGTACTGGTTATGGTGCTATATAAAGCAGAGAAGTGTCAAGCTAACCCTTGCTTTGCTGACCAAAGATGTCACATCTGTTCCAAAAGTGACACGAGACCAGTGCGGATGACACGGAGGATTCCAGAATGATCCAAAGACAATCCAGTGTAAGTCCAGGTGACACTGCACAGATATTAAAGCTACATTTCATCCATGGACTTTGTTTTCTTATCAATTGACACACATGATCTTTCTAATAAAGAGAACAGTTTATGGACTGAACAATGATGAATACAATTATGAACTGTACAATAGCTACACGCTATAATTTATTTCAAAGGAGTTTTCATCTAAAGACCGTGTTATAAAAGAACCAAGAAGAAGACGAGACGACGACCCGATGACATCAGATGATCACGATTGGACCCGCGATTGCTTCGATTTAAATTTAGGGAAGTATAATTATACATATTAAATGAATATTAGTCACGGCTTACCATAACATGAATTCACATCATTATGCTATTGAATACATATAACAATAAACTGATATTGATATTAATATTATTATTATGGACATTAAATGATATTGTCAAGGAAGAAGAAAAGAAAAATGATCCTGTTATCCTAATGATGAACCTATCTACTTTGAGGATTTCAGTTGATGTCTGTCATCCTCAAAAAGGGGGAATTGTTAAATATTAATTATGGATATTCATTTTATTCTGAATTCTGTACCATATACTGCATAAGATTCCATCCGCCATCGTGCTAGGGTTTCTAGATGACATGTGCTATTTGTGTATTTTTAGTTCAGTGCCATATGCAGAAGAACAGGTGTTACATGACCAGCTATAAAAGCCCATGTTAGAGAGAGGAGGGATCTTGCCATTTCACAGGACGAGAATCTATGTGTGAAGAAAACAGCTGCTGATGTAGGCCCAAGGAGACATGTTCTTTACCCGGACACATGGTGTCATCCGGACACACGTGCTGGACACAGGCAGAAGCAATCTACCATCCAGGATCCCAGGGAAAGATGGGTGACTCTCAACAATTAAGCTAATAATGGACAATCACTTTGTAACTAACTATTTTATGTAACTATTTCAATCATTCTTTTTAATGGACAATCCGAGAATAAATCAATATTTTTTTTTCATAAGAATATCGTGCTATAGTTTTTGATCAATCGCATCTAATAAGAAGTCCTCAATAGAAAATTATACGGAAAGAAGTATTTTTTTACAGATTACCATCAGAACTGGGGTGAGTATATAATTTAAATGATTAAAGAATGTGTCTGTTGTATTTCAAATAAAGTGTTTACTCTGTGTGTTTATTTAACTCTTTACTTTAATTAGGTTTGGTCATGAAAGGGTCTGTTTGACACCTTGTCATCACCAAACAAAACAGCTAGGTGTCAGCTAATTCCATTCCAATCTTCATTAGCATTTCTATTCATGTAGTTTCTGGGGCAGCAGCGAGCTGCTATTTTTAGCCTGGGAAGGTGCTATTTGCAAACATGGTCCCTGGCTATTATTAACAGCTCACAGCTGTTACATTAGCCGCTACGTCACCACGAACAGCAAGAAGCAGTGCTTTGGATGCAGCATATTCTTGCGTCCAAGATGAGGTGTTCTAATGCTGCACTTTTGTTGTCGGTACATGTGAATCCACCACATACAATAACACTTCAATTGGTCAAAATCTGCAGCGAAGTCCTGTATCAAATAAATCAAAAATGCCATCAGTGTAAACAAAGCAAAAAAGTGGGCAACCACCTGTACTATTACAGATGATTGTCCACATGCATGCTGAGAATAGCATAAACAAAGGAGGAGAAAGAACTCAGCAAATATTGCAAGAAATATTTATTTAGTTATACACAATAAAAGGGTACAAATAGAAATTAAGACAATGAGGTAGTGTCAGATGATAAAGTGCTTTCAAGTAGGGTAGTATATTTAAAATGAATCCATGAGACTGCGAAATTGCACATTGCCCACAGAAATAATTTAGTTATAGGTAATAGTAAATTGAAATGAAAAAAATGGGACAAAAATCACAGGATTATCATGATTCACATAATCTCACTGAGATATAAATGGAACAAGATGAAGATGTTAAATGTTCTTAGTATATAGCTATATGCCCATCTCCATAACCAAAAATAAATCAAACCAGCGAGATAATTACCTGACAGGAAAGCACAGCAGAGGGGGAGGTAGAAAGATGATGAGAGTGATGGCCCAACGTACGTTTCGCTGCGTTCCAAGCCACTTTTTCAAAGTAAAAAAGTAATGCCATCATAGTGACCCAGAAAGTATATATATACGTCTATCCCCATGGAGCCTGGAATGCAGACAACTGGTCGGCGGGGCACACATCCGGAAGTGGCCAGCTAAGCCGGGGGCGGTCTCCACGGACCACGTGACATGGGGTCAAAGACACCAGGTACGGCGCATGCATGTGGCTGAGGGAGTACGCCGCGCGCGCGCCCCGGCCGTCACACCGCCAAACTGCACATGCGCCGGAATTAATTCTGATGCAGGCGCAGGGCAGCCTCCAGATGGCCACGCGCACGCGCGCCACGATCCACACCGCGGTCACGCGCTCAGCCATGTCAGAAAGCAGTGTAACAGAGCTCATTCTGGAGAAGTTGGGATCACATAACGGAGCAACAGTGAAACAAAAGGGGGGAAGGGGGAACTTAATAGTCAAAAATAGGGAGAAGGCCATAGAAATAGATGCTGCATACAACAAAAAATAATTAATCAAAGTATATATGTAAATATAAATA